>NC_083345.1:80071354-80712439 GCF_019175385.1 Lycium barbarum
ACAAGATAGTGACTTGGGGTTATTTTAAGAGATGATTGGAAATGGATTTAAGTATATTTTGATATATATATATATATATATATATATATATATATGTGTGTGTGTGTGTGTGTGTGTGTGTGTGTGTGTTGTCATCGTGTTGTTATTGTTGTTGTGGTTAATGTTGGATTGAATGGGAAGTTGAAGAGTTGTAAGGTTACAAAGGAAATTATTGTCTATAATTCGTTAAGCTCTTTATTTGTTTAAAGATGGTTATTAAGAGAGGCAAATAGCCTAACTGAGGCCTATGTTATCTTAATTGTAGACTTGAAAATTCAAGAGGTAGAAGTTGGACGATTGAGTATACTTCGATGTATGTTAAGGCTATCCTTTCTTTCCTTTGGTATGATCCTATGGTATGATCCAAAAAGCGAGTAAGCGAGCTTCCATATTACTCTACACTTAGAAGCATTAGAAGTACTTCAGTCTTTGATGTTCATGTACCCCGTTTATGAGTGATCCTTTTGTTAATGGGTCTAATCTTATGTAGCCAGTGCTATGCATACAGTTGATTCATGAATTACATTCATTATATATTTTTGTACATTGACCCATGACCAGAAGGCGTTATATATATATATATATATATATATATATATATATATATGGGGTATGAGAAGGGAGATAGGCGTTATATACGCATTGCCACCTGATCAGCTGGTGCACATTGATGATGATATTGATTATGGATGCAGAGGAGCCTATATGATATGATGAGATGTCATAGAGGCATTACAGGCGTTATACACACACATATACCAGGCGTTATATACACACATACATATATATAGATGTATGACCCTCATTGATAGGCATGAGCATTCATATTATGTCATACAGAGGCATTGTCAGTTATATAGATTTATGCAGATACAGGCAGATACTAGTTCATACAAGTACATGCAGTTAGTCATTTTAGTTTATGAGTTTAGATCTTATCCATGATTCTTATGTATATATGTTGTTCTTATGCATTACATACTCGGTACATTATCCGTACTGACTCCCCGTTCCTCGGGGGGCTGCGTTCATGTCCGCAGGTACAGGTAGATAGATAGGTGGTCCGGCTCAATAGGATATCTAGATCTAGCAGTGGTCAGTATGCTCCATTTGATCCGGAGCTATAGTCAGTTTTGGTATGCCACCCTTTTGAGATGTGTATGCATATGGGTATGACGGGACCCTGTCCCGTCCTTTCTACAGCTTTCATTCCATTAGAGGTCTGTACACAGTTGTATGTAGTAGTCAGATGATGTAGTCGTTTTGGCATCTATTCTTTCGTGTACAATATATGTAGCAGCCTAGCTGGCTTGGACTGTTCTTCCTTATGTTGTGTATATATGCAGATTGTATAGAGTTTTGATATTTCTCTTTTATGGGATCAGTTTATGCCATTATGGGCCCTTGATGTGTAGTAAGATTTAGATATGAGTATAGGGGTGTTTGGTCGCTAGAGGTCAGACGCTCATCACGACTCATCAGTTTGGGTCATGACATTATTTGTCATCATCCTTCTTCATTACCACTACCAGTCTCTAGTTACTCATTTAGGTCAATCTGGTTCCATCTTACTTGCAACGTGACTCTGATTCCTTTACATCCTGGATCTTATGTACCTATGATTCTCGTATCATCTATAAGCTTTTGTTTCTATGTTGTTGTTACACCTTGAAAATTTCCCAGCGAACGTACAGTGGATAGGCTAACAAAGGGCATAGCGTAAACGATATTTTAATAAGAATAGAACGACGTTTGTCGACCCTGAGTAAGATTCCCAAGGCAATTGCAATAAGAGATATGTTATGCTCCATAATGACTAATTATAGGTTCTGAAAATGTGGAAAGTTGTAGATTTGCACTTTGGCCAGTTGAACGTACAATGAAATACGGACCATAAAGTGGTATACGGCCCGTAAACTGCCATGTCGTATTTCAACCTATAAAACTTCAACTTTCTGTCAAATGCTTGAATGGTTAAAGATGACTTGAAATACGGACCGTAAACTGAAATACGGCCCGTAAACTGTGTTCGTAAATCACCATGTCTCAGCCTAACTTTCTGGTTCTGTTATGATTAAATACGTCCACGAAATATGGCCCGTAAACTGGAATACGGACCGTAAACTGAGTTTATGACCACTGTTGTACTTTCGATGACTGTTCATTCCAGATCAGATTTTGGGTTATTAAAAAGGGGACCAAGTTTATTTTTTCATTTCCACACTTCACCCCTTCTCTCTAAAACATCTCTCTACATTTATTCCACAAGAATTCAAGGATTATTATTGATCAACAACATAAACCAAGTGAATCAAGTGTAAGGAAACCCATTAAAGATCATACAAGTCAAGAAATCTCATTGGAGATGAACTAGGGTTTTTGCTCAAGTGGAGTATTATCAACCAAGGCTTGTTCCTATGACATCTAAGGTAAGATTTATGATATTTCTATGTTGTGTAAGGTATTTGAGAGTTGAAATACTTGGATTGTAGAAGGGTATAGAAAAATGGGTCGTGAATGTGGAATAGAGCCATTTTGAGAAATAGCTTAACTTGAGTTACGATTCTTGATGTGTTGTGATGTAAATATGTTATAAATGATGTTGAGAACATGAGATGAGCAATGTATGAGAATAGACGTCGTCGTGCATTATGGCCATGGATATGGATGATTGAAAGTAAGTCTAGAAATATGGATAATGTGGATGAATAATAACTATTGTTATAGTATTGTGAATGTATTATTGACGTTTCACAGTTGATATACGCTATAGAGGAATGACGTATCAATAGAGGAGACGTTGCCTGATTTTCTATAGTTTTTGTCATGTATGCTAGCTATCGATTCTAATGATAGTATGACTTTAATGAAGGTAGAGACGTGAGCTTCAGAGGAGAACGTGCAAGTGTAGAATAGTTCAACGGAAAGGTATGTAAGGCTAACCCTTCTTTCATAAGGCATGGTTCTTTGACCAAACGTATAAATCTTCTATAAGACTATGATATCTTTCAAATGATTTGATCTTCCAAGCTTGTAAGCTCACGATTCTTGATACGCCACGATTGTGCTAAGCTCCTCGTATAACGAGTAAGCCTATAAAGATAGATGTGATGAAAGACGATAATAGTGACAATGATATGGAAGACGACTATGGTGGTAATAGTGATGATGATAATGATGACGACGATGATAGTAACTATAATAGTAAAGACGCTTATGAGCTATTATGTATATGTATCTATGTATGACTATTAAGGAACCCCGAGCTTATGAGGCTAGGTACGGTATGTGAATAAATATGTATATGATTATGTAATGATTGGTAGGGCCAGGTAGATGTAACCCTGACGCCTTGGTAGGGCCAGATATGTGTAACCTTGAGCCTTGGCTGGCCAAGTATGTATGAAACATCGATCCTGGATGGTCGGGTATGCAATGTAAATGCTATGTATATGATATGATTGTGTATATGATATAGATACGAGTACGAATACGAGTATGATACGATATGAATGTGTACAAGAGTATGTATACGAATACGAGTGTAAATATGGAACAGAGACAATTATGGATACGGATATGGATGTATGACACAATACGCATTACAAATGGAAAGTTCGTATGAAAGGAAAGTAAGTGCCTGTGACGACGATATTACCATCTCCCATCCTGTGCTATTTTTCACGTTGCATATTATGCTTCTACATTGATATTGATCATGCCTTACATACTCAGTACATTCTTCATACTGACGTCCTTTTGTTTGTGGACGCTGCGTCATGCCCGCAGGTGCACAGGGAGACAGGATTAATCCATAGCTACATTCTCAGGGATTACATAGCGGAGCTCCATTTCATTCGGAGCTATAGCTTTTGGGTACTTATTCTTTTGTGTACATAATTATGGGCATAGCGGGGTCCTGTCCCGGTTATGTGATATGACATACTCTCCTTAGAGGCTCGTAGACATGTGTACGTGGTTAGATGTGTTTGGCCTTGTCGGCCTATATTTTGTATATGATTTTTTTAGTGTTGTCGGCTTATGTACATTGACGTGGTATAGATGCCAATGATGGTATAAAGGCATTGTTGTCCAATGGGACTAGTATGACTGATGAATAGAAATGTATGTTTAATTATGTGGCTCACCTAGATGCAAGTGTAAGTGTAAGCCAAGGGGTGCCCGGGTGGGCTAGCACTGGGCGCTCGTCGCGGCCCCCTAGACGGGTCATGACAGTTGTCATGCCTAACCTTCTTTGTTTCTTCCTTATTGGACCTTTCGTAGCATCTTTATCTTGGGACTTCAGGTAAGACTTTCCTTGGAATCTTATCCCCTAACTTTATCCTATTTGAAGTGGTTCCCGATTCCTCTTTTTACTATCCTTTTGGCTTCTAACAAAGCATGCTCCTAATCCAGTACTTGTTTATCTCATCTCCCCCCCCCCCCTCCCCATTAGGGTGTTAGTCCTCTATTCTATATTTAACATCCCATTAGTTATACTTTTTCTTATAAGTGTATACTCTCGGCGAATCTGCCACTAATCTAGTTGTGATTATTCATAGTCTGAGTTTATCTAGTCAGTTGCATATATTTGTAACGAGTCACATATTCTCGTAAACGTACTGGCCCTGGGTGGGCTTAATCTTTCATCAAAAGGATCTTCATAATTTCTTTACTGTTCTTCCAAAATCACTCTGCTCCTATTACTTGCTTTTCCATGTCATCACCGTGATGGTATCTAGCGCAAATTTTATTCTCAAACTCTGCCTTGATTATTAATATTCCTCTTTATTTCGCTACATGAACACTCAGACTTTAGACAAGCCTCTTTTAAACTTACAAATTCATCTCATTACCGAAGGGAACATCTTATATCAACTCGCGACTTCAAACTTGTTCATCTACCATCATACAACTAATTCCTTCAAAGCATCATGCACTTCCTTCATTAGCTATTCAGCCTTATATTACTAACTCAATAATCTTGTGACAAGAGGACTTCTGAAAAAAAGAATTTTTCTGCACCTTAGTCCTACCTTTGTCTTATATTCGTATGTTCTTATACTCGTACCTCCATACAACATCCTTGCCAATATATTTTATACGATAAAAGCCCTTGTTAATATCTGTCTCTTTTAATAATGTACATCGTTCTCATATCTCTTCTACCCCTTTGCACTTATGAATCATTAGCATATTTATACTCAAGGATCATATCTAAACATATGCTCATCCCTTCCACTTCTTACTTTGAGAAGAAGTTACACTCCCATCTAATCAAACTGACGCCTCATTAATGAAAACACTTTGAAAGGTTTAATCGACTTAAGTTTCGCCCCAATCCGACCAGTAACAGAAGGAGTAACATATGACAACATAGAACTCAGATCAATCAATACATATAATTCCTAAGAGAATATTGATAATATACCTGTATCAACATTAGGGGGAAGACTCAAGATCCTGGCGCCTAGCTATTACATAGGTATGATGCTGAGGACCACTCGAATTGGACGCTCCTCCTTGACCCCTGCTATGGCCTGCTGGTGTAGTGAGCTTTGCCCTGGAGCGCATAAAAATGACGGAAAACCAATTGTTGATCCTATAGGCTGGACCCTACCTTTACCACGTCGAAATGGACACTCACGCATAAAATGGCCTGGCCGGCTTCAGGCATAGCAGACATTTAAACCCAATCAGCACGGTCCCTAATGTAGTTTACCACACTGAGTACATCGTGGTATAGGTGGTCACATCTGACTAGAACTAATCCTAATCTGAGAACTAGCAACTTCGAAACTCTGAGCTGGCCTAGATTAAGTGGGCTTATCAAACCTAGGTTCAGGAAACTATGGAGGCACACTAGTTGTTGAACGAACTGAGTGCCTAGAAAATTGTTGCCTCGGGGCACCTCTAAACTCACAGTCAAACCTTGAAGACCTGACCCTCTTCTTCTGACACTTATCACCCTAGCCCGCACCCTACCGCTGGGCCTGAGCGGCTACTAACTGGGTCAGTAAAAGCATAGCCTGTCTCATATGTTGGCCCGTGGCATCTGGTGGAGGAACTGGGGGTATCAGAGCTGGAGTTGAGGCCCCTTCATGCTTCTCTAAAATGGGTGGTGTAGGAGAGGTCCAAGATGGAACCTCATTATGGGACTCTCCCTCTTCGATCTCTGACGTTGGCTCCCGTTCAGTCCTCCTTTCGGCCATCATCTTTCCCTTCTGGGCCGCTGTAGCATTCCTCTTCACAGGCATCACTGAAATCGTAGCACACAATTAGGAAAAAGGGGTATTGATAACATAGTTCTATCGCACGATCTAAGATGTGAAATAAAGGTCAATCATTCCTAAATGCCCCGCAGCTTCCTGTTTATAAGTGTGGCACGCTTCACACCCATAAACAAGACTCTACTGGACACAGCTCATAGACATACCCTAGGACGAACTACTTTGATACCAATTTTGTCACAACCCAACCGGAGTGCCATGACGAGCACCCGGAGCTAACCTACCGATCACCTCTGAGCATGCTTCTCATAATGATTTCTAGGTGGACCACAAAGATAGCTTATGGGCATCAAAATCTGTAAGGGCATATGTCACAAGATAACGACAAATCTCTACATAATCATTAACAACTATGCCAATCACCGCAAGCCAACAAGGCCGCCAAAATATTATACAACAATATGAACTGATAAGGTTATGGACCATCTAACTACATACATCTGTCTACGAGCCTCTATACAGAATACAAAAATTCACAAAGGCGGGGCAGGACTCCACCATGCCAAAGGATATACACAAAATAGTAATACCAATAAACTGCAGCTCTAAAGCAAACAGAGCACTTCTGAGACTCCACTGATAAGGCTCCTAGGGGTCTGGTCCGTCTCTTTGTCTACCTGCGGGTATGAATGCAGCGTCCACAAGAAAGGACGTCAGTACGAATAATGTACTGATTATGTAAGGCATGAATTACAACATAACAAGAGATATGGAACATAACATGATACAGAGAAATAACTTGTACATCTGATTACCCCTTAAGGTGGATATCATGCATGCTTAGCTTTTTAAAGAAAACACTTTTCATGCATATCAAACATAATATCGTCATTAGCCTGCGTCCCGGCCTCCCGTTCCTGGGATAGCCATCGCACGCCGTCCACTAGTGGTGTTTCCCGGCCACGGTGTTATCATCTTTATCCATAGTCGTCCACTGTAGTGGTGCTGCCTGGCCATATAGGCATGCTGTTATTATCGTTATCCATAGTCGCCCATCATAGTGGTGCTACCCGTCCATATAGGCACGGTGTGAGAAAATACTTAGATATATATAAAGCATGCATGAGAGCCAAATTAAAAGCTACTACTCTATCGGAGTGACGTAAGGTCGGTGACCTCCGATTTATATTATGGAACAATCATCATCGCTATATCTTACCTTTGAGGAATAACTATCATAAGGTGAGATCAACAACAATGAATAAAATCAAGAAAATCATGAATAAAATCAAGAAAATCATGAATAAAATCAATAAAATCATGAAATAAACTCAATAATTTCATAATAGCATGAAAACCATAAGCTTTGGAATCTCAAAAAATGAAATAATCATCATCATCATCATTATCATCATGGAACATACTTATCTTTAGAATCATAAGAAACTCTAAGAATCATGAACTTCTAGCTTTTGGGAATAAGAATGTTATGGAAAACACGTATAGGTTTGTACGAAAGAATCATGCCTTTAGAAAGAAAGGGACAACCTTAACATACTTTTCAGGTCTCCTTAACTACTTAACGCTTATTCTTCCAAGCTCGTAAATCTACATTCGAATTCATACTATTGTTAGGCTTATCGTCACATGCTTATCTTAAGCCTTCAAATTAAATCCTTTTAGAATCTGCCGAAATTCGGGCAGCATCTCCCTTATTTATATCCCTAGCTCGAAATCACAGTACTAACAACCAATAATAATAACAAAAACACTAACATCAACAACATTATAATCAATACCAACATACTCAATAAAATATCCCACTCGATGTTTATTCAATTTCTCAACCAACTAATTCATTATACGACCATTTAGTAGCTCTATATTCGTAAATACACCTAAATCACAATCAATAAGGATAGATTATTCCTCAATATCTTCAATATCCGCCTTGTATCCATGGCAAGATTCACCGCAACACGAAGCTATAATCACAGCTATACGCTATCTAAACCTAAATCCCGAGATTACACTTGATTTGGGCTAAAATTTACGAGTAGAAGTTCGGAGAAAGTTCTAGAGGTTTTAGGATATTTTTAAGGGGTGGTTTGGATGAAAATATGGGATAAGCCCCATTTTATGGTGTTCTAGAGTCGGTTTGCACCGACCTAGAATTTGCGCGCACTGTAACTACGCGTTCGGGGGTGGTTTGGATGAAAATATGGGATAAGCCCCATTTTATAGTGTTCTAGAGTCGGTTTGCACCGACCTAGAATTTTAGCGCACTGTAGCTACGCGTTCGCACACTATAGTTGGCGCGTTCGTGCACTGTAGCTGCGCGTTCGCGCACTGTAGCTGGGTGCGCCTCTGGTCCGCCAGCCTAACTTGTAACGTACATAACTCTCTACTCAGATATCATATCAACGAGCGGTTTGTTGCGTTGGAAATTAGACTTCATGAACTTCATTTTACGCTTTTACTTTACTGCAATACTCTTCATATGCAAAAAGATATTCTTTCCCTAAGATACACTAAAATGATCATACGAAATTTTACCCATCCTTTCGCCAAAATTCCAACAAACTTAATTTTCTTGATTCACTTGTTCTCCAATACTTTACTTTCATTGTTTTCGTTTTCATAATTGCTTTGAATTGTTTGCCAGTATCTGACCTTTCCTATGCTTTTTCTTGAGCCTAGGGTCTTCTGGAAATAGCCTCCCTACCAAAGGTAGGGGTAAGGTCTGCGTACACTCTACCCTCCACAGACCCCACGTTGTGGGATTCACTGGGTATGTTGTTGTTGTTGTACTTGTTCTCCAATCATTCCATGACCTATTTCATGAACTTAAACCCCCATAACCATAAGATAGGCGCATAAAACCTCATATATCCTAGGAAATATCTCCAGTGTCTACAATTGAACAACTAACACCTAACGAATGTGTCACGACCCGACTAGGGGCTATGACGGGCACCCGGGGCTAACCACCGAGTACCACTCATTCTATTACTCATCATACTCATTATACGTTGATTCATTAACCTCATGCTCATGATCATAGGAAAACCATTTTCATTTGAAACATAATTACTTTTATATACATAAGCCCTTTGGCTATCAAAATAATACATATATACTCGTGGGAAAAATCGTGAGACCATACTACCCACACATGCGTATCTACGAGCCTTTACTGGAGTACTAGACATATGGACGGGACAGGACCCCGTCGTGCCCAAAATATATATATACACAAAATCATAAACAATGGCACCTCCGGAACAATGGGGTGCTCTCAAGTCTACTGATAACTCCTATAAATCTGGATCACCTCCTTGTCTACCTGTGGGCATGAACAAAACATCTAAAGAAAAGGATGTCAGTACGAGCATTGTACTGAGTATGTAAGACATAAACAACAACAATACATCAATGAAATAAGGAGACATCAGGTGAAGTACAACCTGTAACTGACTGTCAATTTTGATAGAAATAAAGTATGCTATCTCACTTCATAAACATCATCATATCATTTAAGCATATCTATATAAGCTGCCCGACCATATAGGTACGGTCTGATCATCATTAGCCCGCGTCCGGGGTAACAATCTCATGCAGCCCGCTAGTGGTGTCTACCCATGCCATCTACACATGTTGTATACGCTGCCCGCCTTAGTGGTGTCTGCATGGCCATATAGGCGTGGTGTAACATCTTCATATACTTATTATAATTCAAGCATAGAAACTCAAAGACAACTATACTTTATCAGGGTGACATAAGGTCGTGAACCCCCGATTTCATTATGGAGCATTTATAAGCATTCTGCCTTACCTTGAAGGAATTAGCACATAAGGTGAGTGGATACAATAAACAACATCAACGGATCATAGTTAGAATCGTTAGCTTTAGGATCTTTAGACCTAACTCATCATTATCACTGTCATACGCATGACATATCTCGTTTCTGTATTTCATGTTAAGCTCCTTCTAATCATAGGCTCATAATTACCGGAATGTAAGAAAGTCATGGGAAAATAGGAGAATTCATGCCATGAGAGTCATGCCTTATAAGGAAGGGACTATCCTCACATACCTTTTCGTTTAGCTATTCTATCGCTTGATCGTTCTCCTTCGATGCTCACATTTCTACCTTCAAGAGAGTTCGTATTAACATTAGCTAATCGATTATATGAATGTGCTTACTAAAGCTAGAGAAAATTGGGCAGCATTTCCTTTGTTTATACAACTTTCCGCATACCATATACCAACTCCCAAATGTCTATAATAACATTCACAACATTATAACCAACAATCTTCATTCATCCACATTATCTACATTTCACACTTTCATTTCAATTCATCCATAATCATGGTCATAATATACTATTACATTTACTCACAATATAATGCTTATCCCATGTCCTTAATATCATTTATAACATAATCAAAATCACAATATATCAAGAATCTTGACTCATCCCAAGCTACTACTCAAAATCTCATTATTCTCATCTTTGTAACCCATTTTCTATCTCCTTTCATAATCTAAGTCTTTCAACCTCTCAATATCTTAAACAACATGGAATGATCATAAAACTTATCTTAGATAGTGTGGGAATGAGCCTTGAGTGGAAAGGCTTCACTTGAGCCAAAACCCTAGTTCACTTCCAATGGAATTTCTTGACTTGGATGAACTCTAATGAGTTTCTTACACTTGATTTCCTTGGTTTGATGAATTTTATCACAAATATCTCTTGAGTTCTTGTGGAAGAATTGTGGAGAGCTTTCTAGAGAGTTCTTGAAGTGTGGAGAGAAAGAATGAAATGAATTAAATGAGGTTGGTCCCTTATATTAATTTTTAAGTTGTCCCGACACCATTCTACGGACCAACATACGGTCCGTATTTTTTATACCGGCCATATGGCTGGCCGTAGATTTGGTCCAGTAGAAGTCCCATTCGGGTAGAACATACGGCCTAACATACGGCCATTATGTTTTATACGGCTAGTATGTTAGGCTGTATAATGCCCAGCTTTTCCGAACTCTTTCTCGCCGATTCGTTTGATCTCCAATACTTATGGAACCTTCTTAACACCTGTTTAGCACCTCATTAACAATTTAAGGGACATTATAACTCTCCTTTAAGACATCACTACGTCATCATCAGTTCGGTACTCGTAAATCTTTCTCAATACATAACGTATACCTTGCCTTTCTTGGAAACCATTCTTCTCTTACTTCGAATGTCTTTGAATTCTCAATTAGGATCATCAAATGCTATTTCTTACTTATCAAAACATCGTATACGTCGTGCCCTTCGTTAGTCTATTCACTATGCATGAACGGAATTTTTTTTTGAGGTGTAACAGAATGTCAACGTAAAAAACTACAAGGTGTAACAGTACAGTTAAGCATTGAGAACTTGGGGGTTTATGAAGAATAAGTGAAGCTGGAGAGATAAGGCTCAAGAGGAGTTGTTTGGAAATTAATGTTTCGAAGATAGCTCGACCCGAACAACTAATAATTGTCTTGTATAGAGCCTAGGTGTGGCCAGAAAAGAGGTCACAGATGAGCCACTAGACCCTAGAGGACTACATAAACGATTCGAGTGCATGAGATTTCAGTTTTGCAAGACACAATTGCAACCCCAAGAACACTTCAACGAAATTGATGGCCGCTAAAGTTCAATATGCATGCTTCAAATATAGAAAGGACCATTGAGCTGAAGATACAAGGCAAGCATTTAAATTTTATGGTTAAGAAAACTGTAACATTCCGTAGATTCAAGTTAAGTGTGAATGAATAAATGAGGGTTGTCGTATCATATTTTTGTTATGTGAAACCTTTCGAGATAATTTTGGTGATAAGTAGTTTGTAACTCCTCGTACCTCTAAGCTATGCCACGTCCATGATTCGAGAGTATGTTGATTCGTATGGTGGATATGGAGTTCGTACTAAGGATTTCACATGCATAGGAATTCATAAGGAAGCTTGTCCTGGCTCGTCTTCAAGTCTTGCCAAGCACGAACCTTAGCGAGCCAGATAATTCGGTAGAGTTTCAGGCACGTTTCTAGGTCGTGCTACGCGATAAAAGGGACGAGCTAGGATTATTTTCAGTGCCACAAACCAGTAAAGTGAGGCCAAGGAGAGAGTGATTTTTCTCAGCTCGCCCAAGTCCGTGCCTCGCAAGGATGGTGGCGAGACGGGAAAAATCAGCTTTCAGCTTTTCTCGTCCACTTTCATGCCAAGCACGGACCTTGCCGAGCTAGGATTTATATAAATTCGTCCCTTAACTCAAAAAATCAGATTTCCCTCATACTCTATACCCTAGAACAACATGTTATTCTCCTATCAACCTCCCACAACAAGGGTTTCCAACATAATTCTTCCTAAAGTGATTCAAGCTAGGGTTTTGGGTGTTCTTCATTAGAAAAGTGAATTGTTAAATTTCGTTTAACATATTAAGGTATGTATCTCTTTTGAAAACTTATTTGATTGAAAATCACTTTTTGAAACTATTGTTGCAAGTATAAATTTCATTCAAGGTTCTTTAATGAATAAAAAGAAAAGTAATCTATTCATGTTTCTTGAACTCTAATTCATGTCCAAATGGTAGTTAATGTGTCTGAAGAGGCAAACCCACGTTAAACCTAGATTGTAACAAACCCTATATATGTATATGATATTATGAACGTTTTCCTCTATAGCAGATGGTTAATAATGATGGTTAAGGGTTGGTAATAATATTCTCAATGATGAATTAGGACATGAAAATCTTTTGTAAAGAAGTTAAACGTTTTCAAAACATTGATTGAAATGACTTAATCTTTCAATATGGCATAATGAACCTTAATGACAATTGATGATGTGACTACATTATAAATGAATTATGAATTGGCTTCTAGGCTATGAAAACTGGTTGTTATGTTTTGCCTAGCTACTCGAGAGGAAGGGTAGCCACTATGGATCCTACTGTGATAATGCCTATCCATTCGGGAGGAAGAGTTGCCATTTTCGAGTTCACTACCTGGGGTGTGATTATGCCTAGCTATTCTGGAAGAAGGATAGCCACCGTTGAATTTCATATTCCGGTGTGATGCGCTACTATGATTAGGGAACCTCAAAGGTCATCCCTTCGTTATGATTGATTTTTGACCCTGTATTGGCAAGTGTGATATTCCTATATTTTAACGGGACTGTTGTTAATAATCATAATCAACTTAAATGGCATATTGGGAGGTTGGAACATGACAAGGACTTTATAACCTGTTTTTGATAATTGCCTTTCATTGAGATAAACAAGCTGAATAATTGCCTTCCATATTGTGTCACACTATCCTCAGAACTGATTTCTTTATATGTTATTACACTTTATTTTCATAACACTTGTTGTCCCTAAGGCATTCACTGAGCATGAAGTACTCAGGCATACCATTGTTGTTTTTGATGGTATGTTAGGTAAAGAAGAAGAGCAGGTTCTGACATTCAAAACGTTTAGGAGAACTTGCTGATGCTGCTAATGCAGTGAGCCCACATGCTTGTTCGTGGGACACCCCATTTATTGATTCCATTTATCTATATTTGTTTTCTGGGCTGCGTCCCGATGAGTTAGACGTTTATTCCTTATTCTTAGAAGCTCCTTAGTATACATTCGAATGTGGGTAGAAGAAGAGTTGTTGTTTAACTCTTTCGGGCACACTATCATGTTTTCGTTGAATTTTTTAAATTATAAAGACTTCCGCTGATTGTATTGTTACATCATGACTTGTTTAAATTTATTTTATAAATTATTGGAGGTGATTATTGAACCTGACGGGTTCAAGTGTCATTGTGCATCTTTTAGGTTCTTTCGATATTGTTCATGACGTCAGATGCCGGTCACGTCTAGGGTGGGTTTTGGGGCGTGACAAGCTTGGTATCAGAGCCTAGGTTTGTAAACGTCCTAGGATTATTGTCGGTGTCTGTGGAGCTGTGTCTAGTTGAGTGTTCCTTATGCAGCCTAATCACCTGCATGACTGAGAAACTCCCATGACATTCATAGGTGTTTTCTATTCTTCTTGATTCTAGATTGTGCGGTAGAGCTTAAAGTCCTTTTAGGATCATTCTAATTCGTTCGTTAATTCTTGCCTTGCATAAATGGCTCTGAAGGGATCCAAATATGATAACTGAAGATGTCACGCGAGAGTTAACCAAAATCTTGGGTGCGCGAATGCTGGTAACGAAAACAATGTTGGGAATCAAGCACCACCTCCAGCACCGCCTGATCCTGCTGTTCCTGTTGTGGGTGTGCTAAAGATTGGTACTATGCAAACGACTATTCAAATGTTGACTACATTGGTTGCCGCTCAACAGCAGCATGGAGGTATGGGACCTCACAGTGGAGGCAGACTTAAGCAATTCCTCGACTTGAAGTCACCAGAGTTCTTCGGGTCACGAGAGGTGGATGACCCTCAGTATGTTTTAGATGAGACATTCAAGGCATTGAGGGAAATGGATGCCCAGGATTCCAAAGCTGTGAGGCTTGCTTCTTATCAGTTGAACGATGTTGCTCACGCATGGTTTGAGATGTAGGAGTCTGAGAGGGGTGACGCTGCTTTAGCTCCAACGTAGGCTGAATTTGAAGAGGCATTCATGGAAAAGTTTTTGTCTAATGAGGAGAGATTTGCTATTGCAACGAAATTTGAAAAGCTGGAACAGGGTAACAAGTCGGTCGTGAGTATAGTTTGGATTTCACCCGTTTATCAAAGTATGCTTTATACATGATTCCGACTGAAAAGCATAAATTGACTCATTTTGTGAAAGGCTTGGTACCACATATCAAGTCTGTATGTGCTACTGTTACTATATCTCCTACCTACACTTTCTCATCTCTGGTTGGGTTTGCTGAACGGCAGGAGAGTTGGAAAAATGAGGATAGGGTGGATCGCGACCAGTACAAAAAGACCTGATCTGCAGGTGGTTTTAGTGGTAACAACTGTAATGGAGGGTAGAAGAGAGGGTATTCTACACCTGCTCAGTCTGGTTCTTATTCCCATGCTAGTGTGCCTTCTGGTAGGCATGGCCAGAAAAATAATAATAAAAGTAAGTTTTCGCAGGAAGTAGTCGTCCGCCAGGGTGGGAAGAACATATCTATCATCATTGTAGGATTAGAGGCCACATTAAGAGGGAATGGAGAAAGTTGCTACGTGAGGTGGCTGCTATGAATAAACAAAAGAATTATTCGCCTGCTTCTACATCTATTAAAAATTCACCTGCTGGGAATGCTAACAATAATAATCAGAATGCTCGTAATTACGGCAAAGGAAAGGAAGTTGCTAATACTTCTGGTGGAGGGACAACTCGACTTTATGCGCTGACTCGTAGGGAGGCAGCTGAGGCTTCTGACACTGTGGTTACAGGTGTCCTTACCATATGTTCTCATGATGCTTACTCATTGATTGATCCGGGTTCAAATTTATCCTATGTGACCCCTTATTTTGCTCTTGATATGGGTATGAAACCCGAACTTTTGTTGGAACCTTTTGTTGTTGATACACCTTCTGGTGTTCCTGTTATTGCTTCTAGAGTGTATAGAAATTGTGTTGTTGTGCTTGACGGACGTGAGACCGTGGCTAATTTGTATAAACTTGAGATGGTGGATTTTGATGTAATTATAGGGACGGACTGGTTGTCCGCATGTTATTCTAATGTGGATTGTCGCCATAAGATAGTTCGTTTCGCCTTTCTCGATGAGCCTGCTATCCTGTGGGAGGGTGAAATTGCTAAGCCAAGGGGTAGATTTATTTCTTATCTTAAGGCTCATAAGATGATTACTAAGGGGTGTATTTACCATTTGGTTGCTGTTAATGATACAAAAGCCGTAGTACCTGAATTTGCATCTGTTCCCATAGTTAGTGATTATCCCGAAGTGTTTCTCGAAGATCTCCCTAGTATCCCTCCTGATAGGGTTATTGATTTTTGGATAGATGTTATTCCCGACACCCAACCTATTTCTATTCCACCTTATCGTATGGCTCCAGCGGAGCTAAGGGATTTAACGGATCAGTTGAAAGACTTATCTGATAATGGTTTCATCCGACCAAGTTCCTCACCTTGGGGTGGTCCAGTCTTGTTTGTTAGAAAGAAAGATGGTTCCCTTAGGATGTGTGTTGATTACCGTAAACTTAATAAGGTGACTATTAAGAATAATTGTCCTTTGCCTGGGATAGATGATCTATTTGACCAACGTCAGGGTGCTAATTCTTTTCAAAGATTGACCTGAGGTCTGGGTATCACCAATTGAAGATAAAGGAAAAGGATGTCCTGAAAACCGCTTTCCGTACTCGTTATGGGCACTTAGAGTTTCTAGTCACGTCTTTTGGGTTGACTAATGCGCCTTCTACCTTCATGGATTTGATGAATCGTGTGTTTAAGCCTTATCTAGACTGCTCATTATTGTGTTTATTGATGATATTTTTGTGTATTCTAAAAGTCGTGAGGATCATGCAACTCACTTGAGGATAACTTTGACAACACTTGAGGAGAGCGAGCTTTATGCAAAATTCTCTAAGTGTGAATTCTAGCTTGAGTCTGTGGCTTTCTTGGGTCATGTGGTGACTGGTGACGGGATTAAAGTAGACCATCAGAAAATTTCAGCAGTTAAGGATTGTCCTAGACTAACTAGTGCGATAGAAATTCATAGTTTCTGGGTTTGGCAAATTATTACCGAAAGTTTGTGGAAGGCTTTTCGTCAGTAGCCTCTCTATTGACTAATTTGACACAGAAGACTGCTAAGTTTCAGTGGTCCGAATCTTTTGAAAAGAGTTTCCAAGAACTTAAGACAAAGTTAACTTCGGCTCCTATTTTCACTTCAACTTCTGGGTCTGGTGGATATGTGGTGTATTGTGATGCTTCCAGAATTGATTTGGGTTTTGTATTAATGCAGAACGAAAAAGTGATTGCTTATGCTTCGCGACAGTTGAAGAAGCATGAGAAGAATTATCCGACTCATGACTTAGAGTTGGCTATCGTGGTATTTGCATTGAAAATTTGGCATCAGTATTTGTATGGTGAGGATTGGGATGTTTTTACTGACTATAAAAGCTTGCAATACATTTTCAAACAGAGAGATTTGAATCTCAGACAGAGAAGGTGGTTAGAGTTGTTGAAAGATTATGACTTGAACATTTTGTATCATCTTGGTAAGGCTAATATGGTTGCTGATGCTTTGAGTAGGAATTCTATGGGTACGTTAGCTTATTTGCGTGCACATGACATGCCCATGGGGAGGGAAATTCGAAGACTTTCTAGTCTTGGGGTCAGACTTGATGAAACTGAAGATGGGGAGTTAGTGCGAATCATGCCATCACGGTTTGACATGGTGGAAAGGATAAAAACCAAGCAATATAATGATGAACTTTTGGAAAAGCTGAGAGATGGAGTGGAAAGGGGTGAGTACACTTCTTTTACTGTTGGTACTGGTGATAGTGTTCTTAGGTTGCATAGACAATTGTGTGTTCCTAATGTTGATGGTCTTCGACAAGAATTAATGATGGAGGCTCATAGTTCTAATTATTCGGTGCATCCGGGATCCACCAAAATGTATAAAGACTTGAAGCATCACTATTGGTGGAAAAGCATGAAAGTTGATATTTCTAACTTTGTGGCTAAGTGTTTACATTGTCAACAGGTGAAAGCTGAACATCAAAGGTCCAGAGGCCTGGCTCAGAATATCGAAATTCTGTAGTGGAAGTGGGAGGAGATCAATATGGATTTCGTTGTGGGTTTACCCCGCACAATGGCCAAGTTTGATTCTATTTGGGTGATAGTGGATAGACTCACAAAGTCTGCCCATTTTCTCTCTATGAAGATATCATATACCGTGGCGAAGTATACCAAGCTGTATCTAAAGAAGATAGTTAGATTGCATGGGATTTCGACATCCATCATATCTGATAGAGGTATGCAATTCACTACTCATCTTCTGACATCCTTTCAGGAAGGTTTGGGAACTAGAGTGAAATTGAGGACTGCCTTTCATCCTCAAACTGACGGGCAGGCAGAGAGAACTATTCCAACTTTGGAAGATATGTTACGAGCTTATGCTATAGATTTCGGAGGAAATTGGGATGAACATTTACCTCTTGTGGAATTCGCGTACAACAACAGTTATCAAGCGAGTATTCAGATGACTCCTTATGAGGCTTTTTATGGGAGGCATTGTCGGTCTCCTATTGGTTTGTTTGAGCCAACTGAAGTAGAATTGTTGGGTCCTGAATCAGTTCATGAAGCAATTGAGAAAGTAAATCTTATTGTGCAATGACTCAAGACAGCTCAGAGTAGATAGCAGTCTTATACAGACATAAGGCGATGTGAGCTAGAGTTTGTTGTTGGTGACAAAGTATACTTGAAAGTGTCGCCGATGAATGGAGTAATGCGGTTTGGTAGAAAGGGAAATCTTAATCCTCGTTTAATTGGCCCTTATGAGATTACTAGAAGAGTTGGAAAGGTAGCTTATGAGTTGAAATAATTGGCTGAGATGTCTATGGTTCATCCGATGTTTCACATTTCGATGTTGAAGTTGTGTAAACCTGATCCTTCTCATGTGTTGAACCATGAAGAAGTTGAGATTGATGAATCCTTGTATTATACAGAAGAACCAGTTCATATTTTAGATCGCCAAGTTAGTAGGTTGAGAACGAAGGATGTAGCGTCAGTTAAAGTGTTGTGGCGAAACCATAATACCGAAGAAGTGACTTGGGAAGCAGAGGAGGACATGAAGAAGAGATACCCTCACTTATTCCCTATATCAGGTACGTGTTAAAACCTTGGGTTGTTGATTATTCTTGATCTTCATGAAAACCTTAAGCCTTACTTTCATTCGAGGACGAAAGATGCTTAGGGGGGAATAATGTAACATTCCGTAGATTCGGGTTAAGTGTGAATGAATAAATGAGGGTTGGCATATCATATTTTTGTTATGTGAAACCTTTTGGATGATTTTGGTGATAAGTAGTCTGTAACTCCTCGTACCTCTAAGCTAAGCCACGTCCATGATTCGAGAGTATGTTGATTCGTATGGTGGATATGGAGTTCGTACTAAGGATTTCGCATGCATAGGAATTAATGAAGGAAGCTTGTCCCGGCTCATCTTCAAGTCTTGCCAAGCACGAACCTTTGCGAGCCAGCCAAGTTGGTAGATTTCTGGGCACTTTTCTAGGTCTTGCTGCGCCAGAAATGGGACGAGCTAGGCTTATTTTGTGTGCCAAAAACCAGTAAAGTGAGGCCAAGGAGAGAGTGATTTTTCTCGGCTCGCCCAAGTCCGTGCCTCGCAAGGATGGTGGCGAGACGGGAAAAATCAGCTTTCAGCTTTTCTCGTCCACTTTCATGCCAAGCACGGACCCTGCCGAGCTAGGATTTATATAAATTAGTCCCTTAACTGAAAAATCAGATTTCCCTCATACTCTATACCCTAGAACAACATGTTATTCTCCTATCAACCTCCCACGACAAGGGTTTCCAACACAATTCTTCCTAAAGTGATTCAAGCTAGGGTTTTGGGTGTTCTTTATTACAAAAGTGAATTGTTAAACATCGTTTAACATATTAAGGTATGTTTCTCCTTTGAAAACTTATTTTCAGTGAAAATCACTTTTTGAAACTATTGTTGGAAGTATAAATTTCATTCAAGGTTCTTTATTGAATAAAAAGAAAAGTAATCTTTTCATGTTTCTTGAACTCTAATTCCTATCTAAATGGTAGTTAATCTGTCTGAGGGAACAAACCCACATTAAACCTAGATTGTAACAAACCCTATATATGCATATGATATTATTAACGTTTTCGTCTATAACAAAAGCTTAATAATTATGGTTAAGGGTTGGTAATGATATTCTCAATGATGAATTAGGACATGGAAATCTTTCGTAAAGAAGTTAAACGTTTTCAAAACATTGATTGAAATGACTTATTCTTTCAATATGGCATAATGAACCTTAATGACAATTGATGATGCGACTACATTACAAATGAATTATGAATTGGCTTCTATGCTATGAAACCTAGTTGTGGTGTTTTGCCTAGCTACTCGAAAGGAAGGGTAGCCACTGTGGATCATAGTGTGATAATGCCTAGCCATTCGGGAGGAAGAGTGGCCACTTCCGAGTTCGCTACCTGGGGTGTCACGACCCGACTAGGGGGCCATAACGGGTACTCGGAGCTGGCTACCGAGCGCCACTCGTCATGCTAGTCATTATACACATCCTGAACATACACAATCACTAAGACAACATATACATATGTATATATATACATAAGACCTCATGGCTACAAAAATGATATGCAAAATATACACTAGTACATCCACAAGACATCAACTACCCATGCATCTATATCTACGAGCCTCTAATAGAGTACTGTGACATAAGGATGGGACAAGATCCCGTCATACCTAAATATATATACACAAAATAATAGGACCATAAGTAGCACCTCCGGAGTAGTGGAGTGCTCCTATAAATCCGCTGATGAGATAAGCTCCTACGGGTCTGCTCCGTCTCCCTGTCTACCTGTGAGCATGAACACAGCGTCCAAAAGAAAAGGACGTCAGTACGAAAAGTGTACTTAGCATATAAGGCATGAATTATACTAACATAATAAAGACATGATGAAACTTGAGGCGAAGATATAACCTGCTTAGATTTTAATGGAAAATACATGTTATGCATATCAAATATACCTTCATCGTTTACCCACATCCGGGTTACCATCACACGCCGCCCACTAGTGGTGTCCTGTCCGGCCATCTAGGCACAGTGTAATCGTAAGCCGCCCGCCTTAGCGGTGTCATGGCCGGCAATCTAGGTATGGTGTAACCGTATGCAGCCCGCCTTACTGGTGTCATGTCCGGCCATATAGGCACGGCGTAATCTCATTATCATATACTTATCATAAAGCATGCATTAAAACTCAAATACAAACTATAACTCTATCGGGGTGACGTAAGGTTGAGAACCCCCGATCCCATTATGAAGTAGTCCTGATCATCATATCTCACCTTGAAATAACTAGCATTATAAGGTGAGTCTAGCAACAACGAATGACATCAAAGAATTGTATAAGGGTCATTAGCTTTGTAGAAATATCATATTGTGAGCTTCAGAATCTCTAGCCTTAAACTCATCATCATCATTATCATTATCATTATCATTTTCATAACATATCTCTTATCTTTATCTCATGAGTAGTTCTTAATTGTCATCGACTCATAGTTTCCGGAATAGGAGAACATCATGGAAAGCTAAAGGAAATCATATTATGGGAGTCATGCCTTAGAAAAATAAGGGACTAGCCTCACATACCTTTGTATCTCTTCAATTCTATCATCTAATTGCGTGCCTCTCAAGCTTGTGTGTTACATCCCGTGTTTTCATACGATGGAAAGCGTGCAAGTTAAATGAAATTAGTAACGGAAACGAGGTTATCCCCCAAGCTTATAGGTGGTGAGAGTAATGGTACAGATGTGTTGTAAATATTAGAAGTTAAACAAATCAAAGAAAATAAGCTTCGTCGAGGTTTGAAATTTATTTGAATGAAATACGGTCCAAGCTATAATACTCCGTATTTTTGGACTAGGAAATTAAACCGTCCAACATGAGCGATTTTACTGAGGTCGTAGGATTTGGTCATATTCAAGCATGAAAATCAAGAACTCGGTGTATACAAGGAATGAAATCCCGAAATGATTTAAGACAAAAAACATGTGACGGCGATGATTGAAAATAATATTTTTATGTGTGGCAAATGAGACTATGGACTAATGCTATATCTCATGATTATGATAATAAGTATATGAAGTGTGTTAAAAGTGGTCCATGTTTAAGTGGATTGAGATCAAGAAATTAATTATGCGGATAAATTATTAAGTGTTGGATTTTAACGGGACATTATTAAATTAACTAGCAAATTATGGATGTGCATGGAAATGGGCCTTGACACGTGGTGGGCTGAACTATATGACTAAGGGTCACATATTAGTGGTGGCATCCTTACAATTAACTAGAAAATGATGAGGTAACATATGGACCCCATGATCTACTAGGTAATTAAGTCATATAATGTGTCTCTTGCTCACTAAGTAATGAAAAGAGAGGAGGTCTCATTCTCCTATTAATTTCCCTCAACAAAAACGTGACCAGCAACCTTGATAGGTTCTTTTGGCTTAGCAACTTCATTATGTACTTGTGTAGTAGCAATAGTTTAATCCTTGAGAATTGACTTGGAAGAACAAAACGTTAGCAACAACTTTGGCTTTGAGAATTAGCTTGAAGAGCAAGATGTTAGCAACAACATGTCTTCCTCTACACAGCAGCACATGAATATTTCATGACATCAAAGATTAATTCTAGTTAAGAACATATGGGGTTTGCGCACCGCTTCAGTTTCGTTGTTCCGTTTTGTCGTGTTGTTGAATATCGAGCTTTCTTTGAAGTGAAGTAAGGTGGAAAAAATATCATTTATTTGAATATAATGTAAGAATTATTCTCTCCTAAGAGTATTTAAATTCATCCCCGCCATAGCTAAAATTTGAGATGGGAACTATGAAATTAATTGCGGGAAATCGGTTAAGTTATTGTTGTTGTTATCATGTGGGCTGTTTGGTGGTTGTTATAAATTGTTTTGTGGGCTGGGATATCGTGGGATTGGTTGTAGTTTTAGTTGTTGTTATTTTTGTTGCCGTTATACTATGGATATACGAAAATAAAGAAGTGTATACAAGCATTGGTATACGAATGTATATTGCGCTATTTTGGAAGTGATTTAAGAATGAATTTAATTCTAGTTTGATATGAAATTGTTGTTATTGTTGTTGTTGGTATTTTGATTGATGTTTGGCTAAATTGGAATCTCGAGGATTATTAAGTTTTCAGGGGAAATGCTGCCTGAATTTTGTTAAGTAACGTGCCAGCTTAGGCTTTGGATTTTGAGCGCGCTATAGTTAATACTTGATATCAATAATGTTGTTGTAGATTGGGAAGCCCGAGATCTGATTTGTGGTTAGCTTGGAGCGGACAAGGTATGTTAAGGCTATTCCCTTTTCTTCTTTTGGCATGGTCTATATAAGACAAACGGACGACGAACGTATAAACTCCAAAGAAGCTCCTATTCTTAGAAATACTAGAATGGCTAATGTTCTTGATTTCTAGAAGCTATTTCATTATGTCCTGATAAGTGTCTATGATTCCTGAAGTCCTATTTTGATGTTATAATCCATAGTGACATTCGAGGGTGTTATGCTTCCAGGTTATTCAAAGAGTTCCAGAAATAATCTTATGAGTCTCACTTGCATTCATTTGCTTCTATGTGTATATTAAGGCCATCCTCTCTTTCTTTTTGGCATGAATTACATAAACTGAGCGAACAACGAACATATATGACTCCAAGGAACTCTAGTTCTCAATAGTGCTTGACATGATAGTTGTCTTTAATTCCAGAGTCTCGCTAATGAATTCGAGATCGTTACTTAAGGTAAATCATATGGACAACATTAGGAAATCATTATGGATCTGAAGTCCTTGACTTAAGGTGAAATGTGTTGGTGGAATTCGGATTATCATTATTGGGTTGTGGAATGTCCCTAAAGATGAATCTTAACGACATAGACGGACATAGTCTTCCTCTAGGGTAAGACGAATATCAGAGGACTAGAGTACAAGTTGGAAGGTACTAAATGAGGATCCTAGAATAGCATGTGAAAACATCTTCATTTGTGAAGATCAATAGGCCATGAGGTGAGCCTCAAGAGGTTATATGTCCTTGCCTAAATGATCACATTTTGTACAACCTTTCATCCATAGAAAGTTATTCGACTTAAAGGTCTTGCGATATTTACATTTGATATATGCTGACTGTGTAGGGACATATATATATATATATATATATGATATCTTTATGGCACTACAAAGCACGTAGGTTGGGTTTTTGTTGTTTGCAACTCTTGAATAGTGCTCGATTACAGGGGAGGCTCTGTCAAAATTTTCATAAGATTCCTAATAAGTTTAACCTCCCCATACACCTCCACATTCGAGGACAAATGTTCCTAAAGGGAGGAGGATGTTACATCCCGTGTTTTCGTGTGTTAGAAAGCCTGCAAATTAAAAGACATAAGTAGAGGAAAACGAGGTTACCCCAAGCTTAGAGCTGGTTAGGATGAAGTACCGAAATTATTTAAGAGTCGAAAGTTGAATAAGGATGATTGGAAATAATATTTTGTGTGTACCAAAAGGGGCTATGGATTAGTGTTATATGATATGATCATGATAAAGAGTGTTAAAATTTATTTAATATTTGAGTGAATTGAGAGCAGGAAATTAATTGTATGTGTAATTGATTAAGTGAGAGATTTGTAGTGGAAGTCAAAGAACTAATTGGGAATATTGGATAATTATTAATGTGGACAGATTCCACATGTGTTACGGACAAATGGACAACATGATATCTACACTCAAGGACACATAAGGGTGTAAACATATTGAGTATTAAACATTTTCCATATGATGGGCACGTGTAAGGGAAAAAGGGGTCATTTAATTTGTTTAATTTTGTGTAGAATGCTCTCAAAAGAAAACAAATTTGCAACATTTAATCATTTCTACTTTGCTACAGAAAATAGCAGTTCATAGCAGTAGAAAAATGAATTCATGTAAAGGAAGCAAATATATTCTTTCTTAAGGAAAATATTCCAGTTTCGCTTATCGCTTCGATCTCGTTGTTCTATTTTATCGTGTTGTTGGATCTGGGCGTTCTTCAAAGGGAGGTAAGGTGGAATAAGAGTAGTTCTAGGTATATAAGGTAAGAATCATCCTCTCCTCAATATATTTACATTCTTTTGTCTCAAAGCTAAATTTTGAAATGAGAAATACCAAACTAGTAGCGGGAAATTGTATCTTGATGTTGTTGTTGTTGTATGGACTATTTGGCAGTTTTATAAGTTGTGCTGTGGATAGAATTTGGTATGATTGTGGTCGTGTTGGTTGTGTTGAATATGAAGAATGTGAGATAAACAGGGAATATGTTGTTCCAGACATTATAAGACAAGTATACCACCCCGATATACATGATATACTAAGTACTTCCTTGGCCTAATGAGAACCATTGTCGGATAAGGCATGAGACGAGCTATGGTTGACTGGATTGACCAGAAGACCAATAAGGTATGTAAGCTTTTCGTTCTCTTTATTCTTTGGCACGAATCCAACTATACCTATTAACGAACGTTCCATAAAGAGATAACTCCATTCTAATTGTTACATCTGGCATTTTTGCATGTTCAAAAAAAATTGAGATAACTTGACTTGTAATGAATAAGGCCATATTTGGACCTTACTTGGTATGAATGTGTCGGCTAAGAATACATTGATGTGGAATTACGAAAGGAGGCCAAGGACAAAATTGGAATTTTGGAAATTTGTTCCATGAATTACAATTATTTAGCCAACAATTAGGCTCAAATTGTTTTTTTTAATAAGGCCCAACCAAAGGGAGCACAACCGGCCATACATGGCCCAATCCACCAAAGTTAGTTAATTTCCATGTGATGAATAATTATATAAGTCATCTTATCCTATAGAAGCTTCAAGAAATAAGGAGAAAGAACAAAAGAAAGGAAAGAGAAAAAGAAAGAGGGGCTACGGCCAAAGAGAAAAAGAAAGAGAAAAATAATGAAAAAATTTTGGAGCTCAAATCCTTGGTTCAAAAATCTATTTCTTGTGGGATTATCACCAAGCTCAAGATTCTCTACAACTTGGTACAATTATTTTGGCAAGAGGACAATTCTAGTGGCAAGTGGGAAGTCTTGGAGAAGGTAAGGATTTTATACTGTTGTTATGATATGGAAGGTATATGTACGATGTAGTAAGTGGAAATGAATGAAAAGCATGAAAATTTTGTGTGTTGGGATTGTATGCATGTTGGCCGTGAGTATGCATATATATTGCATGTCTATGGTGACTTGAAATTATGTTGAAATTTAGTTGTAGTTATGGTAGAAGTTGTATTAGAGATGAAAGTTGAATGAATTAGTGGAAGTTGGAAAATGTAGTGTGTGGCCGTGTGGTGTATGTTGATGATGGAAGGTGAACTAAATTTTGTTAGTATAATAATTGTGTTGATTAAGAAGTGAATGAAAGAATAATCGTTTTTGTTGTCATGGAAAATTTGTTGTTAAGTTGTTGTAGGAAGTTATACAACTTTATTATAACTTATGTAAATGTGGAAATGAAAGTAGGAAGATGCAAATTATGATTATCATTGATGAAGTTGGAAGATAGAAATATGTCATGAACATATAAGCTAAAGATTAGAAGTTGTGGGTGAAATATGACTTTGGTAGTAAGCTTGTATATTGCGTATACCTTATGTATATTTGGTGAAAACGATATGATATGCCTCCGAATTATGTTGTAGTGATCTTGATGAGTGATAAATATGAAAATGGTAAGATTGGTTTGAAAGTGTAAGGTCGGAATGGAAGATGTTATGTTATGCCGGAAAGATGGCTAGTTATGCCATATTAGGTGTCTTGTAATGCTTGTTGTTGTTATTGATGTTGTTTCTGGGTTGCTGTGTTGATAAATTGAGCCGAGCTGAGTCTCGGGGATGATATATATATAGGGGAAATGCTGCCGAAATTTCGGTAGGCAAGTATGTAATAAGTTTGGATTATTGAAAAGCTTGAATTTGACATTTGGCAAACTTGACCATTGTAGATTCTGGACGAAATTGGAATCGAAACCAAGCAAGCGTAAGACGCAATTGAGGTATGTAAAGCCTTCCCCTTTATTCTTAGGCATGTTCTGAATGTAATAGGCTCAGCCGCGAGCCTTGAATACGACTCCGTTCCTCGGAATTCGAGATGGAAATCCGCTCCAATTCCTTCAGTACGATTGAAACCATTTCCTTATAACATGCCTTTAAAGAGAACTTTTCTACGAAACTTTTCTAAACGGAGTCAGAATACTTCCAAATGATTATGGATGACCTCATAAGGTCTATTATCAGTAATTTACGTATGTCGCCTCGGGTTGGTCCGAGGTGGGCCCACGGAGTCCCGATACCTCTTGTATGACCTAAATTGCCTTATTCCTGTCCGTTTTTTTTCAAAAGTAACATATGGACTATTATTCTTATCAGGATATTACTATTTTTATATAAATCCTACGAAATGGTTTTGATATATGGAAATCTGATTTCGGCAATAATCTGTCGTGCCTTCCCAAGTAGGATATAGACGCGTATTATGAACACTATCCGAATACTCTGATTCGACTCGCCATATGGCCTACCTCAATTTGATTGGGTCTGTATAATGATCTGTATGTATGTAGTTTCTCATTAATCTGTTCGTGCATGTGCTACGATTCCTTTCACCGGATCCCGGGCCGGTTTATATCATGCGGATGGGCCGCCGAGTCCCTTTGTCGGGGGCCGGGTCCCATGTATGAATCCCGAAGTATGATGTGTTCGGTTCCGGGGTACTGTGGTATATGTCCGTCCCCGGTTACCGTGTATATGAATTACGAAGTATGATGTGTCCGGTTTCCCGGCGTGTGATCTATCCCCGGGGTTACCGTGGTTATGATATGATGTGTTATGTGATGGAGATGTTCGAAGATATGAAATCATCTGAAATACGATGTGCTGTGGTGCCAAAGGCAGGAGTGGCGACCACGTTTCTGTACCCTATGTATGATTCTGTCTATCCGTATGGATTCTGATCCTGTCTGTCTGTATGACTTATGATTCTGGTTGTCCGTTCGGATTATGATTCTGTCCGGTATACTTCCGTCTGTCTGTCTGAATTATGACTCTGTCCGGTATACCTCTGTCTGTCTGTTGGATTATGATTCCGTTTGCTATATTTCTGTACTTCTAATTCATACTATGATTATGTTGTTATATTTTCGCTTTACATACTCAGTATATTTTTCGTACTGACCCCCGGTTCTTCGGGGGCTGCGTTACATGCCCGCAGGTACAGACGCACCCGATGATACGCCGCCAGTCTAGGGCACAAATTCTGCTATTTTGGAGAGCTCCTTTGATCCGGAGCGTGTACTTTTGGTATATATCTTCTGACATCTGTATATTCTGTACGTATGGTAATTCTGGGTACGGCGGGGCCCTGTCCCGTCATATGATTCTGTATGTCTGTTAGAGGCCTGTAGATATGTATGTGGGTTACGGGTTGCTACGATTCGGGTAGGTACGTACGATTTTGTGACTCTGTCCGTTATGTTAGCCTCATCGGCTTATATGAAATTTCGGTATGTTCGGGTATGTGTATGTTATAGTGCGCGCTGCAATTGTATTGGCTTACGTTTGTACGCAGCTAGTGTGAATTATCTGTCTGGTATGCCGATTCTGGCAGGTAGGTACGTTTGGGTATCCAGTTAGGATACCAGTCGCGGCCCACGGGGTTGGGTCGTGACAGAAGTGGTATCAGAGCGGTTAGTCCTCGGAATGTCTACAGGCCGTGTCTAGTAGAGTCTTGTTTATCGGTGTGTTGTGCACCACATCTAAAAACAGGAAGCTACAGGACATCTAGGATGTTACCCTTCTTTGGATCATAGATCGTGCGTTTGAACTGTATTAGTAGGATGATCCCTTCCTAACGATCTGTCATGTTTTCAGCGATGCCTCCGAGGAAAGCAACAGCTGCCCAGAAGGGCAAAGCGGGGGTTGAGGTAGGAGAAACCAGCCGGGCCCAGAGAGTTACCAGGGCCAGTGCGCGGTTAGCGCTTGAGGATGAACCCCCGTCAGCCGGATCTGTTACACCCCCCTTACCGGAGGAGATCGGAGCAGCAGAAGCTGCTGATCAGGGGACGGCTCCACCACGAGCTTCTAGGGTTCCAGTGCCCGAGCCTCCAGCTCCACAGCCAGGGGCGGAGGACAGGGCTATGCGAGAAACGGTTCAGTTATTGACCACACAGATGGCGGAGCAGGTTCGCAGGCATGGATTTGGGGGTGGTCGTGCGGACAGATATGAAAGCTCCAGGGCTCGTGAGTTCTTGACATGTAATCCTCCAGAATTCTTCAGGACAAAACCCGAAGAGGACCCCCAGGTGTTTATTAGAAAGATGGAGAGCACGATACGGTTGGTTAAGGCTTCGCCGACTGAGTCCGTTGAATTGGCCTCGTATCGGTTATATGAGGTAGCGGCGAATTGGTATGAGTCCTGGCAGCTATCCAGGGGTGACGGTGCTGCCCCAGCGGTATGGGCCGAGTTCACTCAGGCCTTTCTGGGTCATTTTCTACCTCCAGAGCTACGGAGAGCCAGGGTTGATGGATTCTTGCATCTGAAACAAAACGGTAGAAGTGTTCGAGAGTATAGCCTAGAGTTCGACTCACTGGCTAGGTATGCACCCGCTATCGTAGCGGATATGGCCGATAGGGTGCACCGATATGTGATGGGGCTGGATGACTATTTGATCGATAGCTGCCTGGCAGTGGCTTCTCAGCCAGGGATGCATATTGCCCGGTTGCAGGCGCATGCCCAGGGCATGGAGGACCGACGTAGGGAACGTCGGCCTGATAGGGGTCACGACAGGAGCCGGCCTAAGAGAGCCAGATCGGCCGGGTACTAAGGGGGATTTCAGAGCGAGTTTTCTCTGCGGCAGGGTAACAGGTATTCGTCCCAGCCAGCACACAGTACGCCCCCACAGTTCTCGGGACAGAACTCCATGGCTTCGAGTTCGCAAGTAAATAGGAGTTTCAGTTAGATGGGGCCATCCATACCTCGGTGTCCTTATTGCAGGAGGCGTCACCCTGGTGAGTGTTATCGTGCCACTGGTGCCTGCTTTTCTTGTGGCCAACAAGGCCATACGATGAGAGAGTGTCCGTATAGGGGTGGTCCAGGTAGTTCAGCCCAGCTTACCGGGTAAATTGCTGGCTCGTCTTCTCCTTCGGCAGCCATACGCCCCACAGGGCGAGGAGCACCAGCACCAGCGCCAGCACCAGCGAGTCGTGGCCGAGGTCGAGGTGCAGCTTCTGGTTACAGCGGTCCTTCGAACCGCGTATTTCCTTTGACTGGCCGGCAGGACCCAGGAGCGTCTTCAAGTGCACACCCAGGTATGTTAGTGATATTTTCTTGAGGGATATGTGTATGAATGGGTCTATACTTTGTCATATTATGTGATTTTCTCCTTCTGGGTATTAGTAAGAGTAAGGTAATAGTCAACTTGATAGACACTGAGGATTCGGAAGGGTGATATGATAATTGTATGGTTTAGCCAGGGGTGGGACCCGCTACGAGAATTTTCCGAAAATTTACTAAGACCCCGATTTGCCCTAAATTATGTGACAAAGGTCGTGCGGGGCAGTCAACGAAATTATACTAGCCTTAACGCGTCAAAACGCGTGAAAGTTTCGAGGTTAAGCGTGCTAAGGCTAGAGCAATTCTGGGATGGGTGACCCCCTGGGAAGGATCCCAAAAAAAAAAAAAAAAAAAAAAAAATTCACAAGTATAAGTATGATATATAAATGGAAATTTGGGGTAACCTAAAGGAAAGGAGAATGTGTGGAGTAACTAGTGCCCTTACAGGAGTCGCACAGACCGAGGCGGACTAAATGGGCGAAAAGAAAAGGTGCAATACCGCTTGGGAAAATGAGCAAATTTGAATAACGATCGGAGACGTTCACAAGTAAGATATTAGTAAATGTATATGTATGTTCACGCTATTGATAAATTGATTGTTGAGTCTTGATATGACTTGTGACATGGTAACTTATGTTCCCTGATATTGATTTATTGATTATTCACAGTCCTTATTTATTGTGGAACAGAAATACATTGTGATGAGAAAGATAATATAATTATGAAAAGGTATATTTGACAATAGGCGTGGATGTGGCCTAGGTGTGGTCTCGTGATCAGAGGTCAGTGTTACATCCCGTATTTTCATGCGTTAGTGTTACATCTTGTGTTCTCATGTGTTGAGTTACGTCGTAAATATAGACCAATACAGACCCGGAGGGATTACAGTCCTTTATAAGGACAGTGATAGTTTAAAACAAGTGTTGAGCAAGTGTCGTAAGGATTAGAGGTCAACAAATCAAAAGGAATAAGTTTCGTCCATACAATACCCTGTGCTTTAGGGCTACGGTTTGGACCACACAACCTAGGTAAGTAGACCAGAGCCCCAGAGAATTTTAGTCATATTCAAGTGTGTAAACAAAGAGCGCATTATATAAGAAAATGAAGTCCTGAATTGATTTCAGACCTAAAACTGTGACGATCGTGGTTTTGAATAATATTTGGCGTGTGTATAAAGAGACTATGCACTAGAGTAATACGATATGATTATGATAAAGAGTATATAAATGGTGTTAAAAATGATTACTACTTAAGTGGGTTGTGATCAAGAAATTAATTGTGTGTAAAATTGATTAAATGGGAAATTGTTGGGAAACACAGGAAATTAATTAAGATTATTGAATAAATATTACGCGGACAACATTGGGATTTGCATGCTACCACGTGGCAGTCATTGAATGAAGCTAGCATTAAATGTGAATGGAAGAGTCATGGCACTTGAATTTCCTATAAGACACGTGTAAAGTGAACTATGCAAAAGTTTGTATCTTAATTAACCTTATCTTACTAATAACGTGGGGTAGAAGTCCATAAATACGTGGAGGAAACAATTATCTTCCAGTATCCAGGAATTGTGAACCTTCATGAAATATATATGTACAACAACCATTGTTTACAAAAATTATAAAGCAAATTAGAGCAAATCTCCTTGAAAATTATGCATAGCACAAATTATATTGTAATGACAACATTTTTTTTCTATATTAAGTGGATCGGAGATTTTTTCATAGTGAATTAAGTGACGGAAAGTTTGAAAGGAGGCAACCAAGGTATGTAATTTTTTTGTTCTCCTTATTCTTTGGCACGAATCCAACTATACCTATTAACGAACGTTCCATAAAGAGATTACTCCATTCTAATGCTTCTCACTTCTTATGTTTCATGATTCAATTTGTTATTTGATGCTTTAGTTCATTATGATCCAAGTTCTATTGAAGTTCTTATTGACGAGGATAAAACATATTCGAAGGTCACCAACCTTACGTTACTTCGAAAGGCCCAGACGTTGTTTCTATGAGTTCATCATGCATATATATATATATATATATATATATATATATATATTGCATACCACTAATATGTTAGGTACGATAACACCAAGCCTTATTACGGCTGGGTACGTTTCATATTGAGTCCTGTTATGGCCGGGCATGTTTCACACCGAATCTTGTTAAGGCGGGGTACGTTATGATGATGATGTTACTTATACATATATATATATTCATGATTTTAAACTATATCTTGCATTGCATATGGTTTTTCTTCTATTATGTTTCCTTGTTAGTTGTTGTACTCCTGCCTTACATACTCAGTAATTTCATCCGTACTCACATCCCATTGCACGGGGTGCTGTATTTCGTGCTGCAGGTCCTGACAGGCAGTTGGAGGACTGCTACACTTTGGAAATTTTGCGTCGTTTGTATTGTGAGTGAAAACTAACGCAAGCCTAAAGTGGACATGAAGGCTTTATAAGGATAAGGAGGGTATCTGATAACTTTAAATGTTACAGTATGGTTTAAGAGTTAAATGAATCGGCGGAAGTAATTTCATTGAGAGATTGGAAACTTGAGTGATGTCTTGGGGAGATTTCGTGTTATTTATGTTATGTATTTCTTAGCATCACCTTGATAGGAAGATATATGGCTCCCTAGATGGTTAATGAAGTTTTTTACAACTGCCAAGAAAGTTCCATAAGGATTGGAGGTTAAACAAATCAAAAAGAACGCATTTTCGCGAAATCAGGAAATTTGGGCAATGTGCGGCCGCATACTAAGTTGGATGAGCCTCATATTGGCTGCCAACTCGCCAAATTGGTAGGCCTCACTGCCCAACTCCCTCCATCAGGAGAGAAGTGGAGATACAGCCACATACTCAATATGTTGAGCCGCATCTCCACTGAAAATTGCAGCGGAGGGTGGGAGGGGGAGGGGGAGGGGCGACTTTAAGACCTTTTTAAGTTTCAAAGGACCTCATTTTTTATATCCACCTCCTACACTTCTTTATCCACATTATTAGAAAGTTCTTGAGATTTCTTGAAGGTTCCATAATATTTAAAACCCTTCTATATCATCAAGAGAGAAGATAAAACATCAAAACCTCAAGATAAATCCATGGAAGATGATGGTTCTTGTTTATCTCCAAAGTTGTGATGAACTTGGTCTTGGAAGTAGTTGAGTGAGGTATATTTATTCTATTATAAGGTATTTTATCCATCCTATTACTACGGCTGAGTTGGTTTAAAGGTTTAGTGACTCTTGGAAAGGAAAAGAATTAAAGTGGAGAAGTCATAAAGTGTTGAATTGAAGTTGATGACTATAAGGTGTACTTGAAGGGGGATTTTTGATGGATTAATGATTAAATTGAATATAATTCCTTAATTATTGTATTGTTGATGTTATTATTGTTGTTTGGGAGTTGTGTTGGAGTTTGGTGAATGTTGATAAAATAGGGGGAAGTGCAGCTCAAATTCTGTTAGCTCGCTAATTACTCTAGTTTAAACTTAAGGGTGTTTTCAAGACTTAACCTTAGTACGAATTCTCTTGAGTGTAGATTTACGGGCTTGGAGGGAGAAACATTAAGTAGTTAAGAATACATAAAGGTATGTAAGGATAACCCTTTCTTCCTAAACGCAGTATTCCCTTATTTTGAACCCATACATAATATCCATAACGTCCTACTTCCTAGAAATGCTACAAACTCATGATTTTCAAGGTTCTTATGGTATTGTTGATAAAAGTTCTTCGTGATAATGATGATGATGATGGTGATTTCATTCCTAAAGATATCAAAGCTTATAGTTCTTAATGTTTTCATGATATGATTGAGTTTATTCACTGTTGTTAATCTCACCTTATAGCAGTTGTCCTTTCAAGGTGGGATATAGCGATGAGGATAATTCTAATAGAATTGTAATGCTTTCTCTGGATACTCATGTATGTCATTATATATATAGATATATATATATATATATATATATATATATTTCTGACACCGAGCCTTGTTATGGCTGGGTACGGGTGACATCGAGACTATGTGGCTGGGTACGGTATCACTATATATATATGGATGGAGTGTTTCCTTTAGAGAAAGATTAAGTATGCATGACAGTCATCTTACGAGGTATTATGAGGTATAAATTGATCCCTTTATCGTATGCTATCTTCATGCTTTCATCATGTTTCTATTCATACCTTAAATACTTAGTACATTATTCATACTAACGTCCTTTTGTTTGTGGACCGTTCATGCCTGCAGGTACACAGAGAGACGGACCAGACCCTAGGCTGCGTCATCAGCGATTGCATAGGAGTGCTCCATTGATGCGCAGCTGCAGTTTAGTTGGTATTATTATTTTGCGTACAGAATTGGGCATGGAGGGGTCCTGTCCCGTCTTTATGATATTACATAATCAATGTAGAGGCTCGTAGATAGATATACATAGCTAGATATCCCATAACCTTATTGGTTCACATTTTTTACATCATTTTGTAGCCTTGTCGGCTTGTACATATGGGCATAGTTAATGTTGTTTATATAGATATGCATATGTTCAATGGAACTTGTGTCTTTTGAGTTCGTGGTATGTATGAGTTAGCCATGTATCTAACCTAGATATGATTATGAGAAGTATGTTAAGAGGTGCTCGATAGGTTAGCTTCGGGGGCTTGTCATGGCCCTCTAGTTGGGTCGTGACAAAACTAGTACCAGAGTAGTTCGTCCTAGGGTGTGTCTACGAGCCGTGTTTAGTGGAGTTTTGTTTAAGGGTGTGAAGCACGCCACAGTTTTAAACAGGAGGCTGCGGGGTATTTAGGAATGATTGACCTTTCTTCCTCATCATAGGTCGTGTGATTGAACAATGATATAAGAATTTCCCTTTTCTTAACCATGCGTTACGTTTTTCAGCTATGCCTGTGAAGAGAAAAGCAACAGCGGCCCAGAATGGCAAGACAGTGGCAAGAAGGTGGACTGAGCAGGTACCATCGACATATAGTGAGGACGGTAAGTCTCAGAATAAGGTTTCGTCTTGATCCTCTCACGCTCCACACGCTCTAGAAGAGTATAGAAGAGCCTCAGGTCAGGAGATGAGGGAAGCTAATCAGTTATTGACCCAGTTAGTAGCCGCTCAAGCTCAGTGGCAAGAGACAGGTCATAGAGATAGAGCTGTCAGTGCCAGCGTCCATGATTTCATTAGTTTGGACCCTCCAGAATTCTTTGGGTCAAAATTGGATAAGGACCTGCAGAACATCATAGATGGAATGTTGAGAACGTTGCAGGTAATGCATGCTTCAGATGTTGAATTAGTAGAGTTGGCCTCCTATAGATTACGAGATGTTACTGTTCATTAGTACATGGTTTGGATGTCTTCTAGAGGGGTTAACACACCTCCACGGGTATGGCAAGAGTTTGTAGATGCTTTTCCCCGAAGGTTCGACGGGCCAGAGCTGATAGATTTCTCAACCTCAGATAGGGGAATCTGAGTGTCCGAGAGTGTAGACTTCATTTTAATTTTTTGGCTAGTTATGCTCCAGCTATGGTATTTCATATGGGAGATCGCGTCCACCGGTTTATGAATAGGTTGAGGCCATATTTGATTAATGAATGTTTAACGGCCTCACTTCAGAAAGGTATGGATATTTCTCGTACACAGGCCCATGCCCAGGATCTCAAAAAACTACAGCAACAGCGGAGGAGTGAACGTGAGCATCATAGGGTTTATAGTAAAAGGGCCCGATCCTGAGGTCCTGTTAGTGAGTTCAGAAGGGGTCAGAGGCAGCTGTTTTCTAGGTATTAGGGCCATTCAGTGGCTACTACGCCTCCATGACTTGCGGGTCAGAGATTTGATCGACCTATTCACTCCGGACCGGGTCAGAGTTTCAGGTTCTCAGTATATAGGTGTCACGACCCAACCGGAGGGCCATGCGGGTACCCAGTGCTACCCCACCCGGGCACCTCTTGACGTGCATGCACATTTATATCAAGGTGAGCCACATCGCTAAATCATGCTTTCTATCCATCAATCATACTATTTCCATTGGGCAACAATACATTTATAGCACCATCAACAACTATGCCCGCAATAATGTACATAAGCCGACACGGCTAACAAAATGATATCCAAAATAGAAGCTGACAAGGCCAAATACATCTAACCAGATACACATGTCTACGAGCCTCTAAGGAGAGTATGTCATATCATATAGGCGGGACAGGACCCCGCTATTCACATAAATATGTACAGAAAAGAATAATTACCAAAAGGTGTAGCTCCGAATGAAATGGAGCTTCGATATGTAGTCCCTGAGTGATAAAGCTATGGATCAAGCCTATCTCGCTGACCACCTGCGGGCATGACGCAGCGTCCACAAACAAAAGGACGTCAGTACGAACAATGTACCGAGTATGTAAAGCATTATCAAAACCATTATAGAAGCATAATAAGCAACATAAGAAATAGCATAAGATGGGAGATAGGAGTATCATCGTCACAAACACTTACTTGCTTTTCATAGGGACTTTCCATTTCTAATGCGTGATTGTGTACATACATCCGTATCCGTTTCCGTACACATTTACATTTCGTATCCATTTTCGTATTCATATACATATTCATATTCATATACATATCATTTACATAGCATACCCGACCATGAAAGTTCGATGTTTCACATACCTGGCCCTACCAAGGCTCAGGGTCATACATACCTGGCCCTACCAAGGCTCAAGGTTGTCCGTGCCCAACTGCAGTAGTGCGCGCGCAACATATAAATATTCTACCCGGCCATATAAAATCGGGGTTTTATAATAGCAATACATAGTCACATATACATAAAAGCCCATAAGCGTCTTTAGCATCATTACTATTGTCGTTCATTACATCTATCCCTAGAGGATTACTCATCATAGGAGGAATTTAGTACAATCGTAACATATCGAGAATCATGAGCTTAGTAGCTTTTAAAGATAGAATCATTTGGAGGAAATCATCGCCTTATAGAAGATTAGATATTTGGCCAAGGAACCATGCCTTATGAAAGAAGGGTTAACCTTACATACCCTTCCGTTCAACTATTCTATCACTTGCACGTTCTCCTTCAATGGTCACGTTTCTACCTTCATTAGAGTTATACTATCATTAGAAAATCGATAGCTTAGCATACAAGACTAAAGCTTAGAGAAAATTGGATAGCATCTCCTTTATTTATACAACTTTCTCCATATCATATATCAACTCCCAAACATCAATTATAACATTCACAACATCATAACAATGGTCTTTATTCACCTACATTATCCATATTCCTCAATTCACATCGAGTCATCCATATCCATTGTCATAGCACACTATTACATTCTCTCATATACAATATTATCCCATGTTCTTAATATCATTTATAACGTGATTATAATCATAACATATCAAGAATCATGACTCAATCCAAGTTACTACTAAAAAATGACACTATTCGCACATTCATGACCCATTTTTTATCTCCTTCTACAATCCAAGCCATTCAACCTCTCAATACCTTAAATAACATGGAAAGGCCATAAAACTTACCTTAGATGTTGTAGGAATAAGCCTTGGGTGGAAATACTTTACTTGAGCCAAAACCCTAGTTCACCTCCAATGAAATTTCTTGACTTGTATGATCTTGACTTATACGGTTCGTACAAACTTATACAGTCCGTATAAGTGACCGTGAAATCGCCCCTTCAACATCTCACTTCTGTGACCACTATACGGCACATTATACAGTTCGTATAATTTTATACGGTCCATATAAGTGACCAAATAATCCCATTAGTGAGGGACCTTCACTGTGACGATTCTTCGGACCATTATGCGGACCGTATAACATTATACGGACCGTATAATCGGCCGTGTAACCCATCTTTTCTCTGATCTTGTTCTCGTCACTTCGTTTGACCTCCAATCCGTATGGAACCTTCTTGATACTTGTTTAACACCTCATTAACGATCTAAGGGACGTTATAATTCTTCTCCAAGACACTATTAAATGATCATTAACTTTTTACTCGTAAATCCTTTCTGATACACACCGTATGCCTTGCCCTCTCTTGGCAAACTTTCTCCTCTTACTCCGAATGTCTTTACAAATTTCAATTAGGGTCATCAAATTTCATTTCTCACTTATTGCAATACCGTATACTTCGTGCTCTTCGTTAGTCTATTCAATGTGCATCAAGGGGAATTTCTGAGGTGTAACATTCTTCCCCCCTTAAGAACATTCGTCCTCGAATGTTAAGATCTCGGGGGTTCTATAAAAATTTCTCCTGAGTTACCCTTGTATCAACATTCCTCGCTCATACACATTAAGAGAAATCCACCATTTTCTCCATTTTTTCCACATTTACTGGTTTTAGCTCGCTATCGCATTTTCTCATGTATAATACTTATCTCATGGTCTAAACATCATTTATAGCATATTCATAATCATAACGTACCAACTTTCATGATTCCATTCCATTATCATTCAATGGTGACTCTATTCACTCATTCAAGACCCACTTTCCATGTCCTTCTACAATTCAAGCTTCTTAGTCTTCTAATATGTTATACCCCGCATTTTCAAAGCATGAGCATGACACGTGCTTCCTAAAAAAAAAAAAAAATTGATTGACAATTATGTTGTTGCTACATAATTTAAACTCATGTAGGTAGTGTTGTATCCCGTATTTTAGTACGTCGGATTATTTGTAAGCTGAGGTGGGGCCCACACGTCGAGATTTTTTTTGGACGTGACAAATTATATGAAGGACATATGCGAAGTTAAACACAACTCAAGAAGGACCCTTGAGCCAAATCGAAGTGGAAGTCCTCCAAACAAATATTTTTAAGTAACGTTTTCGGGTGATCTGACTTCGAGGGGAAAAAACGGTGTTATAAATTTGGAAGTCGGAAAACTACCAAGACATAGAAGTTGTATATAATTGAATTAGCTTTCGAACCATAGGTCGTGGGTCTACAGTTGACGTCGGGACAAGGAGATATGGATGTTTTAAGGCAGAGAGGTCAATGGGCTAGGCCCAATCCGAGCCCAACCGGGTTAGGCCCACGACCCATGTTTATTTAAGTGAAACTTCAGCCCTTTTCTCCTCAATTTTCATACCAAAACACCAGAAAATTCTGGAAAAAGAGAAAGAGGAGCCTTGGAGAGGAGAAAAACCAATTTTGACCAAAATCTGAGCGCCGAATCCCGAAGCCCATGAAGGGAAAAGTGTTGTACGCTGCGTTGTCTTCAATATGAGATAAAAATTAATCAAGAAAAAGAGGATGGACGTGATGGCTGCACACTTGGGGTAAGATTACGATCCCTTTTCATTGTTAACAAGTTTATTTAAAGTTTTAACGGATTAGAACGGAGAAAATAGCGATATAAATTCGTTTGTTGATGTTGTTGAATTATGGTTTGAGTTTGAGGAGAACTTTGGATAAAATATATATATATTTCTTGTAGGATGTTGTTATTAATGTTATTGGTATTGATTTCAGCTTCTCTACGGAAATAAAATTACTAAATAGTTATACCGCAAATTGGTTGGTTGAGAAATTTAGAAAACAGTGTGTGGGCTGTTCTATGGCATACGTTGGTATTGGAAATGATGTTAATACTATTGATATTATGGAAATAAGGAAGTTTGCAAAGTGGGTATGTATATATATATGTAGCCATGGGTGTATATATGTTGTATACATATATGAGTTGAATTTGATGTTGCATTCTAGTTGTGGTTATGATGGAAATTATATTCGGAATGAAAGTTGAATGAATTTTGGTTGAAGTTGGAATATAGATGATTATGTCACTTTTGAATAATTTTGTGATATTATGGAAATGAAGTTGTTAAGATGTGAATTATGATTATGGTTGATGAATTTGGAAGTTGGAAATTTGTTATGAAGTTGTATGCCAAAGATTTGATGTTTTGCATAAGTTATGATTTTGGCGGAAGATTGTATATCATGTATATCGAGTGTATATCTTAAGGAAAACGTTATGAAATGTTTCTAGAACTATATGGTGATGATCATGATGGTTGTTGAATATGAAATTATTGATCTTAGTTGAAAGTTGGGTTGAATTGAAGATTATGTCAACTTGTGAGAAAAATGACTAGTTGAAGGATATTTGTGTTTTTAATGTTCATTGTTGATATTGTTGTTGTCGTTTGGGTTGTTGTTGATGATTTATAGCCGAGTTGAATTCTCGGGGTGTCATATGTATAGGGGAAGTGCTGCCGAAATTTCGGTAGCCAAATATGCTTAAACTTGAAATAATGGCATTAATAATTCACAATTGGTAAACTTGACCAATTGCAGTTTTTCGACGAAACGGGAAGTGAGTTTGGAAAGGCTTAAGGAGCGCGAAAGGTATGTAAAGCAACCCCAATTCTTCCCTTGGCATGCCCCTAGTGTGTTAGGGTCGGATCCGGGCCTCGAAGGACCTCTTGGCCCTCGGAATCCGCAAGACAAAATTTCAGTTTTTCCTTCAGTAGAATTGAACCATTTTGATACGCTTTTTCTGAAATTATGCAATTTTGCTCTAAATTATTCAGAAAGTCATAGAATGTTTGTATAACCTTTTTAGGTGATACTATATGCTTAGAGGGCACAATTTGAGCCCGCCGCCTTGTTTGTCCCAAGGAGGGCCCGCTATTTACGGTTTTGCCCCTAATGTGTTAAAGCTTCCTTTTTAAGCGATTTTTGAAAGAAATGTTTTAATTACCCTACTAATCGCTTAACGAATATTATTTTAAATATTCTGTTAAAAATTATAAATTATTTTGACACTCGGAATGACTTCGGGAAAGTTATACTTCTGTAATTTATTATGATATCCGAAATACATTTATTATGATTCCGTCCGACCCCATTGGATTTGTTTGTCTTTGATACGCTTCATCGAGTCTTTGAAAACATTTATTATATTTTTAAATTGCATTAGTCTCTCACTACTCCATTCGTCGATGTCCCAATGTTTCCCACACTGAGCCCGGGCCAGGATATGTTGTCAAGCGTAATTCTCTGCATTGTTCGCCGCGCCTCGATGTGAGGGGGCAGGTATACGCGTACATGGGTCTGTGGAGCATGATGTGCCATGTCCGCCTATTCTGATCTGATCTGTTATGACATTTTATGATACGGGGCCACGCCCCTTTTTCTGATTCTTCTGTATAGTGGCATCGGCGTCGGGAGGGTGGCCACATTCTGTCTGCCGAGTCCCGTGTCAGGGACCGGATATGATATGATATGACATATGTTTCTGTACGCATTCTGTCTGTTTTGGAAATATGCATTTGACACTCTGGATTCTGTACTCATTTTCTGTAACCATTATGATTTGACTTCTGTGATTCCGCTTTACATATTCAGTACATATTTCGTACTGACCCCCTTTCTTCGGGGGCTGCGTTTTCATGCCGCGCAGGTACTGACGACAGGTTCGCTGATCCACACGTTTAGGATCCTATTTCTGCTATTTGGGGCGCTCTCTTCTACAGAGCCCATCTTTTGGTACAGTCTGTCACTGCTTATGATTATGATATGTTCTGTAGAGGTCTGTGGATACATCTGTGTGGGTTCTGTACATATGTTTGGGATATTCTGTTCTGTGATGGCCTTATCGGCCTATGTGTGCCAAGTCTGCTTTTCTGCTAAATTCTGTAGCGACCACTAATATTATTATTATATTATTATTCTGTTAATATGCTAATTTGGGGTATCGGGTACGTATAGGTGCCCAGCTCGGGCACTGGTCGCGGCCCACGGGGTTAGGTCGTGACACCAACTACCAGCAAAGTCCAGCACACATGCTCGTAGCATATCTTCCAAGGTCTGAATAGTGCGCTGAGCTTGCCCGTCGGTCTGTGGATGAAACGCCGTGCTGAGCTTAACTTGAGTACCTAGACCTTCTTGAAAGGACTTCCAGAACTTGGCTGTAAACTGTGCCCCTCTATCTGTAATGATGGCCAAAGGAATTCCATGAAGTCGAACAATTTCTTTTAGATACAACCTGGCATAGTCTTCTGCCGAATACGTGGTTCTTACTGGGAGGAAATGAGCTGCTTTTGTGAGTCTGTCCACGATCACCCATATTGAATCATACCTGCCACGGGAACGGGGTAATCCCACGATGAAATCCATGTTGATCACTTCCCATTTCCAAGTAGGAATTTCCATTGCTTGCAACAAGCCCCTAGCTTCTGATGTTCGGCTTTTACCTGTTGGCGATTCGGACATTGTGCCACAAAATCTGCTATGTCCCTCTTCATGCCATCCCACCGGTTTATCAATTTGAGGTCATGATACATTTTAGTTGCATTGGGATGAATAGAATACCGCGAATAGTGTGCTTCCTCTAAACTCTGTTGGGGCAATTTTGCCACATCCGGTACACATAGCCTGCCTCGATATCTAAGGATCCCATCTACGAAAACTTCAAATGGAGACTTTTCCTTTTTAACAGACAGGTCTCGGTATCGGCTTAATTGAGAATCTTCATATTACCGTTCCTTCACTTCTATATTCAAGGATGAAACTGTGGGGTCATTAATGCTGAAGCCTGTATTGCCCAAATCAATTGCACGTATTCCAAGACTTGTTAATCGATGGAGCTCGCGAACCATCCTCTTCTTTTCTGGAGGAACTTCACATAAGCTACCCATTGATCGACGGCTAAGCGCATCGGCTACTACATTAGCTTTTCCAGGGTTGTACAAAATGTCCACATCATAGTCTTTCAACAATTCTAACCACTGCCTCTACCGCAGGTTCAACTCCTTTTGTTTGAAAATATGCTGGAGGCTCTTGTGATCTGTATAGATATCGACGTGCACACCATACAAATAATGCCTCCATATCTTTAAGGCGTGAATAACCGCGGCCAATTCGAGATCATGGGTTGGATAATTCTTCTCATGTTTCCAAAACTGTCTTGAAGCGTATGCAATAACTTTCCCATGCTGCATTAATACACATCCTAGTCCCACACCAGAAGCATCACAATACACAACATAGCCATCTGGCCTTTCTGGAAGTGTTAGTACTGGAGCTGAGTTCAACCTGTCCTTCAACTCTTGGAAACTACACTCACATGCATCGTCCCACTGAAATTTTGCCGACTTCTGGGTTAGCTTCGTCAATGGAGCTGAAATAGATGAAAAACCCTCCACAAATCTTCTATAATAACCTGCCAAACCGAGAAAACTACAAACTTCCGTAGGCGTTGTAGGCCTTGGCCAAGTCTTCACAGCTTCTATTTTTTGAGTGTCAACTCAAATGCCATCATCTGAAATAATATGACCTAGGAATGTCACAGAATTTTGCCAAAACTCGCACTTCGAAAATTTTGCATACAATTTTCGGGTTCGAAGAACTCCAAGGATAATTCGCAAGTGATCTACACATTCTGATTCTGTGCGGGAATACACTAGAATATCGTCAATAAATACTATCACGAAGAGATCTAGAAATGGCCTATACATATTATTCATTAAATTCATAAACACTGCCGGAGCATTCGTCAACCGAAACGACATCACTCGAAACTCATAGTGGCCATACCTCGTTTTGAAAGCGGTTTTGGGAATATCTTCTTCCCTAATTCTAACTTGATGATAACCAGATCTCAGATCTATCTTAGAGAACCACTTGGCACCCTGTAATTGGTCAAACAAATCGTCAATTCTGGGGAGGGGATACTTGTTCTTTATTGTTACCTTGTTTAACTGTCTGTAATCGATACACATCCGTAGAGATCCGTCCTTCTTTCTCACGAACAAGACTGGTGCTCCCCACGGCGATGAGTTGGGCCTTATAAACCCCTTTTCAAGAAAATCCTTCAACTATGCCTTCAGCTTCTTCAATTCTGCCGGAGCCATTCGATAAGGAGGAATAGAAATAGGCTCAGTGTACGACAATACATCAATCGTGAAATAAATTTCCCTCTCAGAAGGAAGACCTGGTAGTTCATCTGGAAATACATCTTTGAATTCATTCACTACCGGAACAGATTGAAAAGCTGGTGACCTTGCCTCGGTGTCATGAACCCGAACTAGATGATAAATATAGCCTTTAGCTATCATCTTTCTTGCCTTAAGGTAGGAAATAAACCTACCCTTTGGGGATGCCGTATTACCCTTCGATTCAAGTACGGGCTCTCCCGGGAATTGGAATCGAACCAGTTTTGCTCGGCAATCAACATTAGCATAACATGAGGCCAACCAATCCATACCCATAATTACATCGAAATCTATCATTTCGAGCTCAATCAAATCGGCTTTAGTCTGGCGATCACATATCACAATGACACAATCTTTGTACACTTTCCTTGCTATTACCGGATTACCAACCGGAGTGAATACCTTAAAAGGTTTAATGGGCTCGGGGTTTCACCCCAATACAATCCACGACATACGGAGTAACGTAAGAGAAAGTAGAACCCGGATCGATCAAAGCATATACATCGCGAGCAAATATAGCCAATGTACCTATGACAACATCTGGGGAGGGCTCACGATCCTGTCGCCCAGCCAAGGTATATACACGGGGCTTAACAACACCTTAAGTGGATGCTCCCCCTCTGCCTCTGCCTCTGTCTCTACCTGCTACAGTCTGAGGAGTATGTGCTATCGGGCGTACTGAAGAAGATCCAGCTGCTGATCCCATAGGTTGAGTCTCGACTCTACCTCTTGCTGAAGGGCAATCTCTCATCATATGACCAACCTGCCCGCAGGCATAACAAGCATCCGAACCCTGACGGCACTGTCTGGAATGCAGTCTACCGCACTGGCTGCACCGCGGTACTGAGGTTCTCTTCTGACTAGAATCTCCCCTAAACTGAGAATCTGAGGCCCTCGAACTCTGGCCCTGTCCTGTCTGAATAGAACGATCGATCCTCCTATCTGAGAATCTGGGAGGCGCACTAGTCGCTGACTGACCTGAGTGCCTGGAATGCATCTGTCTCGATCCCGCTAAATATTCACTGCTCGCCCCCATAGACCTAGCCCTCTTACCTTGCCTTCTGTCATTATCACGTCACTTCTCTGCAGCTGTTGTCGTTCCTCAAGATTCTGAGCATGGGCCTGTATTCGGGAAATATCCATCCCGTCTTGCAAAGAAGCCGTCAGACAATCTCTAATCAAATGTGGCCCCAAACCACTCACGAATCTGTGTACACGATCGCCCATGTCGGTCACCATAGACGGGGCATACCTGGCCAGAGAATTAAACTGCATACTATACTCCCGAGCACTCATGCTTCCCTGCTTCTAATTCAAAAACCTACCGCTCTAGCTCGGCGGACCTCGGGCGGTAAATAGTGGCGAATGAAAGCATCAACCAACTCTTGCCAAATAGGAGGAGGTGCAGTTTCTGATCTCGACGCTATCCAGTTGTTATACCACAATACCGCCACATCGCGGAGTCTATAAGAAGCCAACTCTAATGACTCGGTCTCAGTAGCATGCATAAGTTTCAGCGTCCTCAACATCTCATCGATGAAGCCTTGTGGGTCCTCGTCTGGCTTCGAACCGAAAACTTCCGGAGGATTTAGAGTCAGGAAATCACGGGCTCTCGTACTGGCTGAACGATCACTCGGGCCCGCACTCTGCTGCTGTGCCTGGGCGGCAACCAATTGCGTCAATAGATGAATAGCTTCAGTCACTTGTTGACCCGAAGTAACTGGGGGAGGAATTGGAATTGAGGCTCCTCCTTGCTCTTCTACATTGGGCGAGGCCTCATTTTGTGATTCGCCCTCCTCTACATTCGCCGGAGGCTCTCTTTCTGCCCGCCTCTTCGTCGTAGCTTTGCCCTTCTGGGCGGCTGTAGCTTTTCCCTTTGGTGGCATTGTTCTGAAATCATAACACACTTTTAGAAGGAATATAATCTTAGACATGGCTCTATCGCACGATCTCATAAGAAGAAAGACAGTCGTTTTTCTAAATGCCTTGTAGGCTCTTGTTTATTAGTGTGACGCACAACACACCATAAACAAGACTCTACTAGACACGGCTCGTAGACACTTCCTAGGACGAACCGCTCTAATACCACTTCTGTCACGACCCAGCTAAGGGCCGCGGCGGGTACCCGGGGCTAGCCACCGAGCACCGCTAGGTCTACTACTCATCTTACTCATTTAAAGCCCTTTTTATCAACTTTGTACATGAAGTTATAGGGAAACATATTTTATATAGAAACATAAATACTTTATATATATTTGCCTCTCGACCATCAAAATAATATACATACATGTGATAACATCTTGTGAGACCATCTAACCCACACTGCGTATCTTCGAGTCTCTACTGACATACTGTATACATAGACGGAACAAGACTCCGTCGGGCCCAAAATATGCATATATATATATATATATATACCAAAAGAATAATCCTAAGCACCTCTGGATAATGGAGTGCTTCCAATCAACTGACAGCTCCTAAGAATCTGGATCAAGCTCGCTTTTCTGTCTACCTGTGGGCATGAACACAGTGTCCAAAGAAAACGGACATCAGTACGAATATTGTAATGATTATGAGAGGCAGAAACAATGAAGAAAGACAACAATAATATAATGAAGACATCAATATGAAACATCTGGATCCGAATGACAATCATAAGAGAAGTAATGCATGTTGTCTTACTCATACTCATCATCATGTCATGCATGCATAATATGTAAGCTGCCCGTTCGTATCAGAACGGTGTGATAATCAATAACATTAGCCCGCGTCCAGGCCTCCCGCGTCCGGGGTACCATCTTATGCCGCCCACTAGTGGTGTCTGCCCATGCCAAAAGGTCATGGTCTATCCGTATAGCTGCCCGCCTGGAGGTGACTGCCCGGCCAACTAGGCCTGGTGTGATGGAATCATGACATGCTCATCATAAAATGCTTATAATAATATGCTTAAAGACTCTAGACAACTTCACTCTATCGAGGAGACGTAAGGTCGTGAACCCTCGATTCCATTATGGACATATATGAACATTCTGCCTCAACTTAAAGGAAGTAATACATAAGGTGAGTGTGAGTAAGACATAACATCATTACCAACATGACATCATCATATCATATCTCTTTATCTTGTATGACCACTTATGGATATAGGCTTTTAGCTTTCCGGAATATAGGAACTCCTAAAGTGGAAAGGAATTTAGTATGTAGGATTCATGCCATTAGAAAGAAAGGACTAGCCTCACATACCTTTTTCACTTAGTTTCGCTATCGTTCACTCGTTCTCCCTTCAGTATCACGTCGCTACCTTCACGAGAGAATGCGCATTATAATTAGTCAATCGACCATAAGAACGCATCATTATTTCTAGATAAAATTGGGCAGCATCTCCTTTGTTTCTACTACTTTTCCCATGTTCTATTTCATCTCCCAAACATTTACAACAACACTCACACCATAGTATCAACATTCCTCGCTCATACACATTAAGAGAAATCCACCATTTTTCTCTAATTTTTTCCACATTTACTGGTTTTAGCTCGCTATTGCATTTTCTCATGTATAATACTTATCTCATGGTCTAAACATCATTTATAGCATATTCATAATCATAACGTACCAACTTTCATGATTCCATTCCATTATCATTTAATAGTGACTCTATTCACTCATTCAAGACCCACTTTCCATGTCCTTCTACAATTCAAGCTTCTTAGCCTTCTAATACCTTAGAAAACATGCTAAAGTCATGAAACTTACCTTAGATGATAGTTGAACAAGCCTTGAATGAGAATACTCCTCTAGCACCAAAACCCTATCTCACCTCCTTTGATTTTCTTTGAGGAAGATGAACTCTACTTAGGTTTCATACACTTTGATTCATGAATTTGATGTAGTTGATCATTGATTTCCTTGGTATTTTTTTGGTGGAAGTTTTTTGAGACTTTTCTAGAGAGTTCTTGAGTTGGAGAGTGGAGGAAATGAAATGGATGAAATAAAATGGACCCTTACACTTAACTTAAAAGCTGGCTGAGCCAACTTATACGGACCAACATACGGTCCGTACTATTTATACAGACCGTATGTATGGGCGTACATTTAGTCCAGTGGCTGGTCCCTCCTTTGGCCAATTATACAACCAAATCTATGGCTGGTATAATTTATACGGTCCGTAGATTGGACCGTATAATGCCCAGTGGTTCCATTTTTGTTCTCGTCGACTCGTTTGATACCCGATCCTTATAGAACCTTCTTAACACTTGTTTAACACTTCAATACCAATCTAAGGGACGTCATTGCATGTCTCTAAGACACCATTATGCCCTCACCACATCTTTTCTCGTTATTCTTATCCGATATACAACATACGACTCGCTTCCCTTAACAACTTCCTTCCCTCATCTCGGATGGTTTTGAAATCTCGTTTGGGGTTATCAAATACTATTCCTCACTCATCGACATGTCGTATACGCCATGAACTTCATTGTCCTGTTCACAGTACATGTACGGGGAATTTCCCAAGGTGTAACACATACCTCATGATCTTGATGTCTCATCTTGGATCTCTCCCGGGGGTTGGAATAAGTGCGGGTACTTGGATTTCATATTTTCTTCCGCTTCCCATGTTATTTCTTGTCGGTTATTGTTTCTCCATAAAACCTTAACTGAGGCCACTTCTTTGTTTCTAAGCCTCCGTACTTGCCTATCTAATATGGCAATGAGTACCTCTTCATAAATCAACTTTTCTGTCACTTGAACATCATTTACTGGCACGATCCTAGTAGGATCTCCAACACATTTACGAAGCATCGAGACATGGAAAACTGGGTGAACTGACTCCAAATCAGGAGGTAGATCTAATTCGTAAGCCACTTTGCCTGCCTTGCGCACAATCTCATAAGACCCAATGTACCGGGTACTAAGCTTCCCCTTTTTGCCAAATCTCATTACACCCTTCATTGGTGACACTTTTAAGAATACCCAATCTTTCACTTAGAACTCTAAGTCCCTTCAACGATTATCCGCATAGGACTTTTGACGACTTTGGGCTGCTAATAACCGATCTTGTATGAGCTTAACTTTCTCTATGGCTTGCTGGACAAAGTCTGGCCCTATCAATTTAGTTTCTCCGACCTCGAACCAGCCAATTAGGGATCTACACTTTCGCCCATATAAAGCCTCATACGGTGTCATTTGAATGTTAGAATAATAACTATTGTTATAAGCAAATTCAATGAGTGGTAAGTGATCATCCCAATTACCTCCAAAATCTATCATACATGCCCATAACATATCCTCAAAAGTCTAAATGGTACGTTCAGCTTGTCCATCAATCTGTGGGTGAAATGTCGTGTTAAGGCTCACTTGAGTCCCCAAACTCTCTTGGAAGGACTTCCAAAAATTAGTTGTAAACTGAGTCCCTCTATCGGAGATAATAGATACCGGAACACCGTGAAGCCGCATTATCTCTTTAACGTAAAGCTTTGCATAATGTTCTGCAACATATGTAGTTCGGACTGGTAAGAAATGAGCTGACTTCGTGAGTCTATCCACAATCACCCATATAGAATCATAATTACGTCAAGAACGGGGTAAGCTTGTAATGAAGTCCATGTTAATTACTTCCCACTTCTAAGTTGGAATTTCTATAACTTGCTACAATCCTCCCGGCTTTTGGTGCTCGATTTTCACTTGTTGACAGTTGGGACATTGAGCTACGAATTTCGCTACATCTTTCTTCATCCCATTCTACTAATATATAGATTTAAGATCATGGTAAATTTTTGTTGCTCCCTGGTGGACAGAATAACGGGAGCAATGGGCTTCCCTCAATATTTGGTGGCGTAACCCTGCCACATCAGGAACACATAATCTGCCTCGGAATCGGAGAACTCCGTCTCCTGCAATCTCAAATGATGCCTTCTCCTTCTGAGGGAGGGTATCTCTGTAATGCATTAGCATGGGATCTTCGTATTGTCGCTCTTCCACTTCCACTACTAGCGACGAGACTGCTGAATTCTGAATGGTAGTTCCCTTGATACCTGAGTCCACTACTCGAACTCCTAGGCTAGCTAGCTGCTGGAGCTCACGAGCCATTTCTCTTTTCTCTAGTCGTACATCACACAAACTTCCCATGGATCTACGGCTAAGAGCATTAGCCATAACATTTACCTTTTCGGGGTGATATACGATATCAACATCGTAATCTTTTAACAATTCCAACCATCGTCTTTGCCGCAAATTCAACTCTTTTTGCTTGAAGATATACTGAAGGCTCTTATGATCTGTGTAAATATCCACATGAACACCATATAAGTAATGTCTCCACATCTTTAATGCATGAATCACTGCAGCCAATTCAAGGTCATGGGTTGGATAATATTTCTCATGTTTTCGTAATTGCCTTGAAGCATACACAATAACCTTACCATGTTGCATCAACACACAGCCTAGCCCAATGCCTAAAGCATCGCAATAAACAATATAATCTTCCAATACCACTTGAAGTATCAGGATTGGGGAAGAAGTCAATCTATCTTTTAGCTCTTAGAAACTACGTTCACAAGCATCTGTCCATTGAAACTTTGCTGATTTCTGGGTCATCTTTGTGAGTGGTGTAGAAATAGAAGAAAAGCCTTTTACAAATCTCCTGTAATAACTTGCTAAGCCCAGGAAGCTACGAACCTCCGTAGGAGTTGCGGGCCTTGGCCAAGTCTTCACGGCCTCAATCTTTTGGCTATCTACCTGAATACCATCCGCTGAAACAATGTGCCCCAGAAATGTCACTGAGTTCAACCAAAACTCACACTTAGGAAATTTTGCAAACAACTCTCGAGTTTGAAGAACTCTAAGGACAGTACGCAAATGATCCGCATGTTCTGCCTCGGATCTAGAATACACCAAGATAATGTCGATGAATACAATCACAAATAAATCTAGGAAGGGTCTGAACACATCGTTCATCAAATCCATAAATACTGCCGGTGCATTAGTTAGCCCAAATGAAATTACGCGGAACTTAAAATGGCCATATCTTGTTCTGAAGGCTGTCTTAGGGATAGCTTTCTCCCTAACTCTAACTTGATGATACCCGGACCTCAAATATATCTTTGAAAACCGTTTGGCGCCTTGTAATTGCTGAAATAAGTCATCAATCCTCGAAAAAGGATATTTCTTCTTAATCGTTGCCGATAGTCAATTCACATTCGCAAGGAGACATCTTTCTTTCGGACAAACAATATGGGTGCTCCCCATAGGGATGAACTAGGCCTAATAAAGCCATTCTCAAGCAAGTCTTTCAATTGCTCCTTCAACTCTTTCAATTCTGTGGGATCCATTCTATAAGGAAGAATAGATATAGGCTTGGTGTCTGGCAACACATCAATAGCAAAATCAATCTCCCGCTCGGGAGGGAGGCCTGGAAGCTCTTCCGGGAATACATTCGGAAACTCATTCACTAAGGGAACAGACTGAAGAGTCGGCGGTTTAGCTTCTACATCTTGAACCCGAACCAGATGATAAATGCAACCTTTTGTGATCATTTTCCTTGCCCTTAGATAGGAAATAAAACTACCTTTTGGTGACGCAGTATTCCCTTTCCATTCTAAAACTGGTTCTCCCAGAAATTAGAAACGAACCATTTTCATTCTACAATCAACGTTGGCATAGAAAGAAGCCAACCAATCGATGCCCATAATAACATCAAAATCCACCATTTTTAACTCATGTAAGTCAACCATAGTAAGATTGTCACAAATCACAACTACACAATTTCTACACTCGGCTGGCTATTATCGATTCACCAACGGGTGTAGATACCTCAAAAGGTTTGATCGACTCCGGTTTGACTCTAAATCGTGCTGCAATATACAGAGTAACATATGACAATGTGAAGCCTAGATCTATCAAAACATATATATCATGAGAAAATACTGATAATATACTTGTGACAACATCAGGAGAAGACTCAAGATCTTGGCGTCCAACCAAAGCATAAATACAGTGCTGAGGACCGCTAGAACTGGGGACTCTCCCTCTGCCTCTACCATGGCCGACCGGCACATGTGAACCCAGCCCCATAGGGTGTACAGATGATGAAGATTTAGCTACCGACACTGAAGGTTGGGTCCTACCTCTACCACCAACTGAGGGGAAATCACGCATAATATGGCCTGGCCGACAACATCAATAGCAAACCTCTGATCCTAATTGGGACTGACCCCAATGTAACTTCCCACACTAGGAACATCGTGGCACGGGTGGCCTCGCCTGACCCGAATCGCCCCTAAACTGAGAACCGAAAAAACTCTGGCTCGGCCCGGAATGAGTAGATCTATCAATTCTCTAGCCTGAAAACCGTGGAGGCGCACTAGTCATAGAATGGCATGAATGCCTAGAAAACTGCTGTCTGTGCCCGCCTCTAAACTCACTCATCAGACTCAAAGATCTAGCCCTCTTGCTATATTCCCTATCATGCTCACGCTCACTCCTTTGTGGTTATAAGCTTTCTTCTAAATTTTGAGTGTGGGGTTGAATGGGTGAAATATCCATATTGGCCTGAAGGGACGTAGTCAAGCACCTATCCATCAAATGTGACCCTAGGCCGTTCACAAATCGGCGCACTCGGTCACCCATATCCGCTACCTTGGCCGAAGCATACCTAGCTAAATAATTGAAGCGGAGACTATACTGTAAAGCACTCATGCTTCCTTGCCTTAAATTCAAGAACTTATCGGCTCTAGCTCGCCGAACTTCTGGAGGCAAATAATGTTAGATGAAGGCATCTACAAATTCTTGCCATACCAAGTGGGGCGCATTGGCTCCCCGTGAAGTCATCCAAACCGTGTACCAATGAACCACAACATCCCTCAATCTATAGGATGCTAACTTTACCAATTCGGTGTCCGAAGCATGTATCAACCGAAGTGTCCTCAACATTCCATCAATAAAATTCTAAGAGTCGTCATCCGGCTTTGATCCAAAGAATTCCGAAGGGTTCAAGCTAATAAAATCACGGTCCCTTGCACTAAAAACCCTATCACCTTGCCCTGTACTTTGCCACTGAGTCTAGGCGGCAACCAATTGAGTAAACAAATGAATTGCCTCTTTTACATCTTGGTCTGAAGCAACCGGTGGAGGAGCCGGAGGTGCTGGAGCTGGGGCTGAGGCTCCCTCACGCTCCTCAGAAATAGGCACTGAATGGGAGGACTGAGATTGAGCCACATTCTAGGACTCACTTTCCTTTACAACCGTTGGCGATGCTCTTTTAGCCCGCTTTTCTGCCACTGTCTTGCCTTTTTGGGCTGCCGTAACCTTTCTCTTTACAGGCATCTCTGAAATACATAACACACGGTTAAGGAAAAAGAAGTCCTTATATATCATAGTTGTATCGCATGATCTTACGAAGAAAGAAGGTCATTCATTCCTAAAATGCCCGCAGCCTCTTGTTTATAAGTGTGGCGCGCAACACACCCATAACCATGACTCTACTGGAAACGGCTCGTAGACACACCCTAGGACAGAACCTGGCTCTGATACCACTTTTGTCACGACCCAACCAGAGGGCCATGACGGGTACCTGGTGCTACCCCACCCGGGCACCTCTTGACGTGCATACACATTTATATCTAGGTGAGCCACATAGCTAAATCATGTTTTCTATCCATCAATCATACTATTTCCATTGGGGAACAATACATTTATAGCACCATCAACAACTATGCCCGCAACAATGTACATAAGCCGACGAGGCTAACAAAACGATATCCAAAATATAAGCTGGCAAGGCCAAAGACATCTAACCATATACACATGTCTATGAGCCTCTAAGGAGAGTATGTCATATCATATAGGCAGGACAGGACCCCGCTATGCCTATAAATATGCACACAAAAGAATAAATACCAAAAGTTGTAGCTCCGCTATGTAGTCCCTGAGTAATAAAGCTATGGATCAAGCCTGTCTCCCTGACCACCTGCGGGCATAACGCAGCGTCCACAAACAAAAGGACATCAGTACGAATAATGTACCGAGTATGTAAACCATGATCAACATCATTATAGAAGCATAATAAGCAACACAAGAAATAGCATAAGATGGGAGATAGGAGTATCATCGTCACAAACACTTACTTTTTTTTCATAGGGACTTTCCATTTCTAATGTGTGATTGTGTACATACATCAGTATCCGCTTCCGTACTCATTTACATTTCTTATCCATTTTCGTATTCATATACATATTCATATTCATATACATAGCATACCCGACCATGAAAGTGCGGTGTTTCACATACTTGGCCCTACCAAGGCTCAAGGTCATACATACCTGGCCCTAGCAAGGCTCAGGGTTGTTCGTACCCATCTGCAGTGGTGCGCGCTGATGTGGCGTGATTTTCACACCACAATCGATACTTTTCATCTATAAGTTCTACTTGTTGTTAAGCAAGTCGTTGTGATTTTACGTGTTTTTTGGTGTTTTTCAGGAAAAGGATCTGATTTTGCATGACAGCAGTTAAAGATGCAAAATCAGGGCGTAAACTTGGTTTACGGGCCGTATTCCAGGGTCGTATTAAAGGATTCCAGAAGCAGAAAGTCAGGCTGAGGAAGATGGCAAAATACGAGCTGTGTTTACGGACCGTGTTTCAGTTTACGACCCGTCTTCCAGCACGTGTTTAACCATTCAAGCACTGGCAGAAGAAAGGCTGAGTTGGCGAAGGTGAAAGACGATCATGCTGTTTACGGACCGTAAACCACTTTACGGTCCGTATTTCAGACAACAACTGAAAAGTTAACTTGGGCGTGAATCGTTTTACGGTCCGTAAAGTGATTTACGGACCGTATTTCATCATGACGGGACTGAAGTGCAAAATCTGTAACTTGTATATTTTTCAAACCTTATAAATAGTCTTTGTAGGGTTTTTATTAGGGCATTCAGTATATTTTTACCTTTATCTTAGAACATAAACTTCTCTTTGAAGTTTTGAAGATTCAAACATCAATTCAAGTGTTCTCAATTCCTTTTACATTCCAAAGTAAGCACTTATGAATTCTTCAATTTATTTTTGCTTGTTCTTTGTCATGAATAACTAAAATCCCTTACTAGGGTTGTGAACCCAATGATGGGTATTTTTTGATTGGGTTTGTGATTGTTATACAAATAATGGATTATTAGGGTTTAATTATTCTTCATTCTTCATTCATAATTAATGGTTGCAAACATTGATTAAAGCCATAAACCCTAAATTTATTTGGAAAAATAATTAGGGTTGGTAAGAATAATTAACAAGAACTCAAAGCTTTAAACTTTGTTTAATAAATTCACTTAGGAATAAGAGGAATTTACTTGGCATGATTAATCGTTCTTCATAATCACTTTCTTATATTTGGGAAAATCATAGAAAGATATAATCTTTATTTATTGGGAAATAGTAGAGATTCGCATAGAGATTAAGTGCATTCATATAATGATCCATTATAAGTATATCAAGATCAATACCCATGATCATATGCTCCATCTGATGGGGACACAACCTTAGTTTCTTTTACCATAAATATTTACCAAAGCAATAATTTAGCAACTAGTTATAGAAAAACCAGCTTTTACACAACTTATCGGATTAAGACATTAGACCTAAAACTTAGCATCTACAAGTTTAGTAAACTTTTCACACCCTATTCCCTGTGGAATTCGACCCCAACCTTGTTGGGTTACTATATTTGACAACGTCCGCGTTATACCATTAATAGGTGTAATTTGAGCGTATCAAATTTTGGCGCCGTTGCCGGGGAAACGGTTTTGAAATTACTAAATAGTGTTTGCTTTGATTGAAGTCTTTTGCTTAATTCATCACACCTTGTCTGATACTTGCGTAAATAAGGTGATCATGAATCGACATCAGCAAAATCAACGAGCTGACAAACAAGGAAATGTGGTGAACAATCAGGCAAATGAACCAGTTGATGAAAATATTTTCGCTGAATTTGTTCCGGAGGAATACTATGCATCTCCTATTATTCAGCCTCGATTTGGAGCCACTACTGTGAAAATTGTCTCCACTCTATACCAATTGTTGAAGCTTGAGGGATACTTTCGGAACTCTACCGAGAATGACCCCCACCGTCATTTGAAGAATTTTGTGGTTGTGTGTGCTAATCACATCCAGAACAATGTTTCACAAGATGCTATTCGGTTGAGGTTATTCAAATATTCCCTAGCTGGAGAAGCAAGAACATGGTTTGAGAAGCTGCCCCGGAATTCTATTACTTCATGGGCAGAAATGACAACTGTTTTTCTCACAAAGTTGTATGCCCCTAGCAAAAGAGCTGAAATTCGTGATAAGATATATGAATTTAAGCAGCGACCGGGGGAACAACTATATGAAGCATGGGAGAGATTCAAGGAGTATTTGCAGGACAGCCCGAATCATGGTTTTCTGGATCATATATTGATGGAGAAGTTCTATCGAGGATTAGACCCAGTGTCACAGTCAGTGGCTAATAATGCAGCTGATGGTTGTTTTATGAACAAGACCTTTCAACAAGTGACCACCATACTTAACAGGCTGACAACTCATAATCAGGCTTGGCACTCAAACAATGCTGATGTGGTACCATATGGTAGTGCTATGATCCAAAATATGGTGAGGGAGAATCAAGACACCCAGCAAACATTGGCAGCACTTGCTACAAATATTGCCTTGCTGACAAAGAAATTTGATGAAACTCAAATCAAAAAGGTAAATGTTTGTGAAGATAATACAATCTTGCCGCAAGGGATGTACCATGCTCAAGATGGTCCGTTCCTTGAGGGGCCATCTAGGCAGGTTGAAGATGCCAACTATGTCAACAACCCTCAAGGGGGTCATCAGAGACAGAATTACCAAGGTGGCTATCAGAGTCAAAATTAATGGAGACCGCAGCAAGGCCAATGCCAAGGTGCTTACAATAATTCTGGTAACTACAAGAACAATTTTGGTGGTGGAAATCACAGGAGCTATAACAACAGCAACAATTTTGGGAACAAGAGTACAAATCCTTATATACTACCTAAAAGTGAGTCATCAGAGCAAGGTAGTTCGAAGGTTGAAGCAATGCTTGAGCAGATTCTGGCAAACCAATCTAAGTCTGACAGAACTTTATCTGGGCTGACAGAAACAGTAGGGTCCCATACAGCAGCCATTCAGAAGCTTGAGTCGCAGATGAGGGACATTTCTATAGAGCAGCACCCTCCTAAAAAGGGAGGACTTCCGAGTGACACAGTTCCAAATCCCAGAAATGGGGGTGGCGGTATAGACCGTGCGTTTGCCATCACTACTAGGAGTGGTAAAACAATACAAGGGGCTGCGGAGAGAATGATTGATCTTGAGCCGATAAATGAAGAAAATGAGGTGCAGTCTGAAGCACCCATTACTGCTGATGAGATTCCTGCAGACAAAAAGGTTCCTGAAATTCCAGAGATAGTGACGGAAGCTGATAACACAAGTAAGCAGGCTGTAAAAGGGGCCCTCCGCCCTTTGACACAGCTTTTCAAATCTAAACCCCCGTTTTCTCAGAAGATGGTAAAAAAAAAAGGAAGATGCTAAATTTGAAAAATATTACGATCAGCTGAAGCAATTATCTCTAAATTTTCCCTTCTTGGAAGCCGTCAAGGAGATGCCCGGTTTTGCAAAATATTTGTAGGATTTGCTGACCAAGAAGAAGACGGTTCAACATGATACCGTGAGTTTGACTCACACTGTGAGTTCCATCATCTCAACCACACTTGTTCAGAAAAAGGGAGATCCTGGAGCGTTCACCATTCCTTGTTATATTGGGCACCATGATTTTGCTCGCGCCTTGTGTGATAATAGGGCGAGTATAAATTTGATGCCCCTTGCTATATATAAACAATCAGGTTTGGGGATGCCAAGGCCGACTACAATGAGATTGCAGATGGCTGATAGGTCTATCAAAAGAACAATTGGGGTGGTAGATGATGTAATTGTGCGGGTTGGTGATTTTATGTTACCCGCTGATTTTTTGATCCTTGATTGTGCTGTTGATCGGGACATTCCTATCATTCTGGGGAGACCTTTCCTTGCAACAAGGAGGGCTCTTATGGATTCGGAGAAAAATGAAATCAAGTTCCGAATCAACAATGAAGAAGTGATTTTTCAAGCTAGCAAAGGGATGAAGTTACCAAGTGCCTATGAGAGCATTTCGGTAATTGATTCAATTGATGTTGTTACTAATGCAGTAGAGTTCAAAATGGAAGAAGAGAACTTGGGTGAGACATTGGCTGGGATTCTGATGAATTTCGATGCTGAAGATATGAAAGACTATGAGGAAACAGTTAATTCACTTGTTGGGTTGGGCTCATACACATACCAACCAAAGAAGCTGAGTCTTGATCTGAAAAATAGAACAACTCCTCCAGCAAAGCCTTCAATCATTGAGCCGCCTAAATTGGAGCTTAAGCAGCTCCCATCACACTTGAGATATGAATTCCTTAGTCCCGACAACACATTACCAGTGATTGTGTCAGTTTCATTGACTGAGGAGCAAATTGTGCAACTTTTGGAGGTATTAAGAGATTATAGGCGTGCTATTGGTTGGACCCTAGCAGATATTCGAGGTATCCCATCTGGGATCTGTGAGCACAAAATCCAGTTAAAGGATGGCAGCAAACCAACTGTAGAGCATTAGAGGCGACTACACGAGAACATGCAAGAGGTTGTCAAGAAACAGATAATCAAATGGCTAGATGCAGGCGTGGTTTTCCCTATTGCTGATAGTAAATGGGTGAGCCCGGTCCAATGTGTTCCTAAGAAAGGCGGCATCACTGTTGTACCGAATGCTAAGAATGAGTTGATCCCGACCAGAACTGTCACAGGTTGGAGAGTTTGCATGGATTATCGCAAGCTCAACACAGCCACGAGCAAAGACCATTTCCCTATGCCCTTCATTGATCATATGTTGGATAGACTAGCAGGGCGTTCTTATTATAGTTTCCTCGATAGTTATTCAGGTTACAATCAGATCAACATTGCTCTGGAAGATCAGGAGAAAACTACGTTCACTTGTCCTTATGGGACATTTGCATTCAGCCGGATGCCTTTTGGTTTGTGTAATGCACCAGTGACTTTTCAGAGGTGCATGATGTCAATCTTCTCCAACATGGTGGAGGATTTCTTGGAGGTGTTCATGGATGATTTTTCCGTGGTGGGTGACTCATTCGATGATTGTCTTGGCCATCTGGGTCAAGTGCTAAAAAGGTGCGAAGAGACAAATCTGGTGCTGAACTGGGAGAAATGCCATTTTATGGTGAAAGAAGGAATCGTCCTCAGTCACAAAATCTGTGAAAGGGGAATCGAGGTCGATCAAGCAAAAATTGATGTGATTTCCAAACTTCCTCCACCTATCTCAGTAAAAGGTGTTCGCAGTTTCTTGGGGCATGCTGGGTTCTACAGGCGCTTCATCAAAGATTTCTCTAAGGTTACCAATCCTTTGTGCAAGCTTCTTGAAAAAGAGGCTAAATTTGTGTTTGATGAGAAGTGCCAGAAGGCGTTTGAAGAGTTAAAAGTGCGTCTCACTACTGCTCCTATTATTATTTCTCCTGACTGGTCCCAACCATTCGAACTGATGTGTGATGCTAATGGTTTAGCAATAGGTGCTGTGCTTGGGCAGAGGCACAATAAAATTATGCACCCGATCTATTATGCTAGCAGAACGCTGAATGCTGCACAGATGAATTACACAGTGACGGAGCAAGAGCTGCTTGCCATTGTGTTTGCTTTCGAAAAATTTCGGGCCTACTTGTTGGGGTCCAAAGTTGTGGTTTATACTGTTCATGCAGCCTTGAGATACCTCATGGCAAAGAAGGAAGCAAAGCCGCGACTGATCCGATGGGTGCTACTGCTGCAAGAGTTCGATTTTGAGGTAAAAGACCGAAAGGGCATTGAAAACCAGGTGGCTGACCATCTCTCTCGGCTTGAAGAAGATGAGAGACCGTCTGATGAGCTTGATATAGATGATGCGTTTCCAGATGAGAGGGTGTTGGCAGTGTCAAAGGAGGTAGCACCATGGTATGCTGATTTTGCAAACTATTTGGTAACAGGTATAGTTCCCGATGATATCAAAACTTACCAAAAGAAGAAATTCTTGCGGGATGCTCAGCAGTATTATTGGGACGAGCCTTATTTGTTCCGCACATGCGCTGATAACATCATTCGGCGTTGTGTCTCAGAAAGTGAAGTGATGGATATTCTAAAGGCATGCCATGACTCTCCTGTTGGGGGTCATCATAGCGGAAACCGGACTGCAGCCAAGGTACTTGAGTGCGGCTATTACTGGCCGATTATTTTTCATGATGCTAATCTGTTGGTACGGTCCTGTGATTAGTGTCAAAGGCAAGGGAATATAGGCAGAAGGCAAAAGATGCCTATGAATTTTGTTTTGGAGGTGGAAGTGTTCGATTGCTAGGGAATCGACTTTATGGGACCGTTTGTGAGTTCTGGTGGAATGAAATACATCTTGGTAGCTGTGGATTATGTGTCCAAATGGGTTGAGGCGGTGGCTTTACCCAATAATGAGGCCAAAAGTGTTATGGGGTTCCTTAAGAAAAACATATTTACTCGTTTGGTACTCCGAGGGCGATAATCAGCAATGGTGGATCCCACTTTTGCAATAAAGCGTTTGCGGGACTGATGGAGAAATATGGTGTGAAGCATAGGGTGGCAACGCCTTATCACCCTCAGACAAGTGGATAGGTTGAAGTGTCCAATAGGGAAATTAAAAGTATTCTAGCAAAGACAGTGAATGCCAATAGAACTGATTGGGCCCGAAAGCTCGATGACGCTCTATGGGCATACCGGACTGCTTTCAAGACTCCAATTGGGACTTCACCCTTCAAGCTTGTATTCGGGAAAGCTTGTCATTTGCCGGTTGAACTCGAACACAAGGCTATGTGGGCGCTAAAGAAGATGAACATGAACTGGGAGGAAGCAACCAAGCTGCGGTTGTTTCAATTGAATGAGATGGATGAATTTCGCTACCAGGCTTATGAGAGTGCAGCCCTTTATAAAGAAAGGATGAAGCAGTACCATGATAAGAAAATTCTGAAGTGAGAGTTTTACAAGGGTGACTCTGTATTACTGTTTAACTCTCGACTGAAGTTGCTACCGGGTAAACTCAAATCCAGGTGGTCTGGTCCGTTTGAGGTGGTAGATACCTCACCCCATGGCGCGGTTGAATTGAAGTCCGGAGATGGTACTCGAACATTTAAGGTAAATGGGCAGAGATTGAAGCACTACCACGGAATGGTCTCGGAAGGTAGGATTGTTGATCGCTACAGGTTGAAACACCTGGGAACAAAAAATGAGCTGGTGTACCAAGACAAGGAGTGATTGGTCACCACCGTCGTGCCGCGACGTTAAATCAAGCGCTTCTTGGGAGGCAACCCAAGTGTAATGTTTATTTTTTCGTTATTGTTATTCGTACATATAGGGTAATGGTTGTTTTGGTGCAGGAATATATGACAGAAAAATTGTTGCTGAATTGCAGGTAAGTCCAGTTGTCAAACACTGTTCCGCAACAGTGCAAAAGACGCCTGAAGTTTACGGACCGTATTTCATAATACGGCTCGTAAACTAGGTCGTCTTTAACAATGCTGCAAAATAGTGAGCAAGGTAAACCAACATCAGACACTACAGTGTACTGTCCACCATAATACCTCTAAAGACGGGACGTAAATCCATTTACGGACCGTATTTAGAACAAAAAAAATAAAAAATTATGGGGGGTTGGAAAGAAAAAAGGCGAATCATGGTGAAGAGATGTCGTAGTGTCAAGGAGGGTGAGTCACTAATATCCAAAAAGTACCCTACCCATACCTAAGCCTACATTACAAGCCAAAACAAGTCCTAATGTAATCACAACCGAACGAGCCTAGGATGAAAACATAGAAAATAAGGGCAAGCCTATGGTATTTGCATGTGTAAATATGAATTCTTTGTGAGTGTGAGTGTTTTTCTCTTTTTCTTCGTCTTCGTCCCATTCTTGTTATATATATGTGTGGTGGGACATTCCATGGTCTATGTGAGGGAATGAGGATGAAAATTGAGCAAAATAAAGTGACCGCCTAAAGTAACGTTTGTGCGCACAATAATATGCCCGATAATGTAATGTCATTCATTGAAGCTTCATTGTTAGTCGTCATATTCTTGAGTTGTGCATATTGCTTTAATGTAGAAAGTTGGGGTGGTCGTTTAAAGGAAAACATGCATGCTGGTAGTTTCGAGTCAAAACCGATGTAGACATTTTTATTCTGTGAAATCTAGGTGTTAGATTGAGTCGTTGCGTGGTATGGCTTGCTTGAGGACAAGCAAATACTTTAAGTTGGGGGTGTTGATGTGGCGTTATTTTCACACCACAATCGATACTTTTCATCTATAAGTTTTACTTGTTGTTAAGCAAGTCATTGTGATTTTACGTGTTTTTTGGTGTTTTTCAGGAAAAGGATCAGATTTGGCATGACAGCAGTTAAAGATGCAAAATCAGGGCGTAAACTTGGTTTACGGTCCGTATTCCACAATACGGGCCATATTCCAGGGTCGTATTAAAGGATTCCAGAAGCAGAAAGTCAAGCTGAGGAAGATGGCAAAATACGAGCTGTGTTTACGGACCGTGTTTCAGTTTACGGCCAGTCTTCCAGCACGTGTTTAACCATTCAAGCACTGGCAGACGAAAGGTTGAGTTGGAGAAGGTGAAAGACGATCATGCTGTTTACGGACCGTAAACCACTTTACGGTCCGTATTTCAGACAACAACTGAAAAGTTAACTTGGGCGTGAATCGTTTTACGGTCCGTAACGTGATTTACGGACCGTATTTCATCATGACGGGACTGAAGTGCAAAATCTGTAACTTGTATATTTTGCAAACCTTATAAATAGTCTTTGTAGGGTTTTTATTAGGGCATTCAGTATATTTTTACCTTTGTCTTAGAACATAAACTTCTCTTTGATGTTTTGAAGATTCAAACATCAATTCAAGTATTCTCAATTCCTTTTACATTCCAAAGTAAGCACTTATGAATTCTTCAATTTATTTTTGCTTGTTCTTTGTCATGAATAACTAAAATCCCTTACTACGGTTGTGAACCCAATGATGGGTATTTTGTGATTGGGTTTGTGATTGTTATAGAAATAATGGATTATTAGGGTTTAATTATTCTTCATTCTTCATTCATAATTAATGGTTGCAAACATTGATTAAAGACATAAACCCTAAATTTATTTGGAAAAATAATTAGGGTTGGTAAGAATAATTAACAAGAACTCAAAGCTTTAAACTTTGTTTAATAAATTCACTTACGAATAAGAGGAATTTACTTGGCATGATTAATCGTTCTTCATAATCACTTTCTTATATTTGGGAAAATCATAGAAAGATATAATCTTTATTTATTGGGAAATAGTAGAGATTCGCATAGAGATTAAGTGCATTCATATAATGATCCATTATAAGTATATCAAGATCAATACCCATGATCATATGCTCCATCTGACGGGGACACAACCTTAGTTTCTTTTACCATAAATATTTACCAAAGCAATAATTTAGCAACTAGTTATAGAAAAACCAGCTGTTACACAACTTATCGGATTAAGACATTAGACCTAAAACTTAGCATCTACAAGTTTAGTAAACTTTTCACACCCTATTCCCTGTGGGATTCGACCCCAACCTTGTTGGGTTACTATATTTGACAACGTCCGCGTTATACCATTAATAGGTGTAATTTGAGCGTATCACGCGCGCAACATATATATATTCTACCCGGCCAAATTAGCTCTGAGTTTCATAATAGCCATACATAGGCACATATACATAATAGCCCATAAGCGTCTTTAGCATTATTACTATCGTCGTTTATTACATCTATCCGTAGAGGATTACTAATCATAGGAGGAATTTAGTACAATCGTAACATATCGAGAATCATGAGCTTAGTAGGTTTTAAAGATAGAACCATTTAGAGGACATCATAGGCTTATAGAAGATTAGATATTTGGCCAAGGAACCATGCCTTATGAAGGAAGGGTTAGCCTTACATACCTCTCCCTTCAACTATTCTATCACGTGCACGTTCTCCTTCAATGCTCACGTTTCTACCTTCACTGGAGTTATACTATCATTAGAAAATCGATAGCTTAGCATACAAGACTAAAGCTTAGAGAAAATTGGACAGCATATCCTTTATTTATACGAATTTCTCCATATCATACATCAACTCCCAAACATCAAAAATAACATTCACAACATCATAACAATGGTCTTTATTCACCTACATTATCCATATTCCTCAATTCACTTCGAGTCATCAATATCCATGGTCATAGCACACTATTACATTCTCTCATATACAATGTTATCCCATGTTCTTAATATCATTTATAACGTGATTATAATCATAACATATCAAGAATCATGACTCAATCCAAGCTACTACTCAAAAATGACACTATTCCCACATTCATGACCCATTTTCTATCTCCTTCTACAATCCAAGTCTTTCAACCTCTCAATACCTTAAATAACATGGAAAGAACATAATACTTACCTTAGATATTGTAGGAATAAGCCTTGGGTGGAAATACTTCACTCGAGCCAAAACCCTAGTTCACCTCCAATGAAATTTCTTGACTTGGATGATCTCTAATGAGTTTCTTACTCTTGGTTTTTTTACTTTGATGAAGTTGATCATAAATATCTCTTGAGTTCTTATGTATGAAGAGTGGAGAGGATTCTAGAGAGTTCTTGTATTGTTGGGTGAAAATGAAATGAAATAATGAACTTGGTACCCTTTTTAATAACTTAAAAATCTGATCCGTTGGGAAAATATACAGACGCTTATACGGTCCATATAAACTTATACAGTCCGTATAAGTGACCGTGAAATCGCCCCTTCAATATCTCGCTTCTGTGACCACTATACGACACATTATATGGTCCGTATAATTTTATACGGTCCGTATAAGTGACCGTATAATCCCATCAGTGAGGGACCTTCAGTGTGATGATTCTGCGAACCATTACACGGACTGTACAATCGGCCGTGTAACCCATCTTTTTCTCTGATCTTGTTCTCGTCACTTCGTTAGTTTATTCACTGTGCATCAATGAGGAATTTTTTGAGGTGTAACAATGGCTGATTCAGGACAGATGACACCACCTTTATCACAATATACTCAGTGTGATAAATTACATTGGGGACAATGTCGATTAGGTTCAGATGTTTGTTATGCCTGCGGTCAGCCAGGCCATACTATGCATGACTGTCCATCGATAGGTGGTAGAGGTAGGGTCCATTCCATGGGATCAACAGCTGGTTCTTCATCATCTGTACGCCCTCCGGGGAAATACTCACAGATACCAGCAGGCCATGGTAGAGGTAGAGGATGAGAGTCCAGTTCGAGTGGTCCTCAGCAACGTATTTATGCACTGGCTGGACGACAAGATCTTACGTCCTCCCCTGATATTGTCACAAGTATATTATTAGCATTCTCTCACAATGTATATGCATTGATTGATACAGGTTCTATATTGTCATATGTTACTCCTTATGTTGTTGGTCGATTTAGGGTGAAACCTGAGTCAATTAAACCTTTCGAAGTGTCTACACCTGTTGGTGACCCAGTGATAGCTAGTCAGGTATATAGAAACCGTCATACCATGGCTGATCTAATTGAGCTGAATATGGTATATTTTGATGTTATTATGGGTATGAGTTGGTTGGCTTCTTGTTATGCCAATGTTTATTGTAGAACAAAAATGGTTCGTTTCTAGTTTTCGGGAGAACCAATTTTATAGTGGAAGGGCAATACAGCGTCTCTGAGGAGTAGATTTAATTCCTACTGCAGGGCAAGGAATATGATTGCTAAAGTTTATTTATCATCTAGTCCGGGTCCAAGATATAGAAGCAAAGTCACCAACTCTTCAATCTATCCCAGTAGTGAATGAGTTTCCAGATGTGTTTCCGGACGAGCTTCTAGGCCTTCCACCCGAACGAGAGATTAATTTTTCTATTGATGTGCTACCGGATACTAAGCTCATATCTATTCCTCCTTATAGAATGGCTCCTGCATAGTTGAAAGAGTTGAAAGAGCAAATGAAGGATTTGCTCGAGAAAGGCTTTATTAGGCCTAGTTCGTCGCCGTGGGGAGCACCTGTGTTATTTGTAACAAAGAAAGATAGCTCCTTGCGAATGTGTATTTATTACAGACAGCTGAATAAGGTGGTGATCAAGTATAAGTATCCGCTCCCTAGAATTGATGATTTATTTGATCAGCCACAGGGTGCCAAATGGTTCTCAAATATAGATTTAAGATCCGAGTATCATCAAGTGATAGTTAGGGAAAAGGACATTCCAAAGACGACCTTTACACCTAGATATGGTCATCTCGAGTTTCGGGAGATGTCGTTCGGATTGCCTAATACACTGGCGGTGTTCATGGAATTGATGAATAATGTGTTCCAGTCTTTCCTAGATTTGTTTGTGATTGTATTTATTGATGATATGTTACACCCCGTATCTTCGAAGAAGCACTTCACAAATTTGTAACATAAGTACGTTGGGTTATGGTTAAGTAAAACTACTTTGGAATGTAAGGAGCAAGCATTATTAAGTATATTTTATGAGTGAAGGATGTACGTAAGGTATACCGGAAGGTTTTATAAGGAAATGAGTGGAAGAAATGGAGTAGTACGACTTTGGAGAAAGGATGGGTAAAGTTTTGCATGAAAATTTTGGTCCAATTTGAGGGAAAATATCTTTTAGCATGTGAAGTGTTTTGAAGTGAAACAAAAGCCTAAAATGAAGTTTGTCGAGTCTAGTTTCCAACGCAATAAATCACTCTTCGATAGGACATTCGGAGTAGAGAATTATGGATGTTACAAGGTAGGCTGACAAAGCAGAAACGCGTGCTACAGTAACCGAATTGCTACAGTACCCCAACCCTAATTTGACCACTATATAAAGGGTAAAACCCCTTTTTTTTCACCAGATTTTTCCCAAGAAAATTCAGAAAATAGATGAGGGTGTGAGGATATCAAAAATTGAGTGATTTTTCAAGTGGCGGAATATTAGTTTAGGTTCGGATAGCGCGTAGTTGTGACTGTGATATCGTTTTGTGGTGGATTTAGTTTGGATTCTAAGAGAACATGGAAGACTATTATCATTTTAGTAAGATAGAGGTATGAATCTCGTATTAGTAGTATTAATTTTGGTTTATTTACGGAAATAGAATTTTTCAAATAGCTGCATAACAATTTTGTTGGCAAAAGAATAGGATAAATATTATATGGGAGGTTTTATGGAGTATTTGGTAATGATAATAGCATGGTTGATGTTGGTCTTGTTGTTGTTGTTGTTGTTGGTTACTGAATTGTAATTTCGGGCTAGGCATATAAACAAGGGAGATACTGCCCGAATTTTTGCAGAATTTAAAAGGGATTAATTTGAGGGCATAAGGTAAGCGTATGATAATGGTCCTAACAGTAGTATTAATTTTCTTAAATATAGATTGACGAGCTTGGAAAGACAAGCGTGCGGTAATTAGAGTAAGCCGACCGGAAAGGTATATAAAGCTATCCCTTCTTCCTTCTTTGGCATGAATTACATAAAGTGAACAACTGACAAACACATTTGACTCCATTGAACTCTAGTTCTCAGTAGTACTTGACATGATAGTTGTCTTTGGTCCCCCAAGTGTTAGTTCATCCTACCTATTCTTTCGAATCCCTAATGATGATTCAATTTGTAAATGATTGCCCCTAATACTAAGTGTTCTCACCTCTATGATGACTCGTTCAAAAGATATCCTGAGATAACATGATTGTGCATTCACAAAAGAGTCATCATACCAAATTATGAGTTACTAATGAAAGGCTTGGCATTCGTATACATTTTCATTGCATCATTTCACTGAGTCCCTTACTAAAGGGCCGGGTACGGTATATATTTACATAACTGAGTCCCTTATAAACGGGCCGGGTATGGTATATATTTACATAACCGAGTCCCTTACTAAAGGGCCAGGTTTAGTATATAATTACATAACCGAGTCCATTATTAAAGGGTCGGGTATGGTATATATTTACATAACTGAGTCCTTTACTAAAGGGCCAGGTACGCTATATATTTATATAACCGAGTCCCATAATAGGCCGGGTATGGTATACAGAGTATATATATGCATGACTCACCACATAAGGTAAAAATGCATTGGTATCTCTTAATTACCATACTTATCTCCTGTCATCTTTTCACTCAGTCATGATCTTCACTACTGTGCTTCATGCTTTACATATTCAGTATATATTCCGTACTGACCCTCTTTCTTCGGGGGCTGCGTTTCATGCCCGCAGGTACAGACACTCAGTTTGGTGATCCTCCATCCTAGGACTTCGGGCGCTCCATCGTTCTGAAGCTTGAGTCATTTTGGTACAGATCCTTTTGATATAGACTTATGCATATCCGGGGGTACGACGAGGCCCTGTCCCGTCACATCATACTTCACTGTTATACTCTTGGTGGTCTGTAGACATGTGTGTGTTGTATATATGTTTTGGTCAGCTATATCGAGGTAGTTCATTTTGGATACTCTTGTATATAGTGGTAGCCTTGTCGTCTTTCATATTTGGTTATGTTTTGGTTAGTTGTGACTCCTCAGGAGACAGGTTCGTTTTGATATATGACATTTTAAGTCTACAGCATGCTTTTACAAATTTTCATATTGTCCTTGGTTTCAGTCTGATTATATCTAGCAGGTTCGTATCCGAGTGTCCATCTCGGGCACTAGTCATGGCCCATCGGTTTGGGTCGTGACATGATATCCTGGTATATTCTCGATCTAAGGCAGACCATGCAGATCATATACGTGCCGTCCTTAAAGTTCTTCAGGCTCGGGAGCTATATGCAAATCCTCGAAATGTGAGTTCTGGTTGAATTTTATTACTTTTCTAGGGCATATTATTTTAGCTAATGGTATTTGGGTGGATACCCAAAAGATTAAAGTTGTGACGACCTGGCCAAGCCCTACAACACCTACAAAGTTCGTAGTTTTCTTGGCTTGGCAGGTTATGATAGAAGATTTGTAGAATGCTTTTCTTCTATTTTTGCACCACTGACGAAGCTGACTCAAAAATTAGCTAAATTTCAATGGGTGGATTCTTGTGAGCATAGTTTTCAGGAGTTGAAAAATAGATTGACTTCAGCCCGTTTCTGACACTTCCAGAAGGACCGGAGGGCTATGTTATTTATTGTGATTCTTCAGGCGTGGGGTTAGGTTGTGTGTTGATGCAGCACGGTAAAGTTATTGCTTATGCTTTGAGGCAGTTGCGGAAACACGACAAAAACTACCTGACCCATGATCTAGAGTTGGCTGCTGTGATTCATGCATTGAAGATGTGGAGGCATTATTTGTATAGTGTTTATGTGGATATTTATATAGATCACAAGAGTCTTAAGTATATTTTCAAGTAGAAAGAGCTAAATTTGCGGCAAAGGCGATGGTTGGAACTGTTAAAAGATTATTATGATAGTATCTTATATCATCCGGGGAAAGCGAACGTCGTCGCCGATGCTCTCAACCGTAGATCCATGGTAAGCTTATGTTATGTCAAATTGGAGAAGAGGGAGTTAGCTCGTGAGCTTCAACAGTTAGCTAGTTTGGGAGTTTGATTACTGGACTTGGGCAATACGAGAGTTACTATCTAGAATTCAGTTGTTTCGTCTTTAGTAGTGAAGGTGAAAGAGCGCCAATGTGGGGATTCGATATTAATTCACTATAGATATACACTTCCTCAGAAGAAAAAGTCACCTTTTGAGATTTTTCCAGATGGAGTTCTAACGTATCGTGGCAGATTATATGTTCCTGATGTTGTAGGGTTACGTCACCAGATTTTGGAAAAGGTCCATGGTTCCCGTTATTCTATTCATCCGGGAGTGACAAAAATGTATCATGATGTTAAGTCAATTTATTGGTGGGATGGAATGAAGAAAGACATAGCAGAGTTCGTAGCTCAATGTCCAAATTGTCAGCAAGTAAAGATCGAGCATCAAAAGCCTGGGGGATTGTTGCAAGCCATGGAAATTTCGACTTGGATATGGGAAGTAGTTAATATGGATTTCATTAAAGGCTTGCCTTGCACTCAGCGTATGTATGATTCTATATGGGTAATTGTGGATAGACTCACAAAATCAGCTCATTTCCTGCCTATCAAAACTACATACTCTGCTGAAGATTATGTGAAGCTTTATATCAAAGAGATAGTACAACTCCATGGTGTTCCAGTATCCATCATTTTTTATTGAGGAGCGCAAGTTACAGCTAATTTTTAGAGGTCTTTCCAAGACGGTTTGGGGACTCAGGTGAGTCTTAGCACAACATTTCATCCACAAACTGATGGACAAGCTGAGCGCACCATTCAGACTCTCGAGGATATGCTACGAGCATGTGTGATGAATTTTGGAGGTAGTTAGGATGATCACTTACCACTTATTGAGTTCGCTTATAATAATAGTTATCATTTCAGTATTCAAATGGCTCCATATGAGGCTTTATATGGGCGTAAATGCAGATCACCAATTGGATGGTTTGATGTAGGGGAAACCAAGTTAATAGGGCCAGATATGATCCAGTAAGCAGTGGAAAAGGTCAAGCTTATTCAGGATCGATTATTGGCAGCTCAGAGTCGTCAGAAATCTTATGCACATAATCGCCGACGATCCTTCGAGTTCCAAGTTAATGATTGGGTATTTTTTAAAGTGTCACCTATAAAAGGTGTAATGAGATTTGGTAAGAAGGGTAAGCTTATTCCTCGGTTTATTGGGCCTTACAAGATTGTACGAAAGATAGGCCATGTGGCTTATGAGTTAGATCTACCTTCGGACTTAGAGTCAATCCACCCATTTTTCCATGTGTAAATGCTTCGTAAGTGTATTGGAGATCATTCCATAATTGTAATGTCCAGGTCACCGAGCAATTATCCTACGAAGAAGTCCCCATTAAAATCCTAGATAGACAAGTTCGGAGGCTAAGAACTAAAGATGTAGCTTCGGTTAAAGTTCTAGAGAGAAAAACTAATAGGGAAGAAATGAATTGGGAAACTGAGAAAGATATGAAGTCTAGGTACCCACATTTGTTTCCACTTCCAGAGGAGTTCCAGATAGAGCCACCATTGCCTTCATGTGCGTAATGCTTTCTTTTGATTGTTCCTAAGAGGGACGTCATTTGCATTGTGAATGAAAACTGACACAATCCTTAAGTGGACATGAAGCCGTTATATGGATAAGGAGGGTATTTGATAAATTTAAGTGTGTACCTTAATGTTTCGGAGTTAAATGAATTGGCGGAAATAAGTTCGTTGAGAGATTAGAAACATGTGCGATGTCTTGGGGAGATTTCTTGTTATTTGAGTTATGTATTTCTTATCATAACCTTGATAGGAATATATAGGGCTCCTTAGATTATTGATCAAGTTTTATACAAGTTCCAACAAGGTTCCGTAAGGATTGGACGTCAAACAAATCGAAAAGAACACATTTTTGCAAAATCAGGAAATCTGGGCAATGTGCGGCCGCATACTCAATAGGTTGAGCCGGATATTGGCCGCCAACTCACCAAATAGGATGGCATCACTTCCCAACACCCTCTCTAAGGAGAGGATGGGATATGAGACCGCACACTCAGTATGCTGAGCCGCATCTCCACCGCAAATTGCATCCAGGGGGGAGGGCCACTTTAAGACCTTTTTAAGTTTCAAAGGACCTCATTTTCATATCCACCTCCCACACCTATCTCTCCATGTTATTAGAAATTTATTGAGAGTTCTTGATGGTTCCATAATATTCCAAACCCTTCTGTATCATCAAGAGAGAAGATCGAACAACAAAACCTTAAGATAAATCCATGGAAGATGATGGTTCTTGTTTCTCTCCAAAGTTGTGATGAACTTTGTCTTGGAAGGCATTTAGTGAGGTGAATTTCTTCTATTATAAGGTATGTTATCCATCCTATTACTATGATTGATTTGGTTTAAAGGGTCAGTAACTCTTGGAAAGGAAAGGAATTAAAGTGGAGAAGTCATAAATTGTTGAATTGAAGTTGATGACAACGAGTTGAACTTGAAGGAGGGATTTTTGATTGATTTAAATTAAATTGAATATAATTCCTTGATTATGGTATTGTTGATGTTAATATTATTGTGTAGGAGTTGTGTTGGAGTTTGGTGGAAGTTGCTAAAATAGGGGAAGTGCTGCCCAAATTCTACTAGCACACTAATTACTCTAGTTTAAACTTAAGGGTGTTTTCAAGACTTAACCTTAGTATTAATTCTCTTGAATGTAGATTTACGAGCTTGGAGGGAGAAACATTAATTAGTTAAGAAGATGTAATGGTATGTAAGGATAACCCTTTCTTCCTAAAGGCATGATTCCCTTATTGTGAACCCATACATGATATCCATAATGTCCTACTTCCCATAAATGCTAGAAACTCATGATTTTCAAGGTTCTTATGGTATTGATGATAAAAGTTTTTCATGATGATGATGATAATGATGATAATGATAATGATGATGATGATGATGATGATGATTCTATTCCTAAAGATATCAAAGCTTATAGTTCTTAATGTTTTCAAGTTATTATTGTGTTTATTCATTGTTGTTGATCTCACCTTATGGTAGTTGTCCTTTCAAGGTGGGATATAGCGATGATGATGATTCCATAATAGAAATTGGAGGTTTACCAACCTTATGTCACTCCGATAAAGTTCTAATGCTTTATTTGGATACTCATGTATGTCATTATATATATATATATATATATATATATGTAGCTATTTCTGACACCGAGCCGCTATAGCCGGGTACGATATCTATCGTGCACACCACTGCAGTTGGGTACGGATAATACCGAGCCTCATTATGGCCAGGTATGAATGACACCGAGCCTATGTGGTTGGGTATGGTATAACTATATATATATATATATATATGGATGGAATGTTTCCTTTAGAGAAAGATTAAGTATGCATGACAGTCATCTTAAGAGGTATTATGAGGCATAAATTGATCCCTTTATATGCTATCTTCATGCTTTCATCATGTTGCTATTCATGCCTTACATACTCAGTACATTATTTGTATTGACGTCCTTTTGTTTATGGACACTGCGTTCATGCCTGCAGGTAGACAGGGAAATGAACCAGACCCCTGGGGTGCTTCATCAGCGATGGCATAAGACAGCTCCTTTGATCCGGAGCTGCAGTTTAGCTGGTATTATTCTTTGTGTACATACTTGGGCATGGCGGAGTCCTGTCCCATCTTTATGATATTACATACTTCATGTAGAGACTCGTATACAAATGTACATAACTAGATATCCCATAACCTTATCGGTTCATATTTTGCATATGATTTTGTAGCCTTGTCGGCTTGTACATATAGGCATAGTTAATAATGTTCATATAGACGTGCACTTGTTCAATGGAACTTGTGTCTCCTCAGTTTGTGGTAATTATTAGATATCCATGTGGCTCATCTAGATATGATAATGACAACTATGTTAAGGGGTGCTCCGTAGGTTTGCTCCGGGTGCCCGTCAAGGCCCTCCGGTTAGGTCGTGACAAGGACTATCTTAGTAGGCTTGCACAATTCAACGGATATCCTGCAAGCTCCACTTGTTTCGGACTTGCTCGGCTTTGGTATCCTATGATATACATGCTTTATCTATATATTTTTGGTATTACGGGGCCCTGTCTCGACCACTATGTTACGTTCTTAGAGGCTCATAGACAAGTGTTATATGCCGTCTTGTTGGGCTTAGTTTGGTACTGGTACTGTTGTTTTGGCCTTGTCGACCGTGTGATCTTTTGTAGACATTAGCAGTAGCCTGGTCGGCTTGCGTGTGTGTATATAAATTATTGTGTTGGTTCTTTCATGAGTGCAGGTGATCCCTTCATATTACACATATGTCATATGGTTCCTCGTAGTCATTATAAGTTTAGTATGTTGAATGTACGTCAGGTGGTACTCGGTCGATAAAGCCAGGTGCCCGTCATGCCCCTCAGTTTGGGGTGTGACAAAGTGGTATCAGAGCAGGTCTGTCCTAAGGATGTCAATAAGCCGTGTCTAGTAGAGTCTTGTTTATGGGTGTGTACCACGCCACACTTATAAGCAGAAGTCTATAGGACATTCAAGGTTGTTTCCTTCTTTCTTGATTTAGATCATGCTATAGAGCTGAGTCATAAAAAGTTCATTTGTAATCTTCCTTATACGATACATCGATCCCTGCAACTAAGATGCTGATTACTAGTCAGACAACCGGCGGGGGCTGTGGAAAGAATAGAGTCATAAGGACTAAATATGAACCCATGCTTACGATGACATGAATATAAGCCTTCATCAGAGTATGCGTGCACCAGGGTGCGAGCCTAAAGTCAGAGTATCAGGATGTGAATTATCATATTTATTGTGTGCGAGAGAACAAGGGTAGGAGGACAAAAAGAGGAAGTGTCACGACCCAAACTGCGGGCTGTGGGGGCACCTACCGTATTATTACCTTGTAGTAGTTCCCTTACCAACCAACCCAATATTCAACAATTTTTTTACTACCAGTAATAAACTTAGTGATTGCAATTTAAAAAGTAAATATTCATAATGTCTCTGTTATCAATATAAGAAAACTGAAAGTTCCCGAGATCTAGTCTTGACAGGTACAAGAGCTCCTATCACACAAGAACAAAAACTAAAATAAACGGCACAACCTCTACCTAGAATAAGATGAGCAAGGCTGTAGGAAGATTTCCGGTAATCCACTAAGAGAAACTTCAAGTAATAACCTGCAACACATCTACACCCAACATGGATGTAACAAGAGTAGTATTAGTACACTAGTACTGGTAAGCATCATAGGTCGACTAAGATTAGTTCACGCCACACAACATAAAATCAATAAGGTAAATAGATAAGTCAACATACACACTCAAGACTGTCACGACCCATTTAGGTTAAGTCGTGCGGGCACTTACCTTTCCCACCTAGCTAAGCAAACCCTCAACCTAACAATAGTAAAGGCATATCTAATAAATCAGTTAAGCGGTAGAGAGTAATTCACGTAAGTCTTACGATAATAATATAGAAAAAATGCGGAATAAGAAATGCACCCAGGGTCTGGTCTAGTCCATACAAGAGTATCTGAATGAAAATATACAAGTCTGGATTATAATAATACATCAAATCTATCTATGCGTAAGAATGGAAAAGTAAGACATAATAAGAGGAGTCTTCAAGGCAGCGAATGTCTCATCCTGGAAACTCGAAGCTATACTAATGTCAACTATCAGCAACGGGAGATGGAAGCAGATCAAACCTGGAACTCTGCATTCATAAAATAATGCAACAAGTGTAGGTTAGTACAAAGCCACAGTACTGGTAGGTATCATCGGCCGACTAAGTGTAGCTAACATAATTCAAAAAATAAAGCAGGATAGGTAGATAAATCAACAAGTATAAGTCAAACACGATCAGAAATAAGTATCTGTCATAGCCTAGGTTGAAGCATCTAAACCCGAGTATGCCAAGTCTCAATATATATCTAATCCGAAATTAGCCACACAAGTAGAACACCAGTTTATCACAATATAAGCCAAGATGCAATGCAATGCAATGATGTAAGAAAGCCAATGCAATGTAATCTAGTGTACACATGTACTCAAGACGGAAGTATTGAGTCCCCGTAGCACAACCCATGGGGGACCCGCAAAGTCCATGCACTCACTCATCCACGATTCTGGGACAATCATCGGACATCGGACTCTCACATCACACAATCCATGATTCAGGGACAACCATCGAACATCGGACTACTCACATCACTCGCACACAATCCACGATTCCGGGACAACCTTCGGATATTGGACTACACACATCACTCTCATGCAAACTGAGCTCAGCTCATCATAGTTCATCAAGCATCAACAATGTATCAACAAAATATCATGAGAGATGTGAATGCGTGTGATGTATGAGTTAACATGAATAATCAGATCAATATCACAAGTACCAAACATGGATATCCCAACAATTTCATGAAAGACTACACGTCGTATAACGACACCATTCCAAAATCAAATGCCAATAAGTGGGGCACCACAATAAAATGAACAAGATATCTCAATAGTCTCAAAACTCCACTATCACTATGCGGCATCAAGCCCACAACAATAGTACAACTGAATCACAACACAACAGGGTGGCTAGCCCCAATCACATAACAGGGCCAAACCTAATGTAATATCCAACCCAACTTCATACTCGAAGGTTTAGATGCTTTCTCCCACAATATAATCTAAATATATTCTTCGCTACACGAAGTCTCAAAAGTAAAATCCCAATTTTGGGTATAAATCCTAACTCTTAGATTCAAGAATCCAACACTAATAATGAAAGATATATGATTAACAACCTTAGATATATCATAATATAGCATAGACCCAATCAATTTCATCATTAATAAGCCTAGATTGAAAATCCATCAAACCCACTTTTAATCTTTCATTACTAAGGGACTAACAAGGAAAAAGGAATCCGAAGATGATTGTCATGACCCAATCCGATGAGTCGTGACGAGTGCCTGGCCTCTACTGACCAAGCACCCCTAAATTCGTACCTGAATCTCACTGAGCAGCATGGTGGCCCATAAATAACTTATCACTGAGCTATATTGTCTCTTGTAAGATTAACAGAATGGACTCTGCATCAAGAACTCACAAGCAGCGGATATATATATATATATATATGCATACGTGCTGAGGATAGTAGTGCAAGCCGACTAGGCCGCTACATTTGTTGTACCACAAAAATGAGAGCCGATAAGGCTACATAACATCCCAACTATATACAACTGTCTACAGACCTCTATGGAACACAAGCTATAGAAAGGACAGGACAAGGCCCCGTCTGTTATATCCCGTATGTTCATACGTTAAATTATTCGCAAGCAAGTCGACTCAAGTTAAATGAAGAATCTCTTTTTGGACACGACATAGAAATCTTTTAATTTGCAATTTTAAGTAGAACATAAATTGTTTATAAATTTTATTTAGTGTAAAAATATTATTGGAGATTAGGGATTAATTAATTGTGATTAGATTACTAAGTAGGAATTAGTGATTAATTAAATTAATTTAATTAAGTCTAGTGGGCCCCACCCGAATTAAATAAATAAATAAATAAATAAAAAAAGAAGAATGGATGACTTATTAGGTTGGACACGTGTAGGATTCAAAGGACCTATATATATAAGTCAAGAATGACTCGTTGAGTCATCACTGTCACACTTCAATTGAACAAAAATGGAGATGGAAAGAAAAAAAAAAGGGAGCAGCCATGGATGCTACTGTTCACGGCCAGCCATGGCTGTTGTAAAAAGAAATTGCTTTGATTTAATTCCAAGGTGAATTACAAGTTCAAGGAGGTGATAGCAACATTTGATATTAAGTCGGTGAAGAAGAAATTGTAAAATTGGAGCAATTGAGCGTAGAAATTCCTCCGAGAAAAATTTGGTAAGATTTTATTATTTTATGGTGTAATTGTGTTAATAGTATTATAATGGAATTATTAAAATTGGATTGGACGAAATTGGAAGTAAGAAAATGCATGAAATTGATGTTATAGGAAATTGTGGGCTGAAATGAATTTAGAGAAGTTGTTGGGTTGTTAGAATTGTTATGGGCTGAATTGTGAGAATTTTATGTGTATATCATTGTTGTTGGTATTTCTGTGTTGACAGGAGGACAATTAGAAATTCGTGTTAGGCGGATATATAGGGGAAATGCTGCCCGATTTTCGTTAAGCCCTTAATTAATGGAAAACCCTAAACGAGAATGTATAGGTTAAAGAACAAGTTCTATAATGTGATGGGCTACGGATTTACGAACTAGAAAGTATAGTTACTGACGATAACGTTACCTTTATGTTAACTAGGCTAAAAGAGCGACAAAGCGAACGGTTTTGCGATTAGTCGTCAACAGATATGTAAAGCTGTCCCTTCTTTCTTTTGGCATGTCTTAGATTTAAGTGATGAACGATATGAAATTTGGGGTAATTCAATTCATAAGCTTTGAGTGATATTTATGATTCTTATTCACATCTTGATGTTACAATTCGCAAGTGATTGAGCCTCCCTCTTCAGTTTTCTGTACGTTGGTTAATAGTCGATATATATTTGTTCCTATTCTTAGGAACTCTATAATAACTAGTGACATATGACTATGATCCTTAAGGCTTTGTGATATACTTATGATGACGTCAAGGGATTTTGATATGTTTCCGATGACCTTCGAAAGGTATTTGATACGACTATTGTCTTGATTTTCAAATGGTAATTCGTGTTGATTATTCTATTGAGTCTTTGAAAATGTTTTTAAATTGCATATAGTTTCTCACTACTCTGCTCGTGCATGCCTCAATATGTCTTTCACTGAGTCCCGTGCCAGGATATGTATTCGTGCACAGTTTCACTGCATTGTTCACCAAGTCCCTCACTAGAGGGCCGAGTACGGTATATATATATTATGGTGTTATGCTGTGTTATGGAGTTATGCTGTGTTACGGAGTTATGCTGTGTTATGGAGTTATGTTGTGTTCTGGAGTATGTTGTGTTATGGCGCCAAACACGGGGTGGCGACCATTTTCACCGAGTCCCATAATGGGCCGGATATGATATGTGATATTGACATGCATGATTTATGTTCAAAGGCAAGAATTTTTGTATTCTGGTTATTGTACTCGTTTTCGGTACTACTTATTTCAGTTATGATCCTGTTTACTGTATTTCATGCTTTACATGCTCAGTACATATTCCGTACTGACCCCCTTTCTTCGGGGGGCTGCGTTTCATGCCCGCAGGTGCAGATACTCGCTTTGGTGATCCGCCAGCTTAGGACTCCCTTTCTGCCGTCTTTGAGAGCTCCGTTGTTCCGGAGGCTAGACTTTTGGTTTGAATCTTATGATATATATATATATATATGTATATGCTATCCAAGGGTACGACGGGGCCTGTCCCGTCATATTTCGCTATTCGAACTCTTAGAGGTCTGTAGACATATGTGTGGGTTGTGTATAGGTTCTGTTCAGCTGTGTCTATACGATGTGTTGTGGTATGATATTCGTCTATAGTGGCAGCCTTGTCGGCTTGCATATGATATTGAGATGTGATGGAAGCCTTGTGGGCTTGCGTACTATCTGATATGATTAGTTGTGACTCCTCAGGTGACAGTGATCTCGAGGTATATATATATATATATATATATAATGATGTTACGAATTTTGGAGTTCCTTTATAAGTTTCCGTATTGTTGCAGTTTCAGTTTGGTTATATGTAATAGGTTGGTATATGGGTGCCTAGTTCGGGCACCAGTCGCGGCCCACGGGGTTGGGTCGTGACACCGTCACCATATCTATATGTCAAAATAGCATACCAAATGGGACTACAGCTCCTATCAGAGTAGAGCGCACTGTCTGCAGCTGAGTGGAAGACCTACTGAGCTAGATCGCCTGTCTGGCTATCTGAACCTCTAGGCATGAACGCAGCGACCCCAAGCAAAAGGGATGTCAGTACGAAATAATGTACCGAGTTTGTAAGGCAACCGATAACTGAAATTGAACTGAAAACAATACAATTTGGGGACTAAAGAATTCCCAGAATATCTCAGCTGACCTGTCTTATATGAAATGCAATATATTATTAATATATATCTCACTGGCCAAGTGGCCAGGCAACTGTAAAATCTCACTGGCCAAGTAGCCAGACAATATGTCTCACTAACCCGTCGGCCAGGAGATCTGTCTCACTGACCCGTAGGTTTGGCAATCTGTCTCACTGACTCGTAGGCCAGGCATATCTGTCTCACTGACCCATAGGTTAGGCATATCAGTCTCACTGACAAGTAGGTCAGGCAAAAGAAAATGTCTCATAGACTAAGTGGACAGGCTAAAGAAAATACATGTATATCATGCATATGCTAAAAATATTGATACTGTAATATGCCTCTTCTGTCTCTCTATAAACTCAAGGACATAGGGATGGGATATGGTCCCTCAGAAAGAACAACATAACACTCGGAAACTATGCAATAATATGACAAGCTCTACTTTGACAAATCTCTACTCATAAGGTCCATTACATCCTTACCACATATGGAATCATGCCAAGAAAAGAAGGAACAACCTTAACATACCTTTTGGGTCTCCTTAACTACTCAATTCTTATCCTCCCGAGCATGTAAATCTACATTCAAAAGAATTCATACTCTTATTTGGCTTATCGTCACTTGCTTGTCTTAAACCTTCAAATTAAATCCTCTTAGAATCTTCCGAAATTCGGGCAGTATCTCCCCTGTATTATTTACTTCATCCAAATTCCAAAACAACTCCCAAATATCATTAACAATATCAACCATAATGTAATCAAGATACTACATGACAAACGTATACAAATCCGTCCGAAACTTCCTACGAAAATCAATCCATAAGCCAACAACACCAACATATCTATCTATGACCTTTATGCCATGTTTTCCCTTACTTTAAACCATTAAAATCCTCAAAATAAACGATTTAATATCAACGTCAAGATGAAAAACATACCTTATAACTTGAAGATCTTCACCTCACACGATTCACCCTAAAGCCTATTTACCACAACTTCAATTAAAAGTACGAACAAGCTCCTTCCATGAACTAGTTAAGGATTTTATGGCTTGATCTTCTCTTGATTTGATTTGGAATGGTTTGGAGTGTTGGAGAGAGCTCATAGGGTCTAGAAGGTTCGGATTATTTTAAAATATGAGCCCTAAAGTCATGGCCCTTTTTTGATTCATCGAGATTTGTTGTTAATTTTACAAACCCGAGCTTAATTGGATATAGGAACTCCTAAATTTTCTATATCTTGGTGTAAGAATGTTGGATGAATGTTGTGGGAGCTTCTAAAGAAGTGTGGAGATGAGAAATAGTGAAAAATGAGGTGATGTAGATGTTATAGCCCGTATTTTGTACATTCGGATATTTCAAGATAGTCGTGGTAAGTTAAGGGCAAGACTATTTTCCAAATTTATTTTAATATACAAGTTGTTTATTAGTATGGAAATATTGAGAAAGGCTTAGGGTAAAAAGGGAAATTCACAAGGTGATTCATGGTAATATTGTGGAAGGCTAGGGGCAAAACGGGAATTTCACAAACAATTCAAGAAGGTTCTTGAAGGGACCACTTTGGCCGTGTGGCTTAAGTGTGTGGGTCCCACCCATGTCTTGGCCAATTGCCTTGAGCCATGAGGTGGAGCATGTGTCCACTCTTTCATAGGCTATGCATATATATATATATATATATATATATATATATATATATATATATATATATATATATATATATATATATATATATATATATATATGAGAGCTTACAAAGCAAGACAATTATTCATCTTCCACAAGTTAAGAAATTTCAAAAAGAGAAAGAGGAGCATTCAGCCATGGCTAGCCAAACTTGGCCCCATGGAAAGTTTATCAAAAAAATATTTTCTTCTAGTATTTCAACCAATTGGAAGGTCCTCATTAACATGAAGGAGTTGTTGGAGCATGCAAAACATCCATTGGGCAAGTTATGTACCCTAGCCGAGTGGAGGAATCAAAGGATAAAGGTAAGGTTTAATCTTCTCTTCCATGTATCATGAATGATTGTGAGTGTTGTAGTATGTAGAAACGGATGAAATTCATGAAATATGGATGTGGAGGTTATGGCCGAATATAGAGTGTGTTGGTAATATAAGATGAATTGATTTTATTTAGTAGTTTGATTGTTGTTGTTGTGGATTCCATAATAAAAATGAAGGTTTGATGGCTTGAAATGAAGTTGTAATTGTTGTGGGATTGTTGAAGAAGTTAATGTGACATTAATGTGGTTTCTTATAATTGTGAGAATGAAGTTGTTAATGTGTAGATTATTGCCGTAGTTCATGAGTTTGGAAGAAAGAGAATGTGTTGTTATTGTTCTTGTTGAATTTGGAAGGTTTCGTGTGAAGTGGTATGTTGGTTGGGTTGTTTGAATATTGTGTGAATTGTTTGAAGTGTTCTTGAATCAAGTTAGAATGATTTCGGATTATTGTTGATAATTTGGCCGAGTTGAATTCTAGAATTGTTGTTGATAAATTGGCCGAGTTAAATTCTCGGATTGTTGATTTATAATTTGGCCGAGTTAGATTCTCGGGGTTGGTTGGATTTAAAGGAGAAATGCTGCCGAAATTTCGGCAGATTATATGCGAATTTATTTGAAGAACTAAGACAAGCGTATGCTGCCGAGTCTAATGATTGTGTAAATCTTCTTGAATGTAGACTAGCGATAGCGAGCTTGGACAATTAAGCGTAGCTAATAGGACGTGGAACAGGTATGTAAGACTTACTCTTTCTTTCTTTCTTTTGGCATGTCCTAGAGCCAAGTAAGGTATGATATGCACCTTGGGGTTACTCTATTCTTTGATTCCGAGCTTGTTTGTGTTTCTTATTCACTTTTTGATATTTTTTTTAAAAAAAAAAGAAAAAGAAAAAGAGAAAAGAGAGAGCTCTATAAGAATTAATGTTCCTAACTTTCGTAGACGGTCTCGGATTGCTTTAAAACGTTCGTAGAGGTTTCTATAGTGTAATGTCCATAACTTTCTTATACTAACTCGGATTGCCTCGAAACATGTTTGTGATCCTCTAAGTATCGGTTAGCATACGTATTCATCGAGTCTTAAAAATTGATTTGTATGCATACGGTTTCTCACTACTCTGCTCGTGCATGCCTCAATGCATCTTTCACCGAGTCTCGGGCCGGGTATGTTATCGTGCGCACTCCACTGCATTGTTCACCGAGTCCCTCACTAGAGGGCCGGGTACAGTATATATATATATATATATATATATATATATATATATATATATGTATATGATGACATGATGATACGGGGATCGCGGCCAGGAGGGCATATGATGACTTTATTCACCAGGTCCCTCACTAGAGGGCCGGGTACGGTATATATATATATATATATACATATATGCATGCATGATGATATGATAGTATGATGACATGATTTTATCCACCGCGTCTCATAATTGGCCGGGTACGAAATATGATAATGATATGCCTGATTGATGTTTTAAAGGCAAGAGTTTTGATATTCTGAACATTGTACTTGTTCTTGTACTCCTTATATCAGTTATGATCCTTTTACTGTGATTCCTGCCTTACATACTCAGTACATATTCCGTACTGACCCCTTTTCTTCGGGGGCTGCGTTTCATGCCACGCAGGTGTTTACAGATGAGTAGAACACATTATAGAAGATGTTCCAGCGGAATTGGCAAGCTCCATTTGCTCCTGGAGTGTTGCTGAGGCAGAGTATTCATGCTATTGTATCTTGGTCGATGTTAGAGACTTTGCAGGCAGAGTTGTGGGTATAGAGTGTCAGTCTTGTTGGCGGCTCCACCAGCCGATGTGTCATTATGCATCATGTTATGAGTTTCATTTGATTACAGATTTTACTTGACTTAAGAATGATGAAAAGAATGTTTCTGAAAGCCCTTTCTATGTATTTCATTTTTATTTGATTTAAGAGATTAGGAGTGTAAAAGATTCAGCGGGTTCGCTCGGCTCCGAATATGGGGTCGGGTGCCCATCACACCCTAGCAAGATTAGGGTGTGACAAAGTGGTATCAGAGCAGGTTGTCTGCAAAGTCGTGTCGAGTAGAGTCCTGTTTATGGGTGTGAAGCCGGCCACATTTATAAACAGGAGGCTGCAGGGCATCTAGGGATTGTTGACCTTCTTTCTGTCTTAAATTGTGCGATAGAGCCAAGTCATAGGAAAATGAGATTCCTTATACTAACTTTTGATTTCAGCAAAAGCATAGTATCGACGGAAGAAGGTGAGTGGCGATATGGAAAGTCACAGGGGTAAGTTTTGGTATTTTCATTCTTCTACCCGAGATTGGAAGCTCTGGATGGCTGGGATGTGTCGTATAACTGTATGCCCTGTGAGGCATTGTTGGTATTTGCTGCGTGCAGATTCTGAATAGTAAGGATTGTAAAGGAGATTCTGCCAGAAATCTTTCAAATCAGGTCATTTAGTTAGGTATGCCTAACAGAAGGAAGTGTGGGAAGGAAATATTATAAATAGACGATAATTGAGGTGTGTTGTTTCAGAAGGGTTATGGACTTGGCATGGCATGAAGAATAATAGCGAGGAAGACGGTTAGTAGTCCGAAGGATTAAGATGGATAACATTCGAGGTTTAGTAGGAGCAAGGTCTGTTGGAGGATTCAGAGAAAGTCGACGATCAGTTTTGCTGTAGATTATTATATAAGGATGGTGAGTGGAAATCTGAACAGGCTGATACCCGAGTACTCATTGGTAACGGCGACGAAGGTGTGTTCCCTATCTTTAGGATCTAGGAATCTAGGACGGAAGGTAGTCATACACGTAAGTGAAAGGTGAATATTGAGGATTGAAAAGGGTATAATAGTAATTGTAAAAGAGAAAGACGTGTTACGAGAGTGTCTCGGAATCTGTAAGGCTTCGACTTGCTCCAGATCAAGTAATGAAGGTCATACAATGAGGTGGATGTGATTATATCAGCACTAATGCACCGGATTTCATCAAAGTTTCGAGGTTAAGCGTGCTAAAGTGAGAGAAATCTTAGGATGGGTGACCCCCTGGGAAGTGTGCAAGAAATCCTATAGATTTAGACATAAGAGACAAATGAGAAGCTAGAGTAGCCTAAGGGAAATTAGAGTATACGAAATGGTTGGAAACCTTAGGAGGTCGCGTAGGACGAGGCAGACTAGACCGGTGAAGAGACAGAGAGTGCATCACAACTCTGGAATTAGGATAAGCTTGAATAGCGTTTGGAAGTATTTTGTGGGCGAGATGGTAGTAATTATATATATATATATATATATATATATGAATGTCTATGATATCCCACATGTGATTGTATCGGTGGGCATGTGTGTCCCAGCAACCGGTGCTACGGTATGGAAGGCATCAATCGAGTAAGGGTACCGAAGTTCAAGTGACAACAAAAATAAATGGTACCAGTGTCACAAGGTAAGCTGATGTTAATTTCTCTATAGGTTATGATTGGAAAGTTCTAATACAACGATATTTGGAAAAGAAAGAGAGTGAGTAAATGGAAGACAAGGGGATCAAGATGTCGGAAAAGGGTGAAAGGTAAGAAACCTCAGTGAGTGAAGTCCCCAAGAGAAACTACCGGCAAAGCACGGGACTACTTGGGTAAAAATTTAAAGGTAGACACGTGAAGAGGATAAAGTGTGGTAATATGGAACAAAAGAGGAAGGTGTGGGGTTCGAGAACCGATTTCGTTAAGTGGGGCTAAAAGAATAGTGATTATGACAAGGAATGTGAAGTAAGAGAAAGAATGATTAAGCCTTGTGACGATGTTAGGAGATTTCTGCCCTTGAAAGGTATATAGAGGAATAAATGTGCAGCCATATTAATGTGGTTGCCTCGGACATGGAAGAGCTTTCCTGAAAGGATGACTTAAGAATGGAACGGATCTGCGCGTTTGAAGGAATGTTTTACGAACTTCAGAACCGATACTACAAATAACAAGAGAAGAAAAGTACTCGAGGAGGAAGAAAACCAAGGAGGGTTAAGGATGAAAGTAGGGAAGGTATATTAACGGGTTGGTCGAAGGAAGAGGAGAACATTTGGGAGTAAAACAATTGGAAATCTTTAACCATAAGAGTAAGAAGGTAGATAGGCTAGACTATACAATAACGGAACCCCGGTCTTAAGTAGAAGGTGAAGGGTGGTAAGTAATTACCGTAAACGAGGACACCCGAAGACTATTGGCGTATAAGGAGCCCCTTAAAGACGAGGGGGGGGGGGAGAACATATTATATTAGAATTAAAAGGAATCGCAACATTTTCGGGCTCCAAAGGAGGAAAATTTGTCAGCTCGGGGACAGAGTTCAAAATATATCGGCACATCAGAAGGATACCTGAAAGTAGTAGAAACGAATTGACAATAAGTATATCATTAGGCAGACATGAGGATAAAGGAGTAGCCTATAGCCACACTGGATCGTCAAGTGAAGATTGCGTACCAAAGGCGTGGCTTCTGTTAAGGTGTTGTGACGAAACGATAACAGAAAAGAGGTGACCTGGGAAGGACAAGGATAATAAGTTGGCGCAGTGGATTAGAAAACCCATGACACGGAATGAGGACTCATGTAAAGACCGAGGAGTTCAATTATAAAGGAAATAGGGTGAAAGATAAGGAGTGAGCATGAAGTAAAGGACAACTATAAGAGGGACCCTCCCGAAGTATTATAACACCCCATGAGGCCAGTTGAACATTTGAGGACGAATGTTCTAAAGGGGGAGAGGATGTTATAGCCCGTATTTTGTATATTCGGATATTTCAAGATAGTCGTGGTAAGTTAAGGGCAAGACTATTTTCCAAAGTTATTTTAATATACAAGTTGTTTATTAGTATGGAAATATTGATAAAGGCTAAGGGTAAAAAGGGAAATTCACAAGGTGATTCATGGTAATATTGTGGAAGGCTAGGGGCAAAACGGGAATTTCACAAACAATTCAAGAAGGTTCTTGAAGGGACCACTTTGGTCGTGTGGCTTAAGTGTGTGGGTCCCACCCATGGCTTGGCCAATTGCCTTGAGCCATGAGGTGGGGCATGGCAAGCAAAACTTGGCCCCATGGAAAGTTTATCAAAAAAATATTTTCTTCTAGTATTTCAACCAATTGGAAGGACCTCATTAACATGAAGGAGTTGTTGGAGCATGCAAAGCAACCATTGGGCAAGTTATGAACCCTAGCCGAGTGGAGGAATCAAAGGATAAAGGTAAGGTTTAATCTTCTCTTTCATGTATCATGAATGATTGTGAGTGTTGTAATATGTAGAAACGAAATAAATTCATGAAATATGGATGTGGAGGTTATGGCCGAATATAGAGTGTGTTGGTAAGATAAGATGAATTGATTTTATTTAGTAGTTTGATTGTTGTTGTTGTGGATTCCATAATAAAAATGAAGGTTTGATGGCTTGAAATGAAGTTGTAATTGTTGTGGGATTGTTGAAGAAGTTAATGTGACATTAGTGTGGTTTCTTATAATTGTGAGAATGAAGTTGTTAATGTGTAGATTATTGCCGTAGTTCATGAGTTTGGAAGAAAGGAAATGTGTTGTTATTGTTCTTGTTGAATTTGGAAGGTTTCGGGTGAAGTGGTATGTTGGTTGGGTTGTTTGAATATTGTGTGAATTGTTTGAAGTGTTCTTGAATCATGTTAGAATGATTTCGGATTATTGTTGATAATTTGGCCGAGTTGAATTCTAGAATTGTTGTTGATAAATTGGCCGAGTTAAATTCTCGGATTGTTGATTTATAATTTGGCCGAGTTAGATTCTCGGGGTTGGTTTGATTTACAGGGGAAATGCTGTCGAAATTTCGGCAGATTATAAGCGAATTTATTTGAAGAACTAAGACAAGCGTATGACGCCGAGTCTAATGATTGTGTAAATCTTCTTGAATGTAGACTAGCGATATCGAGCTTGGACAATTAAGCGTAGCTAATAGGACGTGGAACAGGTATGTAAGGCTTACTCTTTCTTTCTTTCTTTTGGCATGTCCTAGAGCAAAGTAAGGTATGATATGCACCTTGGGGTTACTCTATTCTTTGATTCCGAGATTGTTTGTGTTTCTTATTCACTTTTTGATATGTTTTTTTTTTTAAAAAAAAAAGAAGAGAAAATAGAGAGCTCTATAAGAATTAATGTTCCTAACTTTCATAGACGGTCTCGGATTGCTTTGAAACGTTCGTAGAGGTTTCTGTAGTGTAATGTCCATAACTTTCTTATACTAACTCAGATTGCCTCGAAACATGTTTGTGATCCTCCAAGTATCGGTTAGCATACGTATTCATCGAGTCTTAAAAATTTATTTGTATGCATATGGCTGTCACTACTCTGCTCGTGCATGCCTCAATGCATCTTTCACCGAGTCCCGGGCCGGGTATGTTAAACCTGTGCACTCCACTACATTGTTCACCGAGTCCCTCACTAGAGAGCCGGGTACGGTATATATATATGTATATGATGACATGATGATATGATGATACGGGGATGGCGGCCAGGAGGGCATATGATGACTTTGTTCACCGAGTCCCTCACTAGAGGGCCGGGTACGGTGTATATATATATATATGTATGCATGCATGATGATATGATAGTATGATGACATGATTTTATCCACCCAGTCCCATAATGGGCTGGGTACGGAATATGATAATGATATGCATGATTTATGTTTTAAAGGCAAGAGTTTAGATATTCTGAACATTGTACTTGTTCTTGTACTCCTTATATCAGTTATGATCCTTTTACTGTGATTCCTGCCTTACATACTCAGTACATATTCCGTACTGACCCCTTTTCTTCGGGGGCTGCGTGTCATGCCACGCAGGTGTTTACAGATGAGTAGAAGCCATTATAGAGGATGTTCCAGCGGAATTGGCAAGCTCCATTTGCTCCTGAAGTGTTGCCGAGTCAGAGTATTTATGCTATAGTATCTTGGTCGATGTTAGAGACTTTGCAGACAGAGTTGTGGGTATAGAGTGTCAGTCTTGTTGGCGGCTCCACCAGCCGATGTGTCATTATGCATCATGTTTTGAGTTTCATTTGATTAAAGATTTTACTTGACTTAAGAACGATGAAAAGAATGTTTTTGAAAGCCCCTTCTATGTATTTCATTTTTATTTGATTTAAGAGATTAGGAGTGTAATAAGATTCAGCGGGTTCGCTCGTCTCCGAATATGGGGTCGGGTGCCCATCACACCCTAGCAAGATTAGGGTGTGACAGTAGATGACTTAAGAGGGTATATATAGTAGTCCAATTTTGTTTGGGCTGATGGGCCAAAATTGGGGGAACCTTTTTAAGTGGCTTCTAGAATTTCTGCATATGTTCGCAGGCTTCTGGCAGTCCATTTTAAAATGCCCATAACTCCCTATTCCGTTGTCATATTGACGAACAGTTGTTGCGTTGGAAACTACACTCGAGAAACTTCATTTTAGGCTATTGAAACACCTCAAAACTCCTAATATACTAGGAGATATACCTCTCTGAAGTTGACCCAAAATTCTACCAAATTTTTGACAAACTTATTTTCTTCGATTTGCTTCATCCCGGAATCTTCCGAAACTTTCCATACATGATATTTATCATTAATTATACTTGATAAGGATCATGCCCTTTTATTCCAAGGTTGTCCTTCCCGGTTACGACTCATGAGATCATAATTCATCATTTACTTCATTGTTACGTACTTCCCATGGCTTGTACCTTTCAAAACTTCACATGACGTCTCTGATACTTCATTAATACGGTGAAATACGTGGCGTACTCATGCTCAGAAAAGTGCAAGGTGTAACAATGATTAGGAACTATAAAATAGCAAGAGGATTAGGAGAACTTACGACCAAGATTGTTCACCAATAATCCCCAAGAATAGTTCCCAAGAGCTTAAATTTCGAAATAGTATTAAATGATAGACTGAGGGCTTTTAACACTTTATTTAATGAACTAACTGCCCGTCACCCGCTTCTGTGATGCTAAGGCCGCTCCAGTGGTGCCATGACGGCTACAACGGTCATGCCCAAATTGCAAGGATCGCTTTAGCAGCACCGCTGCCACGGTGCTGGTGCTACCAAAGCGGGCACCAGACACCAGAAAGTTCTCCATGTTTTACACTTCAACCCGAATTTCCAACTAATTTTCGAGGCCATCTTCTCAAAAACCACATACGCAGACACACATAAAAACATGCTATGAACGAGCTCGTGGCCTCGGAATTCCCAACGGAGGTGATGTTGACTGAGTCAATCCCGATACCTCAATTCTAATTTCCCAACCCAAGTACAATAATGCATCCGAGTGCATTAGGAACCAAACCAGATATACACATAAGTTCTAAATGACCATCCGAACCTCTCAAAATCGTTGAATTTCCGAAAAAAGGTTCGTTTACCAAAAAGTCAGTTTTGAGTCAACTCTTTTTCGCTTAAAGCTTATATTTCACAAAAAGTCACCCGAATCAAGTCTAGACACCTCGAGAAGCATGTCAATGGCCACCTTGGGTCAAAAGTGAGCTAAACAAGCACGAAAAGAGGCGAAAATGCCAGAAAGACTATAACTACCAAATGAGTCGTTACATCAGATACCAATTGAACCACCGTTCGTCCTTGAGCGAAGAAAGGAAAAGAATGGGGAAATACCTCAATCAGCTAACAACTGGGGATATTGGCTATGTATGTCAGACTTAATCTCCCAAGTAGCCTCCTCAACAAGACTATGCTTCCCTTGTACCTTCACAGAAGCAATCTCCTTCAACCTCAACTTCTGAACCTACCTATCTAATATCGCAAGAGGCTCCATCTCATAGGTCAAATTCTCATCAAGTAATATCGTATCCCAACAAACACTGTAGGTACCGTCGGCATGGTACTTTTTCAGCATCGAAACATGAAAAATCGGATGAACTCCCGCTAAGCCTGGCGGCAATACCAACTCATACGCTATATCGCCCTCACGGTCCACAATCTCAAATGGGCTAATATATCTGGGACTCAACTTGCCCCTCTTCCTGAACCTCATAACACCCTTTATGGGTGATACCTTTAATAGAACCTGGTCACCAACAACAAACTCTAAATCTTGGACCTTCCGGTCCGCATACATCTTCTGCCGACTCTGAGATGCCAAAAGCTTGGCCTGAATAACTCTCACTCTATCAAGGGACCCTCTCAACAGATCCATACCCTAAGGCCGAACCTCAAACTCATCAAATCAGCCAACCGGAGATCTATACCTCTGTTATATCCCGCGTTTTCGTATAATTAAAAATCGTGAAATAATTATGACTCGGGTGTTAGAAGGACCTAATTTAATTTTTGTGAATATGGCTATGTTGGTTGTGGAATCTTTAAATGCTAAAACCTCGGGAAGGGCCAAGGATAAATTTGGAACTCCGTAAATTAGTTTCGGGAATTTCAAAACGGGGCATTTTAAGAATTGGGCCCAAGATAATTCAATGCAAAAACAAGGCCCAAAAATCAAGTGAGGGCCGGCCATGGCAAAGCCCAAATCCATTAGTTTATGTCATGTGCTATGCACATGACTATTAAGTGGATATATATGATGCAAATGCTTGGGATTTTCTAGAAAACAAGATCAAAATTTCCAAGAAATCATAATACTCCCTCTCGGCCGAACCCCTTTCCCCTCCTTCAAATTTTTTTTTCTTGCCTTGTGTTTAATCTAAAAATCTTGTTTCTCTCATATTCGTAGTAAGTTCGAGACGCTCTCCAACTTGATATAATTGATTTGGCGAAAGAGCGACGTGTGCGGCGAATTGAAATTTCAAGGAAAGGTAAGAATTTGGCCCTTTTAATGTTATGGAATTGACATAAATGTGTTAAGGATTGGTAATAGACGAGAATTTCGTTGTTTGATGGTGTGTATGAAGCCGTGTGTGTGTGTGTGATTGGTGTGGTGGCCGTGTGCCCTTAAGAAGAGGAAATAAATGTGAATTGATCTTGCTTAGTCTGCTTAATGCGTCGTCGTGACTTTTATGTCATAAATAATCGATTGATGAACTAAAGTGGCGTTGGGAAATGGTTTTGGACGTTATCGGAAAGTGTATACCTTCGGTATAACTGTGTATATCATTGTATATCTTTGATGCTAAAGGCTTTAAATATGATTTATGGTTGATATTAATGAATTCGGAATGAAATGACACAAGTTAGAACGTTTGTTGTGAGTTTCGATGGTTATGGGGAAGTTGTGGGTCTTGGAGCAATTTTTTGGTGTATGGCTTGGATTGTAGTTGGAATGTGATTGAATAATTTTAAGTGAGTGAATGAATACCATAATGTAGACATAAGTTTAGAAATTGTGAAATTTGAATGAAAATTGTCGACTTGTGTATTAAGGTAGAATCTTGAAACTAGAATGCTTTAAATTGTAGTTGCGTTGCTGTGACGTTTGGGTTGTTGTAGTTACTGTATTTTGAGCCGAGCTAAGTCTCGGGGGTGTTAGATTTATAGGGGAAATGCTGCCGAAATTTCGGTAGACAAAAATCAAGTTAATGGAAATTTTAAGCCTAAGAATCTCAATTGGTAACTTTGACCATTTGCAGATTTTTGACGAAACGGGACTGGACTTTTGGAAGGGCTTACGACGTCTGTGAGGTATGTAAAGCTTCCCACTCCTTCATTTGGCATATCCTAGTATGTTAGTCGAATATGAGACCCTCCGGATCATTTTTGTTCCTCGAAACCCGATCCACAGAAAAGTTACTATTCATTCAATTCAATTGAAGCCTAAGGGCTCTATTTTGGCTAGAATGCCACCATTCGCCTCCAACCTATCGAAATGTGGTCGGGTAACCTAGTAATGATTATGTATGACCCCTGGCATATAAATGTTCGTAAAAATATGTTCGTCACCTCACTTGACTCGAGGTGGGCCCGCTAACCCCGAGACGCCCTATGTGTCTCATTGGGCTGTCCTTTGAATAACGTTTGGAATAGCACTTTCGATTTTGGAACTTCCTCCTACGGGATGTATTTTGAATGTTACGATATGTTAAGTTACGTTTTGAGCTATACGTACTACCTTGGAAATATTTCGTGAAATGGAACTTTATATTGACTAAGTATGCGATTATTTTGTATTATGAAATAATTTATGAGACTATCATGTTTTGAAAGACTATTTTGAAATATGATTTGCATTGTCCGCTCACGACTCCGCTCGTGCCTTGTTATGACTTCGTTCACCGGTTCCCGGGCCGGTTTTGATTCGTGCGCTTTGTGATAATTCGGTCGTATGCTGTGCTACGGTTCCCGAGGCTTCGCCATAGGGCCAGGACCGTTTGGAGTTATGCTGTGATATGGCTCGTGATGCAATACGCTCACCTATGATTATGTTTGTGTTCGGGGATGTACGGAGATTTGAAACCTTCTGGTGTTATGCTGTGTGTGGCGCCTGCGTCGGAGTGGCGACCACGTTCTGTAACGTTTGCATGATTTCATTTGCATTACGTATATGTATGTGATTTTGACACTGATTTTGATGTACCGGTTTATACTCCACTTTACTGTCTGGTTTGCTATCAGTTTTAATCCATATTTCTGTACTCCGTGCTTTACATACTCAGTACATATTTCGTACTGACCCCCCTTTTCTGCGGGGGGCTGCGTTTTATGCCCGCAGGTACAGACATTGGTGATCCCCCATTGTAGGCTCCACTTTTCTGCTATCTCGGAGTACTCCTACTTGATCCGGAGTCCACTTCTGGTATAGACATCTGTTGCTGTATATATTTTGTATATTTGGCTGTTTGGGTACGGCGGGGCCCTGTCCCGCCATATGATTCTGTCGGTCTGTTAGAGGTCTGTGGACAGGGTTGTGGGTTATGGTCCTTAGGTATGGTTATGTGAACATGTCGTTGTGCGATTCTCATATACTGAGGCGGCCAGTCCGCATGTTTTGATTAGGCGATTCTATACGCCGAGGCGGCCAGTCCGCGTTTGATATATGTATATATATTGTCCTGTTAGCCCTGAGTGGCTTTTGTTGGTATTTTCTGCGTGCAGGATATACTGGGTAGTCCGTAAAACAGAGGAAACTCTGCCGAAATTTTCCTGGAAATGGTCCAAGTCTGTTTATGTAGCCTTACTGGCTTTGGCTAATCGTTTGTATGTAACTGGAATATGTAACCAGGTCTGGGTGCCCAAGTAGGGCGCCAGTCGCGGCCCACGGGGCTGGGTCGTGACAACCTCCTTCCATATAAAGCCTTAAAAGGTGCCATGCCATAACTCAAATGATAATTGTAATTGTATGCAAACTCTTCCAATGGTAAGTGCTTATCCCAATGACCACCAAAATTAATAACACACGCTCTCAACATGTCCTCGAGCACTTGAATGGTCTGCTCGGACTGGCCATCAGTATGGGGATGAAAAGTTGTACTGAGATCCAATCGGGTACCCAAGTCCTCATGAAAAGCCCTCTAGAATAGGGAAGTGAAGATAGTACCCCGATAAGATACAATAGAAATAGGGACCCCATGCAATCTCATAATATCCCGAATATACAACTTGGCTAACTTCTCTACGGTATAAGAAATCTGAACCGGAACAAAGTGAGCGGACTTCGTCAACCAATCAACTATCACCCAAATAGAATCAAACTTTCACAGGGTCTTCAGAAGACCCACCACAAAATCCATGGCAATCCTCTTGTACTTTCACTCTGGAATGGGCATCCTCTGAAGTACACCACCGGGTCGCTGCTGTTCATACTTTACCGGCTGAAAATTTCCACACTTAGCCATGAAATCAATTGTATCTCTCTTCATTCGACGCCAACGATAGTGCTGTCTCAAATCACGGTACATCTTAGTTTCCCCCGGATGAATGGAATAGCGAGAGCTATGAGCCTCAGACAAGATCAACTGAATCAAATCTCCAACACGAGGAACGCATACACGTCCCTTAATCCTCAAAATACCCTCAGAATCAATCATGGCCTCCTTGGCCTCACCCCTCAAGACTCTATCTCGAATCTTGCTCAACTGAGCATTCTCAAACTGATTAGTCTGGATTTGGTCCAACAAAGATGACCTCGCCTCTACACAAGCCAAAATCCTGCCTGGGGCTGAAATATCAAGGCGAACGAAATGTTGGCTAGAGTCTGAACCTCCATGGCCAATGGACCCTCGGAAATAATCAAACGAGCTAAACTCCCCATACTCACTGCCTTCCCACTCAAGACATCAGCCACCACATTAGCTTTCCCGGGATGATAAAGAATAGAGATGTCATAGTCCTTCAGGAGCTCCATCCATTAGCGCTGCCTGGAGTTAGGATCTCTCTTGGTAAAAACATGTTGAAGGCTACAGTGATCGGTGAAAACATCATAATGGACACTGTATAAATAATGCTTGCAAATCTTCAAAGCAAAAATCACGGCCAACAATTCTAAATCATGGGCAGGGTAATGCTTAACTGGTAGGAAGCGTAAGCTATTACTCTACTTGTAACACCCCAATTTCTTTTTAAAAAATTCATACTTGAAGTTTCGAATGATCATATCTATATAGTTAGGATATATTTACTTCGCACTCCCTACGTGAATTTGACCATATATGAAAATTGCTTACTTTAGATTGCGTTAATATTTACAAGGATGTTTTGTGATGTTGTTATGTTTACCACTTATCATCCTCTTGATAAATTTATTATGAAATACAATAGATATAGATATGTTTGGGCAGCCTTTTTTTCCATCCTTATCCAAGTAACATATATACCTTTTTGGGCTCTTATCTTCTCTGCCTCCTCCAATTTAGTTTTCTCCAAGAAAATAAAACCCCAAAACCCCTCTCCACTCATAAAATTCTCCCACTAAATCAATCATCAAGACTTGTTTTGGTTGAGCCACAAGCAACTCAACACGATTGGGGTAACTTACAAAACTCATTTTTGAACTGGACAGTTGTTAGTGTTTTCAGCATATTTCCTTGTATAAATTTAGTTTTAAGTGACCCAAGCTTTTCTATAAAGCTATTTCATAGCCCTACAACTTTTTTTCAGGCTCCAAAACCTAGTTTTTCTTGTATTTAATCAAAAAGGGGTGATGAAGTACAGGGCAGGTGCTGCCTATATTTTTGTTTTGCAAATCCTAAATGTACTACTGTTAGTATTTTTTGGCATATATTGTTGTACAAAACCGCTATAGGAGTGATTTAAATTTCTCTAAAACCCCAATACATGTATCTACAACTGTCATTAAGGCCACAAAGTCTATTTTTGGAGTTTACCCTTTTGAAACTGAGCGACAATACAAGATCGTAGTACTGTCCAGAATATCTGTTTTGATAGGTTAGGGTGATTTTCACTGGTATCATGTTTAGTTTCGATGTGCTGAAACCATTGAACTTAATTAGATATTTGATTGTGTATTTGAGGTATATATACTCTTGTACAAGCTAAGAGGAATTGTTTGACGAAGTGGACTTTGGTTGGTCTATGTCGTAGACGATTTGAACTCCTCGAGTTGTGGTAGAACTTGTAGTGTGGTAAAACACCAAGGTGTGTGTATAACCTTGAACTTTTAATTTCTTTATTTTTTGGAATTTCTTACGTATCTTGAGGTGTTGTTTCCTTTCTCTTCATCTCTTATCATTGTATGGTTATTATCTCAAGTATTACAAAATATTCCCCAAATCGCCCACTTGTACGAATTGCTTGATCATTTTGCATTCTTGTTGGGATTTTGTCCTTTTTATTGCTGTGACCATGTCACCGATATCGGCATGCCTCTTGACTTGGATCTTTTGCCATCTTGACTTTGGATTTGTGGTTCGTATTAGTTATGGAGCTTCTGTATGTTAAGTATGAACTAGAAAGCCATCTTTTAATATGGTTCTTGATTCTCTTGATTATTGGGTTTTGGCCCTGCTTGATTTGGGGCTTCGGTCCATCTTGATATTTATGTTCTTGGCCTGATGGCATGACGTACATATTGGGAGAAATTAGTTATTTGACAAACTCTCTTGAATCAAATTATAAGCTTTCTTGACACTTGAGCCTTCGAGTAATGATATTGATATTTTGAAACTCTTCAAGGTGTGATATTTGATACTTTTGATATGCTTGTTTACTTGATTTATTTTTATCTCATTGAGCTCCTATGATTTCTAAGGGAATTGGAGAATCTAATGGCTCCAAGCCCAAAGTTTATACGCCACTAAGCCTTATGCTTAGCGATAGTTGTTTTCTATCGTAGGTAATGTATGGGCAGAGATTTGAAGATGGCCATTTGGGGTAGCCTTTTTGGGAGCTTAGTGAAGATCACATTTGCATATGCATCTAGGTTTTGTAAAATTTTGGGGACTTGTACATGATCCATATGTCACACTTATATATGTAATTTTGGAGGCTTGTTGGACACAAGACCATATGCTTGTAACTTATACTTGGTGACTTGTTTTGCTATTTTGGGTTGTGCTTTCAACCCAAAACATGGCATGTACTAAATTTACATTTTGTGTTGTAATTATGTACCAAGGAGGAGAATAGTTTTCTTTTGATGTTCACAAGTTTGAAATTCGTGTGTAATATGAACCTTTAATGGTGTTGAATGGAAAATAGATTTCTTTTGAATGTTGTAAGTATGAAATTAGCTGTTGTTTCATAAGTGGCATCCTCCCAAAGGTGGTTCTACAAGTTTTTGTATCAGAGCCTTAGGTTTGTTATTCTTGGACTTTTGTTGTGACTTGTTGGTATACTTGTTTCTTTTTAACATGTTTTCTTGCGAGTATTGTGCATATACATCATGTGCATATCCGTAATGCAATGTGATATTCCCTTATGTAGGAATTAAGTTACGGCCTCTTCTTCCTATAATAGACCCATGGAAGCTGCTCGTGAGGGTTTAGATAACTCTAGTACCCAAACCTCACTTACAAGGAAGGGTTGGAGAACATTTTTCTGATTCTAAATTTCCTCGTACTAGTGGATCTGAAGTGAAAAATAATCAGGGTGCAAGAGTTGGGCCACATCCTCAAATGAGTCATAGTACTCCTGCTGTTGATCTTCCTTTTCAACAAATGGCTGATTTCTTTCGTCATATGGCTAGAACAATGCCCGACCCTAATGAAATGAACTTTTAGAAAATAAGAAAATTGGGCGGAGTTGAGTTTGAAGGCACTGTTGATCCTACTAATGCTGAGCAGTGGCTGGAGTGCATGGAAAGAGTATTTGAGCAATTAGAGTGTTCAAAAGCTGCCAAATTTAAGTATGCTGTCTCACTGTTACAAAAAAATGCTTATGACTTGTGGGTAAGTGTACCGAATGCAAAGGCAAAACCTTCTGTTCTTACCTGGAAAGATTTTGTGAAAAAATTTCATATGAAATATGTCCCACCTGCTTATCATGATGGAAAGAAAAAAGAGTTCTTGAATTTAGAGCAAGGGAGTATGTCTGTTGCCGAATATCAACACATGTTTCTCACGCTTTGCCGTTATGCTAGTGGTATTATCAATGATTAAAAAAGATAAGTGCAGGCGATTCAAAGACGGTTTGAATGATTCCATCAGAAAGTCTGTGGCAGTCCTGCAATATGAGAACTTTTGTAAACTAATTTCAACTTCTCTTACTGGGGAAAGAATTGACCAGGAACAAGCTAGTAGAAATGAAAACAAGTTCAAAAAAGCTGATGCAGATTCAGGAGGTCCATCTAAAAGGGGAAGGTTTGATAACTCCAAAACCGGTAGTACTTATAGGTCAGCCCAGCATAAGCAAAATAGATCAAATTTCTCTACTGCTAGCACTCCAAGCTATGGCCAAGGCAAGACTCATATACTCACTTGTGCACAATGTGGAAAGAATCACTATGGTACTTGCCGAAGAGTTTCTGGTGCTTGTTTTAATTGTGGGAGTTCGATCATAAAGTGAGGGATTGTCCTAATCCTAACCCTACTTCTTCTCTGCATACGGAAGGCTCAGTTCAGAAAACTATTACCAATCATTCTCAAAGGAATAGAGGTGCAAGATCTAGAAACACACAAGCAATAGGTGCAGGTGGAGCCAATCAAGCTAGTGGGTCAAGAGCTACTGCACGAGCTTATGCTATGAGACAAAGGGATGACCAGGACGGGGCGGACGTGGTTGTTGGCAAATTTCACTTATTTGTCTTATGTGTTGTTACAGTATTCGATCTTAGTTCTACACATTCCTATGTTTGCTCATCATTGGTTTTTCTTAAAAATTTGAAATCTGTGAGACTTGATTGTGGTGTGCTAGTCCAAAGTCCTTTGGGTTAACAAGTTTTTGTAATCAAATCTATCAAGGTTGTCCCGTGGTGATTCAAAATCTAGTCTTCCCTGCTGATTTGATTGAAATGCCTTTCCAAGACAATGATATCGTCATCGGTATGGATTGGCTTCATAGATACCATGCAGTAGTGGATTGTAGTTCAAAGCGTGTGACCTTTAGAGCTCCTTCATTTTCACACATCATTGCTGAAGGTCAAAGATCACTAACATCTAATATTATCTCCGCGGTTGTGGCAAGAAAGATAGTTAGTCAGGGTTGTAAAGTTTATCTTGCCCATATATTTGATACACACCTGGAAAGTCCAAGCCTTAAGGATATACTAGTATGTGAATTTCCTGATGTTTTCCTGAAAATCTTCCGGGATTGCCTGTTACACCCCGTATCTTCGAAGAAGCACTTATCAAATTTGAAACGTAAGTACGTTGAGTTATGGTTAAGTAAAACCACTTTGGAATATAAGGAGCAAGCATTATTAAGTTTATTTAATGAGGAAGGATTTATATAAGGTATACCAGAAGGTTTTATAAGGAAATGAGTGGAAGAAATGGAGTAGTACGACTTTGGAAAAAGGATGGGTAATGTTTTGTGTGACAATTTTGATCCACCTTGGTGGACGAATATCTCTTAGAGCGGATAGATTTCTAAATTTGAAGCAAGGAAATATGAGTGCCTGGGAGTATAGCATGCAATTTAATTCTTTGGCTAGATATGCCTGACTATGGTGGCCGACATGGGAGATCGGGTACATAGATTTGTGAGTGGTTTGGGGCCACATTTGTTCAAAGATTGCTTGACGGCTTCGATGCAAGAAGGGATGGATATTTCCCAAATACAAGCCAATGCCCAGAACATAGAGGGACGACAGCAACCACAAAGGAGTGATCATGATATTGATAGAAGGCAAAGCAAGCGGGCCAGATCTGTGGGGACAGGTAGCGACTATAGAGGGGGATCGAGGCAGACTTATTCCCGACATTCAGGCCAGTCAGTGACTAGTGCGCCTCCACGATTTGCAGATAGGAAATTTGATCGCTCTTTTCCTGCAGGACAGGGTCAGAGTTCGAGATCTTCGGGTTCTCAGTTTGGGGGTGATTATACTCAGAGGAGACCACCAGTTCCACGATGTAGCCGGTGCCATAAATTTCACTCAGGGCCATGTCGCCAGTACATAGATGCTTGTTATGTTTCTGGACAGACTGGGCATTTGATGCGAGATTGTCCCTCACGGTATGGTAGAGGTGGGGTTCAGCAGCTGGTTCTTCCTCAGTGCGCCCGGTAGGGCGGACTCCTCAGATGTCAGTAGGTCGAGTTAGAGGCAGAGGGGGAGCATCTACTTCAGGTGCCACTCAGCCCCGTATATATGCTTTAGCTGGACAACAGGATCATGAGTCCTCCCCGGATGTGGTTACAGGTACATTGTCCAAGATTTCCCGTGATGTGTATGCATTGATAGATCCGGGCTCTACTTTCTCTTATATTACTCCATATACTGCTAGTCGTATTGGGGTGAAACCTCAGCCAATCAAACCTTTTGAGGTATCCACTCCGGTTGGTGATCCCGTGATAGCGAGACAAGTGTATAAAAATTGTGTACTTGTGATATGTGATCGCCAGACCAAAGCCGATTTAATTGAGCTGGAAATGTTAGGTTTCGATGTAATAATGGGTATGGATTGGTTGGCCTCATGCTATGCTAGTGTTGATTGCCGATTGAAAGTAGTTCGATTCCAATTTTGGGGAGAGCCCGGGCTAGAATGGAAGGGTAATGCAGCATCTCCGAAAGGTAGGTTTATTTCCTACCTTAAGGCAAGAAAGATGATAGCTAAGTGCTATATTTATCATTTAGTCCGAGTTCATGACACCGAGGCAAAGTTGCCAACTTTCCAATCCGTTCCGGTAGTGAATGAATTTCCAGGTCTTCCTCCAGAAAGAGAGATTGACTTCGCCATTGATGTATTGTTGGACACTAAGCCTATTTCTATTCCTCCATATCGAATGGCTCCGACAGAATTGAAAGAGCTAAAAGCACAGTTGAAAGATTTACTTGAGAAGGGGTTTATTAGACCCAGTTCATCACCGTGGGGAGCACCAGTCTTGTTCGTGAGAAAGAAAGACGGATCTCTATGAATGTGCATCGATTACAGGCAGTTGAACAAAGTGACGATAAAGAACAAATATCCTTTCCCAAGGATTGATGACTTATTCGATCAGCTACAAGGTGCCAAGTGGCTTTCTAAAATAGAATTGAGGTCGGGTTATCATCAAGTGAGAGTTAGAGAAGGAGATATTCCCAAAATAGCTTTCAGAACGAGATATGGCCACTATGAATTCCGAGTAATGTCGTTTGGGTTGATTAATGCTCTGGCAGTGTTCATGAATTTAATGAATAATGTGTTCAGGCCACTCTTGGACTTATTTGTGATAGTATTCTGGTGTACTCTCGCACAGAATCAGAACATGCAGATCATTTGCGAATTGTTCTTGGCATTCTTCGAGCCCGGGAGTTATATGCAAAATTTTCAAAGTGCAAGTTTTGGCTAAATTCTGTAACATTCCTGGGCCATGTTATTTCAGATGATGGCATTCGAGTCGACACTAAGAAAATTGAAGTTGTGAAGACTTGGACAAGGCCTACGGCGCCTACAGAAGTTTGTAGTTTTGTGGGATTGGCAGGTTATTATAGAAGATTCGTAGAGGGATTTTCTTCTATTTCAGCCCCATTGACGATGCTAACCCAGAAGTCAGCTAAATTTCTTGGAATGATTCTTGTGAACGCAGCTTCCAAGAGTTGAAAGACAGATTAACCTCAGCTCCAGTCTTAACACTTCCAGAAGGGTCAGATGGTTATGTGGTGTACTGTGATGCTTCCGGTGTTGGGTTAGGATGCGTGTTAATGCAGCATGGTAGAGTTGTTGCTTATGCTTCAAGGAGCTACGGACATGAAAAGAACTACCCAATTCATGATCTCGAATTAGCTGTAGTCATTCATGCATTAAAAATGTGGAGACATGAGCTTCACCAACTAGCTAACCTTGGAGTACGTGTAATTGATTCGGGTAATACAGGGATTAGTATTGATGATCCCACAGTTTCGTCCTTGGATATGGAAGTCAAAGAGCGGTAATATGAAGATCCTCAGTTGAGCCATTACAGAGACATATCTTATGAGAAGAGAAGTCTCCATTTGTAGTTTCCACTGATGGAATTCTTAGATACCGAAGCAGGCTATGTGTGCCGAATGTCGCAGAATTGCGCCGATGAATTCTAGAAGAAGCCCATTATTCTCGGTATTCTATTCACCCAGGTGCAACCAAGATGTATCATGATCTCAAATTGATATATTGGTGGGATGGCATGAAGAGAGACATAGCAGAATTTGTAGCCTAATGTCCAAATTGCCAACAAGTAAAAATCGAACATCAAAAGCCAGGAGGATTATTGCTAGCCATGGAAATCCCTACTTGGAATGGAAAGTGATCAATATGGATTTTATCATGGGGTTACCTCGTTCTTGAGGCAGGTATAATTCTATATGGGTGATCGTGGATAGATTGACGAAAGCAGCTCATTTTCTTCCAGTTAGAACCACATACTCAGCAGAAGATTATGCGAGGCTTTATCTCAAAGAAATTGTTCGACTTCATGGTATTCCACTATCTATTATCACAGATAGAGGAGCACAGTTTACAGCCAAGTTCTAGAAGTCCTTCCAAGAAGGGCTAGGTACCCAAGTGAAGCTTAGCACGGCATTTTATCCGCAAAACGATGGACAGGCTGAACGAACTATTCAGACTTTGGAAGATATGCTGCGAGCATGTATACTAGATTTTGGCGGTAGCTGGGATGATCATTTGCCTCTAATCGAATTTGCACACAACAACAGTTATCATTCCAATATCCAGATTGCTCCGTATGAGGCATGATATCGAAGGAAGTGCAGGTCCCTAATAGGATGGTTTGAAACAGGAGAAGTACAGTTAATAGGCCCTGAATTGATTCAGCAAGCGGTAGAAAAAGTTAAAGTGATCTGAGATCGACTGTTGACAGCCCAAAGTCGCCAAAAGTCTTATGCGGACAATCGCCGACGAGACTTGGAATTTCAGGTTGATGATTGGGTATTTTTGAAAGTGTCGCCAATGAAAGGGGTGATGAGATTTGGAAAGAAAGGGAAGTTAAGTCCTAGATACATTGGACCCTATAAAATTACCCGCAAGGTGGCTCATGCAGCCTATGAATTGGACTTGCCTTCAGAGCTTGAATCAATCCATCCAATCTTCCATGTTTCGATGCTCCGCAAGTGTGTTGGAGATCCCATAAAGATTGTTCCGATTGATGATGTGCAAGTGACAGAAAAGCTAACGTATGAGGAAGTGCCCATTGCCATTCTAGACAGGCAAGTGCGAAGACTTCGAAATAAGGATGCAGATTTAGTCAAAGTCTTATGGAGAAACAACAACCGAGAGGAAATGACTTGGGAGGCAGAAGAGAAGATGAAATCCACATATCCGCATTTATTTCAGCCCCCGGAAAAAATCTATGATGAGACATTGAGATTATGAGGTATGTATGCTTTTCTTTTATGTACATGGGTCGTGTGTGCCCAATTTATAATGCTATTATGTTGTAGCCCCGTGAGGCAATGATATTATGGGTATTTGTGATAGGTTGGTAGTGCCATATTACAGGGGAAACTCTAGCGTAATTTTCGTAGAATTCCGAGTGTTTAACATTCGACGACGAATGTTCCAAAAGGGGTGGGGGGAGAATGTTGCACCTTGGAAAATTCGCCGTTAATGTACATTGAATAGGATAGCGAGGGGCACGATGTATACGGTGATTTGGATATGTAAGAAATAGCATATTATGATCTTAATCGAGATTCAAAGACATTTTACTAAAAGGAGGAAGTTTGGCAAAGGAAGTAAAGGATATGATACGTGTCGGGTAGGAATTATGGATGACGAATTAATGATGGCATAATGATGTCTTAGAGAATAGTAATAACATCCCTTAGATTGGTATTGAGCTGTTAAACAAGTGTCAAGAAGGTCCCATAAGGATCAGAGATCAAACGAGTCGACGAGAACGAAAACGGAACAACTGGGCACTATACGGCCAAACATACGGACCGTATAAATTATACTGGCCGTATGTGAGGCCATATAATTAGCCAAGAGGGACACCACTCTCTGGACCAAACATACGGACACACATACGGTCCATATAAAATGTACGGACCGTATGTTGGTCCGTATAAGTTGGTCGGGACATCTTTCAATTTAATATAAAGGACCCTTTCCCATTTCATTTCATTTCATTTCCACCCTCTACACTTCAAGAAACCTCTAGAATATTCTCCATCATTCATCCATAAGAATTCAAGGGGAAAACCAAGATTAACAACACCAAATCCATGAAAACAAGTGTATGAAACCTAGCTAAAGTTCATCTACACCAAGAAAACTCAAGGTGAGAGAAATAGGGTTTTGGTGCTAGAAGAGTAATTCCATTCAAGGCTTGTTCATCCATCATATAAGATAGGTTTCATGACCATACCATGTTTTTTAAGGTATTGGAAGGCTAAGACACATGAATTGTAGAAAGACATAAAATGGGTCATAATTGAGTGAATAGTGTCATTGTTGAATAGTGGTTGGGATGAATCATGAATGTTGGTATGTTGTGATCGTCAATACGTTATAAATGACATTTATACCATGTAATAGGTATTATATGTGAGAAAACGAGATAGGGATTCATAACCATAATTGTGGAGAAATTGAAGGGAAATGGTGAATTATGGTAAATGTAGATAAATGATGACTGCCGTGTGCGATATTGTGAATGTTGATATGAACGTTTGGGAGTTGATATAGAACATGAGAAAAGTAGTATAAACAAAGGAAGTGCTGCCCAATTTTCTCTAGCGTTAGTAAGTCCGTTCTTATAATCGTTAGCTAATGTCGATACGAATTCTCTTGAAGGTAGAACGTGCGCATTAAAGGAGAACAAGCAAGCGATAGATTAGTTAAACGAAAAAGGTATGTAAGGCTAATCCCTTCCTTCAAAGGCATGAATCTTCCAAGTTTTTCCATGATCCTCTTATATGATGGAGCTTATGAGTTCGTAAATATACCAAACTACATTCGAGCATGATAATGATGATGATGAGTTAAAGTATAGAGATTCGATAGTCCATGATATGATGATCCGATAACGTTAATGATGTCATTATTGTTAACACTCATCTTATACACTATTTCCTTCAAGGTGAGCCAGAATACTCATAAATGTTCATAATATAATCGGGGGTTCACGACCTTACGTCACCCCGACATAGCCATGATTTCTTTCAAAATCTAATGTGTGCTCCTATTGATAAATGTGAAATTATACTAAGTCATGATATGTCTATAAGATGATCAATAATGCTAGCCTATAACATGCATATGTTATCTGTGAAAATGTCAAGCTATAATAAGATTATGATATGTTCATGAGATGTGTAAAAATGATGAATTCATGAATGATTATATGATGATACAATTCCACTGTGCCAAGATGGCCGGGCATGTCACCGCCAAGGCGGGCTGCATATGATTCCACCGTGCCTAAATGGCCAGGCATTTCACCGCTAAGGCGGGCTGCTATGTTTACACCGAGCCTAGAGGGCCGTGCATGATCACCACTAGTGGGCGACATATGATGGTTACCCAGACGCAGGTTAATGATAAGGATATGATGTGATGATATAGGTGATGTGATGACATATGTACCATGATTATGTAAAATATTATATATGTACAAAATGTATTTGCCTATGAAACTCATGCAGGTTATATCTTTCTCTTATGGCTCATGGTCCTTCTATTATATTTATTTCATTCCTGTCTTACATACTCAGTACAATGTTCATACTGACGACCGTTTTCCTTTGACGTTGTGTTCATGCCCACAGGTAGACAGAGAGGTGAGCTTGATCCAGACTCGTATGAGTTGTTAGCTGATTGAGAGCACTCCTTTGTTCCGGAGGTGCTGGATTATTCTCTTTTGTATATTTGTATATTTTGGGCACGACGGGGTCCTGTCCCGTCTATATGTCTAGTACTCTAGTAGAGGCTCGTAGATACGCAGTGTGGGTTATGTGGTCTCACAAGGTTGCTACTATGTATATATATTATTTTGATGGCCGAAGGGCTTAAGTATATAAAAGTATTTAGGTTTTAAAATGAAAGATGATTTTCTTATAATTTAGGTATGAAATTGATAAAGGAACGTTGAGTGAGTATAATGAGTAATAGAACAAGCGGTACTTGGTAGTTAGCCCCGGGTACCCGTCGCGGCCCCTAGCTGGGTCGTGACAGCTGCTTGGAGAGCTCTATTGTTCCGGAGCTTGAGTCATTTGGTACAGATCCTTTGGTATAGGCTTTGTTATACTCTTAGAGGTCTGTAGACATATGTGGGTTTTGTATATACGGTTTGGTCAGCTATATCGATGTAGTTCGTCTTGGACGTCCCCGTGTATAGCGGCAGCCTTGTCGGCTTGCGTATTTGTTATGTTTTGGTTAACTGTGCCTTCTCAGCAGACAGGTTCTTTCTAATGTATGATATGGTGAGTTCACAGCATGATTTTACAGATTTCCATGTTGTTTTCAGTTTCAGTCTGATTATATCTAGCGGGTCGTATATGGGGGCCAAGCTCGGGCACTAGTCATGGTTCATTGGTTTGGGTCGTGACAAAAGTGGTATCAGAGCAGTTCATCCTCGGAGTGTCTACAGACCGTGTCTAGTAGAGTCTTGTTTATCGGTGTGTTGAGCACCACATCTATAAACATGAAGCTACAGGACATTTAAGATGTCATCTGTCTTTCTGATCATAGATGGTGCAGTAGAGCCAATGATAGGAAAGGTCGTTCTTGGTACTAATTTTGTTAAATTGCAGGATTGTATTGGAGAAGAGGACAAGTTCAGTTAATGGGAGCGTAAGTGAGGCTCCGAATGGGGACATGAGACCCATATCACCCGTCGACTCAGGATCGAGGATGTCAAGAGGTATAAGAAAGAGCATCAGTTATTCCATTGAGGCGGACCCATCGGAGGATGTGGCTCCAGTAGGAGGAGACCCGACTAAGTAATCATATGACAAAGACCTGTTTAAGGGTTCACGAGACTCCTGTGGGCGAAGACGTAATTGAGGAAGTACAGAGTTTGGCACATCTAGATTTTCCTTACGTTCTAGCATTATGTTAGGCCAGACTAGTAGACAGTGGGAAGACAAGGATGAAGAGCACACTTCACTCTGTAGTCCACCTGATCAGGCTAAGGACCGATTGGCTACAGGTATACGAGTTCTTATTGGAATTTCCTATGTGCGTATGTAATTACTTCAGGGTAATACTGAATAGTGATGAGCGGAAATCCTAAAGGGGATCAGTGACTTAAGTATTTGGAGGTAGCTGCTATCAAGATGCCTTCTCCACCATTGGGAATCTTGAAATCTACGATGGAAGGTAGTCATATACACAGATGAAATGTAATTATTGAGGATTTCAAAGGCCAAAATAGCATTTGCTTAGTCGGAAGAGTAAGAGATCCTTTTAATCCGAAGGGAGATGCATTACGAGAATTTATTGGGGCTCGTTAGAACTTCAACTGGTTCTAGGTCACATGAGGAAGGTCACACAGTAAGGTGAATACGATTATACCTGCACTAACGCACTGGATTTCATTAAGATTTCAAGGTTAAGCGTGCTGGGGTTAGAGATATACTAGGATGGTTGACCCCCTGGGAAGTATATTAAGAGTCCTACAAATTCAGACATAAGAGACAGATGAGAAGCTAGAGTAGCCTAAGGGAAATATGAGTATGTGGAGTAGTTAGAAACCATAAAAGGTCGCGAAGGATGAGGCGAACTAGACCGGCAAAGAGAAAGAAGGTGCATCACCGCTCTAGAATAACGATGAGTTCGAATAGTATTGGGAAGTACTTTGTAAGCGATGCGTTAGTAAACATATATATGTGTGTGTGTGTGTGTGTATGACATCCCATGTGTGGCTGCGCCAACCGGTATATGTGTCCCAGCAACCGACGTTGCGGTATATTTAAGGCATCAATCGAACTGGGTAGTGAAGTTCAAGTGATAGATGTTACAAGGTAAGTTGATGATATTGTCACCACAGGCTAGAGTTGGAAAGTCCTAATGCAACAACATCAGGGAAAGGAATAAAGTGAATATATAGAAAGTAAAGAGATTAGAATGCCTTGAGAAAAAAAAAGTGTAAGAAATGAGGGTGAGTGAAGCTTTCAGAGGGACGACAGGTAAGCAAGGGACTATTTAGATAAAATTCGAAGGTAGGCATGCGAAAGGGATAAAGTATGGTAGTGTGAAACAAAAGATGAATGTGTGGGGCCAGGAAATAGACTTCAATAAGTGGGACTAAAGAATAGTAATCACAAATAGGGATGTGAAGTAAGAGAGAGAATGATCAGTCCTTGCAACGATACTAAGATATTTCTAGCTCTTGAGAGGTGTCTAAAGGGATAAATGTGTAGTCATATTGACATGGTTTCCTCGGCAACGGAGAAGCTTTCCTAAAAGATGATTTAAGAATAGAACAGATTTGCAAGTTTAAAGGAATATTTTACGAACGTTAGGGTCGATACTATAAAATAACAAGTGGAGAAGGGTGCTCGGGGAGGAAGGAACTTAAGGAAGGTTTGAGGATGAAAGCAGGAAAGGTACACTAATGGGCTGGTCGAAAGAAGAAGAAAGGAAGAAAAGAAAAATTGAGCAATCACCAAGGACAAGCGAGAGGTTAATGAACTAACAAAGCTAACCGGGAGGTAGTACATCAATGACATGGGATGAGGATAAGGATTACCGAGGTTTAATTATAAAGGAAATAGAAGGATGTATAGGAAATATTCATGAGTATGGACTAGCCTTGGCGGCAGGAAGGAGAAGAAAGAAGAGGGCATATTTGTAAGGAATTCATGACACGAACAAGAAGTGGCAGAACACTGGAAGAACTACAACGCATAGGTGGGACGCAAATAAGTAATCAAGGAAAATTTCGGATAAGTGAGCTAAGTGAATAAAAGGATTGATAGTGGAAGGGGAAGAGTGTAGCATATTAACTCTCAATGATATATTGTAGACGTAAAGTGAGATCGGAAACTCAGAGTAAGTAGAATTTTAGTGATAATAGTTGTGGAGGAAGATGATGGATAAAAGAGAAAAGTGTGACCAAACGTTCCGTAAAATATTTTGATGGATTCCAATGTTTCCATTAACCCGTTGATTAGGGAAACGTTCAGTCATAAAAGGCAGAAGTAGAAAGGCCTTAAAAAAGGCAGCGAGAATGGATCTGTAATGCATAAGAGCTTCATTCAAATGCAAAGCCCTCGATTAGCAGAAAGGAAAATAAGTCAAGCTATACGATGAGAGAATTTCGGTATTATAAGAGACCAAAAGAGTCGATGGATCATTAGGGTAGGCCGATGACTACTGATACTCGGGAGTTACTAGTGTATAAGAACACCATTAAAAAGGGGGGAAGGGCAGATCTAGTCCTGAAACGAGGTATGGCATTATCAAAAGTCCAAGGAAAGAAAGACGTTAGCTTAAGGAAGCCAAAATTCGGGACATAGTGGCATACCAAGAATGCATTAAGATGGAGCAGGAACGAATTAAAGATAAGTGTACCACAAAGCAGGTATGAAAAGGAATTAAAATGGATTAAGAGAATACTTCATGCGGACGTGAGATATGATATTTCTAGACCAGGAAAGTTTGTGCCTCACCTAAATAGCCAGCGATGTATCCTAAAGAGTAATAAAGAGAGAAAGAAAGCTCTGCAAGTTAACTACAAAGAGAATGATGAAATGGATGATGAGTACAATGGAATAAAATCTTGATATTAAAGGAAAAATTTGAGAATCTTAACAAAGGGAGTAACGATAAGCGGTGTGGCGATCTCTAAAGAGAGGAAGAACGATGTGGGTTCAGATAGAAAGGCAGCAGCATTAATAGAAATTAGAAAGTATATCAAGGGTCACTAACCATACTGAGCATAAGGGTATGTATTATAGAATTATGTGAACCATCAGCGTAAGGTTATGCCCCACAAATGGGAATGGACACATCGGAAAGTCAACAAGGAATGACAGCTAACTAAGTGATCACTGGAATAAGGAAGTCAAGGGTAAGTATACCATACCGATGTTGGAAAGAAGCTGTGGTAAAGTGAGAATTGCCCTAACCTTATAATTATAAGTTATATTGCAAGATTTGAGGCAAAGGAAGTAAAGGGAGAGTTTGACAAGAACTCGAAGATATTGTGAGCTATAGACCAGTTCGAACTATGATTATTAGTTCATCGCAATATATAATCCTCCTACGAGGAATAATAGTGATGGTGATGGACCGTTAGGAATGTACGTATTTAAGAAATCGTATTGAGGACATGGTTATCACCTATCATGGAAAGGAATTAAGATGGATTGTTGAAGAAACGTAGGCATTAAGAGTAAGGGTTTCTCAGTAGCAGAGTAACGTTGAACAAGCAACGAGACATTAGTATAAGAAAATCTATGATGAATCAGAAAGCTTGGCTGATGAATTACGAGGGGATAATCTAGCACGTATCTAATCTCAACAAGTACAAGTAGGGATAGCCAAGATAGAATCGAAGGAGTCAACAAGAGAAAGAAGAAAGTGCTATATTCGAGCAAGGGAGTTATCCGTTAACAAAGAAATGAGGAACGAAGAGGAAGGACGCTCGCAGGACGACGAGTAACCATGGCGTGGCTAGTTAAACCACAGGAAGGAAGACAGAATGAGAATGGAATACTAGCTAACTTTTATACATGAGGATTGAAGACTGTACGACTCACAAATCAATTTGATAAGGAGCTAAGAAAGAGCAGGACGAGACTAACCAAATTATAGTATAAGTATATGGTAATCGAACAAAAATTCAATGAGGATATTGAGGATCAACTCACTACAACATTCGAGGACGAATGTTTTTAAGGGGGGGAAGGATGTTACACCCCGTATCTTCGAAGAAGCACTTATCAAATTTGAAACATAAGTACGTTGAGTTATGGTTAAGTAAAACCACTTTGGAATATAAGGAGCAAGCATTATTAAGTATATTTAATGAGGAAGGATGTATATAAGGTATACCAGAACGTTTTATAAGGAAATGAGTGGAAGAAATGGACTAGTACGACTTTGGGAAAAGGATGGGTAATGTTTTGTGTGAACATTTTTGTCCAACTTGGTGGACGCATATCTTCGGGGTAGAGAATTATGGACGTTACAAGTTCAGCTGACAGAGCAGAAACGCATTTTTTTCACATTTGAACTTTATAAAAGGGGAAAACCCCCATTTTTTTCAAATCTTGGCGCATGAGACAAAAGAGCTTAGAAACAAGAAAATTCCAATAGTAAAAGTCCTTTGGAGAAATCATTCTGGCAAAGACGCTACCTAGGAGCGAGAAGAGGATATGCGAATGCAATATGCCCATTTGTTTCGAGACTAGCATAAGGTAAATTTCAAGACGAAATTTCTTAAGAGGGTGAGAGTTGTAACACCCCAAAAATTATTTTAAAATTTATACTTGAATTTTCGATTGAACATATCTTTATAGTAAGGATATATTTACTTCGCACTCCCTACGTGAATTTGACGATATACGAAAATGGCTTACTTTAGATTGTGTTAATATTTACAATGAAGTTTCGTGATATTTTTATGTTTACCATTTATCATCCTCTTGATAAATTTATTTTGAAATACAATAGATATAGATAAGTTTGGGCAGCCTTTTTTTTCCATCCTTATCCAAGTAACATATATACCTTTTTGGGCTCTTATCTTCTCCGCCACCTCCAATTTAGTTTTCTCCAAGCGAATAAAACTCAAAAACCCGTGTCCATTCATCAAATTCTCCCACTAAATCAATCATCAAGACTTTTTTTGGTTGACCCACAAAAAACTCCACACGATTATGGTAACTTACAAAACCCGTTTTTGAACTGGACAGTTTTTAGTGTTTTCAGCATATTTCCTTGTATAAAATTTAGTTTTAAGTGATCCAAGCTTTTCTAGAAATCTATTTCATATCCCTACAACTTGTTATCAGGCTCCAAAACCTAGTTTTGCTTGTATTTTCTCAAAGAGGGGTGATGAAGTACAGGGCAGGTCCTGCCCAGATTTTTGTTTTCCAAATCCTACATGTACTACTATTAGTATTTTTAGCATATCTTGTAGTAAAACACTTCTATAGGAGTGATTTAAATTTCTCTGAAACCCCAAGACATATATCTACAACTGTCATTAAGGCCACAATGTCTATTTTTGGCGTTTACCCCTTTGAAACTGAGCGACAATACAAGACAACAGTACTGTCAAGAATTTCTGTTTTGATAGTTTAGGGTGATTTTCACTGGTATCATGTTTAGTTTTGAAGTGCTGAAACCATTGAACATAGTTAGATATTTGATTGTGTATTTACGGTATATATACTCATGTACAAGCTAAGAGGAATTGTTTGACGAAGTGGACTTTGGTTGGTCTATGGCGTAGACGATTTGAACTCCTCAAGTTGTGCTAGAACTTGTGTGGTAAAAGGCCAAGGTTTGTTTATAAACTTGAACTTTGAATATCTTTATTTTTTGGCATTTTTTAAGTATCTTTAGGTGTTGTTTCCTTTCTCTTATCTCTTGTCATGGTATGGTTATTATCTCATGTATTACAAAATATTCGCCAAATCGCCCACTTGTACGAATTGCTTGATCATTTTGCATTCTTGTTGGGATTTTGTCCTTCTTATTGCTGTGCCCTTTTTACCGATATCAGCATGCCTCTTGACTCATATATTTTTCCATCTTGACTTTGGATTTGTGGTTCGTGTTAGTTATGGAACTTCTCCTTGTTAAGTACGAACTAGAAAGCCATCTTTTAATATGGTTCTTGATTCTCTTGATTATTGGGTTTCAGCCCTGCTTGATTTGGGGCTTTGGTCCATCTTGATATTTATTGTGCTAGGTGTGATGGCATGACGTACATATTGGGAGAAATTAGTTATTTGACAAACTCTCTTGAATCAAATTATAAGCTTTCTTGACACTTGAGCCTTCGAGTAATGATATCGATATTTTGAAACTCTTCAAGGTGTGATATTTGATACTTTTGATATACTTGTTGACTTGATTTATTTTTATCTCATTGAGCTCCTATGATTGCTAAGGGAATTTGAGAATCTAATGGCTCCAAGCCCAAAGTTTATACGCCACTAAGCCTTATGCTTAGCGATAGTTGTTTTCTATCGTAGGTAATGTACGGGAAGAGGTTTAAAGATGGCCATTTGGGGTAGAATTTTTCGGAGCTTTAGTGAAGATCACATTTGCATAGGCATCTAGGTTTTGTAAAATTTTGGGGACTTGTACATGATCTATATGTCACACATATGTATGTAATTTTTTAGGCTTGTTGGAGACAAGACCATATGCTTGTAACTTGAACTTGGTGACTTGTTTTGCTATTTTAGGGTGTGCTTTCAACCCAAGACATGGCATGTACTAAATTTACATTTTGACTTGTAATTATGAACCAAGGAGGAGAATAGTTTTCTTTTGATATTCACAAGTTTGAAATTAGCAAGTAATATGAACCTGCAATGGTGTTGAATGGAAAAAGATTTCTTCTAAACGTTGTGAGTACGAAATTAGCTTTTGTTTCATAAGTGGCATCCTCCCAAAGAGGGTGCTACACTACCCTCCTGCATCAACACAGTACCCAGACCCATACGAAAGGCGTCATAATAGACCGTAAAATCCTTACCCTCCACGGGTAACGCTAAGATTGAGGCTGAAGTCAAAAGAAGATTGAGCTTTTGAAAGCCCTCCTCAAAATCATCTGACCACTGGAAGGGAGCATCCTTCTGAGTTAATTTTGACAAAGATGAAGCAATAGCAGCAAAACCATTCACAAAGTGACGGTAATAGCTGGCCAAACCCACAAAACTACGAACCTCAATAACAGTAGTGGGCCTAGCCCGACCTATCACAGCCTCAATATTCTGTGGGTTAGCCATAATCCCATCCTTAGACACAACATGGCCCAAGAATGCTATGGACTCCAACCAAACTCACACTTCAAGAACTTACCAAACAGGCTATGCTTCTTCAACAATCCAAGAACAGTACGTAGATGGCTCTCATACTTCTCTCTACTCTTGGAATACACCAAGATATAATCGATAAACACAATAACGAAGGAAACAAGGAATGGCCTAAAGATGTCATTCATCAAGGTAATAAATGCAGCCGGGGCATAGGTAAACCCAAAATACATCACAAGAAACTGATAGTGGCGATACCTCGTCCGAAAGGCTGTCTTCGGAATATCCTACGCCTTGATCATCAACTGGTGGTACCCTGAACACAAGTCAATCTTCAAAAAAACTGAATCACCCTGAAGCTGGTCAAATCAATCATCAATATGAGGTATAGGGCGCTTGTTCCGAATAGTAATCTTGTTTCGCTGGTGATAATCAATGCACATCCTCATGGTCCCATGTTTCTTCTTCGCAAATAACACAGGAGCACCCCAAGGGGAGACACTCGGTCTAATGAACCGTGTTATACCCCGTATTTTTGTACGTTGGATTATTCGTAAGCTAATCGACATGAATTTAAGGAAACAGTTTTTTTTTTTTTTGAGATACGAGACAAGGACTGTTAATCCCGATTTTAATAAGTGCACGATTTGCTTGTAAATTCCAATTAGTGTGGAAATATTAGTGGATATTAGGGATTAACTAACCATGATTAGATTATTAAGTGGGGATTAATGATTAATTAAGTTAGTTACACCTTGAGTGGGCCCCACCCGATTTATTAATTAATTTTTTTTAGCACAAATGATGACATGCCAAATGGAGGGGGTGTGTGTCAACATGGTGGGATACTTGGAAACATTGAAGCTTGTATATAAATAGCACATGATGACTCATAATTCATCTTCTTCATTCACAAATTGAATTGAAAGAGAAAGAGCTCATAGCCATGGAGGCTCATGGCCATGGCAGCTCTTTGAAGCTCATGGCCAGCCCCCTTCAACACAATTAATTGCTAATCTTCATCTTGATGTGGAGAAAGAACTATGAACAACCATGGCTGCCAAGAAAACCATACGGCCAGCCCCTTTTAATGCAGTTTCTTGCAATTTTCAACTTGGTTTTGAAGGTGTTGTTTGTGGAAGTGTTGGGGAGACTCCTTTTCTATCCATCCTACTCCATTTTCTCTACTAATTAAGGTAAGAATTCAGCAACCTTTTTAAATAAATTCATCCTCACTTTGGAAGACTTCACCTTGAATTCTTCTTGATGTAAAGATAAAGGTCCATGTAGTGTATTTGAGGATAAATTGTTTATGTTGGAGGGCTGGAAATATAATTATAGATAAGTATAGGTGCTGTTGTTCATGACAATATTATGATTTTTCCGTATGTTTGCAATTTTACGAAGAAAGATCGAAAATCGTATTTTTGGTGTCGTAGTTTTGGTGGACTGTTTCGAGCTTGTATTAAAATGATATTGGGGTAATTTTATTGTACATGGATGGTGGTTGATGTTGTTGTCATGTTATTCTTGATATGCCACGTAAATTTGGAAGAAAGCAAGTGTATAAGATATCGTATAAGAAACGTATGTTGGTCTGGTTGGTGTATAATCTTAGATGTTAATGATTTGAGTTGAAAAAGAATTAAGAAAGGTTATTTGGTTGCTATTGTTGTTGTTGGTATTGCTGTGCTAATCGCAGATTGATTGGAAGTTTGGGTTAGGCAAGATATATAGAGGAAATGTTGCCCGATTTCCGTCAAGTTCTTAACTAACCAAAATCCTAATCAAGAAGTATGAACTAAGAAGGATACTTGATATGATTATTGTCTTGATTTTCAAATGATAGTTCATTTTGATTACTCTATCGAGTCTCAGATATAACTTAGTTTGCATATGGTTGCTCACTACTCCGCTCGTGCATGCCTCAATATATCTTTCACCGAGTCCCGGCCCTGGTATGTTTCCGTGCACAGTTCCACTGCATTGTTCACCGAGTCCTCACTAGAGGGCCGGGTACGGTATATATATATATGAAGATATGATGATGTGATGATATGATGATATGACGATATGATGATGTGATTATGGCGCCAAAGATGGCATGTGATGACTTTATTCACCGAGTCCCTCACTAGAGGGCCGGGTACGGTATATATATATATGATGATGATATGATTATGTCATCGAGTCCCATAATGGGCCGGGTATGATATACGATATTGATATGCACGATTTAAATTTCATAAGGCAAGTGTATTGGTATTTTAAATGTCATACTTGTCTCCTGTGATCTCTAGTTCAGTCAGGATCTTCTTTACTGTATTTCATGCTTTATATACTCAGTATATATCTCGTACTGACCCCCTTTCTTCGGGGGGCTGCGTTTCATGCCCGCAGGTACAAATACTTGATTTGGTGATCCTCCAGCTTAGGATTTCTACTCAGCTGTCTTGGAAAGCTCCATTGTTCCGGAGCCTAGACTTTGGTACAAATCTTTTGATGTATATAAATATGTTTATCCAGGGGTACGACGGGGCCCTGTCCCGTCATATTTCACTATTGATACTCTTAGAAGTCTGTAGACATATGTGTGGGTTGTGTATAAGTTTTGTTCAACTTGTTACGACCCAACCCCGTGGGCCATGACTAGTGCCCGACCTGGACACCCGTATACGTACCTGTTAGATACAGCTAAACTGAAACTACGAACAATATGAAAACTTGCAAAAGAACTCTAACTGTTCATAACGTCATCATATATATATTTATATATATGTAGATAGACTGTCTCATGAGAAGTCACAACTGATCAAATCATAAAATGATCCGCAAGCCAACAAGGCTGCCACTACACATCAATATCATGTCATATGCTAGCCGACAAGGTTGCCATTACAGACGAACATATACATAGCACAACGTATAGACACAGCTGAACAGATCTTATACACAACCCACATATATGTCTACAGACCTCTAAGAGTACGAATAGCGAAATATGACGGGACAGGGCCCCGTCGTACCCCTGGATAACATATACATATATATATCATAAGATCTGTACTAAAAGTCTAGACTCCGGAACAACGGAGCTCTCCCAAAATAGCTGAGTAGAAGTCCTATGCTGAAAGGTCACCAACTGACTATCTGTACCTGCGGGCATGAAACGCAGCCCCCGAAGAAAGGGGGTCAGGACAGAATATGTACTGAGTATATAAAGCATGAAATACAGTAAGAAGGATCATAACTGAAATAAGGAGTACAGAAAACAAGTACAATGTCCAGAATACCAAAACACTTGCCTTTGAAACATAAATCATGCATTTCAATATCATATATCATATCCGGCCCATTATGGGACTCGGTGAACATGGTCGCCACCCCTTCTTTGGCGCCATAACACAGCATAACACTATAAACACATCATAATGCCATAACACAGCATACTCCATAACACAGCATAACTCCATCATACATATATATATCATATTCCGGCCCTCTAGCGAGGGACTCGGTGAACAATGCAGTGAGACTGTGCACGATAACATATCCTGGCCCGAGACTCAGTGAAAGACATATTGAGACACGCACGAGTGGAGTAATGAGCAACCATATGCAAATTAAAGCATTTTCAAAGACTCAATGGAATAATCAAACGAACTGTCATTTGAAAATCAGGACATTAGCCATACCAAATACCTTTCGGATGTCACTGTGGGTTATATCAGAATAGAACTTCTAGAATCACATATACGTATCAGGGTATATCAAAGCCGCAATGGAATAATCAGCACGAACTATCATTTGAAAATCAAGACAATAGTCATATCAAATACCTTTCGAATGCCACTCGGAAACATATCAAACATCCCTCGGATGTCATCATAAAGTAGAACAAAGAGCCTTAAGATTCATAGTCATATGTCAACATAGTATAAAACATCTTATAGAAGTCTTGACATTAGTTATCATAGAGTTCCTAAGAATAGGAACTGATAAACATCGACTATTATCCAACGTATAGGAAACTGGAGAGGGAAGCTCAATCACTTAAGAGTTCTAACATCAAGAAGTGAATAAGAATCATAAATCACATGCAAGACTTATGAATAGGATTACCCCAATGCTTATATCATTCATCACTTAAATCTAAGACATGCCAAAAGAAAGAAGGGACAGCTTTACATACCTGCTAACGACTATTCGCAAACCCGTTCGCTTCGTCGCTCTTTTAGCCTATTTAATATAAAAGTAACGTTATCGTTAGTAACTACACCTTCTAGTTCATAAATTTGTAGCCCATCGCTTATAGAACTTATTCTTTAACTTATACTTTCTCGTTAAGGGTTTTTCATTATTAAGGATTTAACGAAAATCAGGCAGCATTTCCCCTATATATTCGCATAATCCGAATTTTCAATTATTCTCCTGTTAACACAGAAATACCAACAATGAAAACAATAGAAATATTCATATAGAACCCTCACAATTCAGCCCATAAACAACTCTAGCAATCCAATATCCCTTTTTAATCCTTTTCAACCCACAATTTCGTATAACAACGATTTCATGCAATTTCTTACTTCCAATTTTGTCCAATCCAATTTTAATAATTCTATTGCAACACTATTAACACAATTACAACACAAAATAAGAAAACCTTACCAATGTTTTCTCGGAGGAATTTCTACGCTCAATTCCTCCAATTTTACAATTTCTTCTTCTCCAACTTAATATCCAATGTTGCTATCACCTCCTTGAACTTGTAATTTACTTGAAAATTGATCAAAATATTCAACAAAATAAATTTTCCTCCATCACCATGGCTGGCCGAGAGCAGCCATGGGAGTTTTGTAATTTTTAAACTTTGATTTTTCTTTGAAATGAAATCAAAGTTGATTTCTTCATTAGCCACCAACATATATATGGTTTCCCATATGTTGACATTTCCCTCCCCACTAAATGACTCACCAAAAATATTTTGTTGAGTTATTATTATTTATTTTTTAAATCGGGTGGGGCCCACTTTCAATAATTAAATTAATTAATTTTAATAAATCATTAATCCTCACTTAATAATCTAATCACCATTAATTTAATCCATAATCTCTAATAATATTTCTACACTAAATAAAATTTATAACAATTTATGTTCTAATTAAAATTGAAAATTAAAAGTTCCTATTTCATGTCCGAAAATAATCCCGCCTTTAACTTGAGTCGGTTTGCTTGCGAATAATTCGACGTATAAAAATACGGGGTATAACACAGATGTGTCTATATGGCTCGCGTATGGTATTGATATGTAATGACAGCCTTGTCGGCTTACGTATGGTATTGACATGTTGTGGCAGCCTTGTCGGCTTGCGTATGGTATTGATATGTTGTGACAGCCTTGTCAGTTTGCGTATCATATTATGTTTTGGTCAGTTGTGACTCCTCAGGAGACAGGTTATCTGGATATATATGTATGATGTCGTTATGAACCTTTGGGGTTCTTTTACAAGTTTCCATATTGTTCTTAAGAATCAATTTGTCTATATTTAACATGTACGTATACGAGTGTCCAGCTCGGGCACTAGTCATAGCCCACGGGGCTGGGTCGTGACAAAAGTGGTATCAGAGCAGTTCATCCTCGGAGTGTCTACAGACCGTGTCTAGTAGAGTCTTGTTTATCGGTGTGTTGTGCACCACATCAATAAACAAGAAGCTACAGGACATTTAGGATGTTACCTTTCCTTCTTACTCTAGATCGTCCGATAGAGCAAAGAGATAGGAAATGATATCCCTTATATACTGACCTTTGATTTCAGCAGGAGAGTGTTGTCGACAAGAGAAGGTAAACGACACTACTGGGAGTTACAGAGGCAAGATATTTCATTGAGGTTACGTTATCAGAAATTATATATACAGAACGGCGACTGGCCATCATCAAGGTAAGTTATTGAAGTATAGTAAGAAAATGGATTGAATGTATATATATTTTTGATAAGTTAAGTTATAAAGTGTGAACAGAAGAAGCTGAAGGAATTAAGAAAAAGATAGGTAAGCAGGGTATATGTCAGATACGGTATGAACGTTGCAGGTATGATTGAAACCTGCAGTTAAAGATTAAAAGGGAAAATCAACAGGAAAGTGTAACAAGTGCAGTTTGAGTTGGACATACGAGGTAAGTTCATCATTTTCGTATTGTTATTGATATGGGGAGCCCTGTGCGGCTATGATACGAGATAATATATATGTATATATGTTGGCCCTGTGAGGCATTGTTGGTATTTCCTGCATGTAGGTTTTGAGATAGTAAGGAATACAGAGGAAACTCTGCCAAAATTTTCTTAGAAATAAAAAGGGAATGAGATATAAGTTCGTAATATGTCTTGAAAGGTCGTGTCAACAGTAATAATAGGATTTGACCAAGTTGCAAGTCTGACTTCGAGAAATAAAGTTAAATGTTGAATTGATAATAATGGTAATTATGAGGTCGATATCGATAGGGTAAATTTATCATGTTGGATTAAAACTTTAAGAGATACCCTCCATGTCATCCGTAAGAGGCATCATTCTTATTTGGGAAATTTTATTTCGAAGAAGCAAATATGAGCAGCAAAGTTTGGAATTTATTTGAACGGACCAAAATACTTTCTAGCCATATTTTACCTTAGAAAAAGCTCATGTTGAAGAGCAAAAACGTCCAGCAATTAAGTTTCACTTTTATTTGAAAAGTACAAAGCATACAACAAGTAGTTTATGAACTAAATAGTTCGCTCACGACCCAAGAACAAATCTAGAGGTAAACTATGTGAATCAAGCATTAGAAGTCCCGTGGTGCTTGTCGGATTCTAGTTCTTCTTCTTGTGGTGGTTTGGAGGATGCTTCATGGTGATGTAATCTTGGAGCTGGAGCATTCTGGTGTTCTTGAGATAACATTTCATCATATCTTTATGTCCTTGAGTTTATTAGTTCTTAATCAACTAATTGGAGATGGAATTTGTAGAAGGAAAACTCAAACTTGTGGGCTGTCTTGGATCATGTGTTTCACGTGTTGTTGATGAAATGCTAGGATAATTTGGAAAGGGCTTGTGACACTAAGGGATGATTTAGAAAAAGGTGGCAAATCTTAACAAAACGTTTTATTGAGGTATCTAGTGAACTGAGAAGTAGGGATAAATTACGACGAGTTTATAGTTAGAAGGAGTAATAGTATCATTGAGGCAAGAGTACAGAGGAAGAAGAATTATGATGAATACGAATGTATTGTTAAGACAGCTTGTGAGGTATTAAGGATGAGATTGACCAGAAAGGGTAAAGGGTTAAGAAGTGTTACGCTATAGGATTGATTATGAACAGGATTTAATGTGAATATCATGCGGGTTGTTATGAAAATGAGTAAAGCCCAGTGAGGAAGTGACTAAAAGATATGACGTGATCTATGTGACTAAAGTATAAAGGCTAGTGTGAAATTGGAAGGCACGGTATAAAACGAATGAGAAAGACTTATAAAGTTCTATAGGGAAAGTTCAGAATAAAGATTATGCGATAATGGAAGTGAAAGCGAGCACAAGAAAAGAAGGAGGAAATTAAAAGAAGGAAATAAGAAGGAAGCGAGCGAGATAACAGTTCAGTAATAGTTTATGACATGTATAGCTGAGGACACGAGTAATATAAGTAACGGAACTGTGAAAGACCAAACTATAAAAAAGATGAGCAACGAAGTAGAATGAGTGCCAGAAAATGACTGGGATGATAAGAACAATTAGGGATGAGCAGAATACACTTTGAAAAAGAGACAGGGATTATGCAGGAGTAGTGTTTTCCGAAGGATACGGGAGTAGCATGAGATTCCTCATGCACAAAATAAAAGATGGACATGGACTGGAGCAATGACAGGAATGTTAAAGAAAGCACTCAAGATAGACGTAATTAATTAAGTACGAGTATAAATAAAAAGGGAAATATTTAGCTACGAACTTAAAGGTGTAATACGAGGACAAGGTGATAAGATAAGACCGTTATTAAGATGACCTTGATATGATTTTGAGAAAGTTAGAAGTCGATACCGGGTACACAACAAGGGTAAAAGAGCATAAGGCATAAAGGAGTACTGCGTATATAGGACTTCACCTCGGAAATAGTGAAATCCTTAAAGGATTGTGTATTTAAGAAACAACTGAGGTATTGTAAATTTAGTAGAGGAAACAGATTATATTCGCTAGGATAAAGATAATGTTACAAGAAAGCTTTGGAAACTTCTCATCAGAAAATAAGTGCTACCTAATTAAGAATTTGGAACGACTACAAGTACTAAATAATTATTGATTGGAGTAAGTGGGATGTGGCCTTGGATGAGTTGCTACATTGGTTGTATTACTCGATTACGGATTATCAGATGAGATTTTATACTACACATAGAAAGGTTCTCGTCGCTTCGAGATTTTGTTAAGGTTTCATACGTGGATAATCAAAGGTATAAATTATAAAGAAAAGATATGGATATTGTACAGTATACCAAGTGAATTGAAAAAAAGATCAGATAAATTTGAGATTGGGAATGGGGATATGTAGCAGAATATAAACAGATAATAAGTACACCCGTAAGGGGGGAAGCGAGTGAGAAAAATGCAGGTGCAAGATGGAAACAATAGACACTGAAATATATTTGATATAGATGCTTAAACTTCAAGTGAGATCCCTGGCTGAAACAAGTTAGTAAGATCTGAAAGCCAGCAATGAATGGATAGAAGACAGGATGGTATTTGAGATCTTGAATGATGTGGCATTACAAGTGGGTGCTTATAAAAATAAAGAGTACGACAGAAGAATGGTAACGAGTAACTTAAGAGATATTATAAAAGATAGCAATGCTATACTATATTAAAGGCTAAGGTGTTGGAAATAGGGTTGTTCGCTAATGACATTGCGACTTATAAGTAGTAAGGAGAAGGGATAGAGAATCTCCTATAGTAGGATACAAGAAAATAAAAGGGTGAATAAAGGAGGGGAAAGAAGTATGACAAGATAGGCTACGAGCGCATTTTAGAATGGATGAATTAAGTAGAGCATAATGAACCAGGTAAAGGAAAGGCTATGACTAAGATTAGATATGTTTTATATAAGTTGTACAAGAATAGTTATGCAACCTACGAATATTTGTATACTAAGGATGACACCAAGTGAGTACTTGATAAGCAGAGTAAGGATTCGGTAATAACAATGTGGTTACAGTATATTCGGGCGCATTAAGGAAAGGTGTAAAGATTGTTTAAGCCAAATTACCGAGGTAGAAGTAGTACTGAGGGCAAATAGGCCTGGCCATGATTGAGCCGAAGATTTATCTCGATACTGATTGTAAGATACGAGAGGAAAATGCAAAGATAAAGTACGTAAGCTAGTGAAACAATGCTAAGGTATTTCTCGGGCTAATTTGAGTACCTTTGCATATTCTGAAAAGATTGCAACATAATGTGAGACAGAAAAAGAGAACTAAGAACAAGACCTGGGTAAAGAGGCAATGAAAGAGTTTGAATTAAAGATAAAGAAATCACACGAGATGATATACCTAAAGCGTTACAAGTTGGATCAAGGGAAATTGCGAAGTGGTTGAAGTGAGACGAACAGAACGAATTGGTTACTAGAAGACAGTGAATTTATATGTCAAATCAAGAACTCTTTTAGAATTATACCAGTTAATACTAGACAGATCATAGTGCAGCTATGTAAAGTTATAATATGAGGAAACCCCCGCGCTACTTGATAGCCAACTCTAAGGATCGAGATTAAGAGCTAAAAAGTAGAGCGACAGTTAAAATCTTTTAAAAGAGGAAGTCGAGAAGTGATATATGTTGCTGAAGATTTCAGAATATGGACCGTAACAGCAGAGCGATGTAAGGTTATTGAAGTAAAATAATGTTACACCCTGGGAAATTTCATTTTATTCGTAGAATCTGCGAAGGGTCTACCGGTTACAAGAGGCATGGAATACTCCAAGGATTGTAAAGTCTAATAAATTGACGAGGGACGTTTGCGCGTTATAAAATCTTATTCAAAGATTAAGAGGTAAGATGAAGTGAGCGATACAACTTCAAGGAGTAACTATAGAATAAGAAAGAGTCGAGTTAAGACTAAGTGCACCAGGGAAAGAGTAGAAGAGCTCGCAATACAACCGTCAACCGACTGCGAAATAAAGAAGGGGAGTAAAAACAACGACGTAGAATTATCACCTCGAGAGGCAAGAGCATGAAGAAATATTATGGGAATGGTTCCTTAGAGAGCTAGAATGCGTGATAATAAAGTGAAGGGATTCGACCAACGAAAAGAGCACCATAATTCAGTAAAAGAACGTTTAAGGAAGTAGTGGGAGTGCAGGATTAGTTTAACATTCGAGGACGAATGTTCCAAAGGGGGGAAGGATGTTATACCCCATATTTTTGTACGTTGGGTTATTCGTAAGCTAATCGGTATTAATTCAAGGACAAGGTTTTTTTTTTTGAGATACGAGACAAGGACTTTTAATCCCGATTTTAATAAGTGCACGATTTGCTTGTAAATTCCAATTAGTGTGGAAATATTAGTGGATATTAGGGATTAACTAACCATGATTATATTATTAAGCGGGGATTAATGATTAATTAAGTTAATTACACCTTGAGTGGGCCCCACCCGATTTATTAATTAAAAAAAAATAGCACAAATGATGACATGCCAAGTGGAGGGGGTGTGTGTCAACATGGTGGGACACTTGAAAACATGGAAGCTTGTATATAAATAGCACATGATGACTCATAATTCATCTTCTTCATTCACAAATTGAATTGAAAGAGAAAGAGCTCATAGCCATGGAGGCTCACGGCCATGGCAGCTCTTAGAAGCTCATGGCCAGCCCCCTTCAACACAATTAATTGCTAATCTTCATCATGATGTGGAGAAAGAACTATGAACAACCATGGATAAAGGTCCATGTAGTATATTTGAGGATAAATTGTTTATGTTGGAGGGCTGGAAATATAATTATAGATAAGTATAGGTGCTGTTGTTCATGAAAATATTATGCTTTTTCCGTATGTTTGCAATTTTACGAAGAAAGACCGAAAATCGTATTTTTGGTGTCATAGTTTTGGTGGACTGTTTCGAGCTTGTATTAAAATGATATTGAGGTAATTTTATTGTACATGGATGGTGGTTTATGTTGTTCTCATGTTGTTGCTGATATGCCACGTAAATTTGGAAGAAAGCAAGCGTATAAGATATCGTATAAGAAACGTATGTTGGTCTGGTTGGTGTATAATCTTTGATGTTAATGATTTGAGTTGAAAAAGAATTAAGAAAGGTTATCTGGTTGCTATTGTTGTTGTTGGTATTGTTGTGCTAATCGCAGATTGATTGGAAGTTTGGGTTAGGCAAGATATATAGAGGAAATGCTGCCCGATTTCCGTCAAGTTCTTAACTAACCAAAATCCTAATCAAGAAGTATGAACTAAGAAATGATTCCTATAAGTGGTTGGTTGTAGATTTATAAGCTAGAAAGTTGTAGTTTACTAACAATAGTGTTACTTTCATATTAAATAGGCTAAAGAGGCGACGAAGCAAACTTTGTTACGGTTAATGTATAACAGGTATGTAAAGCTAACCCTTCTTTCTTTTGGCGTGATCTTTATGAAACAAATAGACGACGTGTATATGACTTCAAAAGAAAGCTCCTATTCTTAGAGCCACTAGGATGGTTAATGTTCTTGATTCCCAGAACTTTCTTCATTATGTCTTGATACGTGTCTATGATTCCTGAAGTTCTATTTTTATATAATCCATTGTGACATTCGGAGAATACTTGATATGATTATTGTCTTGATTTTCAAATGATATTTCATTTTGATTACTCTATCGAGTCTCAGAAATGACTTAGTTTGCATATGGTTGCTCACTACTCTGCTCGTGCATGCCTCAATATATCTTTCACCGAGTCCCTCACTAGAGGGCCGGGTACGGTATATATATATATATGATGATATGATGATGTGATGATTTGATGATATGACGATATGATGATGTGATTATGGCGCCAAGGATGGCATGTGATGACTTCATTCACCGAGTCCCTCACTAGAGGGCCGGGTACGGTATATATTTATATGATGATGATATGATTCTGTCACCAAGTCCCATAATGGGCCGGGTATGATATATGATATTGATATGCACGATTTACATTTCATAAGGCAAGTGTATTGGTATTTTTAATGTCATACTTGTCTCCTGTGATCTCTATTTCAGTCAGGATCCTCTTTACTGTATTTCATACTTTATATACTCGGTAGATATCTCGTACTGACCCCCTTTCTTCGGGGGGTTGCGTTTCATGCCCGCGGGTACAGATACTCGATTTGGTGATCCTCCAGCTTAGGATTTCTACTCAGCTTTCTTGGAAAGCTCCATTGTTCTGGAGCCTAGACTTTGGTACAGATCTTTTGATGTATATAAATATGTTTATCCAGGGGTACGACGGGGCCCTGTCCCGTCATATTTCACTATCGATACTCTTAGAGGTCTGTAGACATATGTGTGGGTTGTGTATAAGTTTTGTTCAGCTGTGACTATATGGTTCGCGTATGGTATTGATATGTAATGACAGCCTTGTCGGCTTACGTAAGGTATTGACATGTTGTGGCAGTGTCGGCTTGCGTATGGTATTGATATGTTGTGACAGCCTTGTCGGCTTGCATATCATATTATGTTTTGGTCAGTTATGACACCTCAGGAGACAGGTTATCTGGATATATACGTATGATGTCGTTATGAACCTTTGGGGTTCTTTTGCAAGTTTCCATATTGTTCTTAAGAATCAGTTTGTGTATATTTAACGAGTGCGTATAGGAGTGTCCATCTCGGGCACTAGTCATGGCCCATGGGTCTGGGTCATGACAGACCCCTTGCTCAATAAATCCTGTAACTGCTCCTTATGCTCTCTCAACTCTGTAGGTGCCATCCAATATGGCGGAATAGAAATAGGGCGAGTGCTCGGATCCAAGTCAATGTAGAAGTTAATGTCGCGATTGGGTGGCATACCTGGTAGATCCGACGAGAATACCTTTGCGAACTCGCTCACAATAGGAATGGCCTCAAGGTTTGGAGATGCAACAGTCGTGTCACGCACATAAGCCAGATAGGCTAAACACCCCTTATTTACTAACTTCTTCGCCTGAAGGAAGGAAATGTTCTTCTTCGGGGCGGGACTAGGAGTACCCCTCCACTCAATCCTAGGAATGCTGTCACGACCCAACCCCGTAGGCCATGACTAGTGCCCGAGTTGGACACTCACACACACCTGTTATCTATAATCATCTACAGCTAGCATAGCAAGAACTTATTTATATATAAGGCTAGACGTTATTCTAAAGTTGTCGTATATATGCATATCAAAGCCACCTGTCTCATGAGGAGTTACAACTTTCAACAGTTTATATCGCACGTAAGCCGGCAAGGCTGTCATATATAGGGGAACGTCCCAGTAATATATAAGCCGACAAGGCTACCATTATACACAGCTCCCACAGAAAATATATATATCTACGCAAGCCGACAAGGCTGCCACTACACACAACATCCCAAACATATATACATACGCAAGCCGACAAGGATGCCACTACAAATGGGTATGCCCCAAACATAAGTAATGTCCACACAACGAAACAACAACTATATACAGACCCACACATATGTCTATAGACCTCTAAGAGTAACGACAATATCATATGACGGGGCAGGGCTCCGCCGTACCCTGAACAAACATACATATATAACAAAAAGGATCTATACCACAAAGCTAGGCTCCGGAACAAAGGAGCACTGCAAAATAGCTGAATAGATACCCTAGGCTGGCGGATCTCCGACACGAGCGTCTGTACCTGCGGGCATGAAACGCAGCCCCCCGAAGAAAGGGGGTCAGTACGGAATATGTACTGAGCATGTAAGCATGAAGTACAGTAAAAATCATATCTGAAATGAGGAGTGTAGGACCCAGTGCAACAACCAGAAATCTATAAGACTTACCTTTGAACATAAATCATATGTGTCATCATCATACCCATAGCATTATAGAATTTAATAATCATAGCTAGATAATCATACTGTATATAAACATATATAACGTGTCCCGGCCCTCTAGTGAGGGACTCAGTGAATATTGATCATATGCCATCCTGGCCACCATCCCCATATCATCATGTAATCATACCATCACATACATATATATATAACGTGTCCCGGCCCTCTAGTGAGGGACTCGGTGAATAGTGCAATGGATATGCGCACGAAAACATGTCCTGGCCCGGGACTCAGTGAAGGATGTAACGGTAAGCACGAGCAGAGTAAGAAGCAACCATATACATACAAATCATCTTTTGAGACTCAATAGATAGGTAAACCAATGAGCTCTCAAGTATCAGGATAATAATCATAATAAGTTCTTTCTAAGTGTCATCACAAACTATAGCAAGGGACGTTTCAGGGATCGTATTCACGTAGCAAATTAATATAAGACAGCTTGTGAAAGTAAAGTACACCTCTAATTATGGAATTCTTTAAGAGTAGGAACTTTTAGACATCATATATTAGCCAATCATATACTAGGCTCGAGACAATAGCTCGACTATCCTAAAAGTTCTAACATCAAGGAGACGAATAAAAATCATAAGTCATGCTTGGAACTAGAGAGTAGAATTACCCCAAGGCTCATATTATATCTTACCTACATCTAGGACATGCCAAAAGAAAGAAGGGATAGGCTTTACATACCTTTAACGTTTAGTCGTAATACAACTCGTACATGTTGCCCGGTAGTACTTTATCCTATATTAAGATACCAAAACTACGATTAGGCTACGAGGGAATTCAATACGTATTTTAACGTTAATAATCCCTTTTAAACAATTTGACGGCGTTTCATTCGTATTCAAACCAACTACTACCATTAAGCCAATATTGCTAGTCATGCATTCAAGTGTCAACCCAAGACTATTTAAACATGATGCGAGGGAACTTCGGACAGCCCGTACATTATTCAAAAACAGTCCGACCAACATACCATACAACTCGCAATTGTCCAACTCCAACCAAAACAACAACACGTTTAGCAACATTGTTTATATAATCGCACGAAACTATATTAACAACATACTAACTTCTACAACAGCCCATAATGACTTCACTCCAATTTTTAACCATCAATATCCTCATTCTTATTTTAGAACCCATTGACAACAACAATCAACATTCAAAATAAATTAACCCATCCTTTTTACTAAAACAGTCCACGGTTTGGACTGTTTTCCTACTTCAACATATACCATTTCTTTTACACCTTAACTCACATATTCACGATGCATACAGTGCACCACAATGTCCATAACAACAACAACTAAAGCATCAATTAAATCAGTCCACTAATTTTCCTAAACCAGCCCCTACACGGCCTCAACATAACCACATACAAAATTCCATAATTTTCATTCCTTTCATACACACTACAACATTCTAACCATCCTCAATACATGTACAAGAAATTTGAGCATTACTTCATATAAGCCTATCACACACGACTCACTTTAAACTTCAACAACAACAATCCAATACCAACATGCAAAATTATCTACATTCAATTCATCAGAAAACACAAGAAAATGATCAAGTCTTACCTTGGATACTTGTCCTTTCAACTTGTTCTCAATTTGTACCTTGACTTCTAACACTTGTTCTTGCTATATCAATGGATGCTCCACGTTATTATACACCTCCTAAGGAGTTGAATTGCTTGAGAAACTTAATTTTTTTGATCAATTGGAGCAGTTTCATTCTCGGCCAGCTATGGCCGAGACTCTCCCTCTCTATCTCTTAACTTTTTTGGCTTGTGAAGATGAAATGACTTAGTAGTTGAAGTGTGAATCAGCATTTTAATATATATATGCAGTCCATGGGTTGGACATGTGTCCCACCCAAGGTTTAAGCCAATCATATTTTGCCAACTCACGGGTGGGGCCCATACGACCTACTAAGTGCCTAATTGTGAAGTGATTAAATTTTACTCCCACTTAATAATCTAATCATGGTAAATTAATCCCAAACTTTCAATAATATTTCTATGCCAAACGAAATTTATAGGAAACTTGTGACTTGAAACAAAATCGGGAGTTAAAGTCTCTACCTCGTACCTTAAAATAGTCTTGTCTTTAACTTGTCGCGTTTAGCTTAAAATATCCCAATGTACAAAAATACGGGATATAACAAATGCCCAGCATGGCTAAGGTAACTGTCTTGGAGTGAAAGTCCAAGATCATGTGATAGGGAGAAATCCAGGACATACCCAAGAAAATATTAAAGTCCACCATATCGAGAATTATCAAATCTACTCAAGTGTCATACCCCATAAAAGTAACCAAACATGACAGATAAACTCGATCCATAATAACAGAATATCTAACCGGAGTAGACACATGAACAGGTATATCTCTGCTAGTACAAGGCAAATCCCAACTAACAACATGATATGCAGAAACATACGAATAAGGTGATCCAGGATCAAACAACACAGATGCTGCTCTATGACGGACAGAAATGGTACTTGAAATCATAGCATCTGAGGCCTCTACCTCGAGCCTATCCGAAAAGAGTAACAATGGGCCCCACCATGTCCAATCTGAGATCCCCGTCTCATACTCTGGGACCCACTCTAACTGCTTGAGATCCACCTCTAGAACCATGAGAACTATCGCGGCCTAACTGAGCACTGCCCCTCTGAGAAGCACCACCTCGACCACCAGATGATGTCAGGGTCCTCGGTGGCTGATCATCCAGCCTGCGTCGGGGACATCTCCTAGCAACATGCCCAACCTTTCCACAAGCATAATAGGTCAAAGAAGTCGGAGGCTAATAAACTAAAGTTGAGGAACCAGATAAAACAACCCTGTCTATCGGTCGAGAGAATGAACTCTCGGGAGCTCTCTATCTGGGTGGCTCACTGGGGGATGCCTGCAAAGGTGAATGCACAGGGCTACCGTAATATGGCTAATACAGCCTAGACGGCTGACCAGCGACCCTCGAACTAGAACCACCATAACTCTGAGTCTGACGTGGTCTCTTGTTACCACCACCAAATGCAGTGGCCTTGGCGCCCTCAACCGAAGAAGCTTGTTCGACGATGTACTGGAAGGAAGCCCCCATAGCCTCCATCTGAAGGCAAGGAATCTGAAGAGAACCAACTAGCCCACCAATAAAATGCATGAACCTGTCAGCCTCAGTAGGATAAATGGAGTGGAATAACGGGCAAGATACAGATAGTAGGTCACATAGGACTCCACTGACAAACCCCTCTGCTGAAGATATAGAAACTCCTCCCTACGCGCCTCTCTCAAAGACCGGGGCACATACTTCTCAAGGAAGGCCCGGTAGAACTGAGTCCAAGTTAGAGGAGGGAACCCTCAGGTCTGCAAGCAACAAAATACCTCCACCAAGTCTTCGCGTAGCTACAAAACAGGTAGGACATATAGTTAACTCCATAGGTTTATATTATCCCTATCTTATGCAGCAAGTCATTCATATCCAGGATGAACTCAAAAGCGTCCTCTGAAGAAGTACCCAAAAATATCGGCTGCTGCTCTGAACCTCACAACAAAGTCCTGATCAGACACGGTAATAATAGTGCCCTCCATGGGCTAAGATCATCACCAGGAGTTGGTACCGCCTCAATACGGGGAGCCATAGCTGCAGCGGGGTGTGCTACCCGAGTAGGTCTCTACTCAGGGGTCTGCGCCCCAACTCTGGTCATTGAACCTCTGCCAGGAGTAGTAACACCAGCAGCAGTCTACTAGGAAACTAAATGAACTAGGACTCCTGCCATAGTATCCTGCATAGCCTAATCAGAAGTAACCTCGGGTTGTGTCCGTACTGGGGCCACACCATCCTCTGCGCCTTGGTCTTGATCATACTTGTCACGACCCGACTAGGGGCCATGACGGGTACCCAAAGCTAACGACTGAGCACCGCTCATTATGCCAATCTCCATACTTATCCAGAACATATATAATCTCTAAGGCAATGCATACAGATATATATAAGCCCTCGCGGCAGCAACAACGATATACAAATATACAATGGTGAATTCATAAGACCATACTACCCATACATCCGTATCTGTGAGCCTCGACTAGAGTACTAGACATAAGGACGGGACAGGACCCCGTCGTGCCCGAATATGTACACAAAATAATGTATCAAAAATGTATCTTCGGAATAATGGAGTGCTCCTGAAAACCTGCTGATCAGCTCCTATGAATCTAGGCCACCTCCCTGTCTACCTGTGGGCATGATCACAGCGTCCAAAAGGAAAGGAAGTCCATAACAACATTGTACTGAGCATTTAAGACATAAACAACAATAATACATCGATGAAATAAGGAGTCATCAAGTAAGGAACAACCTGTAACTGACTGTCACTTAATACTGAATAATGCATGCTAACTTACTTCATAAACATCATCATATGATGTATGCATATATAAGCTGCCCGACCATATAGGTACGGTGTGATCATCATTAGCCCCCGTCAAGGCCTCCCGCGTCCGAGGTAAACATCTCATGCCGCCCACTAGTGGTGTCTGCCCATGCCCTCTACACATGGTGTGTATGCCATACGCCTTAGCGGTGTCTGCCCGGCCATATAGGCGAGGTATAATATCATCATCATATACATCTCATAATGCATGCATAAGAACTCAAAGACAAAATGTAACTCTATCGGGGTGACGTAAGGTCGAGAACCCCCGATTCAATTATGGAGTAGTCATAATCATCATGCCTCACCTTGAAGGAACTAGCGTTATAAGGTGAGTGTAACAACAATGAATATCATCAAGGGATCATTAACTTCATAAGAATATCATATCATAGGCTTTGGATTCTTTAGACATAGACTCATCATTATTATTCATCTCATGAGAAGCTCTATATAAACATAGACTCATAGTTTTCGGAATATAAGAATGTCATGAAAGGATAAAGGAAGTCGTGTCATAGGAATCATGCCTTAAAAAAAGAAGGGACTAGCCTCACATGCCTTGGTGTTGCGCTAACTTATCAATTCAAGCGCTTTCCTCCAATGTTCGTAATTCTACCTTCAAGAGAATTCGTACTAGAATTAGATAATCGGGAACATACTTAAGCTTAAGCTAAAGCTAACGAAAATCGGGCAGCATCTCCATTGTTTCTACAACTTTCTCCATATAATATAACCACTCCCAAACATAAACAACACACCCGCAGTATCATAATCAATAAACTTTATTATGTTGGCCATTATTCAATTCTCATAATTTCCTTTCAAAGCCATCCATAGCCATGGTAGTCACCCAACATCTTATTCATTCACATATCATGCTTCTCCAACATTCTTAATATTATTTATAACAAGATTGTACTCATAAGGTCTCAAGATTTATGATTCATATCAACTATTATTCAAGAACACCCTCACTTCCTCATTTAGGCTCTATATTGTACCTTCTTTCATAATCCAAGTCTTTCAACCCCTCAATATTCCAAGTAACACGAAATGATCATAAAACCTACCTTTGATTATGTAGAAATAGGTTTTTGATAGAAATGCTCCACTTGAAGAAAACCCTAGTTCCTCTTTCAAATAAATTCTTGACTTCTATGAACCCTAAACAGCTTCCTTATACTTGATTCCCTTGGTTTGATGAAGTTGATCTTTCATTCGTCTTGAATTTATGTTGATGAAATATGTAGAACCCTCTAGAAGTCTTGAGAGAAGTGGAGAAGTGGAAAGAATGAGAAAATAAGCGTGGGAACACATTTATATACTTCAAAATGGCTCAGCCCGTTGGGTGCTATACAGACCCTTATATAGTCTGTATAATATTATACGGTCCGTATAAGTGACCGTATTTCACCATCAGGGATTTGGCTTTCCTGTAGGGGTTATACGGACCCTTATACGGACCGTATAAAGTTATACGATCTATATAAGTGGTCGTTTAACTCCAATTTTCCAAAGTTTGTCCCGTCGTTTCGTTTAAACTCCAATCCTTATGGAACCTTCTTAGAACTTGTCTACCACTTCATTAACAATCTAAGGAGCATTATGACGCTTTCTCAAGGCATCATTGAATCCACATTAGCTCGATACTTTGCAAACCCTTCTTCAAAACAAGACTTATGCTTGTCATTCTTTAACAAACTTTTTTCTCTTGCTTCTGTCGTCTTTGGAATCTTAATTAGAACTGTTAAGTACTACTTCTTACTTGTAGAAACATCATATACTTCTTTCCCTGCGTTAATCTATCTACCATACAACAGCATGAAATTCTCCGAGGTGTAACATTCTTCCCCCGTTTAAAAACATTCATCCTCGAATGTTAAGTTCTCGGGAATTCTACGAAAATTTCGTCAGGGTTTCGCCGATAATATAGCACTACCATCCTGTCACAACAGCCCACAATTACAACAACTCACAGGGATACAATATAATAGCAATAAAGTATGGCCACACACGACCAAAAGCATGAAAAGAAAGCACACATATCTCAAAATGTTGATGTTTCAACTTGGATCTCTCCCGGGGGTGGAAACAAGTGTGGGTGCTTCGACGTCATATTTCCTTCCGCTTTCCAAGTCATTTCTTCTCGGTTATTGTTTCTCCACAAGACCTTGACTGAAGCTACCTTTTTGTTTCTGAGTCTCCGTATTTGCCTTTCTGGTATAGCAATGGGTACCTCTTCACAAGCTAACTTTCCTGTAACTTGAACATCATCCACCGAGACGATCCTAGTAGGATCCCCGACACACTTACGGAGCATTGATACGTGAAAAACTGGATGGACTGATTCAAGTTCTGAGGGTAAATCCAGTTCATATGCTACTTGGCCTATCCTACGGACAATCTTATAAGGTCCAATGTATGGAGGACTCAATTTTTTGTTCTTGCCAAATCTCATCACGCCTTTCATCGGTGATACCTTCAGGAATACCCAATCATCAACTTGAAATTCTAAGTCTTGCCGACGATTGTCCGCATAAGACTTCAGATGACTTTAGGCTATCATTAATCAATCTCGGATAACCTTGACCCTTTTCCACCGCTTGTTGAATCAACTCAAGGCCTATTAGTTGTACCTCTCCTACTTCGAACCACCCAATTGGGGATCTACACTCTCTTCCATATAGAGCTTCATATGGGGCCATCTGAATACCGGAATGATAGTTATTATTATATGAAAACTCAATAAGAGGTAAGTGATTATCCCAGATACCACCAAATCTAGCACACATGCCCGTAACATATCTTCTAGGGTCTGAATAGTGTGTTCGGCTTGCCCTTCAGTTTGTGGATGAAACGTTATGCTAAGCCTTACCTAAGTACCCAAACCTTCTTGGAACGACTTCCAGAATTTAGCTGTAAATTGTGCTCATTTGTTAGTAATAATGGACACCGGGACACCATGAATTCGCACAATATCTTTAAGATATAACCTTGCTTAATCTTCTGCCGAATATGTGTTTTTGAGATGGAAGAAAATGAGCTGATTTCATGAGTCTGTCCATGAACACCAATATGGATTCATACTTGCTTCGGGAACGAGGCAATCCTACAATAAAATCCATGTTGATCACTTCCTATTTCTAGGTTGGGATTTCCATGGCTTGTAATAATCCTCCTGGCTTTTGATGCTCGATTTTCACTTGTTGGCAATTTGGACATTGAGCCACAAATTCTACTATGTCTTTCTTCATTCCATCCCACCAATACATTAATTTGAGGTCATGATACATCTTTGTCCCTCCTGGGTGAATGGAATACCGAGTGTAATGAGATTCTTCTAGAACCCGATGACGTAATCCTACCATATTTGGAACACATAGCCTGCCTCGTGTCACGACCCAACCCCGTGGGCCGTGACTAGTGCCCGAGATGGACACCCATACACGCTTACTTACCAAATCAGCGTATCAACGACTTATCCATATCCAACATATATTAATTATTACAGATATTAAGGGTGGATGTTATCTTAAGCGGTCGCATATATCATATACATCATACAGGAGCCGCCAAGGCTGTCGTAGAACATATCGTACAAAGCATATACATAAGTATATATACATACAAGCCGTTAAGGCTGTCATGACAAATAGGACCGCTTAGACGCAAATCACAAACATAACCGCACATTAACCACCCGTGACCCACATATATGTCCACAGGCCTCTAACAAACATAACAAAACTATATGACGGGACAGGGCCCCGCCGTACCCCTAAATAGTCATACATGCATGAATATGTACAACAGAAAGATCTGTACCAAAAGTGTGGGCTCCGGAACGAGGGAGCACTTCAACACAGCAGAATGGATGGCCTAAGCTGAAGGGACCACTCACGTGCGCGTCTGTACCTGCGGGCATGAAACGCAGCCCCCGAAGAAGAGGGGGTGAGTACGGAATATGTACTGAGTATGTAAGGCATGAAATACAACTGGAGAGATCGTAACTGAAATAGAGATGCTAGGAGTCAAGTATCATAGCAAAGAAACCACTGTACCTGTGCAGTACGAATTAGAATCAAACATTCTCATATCACATACCGTACCCGGCCCACTATGGGACTCGGTGACTGAAATCATGTCATTATGTCATCATGAATACATGTATACATATACCGTACCCGGCCCTCTAGTGAGGGACTCGATGAATGGAGTCATGCATATCAATATCATATATCATATATATATATACCGTACCCGGCCCTCTAGTGAGGGACTCGGTGAGTGAAATCATATCATCATATCAGTATGCCATCATGTCATCATGCATATACATACATACATACATAACGTACCCGACCCTCTAGTGAGGGACTCGGTGAGTGAATCATGTCGTACCCGGCCCATTAAGGGACTCGGTGGACAGAATCATGCATGTGAACATCATATATCATATACATACCGTACCCGACCCTCTAGTGAGGGACTCGGTGAATCAAATCATCATATGCCCTCCTGGCCACCATAACACATCATCATCATCATCATCATCATATCATCATAAACATATACCGTACCCGGACCTCTAATGAGGGACTCGGTGAACAATGCAGAGGAGTGAGCACGATACCATACCCGGCCCGGGACTCGGTGAATAGACATATTGGGGCTTGCACGAACTGAGTAGTGAGAAACTATATGCATATAAATGAAGACTCGATAGATAGGTGCGCAAATTGACACTTGAGGATCATAACTGAAACAGATATTTACCAGAATCAAGCATGATCTTTAAAAACATCAAAGCACTTGCCTTTTTAAAACGGAAATCATGTATGTCATCAGCATAGATCAAAAATGAAAGTCATGTATCAATTTAATGTCGTGGAACGTACGGCCCGATCCATATATCATAATGTGTTAATATAATGCCATGGAACGTACGGCCCGATTCATATATTATAATGTGTCAATTCCAAGACTCGATGGACACGTATACTTTCCGACACCCGAAGGCTCCGAAACAAGTTTCGGATCAATCCGACTTAGTATGAGAAAGTTATGAGCGTTTGAAGTACATAACCTTCTACGGACATTTCAAAAGCCATTTTTGGAAAATCGAAGCAATAATCATATCAAGTACCTTTCGGATATCGTATGGATCAAATCAATTATATCCTTTGGAATCATATATACATATCAAAGTGTATCAAGGACTTAACGGAATAGTCAGACGTGCTATCATTTGAAAATCAAAACATTAGCCAAATCGCTTATCTCTCGAATGCCAATTCGGGAACATATCAAGTAGATCTTTGGACAACATAGATACGCATCAAATCATATGAAACAACTTATGGAAATCAAGGACGTTAGCCATCCTAGTGGCTCTAAGAATAGGAATTTCTTTGCAATCATACATATACGTCATTTGTTCGTTTCATAGAGATCATGCCAAAAGAAACAAAGGTAAGCCTTACATACCTTGCCCACTTTCTATGCTAATCCGAACTTAAGTCTTTCGCTTCGCAAGATCTACAACAATATTCATATATACCGAATATTATCCATAAACACTTAGAGTCGAATTCTAAACCAACACTTAATCTACAGAAATTTTGGCAGCATTTCCCCTGAAAATGCAACATCCCCGAGAATTCAACTGGGCCAAACATTCAACAACAAATCCGAGAATTTAACTCAGCCAAAATATCGACAACAATACCAACAATTATTCTAACAATATCCACAATCGATTCAAAACGCATACTAACATTAACAACTTCTTTCTACAATCTTCAACGATGTTTCACTTATATTCAATTCATATTTGCTCACATATTCAAGTATTAATCCGAAACCATTCAAACAATATTCAAGAATACTTCAAACAATTCGTACAATATTCACAATAATCCAACCTATATGCTATGCCACCCGAAATCTTCCAAATGGAATAAGAACAATAACAACACATTTTATTCCTTCAATCTCATGAACTTCACCAACAATTCACACACTAACACATTGTTTTCCATAAATATAAGAAATGGCTTCTAACATCACATTAGTTTCTAAAATAACTTTCCAACACTTCCAACTTCAACTTGAATTATCAAACTTTCATTACTAACATAGCATTCATGACAATAACAATCAAAATACTAAGAGAAATTGATTGATTCTCTTCTATACCACATAAACACCACACGGCCACAACACTATGCCCATATTTTCATGAATTTCACTCATTTCTACACACTGCAACATACACAATCATCCATAACATATAAAAGAATATTGATTCTTACCTTTTCCACTTATCTTCTCACTTGGCTAGGATTTGTAGCTTGCAAGAATAAATGTTCTACTTTCTCCAATGACCAATTCACCTTGCTAGGGACCTTCCAATTAGTAGAAAATAATTTTTGAGCAATTTGTTTCCAAGGTTCTTGCTCTCCCAAGCGTGGCCGAATATGGAGCTCTTTCTTTGCTTCTCTCAAAGTTTCTTGACTCTTCTAAGTTGAAGATGAATTTTCATGTTTTTACTTACATATATTAAACTCCCATGTGGGCTTGGCCCATACCACTTGGCCGGCCACACTTGGGCCTCTTTTTTTTTTCTTTTTCAAGCCCATTTATTTCGAGACCAATCTTTCCCCCCCTTTTTTTTTGAAAATTTATTTTCCAATTTCCAAATTTGCCCTTAGCCATTCTTAATATTTCCACATCAAAATTTTCATAACCAAATTATATTCCAAACAAGATAAAAAATATAGCTTTGCTCTTAACTTCCCGCAATTATCTTGAATTATCCGAATACGTAAAATGCGGGATATAACACCTCGGTATCTAAGAACTCCATCTGCAGAAATTTCAAATGGCGACTTCTCTTTCTCAAGAAATGTATCTCTATAGTGACTCAACTGAGGATCTTCATATTGGTGCTCTTTCACTTTCATATCTAAGGATGAAACAGTTGGGTTGTGAATACTAATTCCTGCATTGCCTGAATCAATTAGATGAACTCCGAGGCTGGCTACTGGTGCAACTCACGGATTAATTCTTTCTTCTCTGGAGAGATCTCACATACACTACCCAGGATGGTATAAAATACTCACATCATAATCTTTCAATACTTCCAACCACCATCTCTGTCGAAGATTCAACTCCTTCTATTTTAAAATATACTGGAGACTTTTATGATATGTATAAATATCAACATGTACACCATACAAGTAGCGTCTCCACATATTTAGTGCAAGGATAACTGCAGCCAACTCAAGGTCATAGGTCGGATAATTCTTTTTATGTTTTTGCAACTGCCTTGAAGCATAGGCAATGACTTTACCATGTTGCATCAACACACATCCTAACCCAATACCAGAGGCATCACAATATACAACATAACCATTTAGCCCTTTTGGGAGTGTCAGAACTGGGGCTGAAGTCAATCTACCCTTCAATTCCTGGAAACTACATTCACAAGCATCAGTCTATTGGAATTTTGTAGATTTCTGAGTTAGCTTTATCAATGGTGCTGAAATAAAGGAAAACCCTCCCACAAATCTTCTTTAGTAACCTGCCAATCCCAGAAAACTACGGACTTCGGTAGGTGTTGTGGGCCTTGGCCAAGTTTTCACAGCCTCTATTTTCTAAGTATCAACTTGAACGCCATCAACTGAAATGATATGGCCTAGAAAAGTCACAAAATTCAACCAAAACCTGCATTTCAAAAATCTAGCATACAATTCACGAGTCCGAAGAACTCCAAGGACAATGCGTAAATTGTCTGCATGCTCTGATTCTGTCCCAGAGTATACTAAAATATCATCAATAAGCACGATCACAAACAGATCTAAGAGAGGCCTGGATAGGTTATTCATCAAATTCATAAACACCGCCAGGGCATTAGTCAACCTAAACGACATCACCTGAAATTCATAGTGGCCATATCTCGTTCTGAAAGCCATTTTAGGAATATCTTCTTCTCTAACCCTCACTTGGTGATACCCCGATCTTAGATCAATTTTGGAAAACCACTTGGCACCCTATAATTGGTCAAACAAATCATCAATTCTAGGTAGCGGATATTTATTCTTTATCGTCACCTTGTTCAGCTGCCTATAATCAATGCACATCCGTAGGGAACCATATTTCATTCAAACAAATAGGACAGGTGCTCCCCATGTGTTATATCCCGTATTTTGTACATTCGGATATTTCAAGGTGGTCGTGGTAGGTTAAGGGCAAGACTATGTTCCAACATTATTGTAATATACAAGTTGCTTATTAGTATGAAAATATTGAGAAAAGTTAAGGGCAAAAAGGTAAATTCACAAAATGGCTCATGGTAATATTGCGGAAGGCTAGGGGCAAAATGGAAATTTCACAAATATTCGGGAAGGTTCTTGGAGGGGCCATGTTGGCCGTGTGGAACATGCCATATTTTATTAAATGGGGGCTAATTATATATATATATATATATATATATATATATATATATATATATATATATGGACCAAAGCTTGCATTAGAAGACAAAGGATCATCTTTGTTTATTTTAAGAAACTTCAAGAAAATTGGAGAAGGGGACATGTGTTCACTTTGCATTTGGAGGGGCTAAATATATATATATAGGAAGTGATGACAAAACAAGACTTACTTATCATTCACCATTCAAAAAATTTCAAGATAGAATATTGTGGTGTTCGGCCATAGCTCCAAGAAATGACCCCATGGAAATTGATCAAGAAAAATAATTTTACTCTAGTATTTCCACCAAATGGAAGGTCCTCATTAACATGAAGGAGTTGTTGGAGCAAGCCAAGCATTTATTGGAGTGATTTACAAACCCTAGCTAAGTAAGAAGACAAGTGGAGAAAGGTAAGGTTCAATCTTCTTTTACATGTGTTAGAGATGATTATGTATGATGTTGTATGAAGAAATGGATGGAATTCATGGTACATGTGTTTGTTGATGTTGTGGCCGAATATAGTTGTGTGGTGTAGAACAAATGCATTGATTTTATTTAGTATTTTGATTGTTGTCGTTGTGGATTCTATGATGTAAATTGAGGATTTAATGGCTTGAAATGAAGTTGTAATCGTTGTGGTGTCGTTGTGGAAGTTAATGTGACACTAGCATGAATTCTTATATTTGTATGAATGAAGTTGTTAATGTAGGATGTTGGTGGAGTTATGAATTTGGAAGAAAAGAATGTGTAGGTTGTAAATATAATTCATGAATTTGGAAGTGAGACATTGCTTGGAAGATTGTAAGTTGGGTTGTTGTGATTGAATTTGAAAGAAGGAAATAAGTTGTTATTGTTCTTGTTGAATTTGGAAGGTGTCGGGTGAAGTAGTGTGTTGATTGAGTTGTTTTGAATGTTATGTGAATTGAATTGAATATAAATGAAATGTCGTTAAATTGTATGAGAAAGGTTGTTAATGTTAGAATGCGTCTTGAATTGATTGTTTATGTTGTTGGTATGATTGATGATATTGTTGTTGATAGTTTGACCGAGTTGAATTCTCGGGGATGGTGTATTTACAGGGGAGATGCTGCCGAAATTTCGGCAGATCATAATTGAATTTATTTGAAAGACTATGACAAGTGTGTGTGACGATGAATCTAATGATTATGTAAATCTTCTTGGATGTAGACTAGAGATAACGAGCTTGGACAATTAAGCGTAGCTAATAGGACGTGGAGCAGGTATGTTAAGGCTTGTCCCTTTCTTTCAAAGGCATGATCCCGATGTTATGATTTTATAATTGTTTCCATATCTTACTTGTTTTTCAAAAGTTAGATGTTTATGATTCCAAGGCATGATTCTCTTCCCAAAAACTCGTAAATGTTTTTCCAAAGTGTCCATATTCTACCAAAACAGAGGTTTACGATTTTGTAAGATTTTACGATAAAAACGATGGATATGTTTTACAATGACATTGATGATGCCAAGGATGAGAATGCTTCTATATTGACTATGACAAGAAGGATTTCATGGTTAAAGGTACTTGGCATGATTATTGCCTTGATTTTCCAAAAACGGCTTCTGAAACGTTCGTAGAAGGTTCTGTACTTCAAACGCTCATAACTTTCTTATACTAAATCGGATCGACCCGAAACTTGTTTCTAAGTCTTCAGGTGTCGGTTTATGTACGCCGTCATTCGTTGCTAGTCTCATCTTATAGTAATTGTTCCTTCAAGGTGAGACAAAGTCGTGATGATTATTCTATAATATAATCGGAGATTACCGACCTTTCGTTACTCCGATAGATACATGACTTTCTTTGGGCTCTCCTGCATGCTGTGATATGATATATGTATATGTATATGTATATGGGGTAAGGGGAAAGGTGAGAGCGTTATATACGCGTAGCCACCTGACCAGTTGGTATGATATGATATCGTCCCGGACGCGGGACATATGTGGGGGAGCCGACATTGTTCGGCGCTATGACATGTTCTATTTTCTAAATATATGGATCGGGCTGCACGTTCCGCAGCAATATATGTATATGGATCGGGCTGCACGTTCCGCAACAATATATGTATATGGATCGGGCTGCACGTTCCGCAGCAATATATTATAGTATATGTATATATGGATCGGGCTGCACGTTCAGCAGCACTAAGCATGCATGGCATCCGCCCTATGAGGCACTCAGATGTACAGGTTACTCTTTTACCTCATGATATGCTCGATATTTCCATTCTGTTATTATTCGTATTTATATCCCTTACTATGTTACTATTCATGCCTTACATACTTAGTACATTGCTTGTACTGACCCCCTTTCTTCGGGGGCTGCGTTTCATGCCGCGCAGGTACACCCAGATGCGTAGAAGCCATTATATAAGACGTTCCAGCGGAGTTGGCAAGCTCCATTTTCTCTGGAGTGTTGCCGGGTCAGAGTGCTATGCTATGATGTCTTGTTCGAAGTTAGAGACTTTGCAGACAGAGTCGTGGGTGTAGTATGTCAGTCTTGAAAGTGGCTCCATCAGTCGATGTGTCATTTGTGTTACGATATAAGTTCTATATGATTATAGGTTTTGTTTGATTGGAAAGCAACGAAAAAGAACATTTCTGAAAATTGTGTTATGCGTTTCATCTTTATTTGATTTAAAGGTCCAAAAGATTATGTATGTAATAAGAGTCAGCGGGTTCGCTCGGCTCCGAGTATGGGGTCGGGTGCCCATCACACCCTAGTAAGATCGGGGTGTGACACCATGGTGATGAACTAGGCCTAATAAATCCCTTCTCAAGCAAATCTTTCAGTTCTACCTTTAACCCTTTAAATTCTGCCGGAGCCATTCGGTAAGAAGGAATGGAGATTGGTTTAGTATCCGGTAACACATCAATAGCAAAGTCAATTTCTCTTTTTGGAGGAAGACCTGAGAGTTCATCTGAAAATACATCCGGAAATTCATTCACTACCGGAACGGATTGAAAAGTCGGTGGCTTTGCTTCGATGTCATGAACTCGGACTAAGTGATAAATATAACCTTTAGCTATCATCTCCTTGCCTTAAGGTAGGAAATAAACCTACCTCTGGGAGACGCTGTATTACCTTTCCATTCAAGCACGGGTTCTTCCAAAAATTGGTATCGAACAACTTTCATTCGGCAATCGACATTGGCATAACATGAGGCCAACCAATCCATACCCATAATCACATCAAAATCTAAAATTTCCAGCTCAACTAGATCAACTTTAGTCTGACGATCACGTACCACAATTATACAATTCCTGTATACTTGTCTAGCAATCATGGGATCACCAACCGGAGTAGATACCTCAAATGGTTTAATTGGCTCGGGTTTCACCCCAGTACGGCCAACAACGTAAAGAGTAATATAAGAAAACGTGGAACCCAGATCTATCAATGCATAAACCTCATGAGAGAATATAGATAGTATACCAGTAACCTCATCTGGGGAGGACTCAAGATCCTGTCGTCCGGCTAGAGTATAGATACGGGGCTGGGTACCACCTAAACTGGACGTTCCCCCTCTGTCTCTACCTTGACCTGCTGGAATGTGGGGAGTCTGCCCTATCAGGCGCACAGACGAAGAAGAACCAGCTGCTTATCCTGTGGGCTGAACCCTACCTCTACCGTACCTTGAGGGACAATCACGCATCAAGTGCCTAGTCTATGCACAAACATAACAAGCATCTGAACCTTGGCGACACGGGCCCGAATGTAACTTTCTGCATTAACTACATCGTGGAACCGGTGGTCGCCTCTGGCTATAATCACCTCCAAACTGGAAACCCGCAGATCTCGAGCTCTGACCTTATCCAGAATAAATAGGGCGGTCAAATCTTCTGCTCGCAAACCGAGGAGGTGCACTAGTCGCCGACTGGCCTGAATATCTAGAATATGACTGCCTCGATCCCCCTCTATAGTCGCTGCCAACACCAACAGATCTAGCCCTCTTGTTCTATCCTCTATCAATATCACGCTCACCCCTTTGCGGCTGTTGCTGCTCCTCTAAATTCTGGGCGTGGGCCTAAATACAGTAAATATCCATCCCCTCTTGCAATGAGGCTGTCAAACAATCTTTAAACAAATGTGGCCCTAAGCCACTCACAAACCAATGCACTCTATCTCCTATATCGACTACCATAGTGGGAGCATGCCGGGCCAATGAATTAAAGTGAAGGCTATACTCCCGGGCACTCATATTTCCCTACTTCAAATTTAAGAATCTATCTGCTCTAGCTCGACGGACCTCGGGTGGCAAATAGTTGCGGATGAAAGCATCTATGAATTCTTGCCAAACTAGGGGAGGTACATTTTCCTTTCTCGAAGATATCCAGTTATTATACCATAGGACTGCTATATCCCAAAGTCTATAAGATGCCAATTCCACAGAATCAGTATTGGAGGCATGGATGATTCTCAACGTTGGCAACATCTCATCACCAAAACCTTGTGGGTCTTCATCCGGCTTCAACCCAACTCTATCGTTGGGTTGAAGCAGGAGCTCTAGCACTAGTCTCCCTGTCACCTGAACCCGTACTCTATCGTTGTGCCTGAGCGGCCACTAACTGTGTCAATAGCTTCGGTCATTTGTTGACCCGAAGCACCCGGTGGAGGAACGGTTGGCATAGGAGCTGGAGCTGAAGCTGAAGCCCCCTCTTGTTCTTCTAGAATAAGCGGACTGTGAGAGGTATTGGATGGAGCCTCATTATTGGATTCACCTTCTTCAATATTTGTTGGTGGCTCCCTTTCCATCCGTCTTTCTGTCGTAGCTCTTGTCACGACCCAATCCCGTGGGCCATGACTAGTGCCCAAGCTGGACACTCGTATACGTACCTGTTAGATATAGTCAACTGAATCTAAGAACAATATGGAAACTTGCGAAAGAACTCCAAAGTTTCATAACTATATATATATATATATATATATCCAGATAACCTATCTCCCGAGGATTCACATCTAATCAAAACATAATATGGTACACAAGCCGACAAGGCTGCCACTACATGTCAATATGATACGCAAGCCGACAAGGCTGCCACTACATATCAGTATCATATGCAAGCCGACAAGAGTGCCACAACAGACGAACATATCCATAGCACATCGTATAGACACAGCTTAACAAAACTTATACACAACCCACACATATGTCTACATACCTCTAAGAGTATCGATAGTGAAATATGACGGGACAGGGCTCCGCCGTACCCCTGGATAAACATATACATATACATCATAAGATCTGTACCAAAAGTCTAGGCTCCGGAACAATGGAGCTCTCCAAGACAGCTGAGCAAAAGTCCTATGCTGAAGGGTCACCAAACCGACTATCTGTACCTGCGGGCTTGAAATGCACCCCCCCCCCCCTCGAAGAGAGGGGGTCAGTACGGGATATGTACTGAGTATGTAAAGCATGTGATACAGTAAAGAGGATCATAACTGAAATTGAGGTCACAGGAGACAAGTATGACATTCAAAATACCAATACATTTGCCTTATAAAACGTAAACAATGCATATCAAAATCATATATCATACCCGACCCATTATGGGACTCAGTGAATAAAGTCATCCTTGGCGCCATAATCACATCATCATATCATCATATCATCACATCATCATATCATCATATATATATATATACCGTACCCGGCCCTCTAGTGAGGGACTTGGTGAACAATGCAGTGAAACTGTGCACGAAAACATACCCGGCCCGTGACTCGGTGAAAGACATATTGAGGCATGCCCGAGCAGAGTAGTGAGAAACCATATGCAAACTAAGTCATATCTGAGACTCAATAGAATATTCAAAATGAACCATCATTTGATAATCAAGACAATAATCATATCAAGTACCCTTCGAATGTCACTGTGGATTATATCAAAATAGAACTTCTGCAATCATGGACACGTATCAAGACATAATGAAATAGCTTCTGGAAATCAAGAACATTAGCCATCCTAGTGGCTCTAAGAATAGGAACTTCTTTGGAATCAGATATACGTCGTCTATTTGTTTCATAAAGATCATGCCAAAAAAAAAGGGTTAGCTTTACATACCTTTAACGCTTATTTAAATGTCCAACGTCTACTTCTCGAGCTCGTAGGTCTAAAATTAAGATAACATAAGCCACAGTTAGATCATCCACATCACTTACTAACCAATCCAAGTACGAATGAAACTTAACGAAATTCGGGCAGCATTTCCCCTGAAAACTTAACAATCCTCGAGATTCCAATTTAGCTAAACATCAATCAAAATACCAACAGCAACAACACCAACCATTTCATATCAAACTAGAATTAAATCCATTCTTAAATCACTTCCAAAACAGCCCAATATACATTCGTATACCAATGTTTGTATACACTTCTTTATTTTCGTATATCTATAGTATAACAACAAACACAACAACAACAAAAATTACCGCCAATCCCATGATATTCCAGCCCACAAAAAAATTCATAACAACCACCAAACAGCCACAAAATATTGTCACAAAACAGCCACGAAAATCATATAAAAATAGCCCGGTATACGCTTTGTATATAATATCTTCATAAACTTTATTCTCCCAAATTCAAGAACAGCAACTTGTCAACAACATCAACAATTATTATATATCATAACTCAGCCAATTCCATCCATTTAATCCAACTAAAACAGCCCCCGATTCATAAATCTCAACAAAACAACAAACGAATTTATAACGCTATTTTCTCCGTTCTAATCCGTTAAAAATCTAAATAAACTTGTTAACAATGAAAAAGGGACCTTACTCTTACCTTAAGTATGCAGCAACCACGTCAACACGTTTCTTCTTGGCTGATTTTTAGCTCAAATTGAAGGTAACGCAACGTACAACACTTTTCTCTTCATGAGCTTCGGGATTCGGAGCTCAGATTTTGATCAAAACTTTATTTTTCTCTCTAAGGCTTTCCTCCCTCTCTCTCTCTAGAATTTTCTGGGTCTTTTTGGTCTGAATATGTGGAGGAAAAGGCTGAAACTTCCCTTAAATAACAAGGAAAATGGGCCTGACCCGGATTGGAATCGGGTTTGGCCCATTTCACTGCCCAGCATGACCTTTCTGCCTTAAAACGTCCATAACTCTTTATCCCGATGTCACATACAGGCCCACAACCTATGTTTGGAAAGGTATTTAAATTATCTACAACTTTATTTTTAGGAGTTTTCCCAAATTACCAAATAATGATGGGGTTATAGCCTCCCGAAGTCAGATCACCCGAAAACGTAACTTAAAAACATCTTTTTGGAGGGCTTACACTTGGATTGGGCTCTGATACCACTTTTGTCACGACCCGACTAGGGGCCATGATGGGTACCTAGAGCTAACGACATAGCACTGCTCATTATGCCAATCTCGATACTTATCCTGAACACATATTACACAAAATAATGTATCAAAATAGCATCTCCTGAATAATGGAGTGCTCCTGAAAACTCGCTGATCAGCTCCTATGAATCTGGGCCACCTCCCTGTCTACCTGTGGGCATGAACACAGCGTTCAAAAGGAAAGGACATCAGTACATTCATTGTACTGAGTATGTAAGGCGTAAACAACAATAATACATCGATGAAATAATGAGTCATCAAGTAAGGAACAACCTGTAACTGACTGTCACTTAATACTAAATAATGCATGCTAACTTACTTCATAAACATCATCATATGATGTATCCATATATAAGCTGCCCGACCATATAGGTACGGTGTGATCATCATTAGCCCCCGTCGAGGCCTCCCACGTCCGGGGTAAACATCTCATGCCGGCCATTAGTGGTGTCTGCCCATGCCCTCTAAACATGGTGTGTATGCCGCCCGCCTTAGCGGTGTCTGCCTGACCATATAGACGCAGTGTAATATCATCATCATATACATCTCATAATGCATGGATAAGAACAAAAAAGACAAACTGTAACTCTATTGGGGTGACGTAAGGTCGAGAAGCCTCGATTCCATTATAGAGTAGCATAATCATCCTGCCTCACCTTGAAGGAACTAGCGTTATAAGGTGAGTGTAACAACAACAAATATCATCAAGGGATCATTAACATCATAAGAATATCATATCATAGGCTTTGGAATCTTTAGACATAGACTCATCATCATTATTATTCATCTCATGAGGAGCTCTTTATAAAAATAGACTCATAGCTTTCGGAATATAAGAAAGTCATGGAAGGATAAAGGAAGTCTTGTCATAGGAATCATGCCTTAAAAACTAAGGGACTAGCCTCACATACCTTGGTGTCGCTCTAACTTATGAATTCAAGCGCTTTCCTCCAATGTTCGCAATTCTACCTTCAAGAGAATTCGTACTAGAATTAGATAATCGAAAACATACTTAAGCTTAAGCTAAACCTAACGAAAATTGGGCAACATCTCCTTTGTTTCTACAACGTTCTCCATATAATATAACAACTCCCAAACGTCAGTTACACACCCGCAATATCATAATCAATAAACTTTATTAAGTTGGCCATTATTCAATTCTCACAATTTCCTTTCAATGCCATCCATAGCCATAGTAGTCACCCAACATCATATTTGTTCACATATTATGCTTCTCCAACATTCTTAATATTATTTATAATTAGATTGTACTCATAAGGTCTCAAGAGTTATGATTCATATCAACTATTATTCAAGAACACCCTCACTTTCACATTTAGGATCTACATTCTACCTTCTTTCATAATCCAAGTCTTTCAACCCCTCAATATTCCAAATCACTTGAAATGATCATAAAACTTACCTTTGATTGTGTAGAAATAGGTTTTGAATTGAAATGCTCCACTTGAAGAATACCCTAGTTCCTCTTCTAAAGAAATTCTTGGCTTCTATGAACCCTAAAAGCTTCCTTATACTTGATTCCCTTGGTTTAATGAAGTTGATCTTTGATTTATCTTGAATTTATGTTGATGAAATATGTAGAACCCTCTAGAAGTCTTGAGAGAAGTGGAGAAGTGGAAATAATGAGAAAATAAGAATGGGAACACATTTGTATACTTGAAAATAGCTCAGCCCGTCGGGTGTTATATAGACCCTTATACGGTCCGTATAATATTATACGGTCCATATAAGTGATCGTATTTCACCATCAGGGATTTGACTTTCCTATTGGGGGTTATGCGGACCATTATACGGACCGTATTAAGTTATATGGGCCGTATAAGTGGTCGTATAACTCCAATTTTTCAAAGTTCATCTCGTCGTTTCGTTTGATCTCCAATCACTATGGAATCTTCTTAGCACTTGTCTAGAACTTCATTAACAATCTAAGGAGCATTATGACTCTTCCTCAAGGCATCATTGAATCCACATTAGCTCGGTACTTTGCAAACCCTTCTTCAAAACACGACTTGTGCTTGTCATTCTTTAACAAACCTTCTTCTCTTGCTTCAGTCGTCTTTGGAATCTCAATTAGAAATGTTAAGTACTACTTCTTACTTGTAGAAATATCATATACTTCTTTCCCTACGTTAATCTATCTACCATATGACGACATGAAATTCTTCGAGGTGTAACAATACTAATACTCAGGCTCTGGAGACGGAGATCTCTCGCGCTGTTGTCCTACCGTAGGAGTCCTGCCCCTGACTGGGGCAACCTGGCGGTCTCTAGCTCTGCCGCGGCCTCTGGCGCTTGACCTCAGGCTATAGTAGCTAGAGTCCTCACCAACTGTGAGAGTATAGATAAAAGTCAGATACCAATTTGATTTTTCCAGATACTAGTTAGAATAAAGTAGCACAAAAGAATGAAAGAAAATGAGATTTCCTAAATGTCCTATGGCCTCTCACAGAGAAGTATGGAGCTTATCGTACCGATCCACGAGACTCTACTAGACACGTTCTTGTATAATAGATTGGGTAACCTAGAGCTCTAATACCAACTTGTCACGACCCATTTTGGTTAAGTCGTGCGGGCACTTACCTTTCCCGCCTCGGTAAGCAAACCCTCAACCCAACGATAGTAAAGGCATAAATAATAAATCATAAATAATAAATCAGTTAAGCAGAAGAGAGTAATTTACGTAAGCCTTACGATAATATTATAGAAGAAAATGCGGAATAAGAAATACACCAAGGGTCTGACCTAATCCATACAAGAGCATCTAAATGAAAATATACAAGTCTGGAATATAATAATACATCAAATCTATCTATGGCTAAGAATGGAAAAGTAAGACATAATAAGAGGAGTCTTCAAGGCAGCAAACGTCTCGTGCTCATCCTGGAAACTCAAAGTTGTACTGATGCTAACTATCAGCCATGGGAGATGGAAGCAGATCGAACCTGGAACTCTACATTCATAAAAGAATGCAGCAAGTGCAGCTCAGTACAAAGTCATAGTACTGGTAGGTATCATCGGCCGACTAAGTATAACTAACATAATTCAGACAATAAAGCAAGATAGGCAGATAAATCAACAAGTATAAATCAAACACAATCAGAAACAAGTATCCGTCATCGCCTAGGTTGAAGCATCTAAACCCAAGTATGCCAAGTCTCAATATATATCCAATCCGAAATTAACCACGCAAGTAGAACACCGGTTCACCACAATATAAGCCAAGATTCAATGCAATGCAGTGTACATATGTACTCCGGATAAAAGTATCGACGTCCCGGTAGCACAACCCATGAAGGACCCGCGAAGTCTAGGTACTCATTCATCCATGATTACAAGACAATCATCATACATCAGACTCTCACATCACACAATCCACAATTTTGGTACAACCATTGGACATCAGACTACTAACATCACTCGTACACAATCAATGATTCCGGGTCAACCATCGGATGTTGGACTACTCACATCACTCTTATGCAAACTGAGCTCTGCTCATCATAGTGTTTTATCAAGTATCATCAATCCATCAACAAAATATCATGAGAGACGTGAATGCTTGCGATTTATGAGTCAACATGAATAATTGATCAATATCACAAGTACTAAACATGGATACACCAACAATATTATGAAAGACTACACAAGTCATATAAAGGCAATAACCCCGAAATCAAATGCCAACAAGTGGGGCACCACAATATCATGAACAAGATATCTCTGCTACACCTTGGAAATTTTCCGTTAACGTACAGTAAATAGACTAACGAAGGGCACGATGTATACAATGTTTTGACAAGTAAGAAATAGCATTTGACGATACTAATTGAAATTTTAAAGACATTTGAGGTGAGGGAAGAAGGTTGTCAAGGAAAGCAAGGAATATGTTGTGTGTCGGGTATGAATTTCGAGTGACAAGTTAAGGATGGAGTAATGATGTCTTGGAGAAGAATGATAATGTCCCTTAGATTGGTATTGAGGTTTTAAAAAAGTGTGAAGAAGGTTCCATAAGGATTGTAGATCAAACGAGTCGACCAGAACGAACTTCGGAGGGCTAGCCATTATACGACTAAACATACTGGCCATATAAACATACGGACCGTATGTCCAATCGTATGTTCTGCCCAGAATGAGGGTCTTCACTGGACCAAACATACGGTCAGTATAAAATATATGGACCGTATGTTGGTATCGGGTCAGGTTTTAAAACGATATAAGGACCCTCTCTCTCATTTAATTCATTTCATTTCCACTCTCCACACCTCAAGAATACTCTAGAATCCTCTCCACTCTTCACCCACAAGAACCCAAGAGAAATATATGATCAACTTCATTAAACCCACAAAATCAAGTGTATGAAACACATCAAAGTTCATCTAAGCCAAGAAGTCCCAATGGAAGTGAACTAGGGTTTTGGTGCAAGAAGAAAACTTCAACTCAAGGATTATTCTTCCATTATCAAAGGTGAGTTTTATGATCATTCCATGTTGTTTAAGATATTTTAAAGTTGAAACACATGGATGGTAGAAGGATATGGAAAATGGGTCATGAATGTAAGAATAGTGTCATTGTTGAGTAGTAGTTTGGAGTGAATTATGAATATTGATATGGTGTGATTATAAGTATGCTATAAGTTACATTTATAACATGGGATAAGTATTATATGTGAGAAACCGCGATAGCGAACTATAACCACGATTTTGGAAGAATCGAAGTGAAATTTGTGAAACGTGGATAATGTAGAGTGAACGAAGATTGTTGGTTATAATATTGTGAATGTTATTATAACTGTTTGTGAGTTGATATATGATATGAGGAAAGTTGTATAAACGAAGGAAATGCTGCCCAATTTTCTCTAGCTTTAATCAAGTATGCTTAAGCTATCAATTATCTAATGATAGTACAAAACTCCATTGAAGGTAGAAACGAGAACATTGGAGAAGAACGTTCAAGCGATAGAATAGCTAAACGAAAAGGTATGTAAGGTTAATCCCTCCTTTTCTAAGGCATGAATCTTATGACATGATTTTTCCTTATTCTCCATGATCTTCTTATATTTCGGAAATTATGAGTCTATGTTCATAAAGAGCCTTATATGAAACGAAATAAGAGATACGTTATGAGTATGCTAATGATATGATGCTTCTACAAAGCTAATGATCCAAGTTATTATTAACTGATGTCGTTCTTTATGCTACACTCACCTTACATGCTAATTCCTTCAAGGTGAGGCAGAATGTTTATGAAACTCCATAATGGATCGGGGGTTCACGACCTTATGTCACCCCGATAAAATATGATTATCTTTGAGTTCTTATACATGCATCATGATGAGAGCTGATGATGATAATGATGCTATGATGAGTTCGAATTTCGTATTCTTATGATCTCATGAATGTTACTTCTTGTTGTTGGTCCCACCTCATGTTTTTAGTTCCTTTATAGTGAGACATAATGATTATGATCATTCCATAACCTCATCGGAGGTCCCCGACCTTACGTCACTCCAATAGATTGATAGCTTATATTTGAGCTCTCATGCCTGCATTAGCTTATGTATATGTAAAACTAAACTGTGTCTATATGGCACAGGCAACACCACTAGTTGGCGGCATGAGATGGTACCCCGGACGCTGGAGGCCTGGATGCGGGCTAATGATTATCACACCGTACCTATATGGTCGGGCAGCTTATACATATATGCATACATGATATGATGATGATTATGGAGTAAGCCAGCATGCATTATTTCTTTTATAATTGATAGTCAGTTACAGGTTGCTCCTCATTTGATGCTTCCTTATTTCATTAATGTATTGTTATTGTTGATGCCTTACATACTCAGTACAAAGTTCGTACTGACGTCCGTTTTCTTTGGACGCTGTGTTCATGCCCACAGGTAGATAGGGAGATGGTGCATATCCATAGAAGCTATCAGCAGATTTACAGGAGCACTCCATTATTCTGGAGGTGCTATTTGATTTATTATTTTGTGTACATATTTGGCCACGGCGGGGTCCTATCCCGTCCATATGTCTAGTACTCAATTATAGGCTCGTAGATACGTATGTGTGGGTAGTATGGTCTCACAATGTCCTTATTGTATATATATATATATATATATATATATATATATATATATATATATATATATATATTATTTTGATAGCCAAAGGGCTTATGTATATAAAGGTAAACATGTTTCAAATGAAAATGGTTTTCCTATGATTATGAGCAAAAGAATAATGAAGAAACGTATAATGAGTATGATAAGTAATAGAATGAGTGGTGCTCGGTGGTTATCCCCAGGTACCCGTCATGGCCCCTAGTCGGGTCATGAAAAAAGTGGTATCAGAGCAGTTCAGTCCTAGGAAGTGTCTACGAGCCGTGTCTAGTAGAGTCTTGTTTATGGTTTGTTGCGCGCCACACTAATAAACAGGAGGCTACAGGGCATTTAGGAAAAATGACCATCTTTGATCTTAAGAGATCGTGCGATAGAGCTGTGTTATAAGATTTTCTCCTCCTTAATAGTGTGCTATGATTTCAGCAAAGTTGATGAACGGAAAAGCTACCGCAGCCCAGAAGGGCAAGGTAGTGATTGCAGAAGGGCTTGAACGGGAGCCATCTATGGATATGGAGGAGAGTGAACCCCAAAATAAGGCCCCACCTCAGTTTTCTCATACTTCGCCCACTTTCGAGGATCAGAGGGGAGCCTCAACTTTAGCTCCCGCACCCCCAGTCCCTCCTCTAGATGCCTCGGGCCTAGAGATGAGACAGGCTATTATTTTACTGACTCAATTAGTAGCCGCTCAAGCTCGGCAGCAGGATGTGGGCCACGGTAACAGGGGTTGGAGAAAGAGAGTTAATTCTTCAGGGTTTGATCATGAGTTTAGGGGCGCTCCGAGACAACAATTCCCTAGGCACTCAATTCGTTCAACAACTAGTGCTTCTCCATAGTTTCTTGGACCCAGGTTTGATGGATCTACTTATTCTAGGCCACCCAGAGTCTCTGAGTTTCTAGTTCTCGGATTCAAAGTGGTTCCAGTAAGGAGAGGTCACCCGTACCACGATGTACACAGTGTCACAAGTTACATTTTAGACCATGCCTCTTGGGCTCGAATTTTTGTTATATAGCTGTGCTCGGCCAGGCCATCTCAGGCGCGACTGCCCATGGAGGCGTGGTAGAGATAAGGTTCGACCTATGGGGTTAGTTGCTGGCTCTTCATCGTTGGTAGGCCCTCCGAGGCAAAGGTCGCAGATATCAGCAGGCTGGAATAGAGCTCATAGAGGAATGCCCAGTCCAAGTGGATCCCAGCACTATACCTATCCATTAGCTGGGCGACAGGATCTGGAGTCTCCCCCTGATATTGTCCTAGGTATATTGTTTGTATCCTTTTATGATATGTACGCATCGATTGATTCGGGTCCTATGCCGTCATATATTACTTCTGATGTTATTGACTGTGCTAGAGTAAAAGTCTGGGCCAATCAAGCAAATTGAGATGTATATGCTTGTTAGTGACCCAGTGATAGCCAGAATCATAATTTATGAATAAGTTGCTTGACCGTGTGTAGAAAATATATATACATATATTGGAGTTCTAGACAGAGTCTGCAGGCACAACTTATGAGACGAGCTTTATTACTTACATCCTTTTATGGTAAACAGTTTTGTGGTGCTGAGTTGCATATTATATGTGTTTTGATATGTGTCCTATTAAGGCAGGAGATGTTTTTTCTAGGCAATGTGCATGTTTCGGATTGTTATGTTTATGAGAGAAACTCTGCCGAAATTTTCTCAGGAATCTAAAGGAAATTGCGGGGACTGTAGACAGAATTGTCGTGAAAAGAAAAAGAGGCCAGCAACGAGTGATTAAGGACGAAGCTAGCATTTAAAATGCAGGATAGACATAGCGAGCATGCATTATACTATGGGAATGATGAATGGGTTAGGATGGAATAAAGAACACGGGAAGAGAGAGTGACGTGCTCGGAATAGAAAGAATTTTTATATACTAAGGAGGATTGAAGGGATAAGCACTCTAGAAGAAGTTGTAAGTTAGAAAGTGTGGTTAGTTCCCTTTGTTTTGAGAGATATTAAGTTATGAGATAAAATTGATGTGTATGTGTAAGCCGATGCACGATGCGCTGAATCAGATTATTAAGCTATGCCTCGCCTGAGGAATATAGTGGGAGCGACTTTCAGGTCACTATAAGCTAACCTTAATGGCTTGGGCAATACTTTGAGAAGATAGATTCGAAGAGATGTGTTCACAAAAGCTCCTTGCCTAGCAATTGGTTGACCTTATGATCGTGGTTATGTTCTGGGTATAGTTTAAGTTATGCCTCCGGGAATTTGCGGGTGATTATGCAGCATGGATTGCTATTATAGCTATGAGGAGTAGCGAAAATGAGACAAAGTGATCGATGAAACAAAAGGATGACAAGTGATGAACGCTCAATATATGTGATGAACGTGGTAAAAGTGTTAGAAACAAAGGAGGAAGGGTAGGAGCGAGGCAAATAGGAGGGAAGCCCACTAGAACAGTAACTCGATAAACAGAAGGTGGAAGAGCATCAAACCCTGTGGATCTTCTAGTACTACGAAGAAATAGTAATGGGTGTCGTGAAGTTATTGAGATCTTAATCAGGCCGTGAGAGCAGATGTTATATCCCGTATTTTGTACGTTCGGATATTTCAAGATAGTCGTGGTAAGTTAAGGGCAAGACAATTTTCCAAAGTTATTTTAATATACAAGTTTTTTATTAGTATGGAAATATTGAGAAAAGCTAAGGCTAAAAAGGGAAATTCACAAGGTGGTTCATGGTAATATTGTGGAAGGCTAGGGGCAAAACGAGAATTTCACAAAAAAAAATTTAAGAAGGTTCTAGCCAAGGCCACTCTTGGCCGTGTGGTGTGGGGTGGTCCGCACCCCAAGGCTTGGCCAATTGGCTCAAGCCAAAGGTGGGGGCATGTGTTCCCCTTATACTTTTAGAAACTATATATATATATATATATATATATATATATATGAACAAGAGGGGATAATCTAGACATTTCCATTTCTCTTCACAACTTAAGAAAACTTGAAGAAGAGGGAGAAGGGTATTCAGCCACCATGGCTGAATTTGAAGCCATGGAAATTGATGACAAAAAAATATTTTCTTCTAGTATTCCAACTAATTGGAACGTCCTCTTTAACATGGAGTGGTTGTTGGACCAATCAAACCATTCATTTGCGCAAGTTCACAACCCTAGCCGAGCCAAGAAGTTAAGTGAAAAAGGTATGTATTCAATCTTCTTTTACTTGTGTTAGGAATGATTTATGCATGTTGTAGTATGTAGACATGGATGAAATTCATGGAAATATATATGTTGGAGTGAACCCGTGTGGGTGTTGTATGGTATAGAAGTGATGAACTAATTTTACTTAGTATTTTAATTCTTGTTGTGGTAGATTCTATGATGTAAAATGAGAATTTAATGGTTTTGGATGAAGTGGAAATTGTGTGTGGGCCATTGTAGAGATTAATGTGACACTAGTATGGTTTCTTATATTTGCATGAATGAATTTGTTAATGTGTGGGTTGTTGATATAACTCATGAATTTGGAAGCGAGAGATGTGTTTGGAAGATTGTAAGTTGGGTTGTTGTGATTGAATTGAATATAAGTGAAATGTCGTTGAAATATGCAAAAAGAGTTACTAACGTTAGATTGCATTCTTGATTGATTGTTGAAGTTGTTAATATGGTTGTTGGTATTGTTGTTGATAATTTAGCCGAGTTGAATTCTCGGGTTGTTGTTGATAATTTGGCCGAGTTGAATTCTCGGATTGTTGTTGATGATTTGGCCCAGTTGGATTCTCGGGGATGGTTGAATTTACAGGGGAAATGTTGCCGAAATTTCGGGAGATTATAAATAAATTTATTTGAAAGACTAAGACAAGTGTGTGACGATGAGTTAATGATTGTGTAAATTCTTTTGAATGTAGACTAGCGAGCTTGGACAAATAAGCGTAGCTAATAGGGCGTGGAACAGGTATGTAAGGCTTACCCTTTCTTTCTTTTGGCATGTCCTAGAAATGAGTAAGTTATGACATGTACCTTGGGGTAACTCTATTCCTTAATTCCGAGCTTGTTTATGATTCTTATTCACTTCTTGACATAAGCATGTTTAGTATGGTCGATCTTATTGTATGATTGAATAACGAGCAAAGCATAAAGAGTTCTGTTCCTAAAAGGGTTCTATAAGGGTTAATGCCCTTAACTTTCATATGCTAACTCAGATTGTTTTGAAACGTTCATAAAGGTCTCTATAATGAATAGCGTCCATAACTTTCTAATGTTAACTCGGATTGCTCTGAAACGTTTAAAAAGGTTTCTGTAATGAATAACGTCCATAACTTTCTTATGCTAACTCGTATTGACTCAAAACGCGTTTATGATCTTTCAATTGCCAATTAGTGTACTCATCTATCGAGTCTTGAAAATTGATTTTTATGGATGTAGTTTCTCACTACTCTGCTCGTGCATGCCTCAATATGTCTTTCACCGAGTCCCGGGCCGGGTATGTTATCGTGCGTAATTCCACTGCATTGTTCACCGAGTCCCTCACTAGAGGGCCGGGTAGGGTATATATATATATGATGACATGATGATATGATGATACGGGGATGGCGGCCAGGAGGGCACATGATGACTTCATTCACCGAGTCCCTCACTAGAGGGCCGGGTACGGTATATATACATGATGATATGATATATGATGTTCAAATGAATGATTTTATCCACCGAGTCCCATAATGGGCCGGGTACGGTATACGATAATGATATGCACGATTTTCATTTCATAAGGCAAGTGTATTGATGTTTTTAAAAGTCATTCTTGTTTCTGGCCAATTTCTATTTTAGTTATGATCCTCTTTACTGTATTTCATGCCTTACATGCTCAGTACATATTCCGTACTGACCCCCTTTCTTCGGGGGCTGCGTTTCATGCCACGCAAGTACACCCAGATGAGTAGAAACCATTGTAGAAGATATACCGGCGGAATTGGCGAGCTCCATATTCTCCTGGAGTGTTGCCGAGTCAGAGTATTCATGTTATGGTTCCTTGGTTGGTGTTAGAGACTTTGCAGACAGAGTCGTGGGTATAGAAAGTCAGTCTTGTAAGCGGCTCCACCAGCCGATGTGTCCTTATGTATTATGTTATAGATTCCTTATGATAAAAGATTTACTTGCCTTGAGAACGATGAAAAGAATGATTCTGCAAGACCTTATTATGTATTTCATTCCTATTTGATTTAAAGAGTCCAAAGCGACTATGTGTGTAGTAAGAGTCAACGGGTTCGCTCGGCCCTAAGTAAGGGTCGGGTGCCCATCACACCTTAGTAAGATTAGGGTGTGATAGCAGTGTGGCTAATTAAATTATGATCCGAAGTACGAAATCGACTATGGAGTAAAATATCTTATGTGTGATGAACAACTTTACCCAACATCTCTTTAGAGAATTCTACAAGGACCATGTACTACCCTGTCGTCAATATGTTGAGATAGTAAGGATAGATACGCTATGGCAGTATGAACTGATCATAAGGGAAAATGGAGGTGAATGGCGGATTGAGATGGGAAGTCAAGTGCAACAGTCACCGCGAGCAAGTTACATGGATGCGAAGTTTCAATGTCGCATAACAATTTAGGAAGCATTATACAGTGAAAGCCTTAAAGGCAGAGTGCTTGACTCAGAATTTAGTAATGCCTTTACTAACGGGAAGGTGCGGCGCTAACAATAAGAGAGGGCCGAAATGGAAATGAATTATTTAAAAACGTGCAAATACTGGATGGTAGCAACTTACATTCAGAAGGAAAGGATGTGTGTGATCATTTAGAAGAGAAATATTATGGATTATGCGAGAACTTGAAGCTTAAAGTAGTCAAACACGAAGAAATTAAAGCTTCATAGCGCAGTAACTGCAGTAAGATAGATTTGGGAAAGAAACCGGAACCGAGCAGTGGGGATAAAGAAGGAAATAACGAGTAAACTTGTATAAGACAATTTCGTGGAACAAGTCGAGGATGAGGATGAGTCTAGAGCTGAAACAGGCGTGGAAACTGTAAAGGATCACATGAGCTACCTATGAAAATTTGTCAAAATTCTTGGTTCTCTATCGGTGTCTGAAGATCGATACATTTCAAGAAGATTTGGGGAAGATGATCCATTCTAGTAAACCTTCATTTTGGAATAAATGAACGGATAGAGCTCGTTTAATAACTTCCCAAGGTACGTTAAGGACACGCACGTTAAGCCTTGAAGAAAGATAAAAATATCTGTAAGATGGCTTGGAATTGATATACCGGTAGTCGTATAAAGCTTGCAAAAATGAGAGTGTATTAAATCATTGGAGTGCGGGAATTTCATTCCAAAAAGATTTAGGGAAGATTATTGGGAGAATTTACGAGAATTTCTTGTTACCCTCTCAAATGGTTTTGAGGTAATGAAGGAAGAACTAATGTAAGCTTGATGAAGATATTAAGAAAGAATGTGGAAGTAGAAGAGATGCATTGGAAAGCAAAAGAGGGTGTGAAAACCCAAGTATACACATTTACCTCCCCACCCCTCCGGAAGAGATTCAAAGTGAGACTTCAACATTACGAGGTATGTATGTTTTCTTCTTATTCTTTTAGGTCGTGAGTGGCCAAACTTTATTGCTATGATGTTTTGGCCCTGTGAGGCATTGTTATTATAGGCTGTTGCGATAGGATGGAAGTACCATATTACAGGGGAAACTCTGGCGAAATTTTTGTAGAATTCCCGAGTGTTTAACATTCGAGGACGAATGTTCCAAAAGGGGGGAAGAATGTTACACCTTGGAAATTTTCCGTTAACGTACAGTGAATAGACTAACGAAGGGCACGACATATACAATGTTTTGATAAGTAAGAAATAGCATTTGACGATCCTAATCGAAATTTTAAAGACATTTGAGGTGAGGGACGAAGGTTGTCAAGGAAAGCAAGGGATATGTTGTGTGTCGGGTAAGAATTTCGAGTGACAAGTTAAGGACGGCGTAATCATGTCTTGGAGAAGAGTGATAATTTCCCTTAGATTGGTATTGAGGTGTTAAATAAGTGTGAAGAAGGTTCCATAAAGATTGGAGATCAAACGAGTCGACGAGAACGAACTTCGGAGAGCTGGGCACTATACAGCCAAACATACTGGTCGTATAAAACATACGGACCGCATGTCCAACCGTATGTTCTGCCCAGAACGAGGGTCTTCACTGGACCAAACATACGGTCCCGACATACGGTCAGTATAAAATATACGGACCGTATGTTGGTCCGTATGTTCGTATCGGGTCAGATTTTAAAACGATATAAGGACCCTCTCTCTCATTTAATTCATTTCATTTCAACTCTCCACACCTCAAGATTACTATAGAATCCTCTCCACTCTTCACCACAAGAACCCAAGAGAAATCTATGATCAACTTCATCAAACCCACAAAATCAAGTGTATGAAGCACATCAAAGTTCATCTAAGCCAAGAAGTCCCAATGGAAGTGAACTAGGGTTTTGGTGCAAGAAGAAAACTTCCACTCAAGGATTATTCTTCCATTATATAAGGTGAGTTTTATGATCATTCCATGTTGTTTAAGGTATTGTAAATTTGAAACACTTGGATTGTAGAAGGATATGGAAAATGGGTCATGAATGTAAGAATAGTGTCATTGTTGAGTAGTAGTTTGGAGTGAATTATGAATATTGATATGTTGTGATTATAAGTATGCTATAAGTGACATTTAGAATATGGGATAAGTATTATATGTGGGAAAACGTGATAGCGAACTATGACCACGATTATGGAAGAATCGAAGTGAAATTTGTGAAACGTGGATAATGTAGAGTGAATGAAGATTGTTGGTTATAATATTGTGAATGTTATTATAGATGTTTGGGAGTTGATATATGATATGAGGAAAGTTGTATAAACGAAGGAAATGCTGCCCAATTTTCTCTAGGTTTAATCAAGTATGCTTAAGCTATCGATTATCTAATGTTAGTACAAAACTCCATTGAAGGTAAAAACGAGAACATTGGAGAAGAACGTTCAAGCGATAGAATAGCTAAACGAAAAGGTATGTAAGGTTAATCCCTCCTTTTCTAAGGCATGAATCTTATGACATGATTTTTCCTTATTCTCCATGATCTTCTTATATTCCAGAAATTATGAGTCTATGTTCATAAAGAGCCTTATATGAAACGAAGTAAGAGATACGTTATGTGTATGATAATGATATGATGCTTCTACAAAGATAATGATCCAAGTTATGATTAATTGATGTCGTTCTTTATGCTACACTCACCTTATATGCTAATTCCTTCAAGGTGAGGCAGAATGTTTATGAAACTCCATAATGGAATCGGGGGTTCACGACCTTATGTCACCCCGATATAATATGATTATCTTTGAGTTCCTATACATGCATCATGATGAGAGATGATGATGATAATGATGCTATGACGAGTTTGAATTTCGTATTCTTATGATCTCATGAATGTTTCTTCTTGTTTTTGGTCTCACCTCAGGTTTTTAGTTCCTTCAAAGTGAGATATGATGATTATGATCATTCCATTACCTCATCGGAGGTCCCCGACCTTACGTCACTCCAATAGATTGATAGCTTATATTTGAGCTCTCATGCCTGCATTAGCTTATGTATATGTAAAATTACACCGTGTCTATATGGCACGGGCAGCACCGCTAAGGCGGGCAGCTTATAGCTGATTACATCGTGTCTATATGACACAGGCAGCACCACTAGTTGGTGGTATGAGATAATACCCCGGACGTGGGAGGCCTGGACGCGGGCTAAAGATTATCACACCGTAACTATATGGTCGGGCAGCTTATATATATATGCATACATGATATGATGATGATTATGGAGTAAGCCAGCATGCATTATTTCTTTTATAATTGATAGTCAGTTATAGGTTGCTCCTCGTTTGATGCTTCCTTATTTCATTAATGTATTGTTATTGTTGATGCCTTACATACTCAGTACAATGTTCGTACCGACGTCCGTTTTCTTTGGACGTTGTGTTCATGCCCACAGGTTGACAGGGAGATGGTGCAGATCCATAGAAACGATCAGCAGATTTACAGGAGCACTCCATTATTCCGGAGGTTCTATTTGATTTATTATTTAATGTACATATTTGGGCACGGCGGGGTCTTGTCCCATCCATATGTCTAGTACTCAAGTAGAGGCTCGTAGATACGTATGTGTGGGTAGTATGGTCTCACGATTTCCTTATTGTATATATATATAAAGGTAAGCATGTTTCAAATGAAAATGGTTTTCCCATGATTATGTGCACAAGAATAATGAAGAAACGTATAATAAGTATGATAAGTAATAGAATGAGTGGTGCTCGGTGGTTAGCCCCGGGTACCCGTCAGGGCCCCTAGTCGGGTCGTGACAATCTCAATAGTCTCCAAAATCCACTATCACTATGCGGCATCAAGCCCAAAAAAATAGGACAACAGAATCACAACACAACGGGATGGCTAGCTCCAATCACACAAAAGGGCCCAACCTAATACAATATCCAACCCAACTTCATACCCGAAGGTTTACATGCTTTCTCCGATAATATAATCTAAATATATGCTTCGCTACACGACGTCTCACCAAGGGTAAGCCATAACCTACCTGGATGGCCTAACAGCAAAACACCAATAATCACTCATTCGCTTTCCCCTTCTGCTGAGCCTCAAAATCAAAAAAGTCTAGGCATATTTGAAATCTAGATTAGCATTTGGGAGTAAATTATCAAATTAAGCACTAGGTGATCAAAACCCAACAACTAATTGCTAAATTAACTCAAGGATTCACCTAATTCTGAATTTCAAGTAAAACCCCTAATATTTGGTATAAACCCTAACTCTTAGATTTACGAATCCAACACTAATACTGGAAGATATATGATTAAAAACCTTAGATATATCATAATCTAGCATAGACCTAATCAATTTCATCATTAATAAGTCTAGATAGAAAATCCATCAAAGCCTACTTTTAAGCTTCCATTACTAAGGGACTAACAAGGAAAGAGGAATTCTAAGATGATTAGGAACAATGAAATAGCAAGAGTGTTAGGAGAACTTACCACCAAGAATCTTCACCAATAATCCCCACGAATAGTTCCCAAGAGCTCAAATTTCGGAATAGTATTAAATGATAGACAAAGGGCATTTAACACTTCATTTAATGATCTAACTACTTCCGTGACATTAAGGCGCTCCAGCAGTGCCGCTCCAGCGGTGCCGTGACTGCTACAGCGGTCATGCCCAAATGGCAAGGACCACTCCAGCGGCAGGGTGACCGCTTCAGCGGTACCTCTGCCGCGGTGCTGGTGCCGCCGAAGCGGGCATCAGACCTCAGAGAGTTCTCCAAGTTTCACACTTCAACCCGAATTTTCGACTAATTCTCGAGGCCATCTGCTCACAAATCAAATAAACAGACACATATAAAATCACGCTACGAACGCGCTCGTGGCCTCGAAATTCCCAATGGATCAACTCCCGATACCTCAGTTCTAATTTCCCAACCCATGTCCCAAAATGCATCCAAGTGCATTGGGAACCAAACCAGATATACACACAAGTTCTAACTGATAATTCAGACCTCTCGGAATCGACGAATTTTCCAAAAAGGTCCGTTTAAACAAATTCAATTTTGAGTCAACTCTTTTTCGCTTAAAGCCCATAATTTACAAAAAGTCTCGCTAATCAAGTCTAAACACCTCGAGGAGCGTGTCAACGGTCCCCTCGGATCAAAACTGAGCTAACTAAGCTTGAAAAGGGGCAATCGTTACAAAGACTCCCAATATAGACAACTACACAGGCACGAACTCACCTCTCTAATTCCTGATTATTTTGGTTCCCTTATTGCCGCAATAATAGTAGCTACCCGACTAGGCACAGTAGTACTACTTCATATTTCCTTTAGGCCTCAATAATTATTCCTTATCTCATCAGTTCCACTAACACTTGCTTTCTGATTTTTAGCCTTAGAGTTTTCTATGCGGTTCACTCGCTAGGGTATGATGCATCCATGAAACATACTCCTCACACTTTGACCAAACACTGTAACTCTCTAAATCCATCAGATTTAACACAGAAATTCTGGAAATTAATAATTCGTTCTTATGTCAACACCTTCATGCATGATCGACACTCCTCAGACAGTCCAACACAATTGTAAGAGATGCATAATGCAATTATAGTAGAATGACAACATGTAAACATGAGGATATGAATGTATGTAATGCAATGCAAGGCCCAATACACAAACTGTACATACATGATAATTGGTATCTTTGCCCAATAGTCATGACCTACAGGGAACCCATGGTGTCCGTGTACCACTCATTTTGGAAAGAACCTCGAACCATGAGCTCACAACTAGACCATAGCCTCACCCCCAGTAAAATATGTCTTTTCATATATTTATATATATATATATATATTGTCATATCACTTTCGATGATCGATTATCAAGTCGTACCTTATATTCAAACCAACTCGGCCATAAAACTAGGTAGTACAACTAATATTTACTCAAACTTTCCACTCCGTGCAGCGTTCATTTAATGCAAGAAATTATATGCAACAATGCTAATAAATAAACCCAGTATCATGGAAAATGCCCTGGACAAGCGCCACACTATTATGCCATAGCTTCCACTCACTCAAGACAACCCTCTTATTGGCAAGAACGAACAATCGTATGAATATTGCAAATAACTTAATAATTTACTAAGAAACTAAATTGTCATGACCCAACCCCGTGGGCCATGACTAGTGCCTGCCCTAAACACCCGTATACGTACCTATTAGATATAGCCAAACTGAAACTACGAACAATATGGTAACTTACGAAAGAACTCTAACGGTTCATAACGTCATCATATATATATATGTATCCAGATAGACTGTCTCCTAAGGAGTCACAACTAATCAGATCGTAAAATGATACGCAAGCCGACAAGGCTGCCACTACACATCAATATCATGTCATATGCAAGCCGACAAGGCTGCCATTACAGATGGATATATACATGGCACAACGTTTAGACACAGCTGAACAGAACTTATACACAACCCACACATATGTCTACAGACCTCTAAGAGTACGAATAGCGAAATATGACGGGACAGGGCCCCGTCGTACCCCTGGATAACATATACATATATATCATAAGATCTGCACTAAAATCTAGACTCCGGAACAACGGAGCTCTCCCAAAACAGTTGAGTAGAAGTCCTATGCTGAAAGGTCACCAACCGACTATCTGTACCTGCGGGCATAAAACGCAGCCCCCAAAGAAAGGGGGTCAGTACGGAATATGTACTGAGTATATAAAGCATGAAATACAGTAAGAAGGATCATAACTGAAATAAGGAGTACAGAAAACAAGTACAATGTCCAGAATACCAAAACACTTGCCTTTGAAACATAAATCATGCATGTCAATATCATATATCATATCCGGCCCATTATGGGACTCGGTGAACATGGTCGCCACCCCGTCTTTGGCGCCATAACACAGCATAACACCATAAACACATCATAACGCCATAACACAGCATACTCCATAACACAGCATAACTCCGTAACACAGCATAACTCCGTAACACAGCATAACTCCATAACATAGCATAGTTCCATAACACAGCATAACACTATCATACATATATATATATATATCATATTCTGACCCTTTAGTAAGGGACCCGGTGAACAATGCAGTGGAACTCTGCACGATAACATATCCTGGCCCGGGACTAAGTGAAAGACATATTGAGACACGCACGAGTGGAGTAGTGAGCAACAATATGAAAATTAAAACATTTTCAAAGACTCAATAGAATAATCAAAATGAACTGTCATTTGAAAATAAGGACAATAGTCATACCAAATACCTTTCGGATGCCACTGTGGATTATATCAGAATAGAACTTCTGGAATCATATATATGTATCAAGGTATACCAAAGACTCAATGGAATAATCAACACGAACTAACATTTGAAAATCAAGACAATAGTTATATCGAATACCTTTCGAATGCCACTCGGAAACATATCAAATATCCCTCGAATGTCATCATGAAGTATATCAAAGAGCCTTAAGAATCATAGTCATATGTCGATATAGTATGAAACATCTTATAGAAGGCTGGACATTAGTTATCATAGAGTTCCTAAGAATAGGAACTGATATATATCGACTATTATCCAACGTATAGAAAACTGAAGGGGGACGCTCAATCACTTAAGAGTTCTAACCCCAAAGTTCATATCATTCATCGCTTAGATCTAAGACATGCCAAAAGAAAGAAGGGACAGGTTTACATACCTGTTAACGACTATTCGCAAACCCATTCGCTTTGTCTCTCTTTTAGCCTATTTAATATAAAAATAACGTTATCGTTAGTAACTATACTTTCTAGTTCGTAAATCCGTAGCCCATCGTTTATAGAACTTATTCTTTAACTTATACTTTCTCGATTAGGGTTTTTCATTAGTTAAGGACTTAACCAAAATCGGGCAGCATTTCCCCTGTATATTCGCTTAACCCGAATTCTCAATTATTTTCCTATTATCACCAAAATACCAACAATAGAGATATACATACGAAATTCTTACAATTCAGCCCATAACAATTCCAACAACCCAACAATCCTTCTTAATCCTTTTCAACCCACAATTTCGTATAACAACGATTTCATGCAATTTCTTACTTCCAATTTCATCCAATCCAATTTTAATCCTTCCATTACAACACTATTAATACAATTATACTGTAAAACAAGAAAATCTTACCAAATGTTTCTCGGAGGAATTTCTATGCTCAATTGCTCCAATTTTACAATTTCTTCTTCTCCAACTTAAAATTCAATATTGCTATCACCTCCTTGAATTTGTATTGCACTTGGAATTTGATTAATTAAGCACCAAAATAAACTTTTTCCTTCAACCATGGTTGGCCGAGACCAGCCATGGAAATGCTCCCTTTTTTTTCCTAAGTAATTTTTTTGGAAATGAACTTAATTGTCAACTTTGTTCACAAACCATACCTTATATATGGTTGTCCCCTAAGGGACACGTACCCCTCCCTTGTGACTCACCATTTTATTTTTATTTTTCATTCTTCTTTTATTTTTATTTTGGGTGGGGCCCACTAATTATATTTAACTTAATTAATTTAATTAATCACTAATTCTTACTTAATAATCTAATCACAATTAATTAGTTCCTAATCTCCAATAATATTTATACACTAAATAAAATTTATAGACAATTTATGTAATAATTAAACTTGAAAATTAAAGGTTCCTATTTCACGTCCGAAAATAATTCCGCCTTTAACTTGAGTCGATTTGCTTGCGAATAATTCGACGTATAAATATACGGGGTATAACATAAATATACCTCGAAATAATTATGCTAACCTACGGGGTAACCTTCCTTAATAGCGGCAAGTGATCTCTCCCAATTAGTAACACATAGACATCAACAATTTATAGAACTTAGTATTTACCCTAGTTACTATATATACATAACTTCCCTTAAGCTATATGTATATCCACTTGAAATCCATGCATGAATACCTAATAATGCTTTCTCCCGTCAATTCTATAGGTATGTACGACTCACTAATCAAAGTCTAACTCAAGTAAATCGTAACCTACCTTGAAGACGAGTAGCTATTCGAACTTCCATGAAGTATCCATCTCCCTAGCCGGTATCCTAAATCTGTGAGAGATGATAATTGATGGAGATGATGTGAAGAACGTTGGAGGAGCTTCTTTTTCTTAGTGTCAAGGGTTTTTCTTAATGTAAAACCTAATAGCAGCCTTGAAGAGTCTTTTATTAAAAGGGAGGGTGAAATATAACACTAAGTGTGGGAAAACGCGTCCACTGGTCCGTGATGTCCGTTATGGCATACATCAGGCTCACCACAGCGAGACTGCTATGGCGGTGCCCTATCAGCTGCGGCAGTCACGACCTGATTAGGGGCCATGACGGGTACCCAAAGCGAACTACCGAGCACCACTCATTATGGTAATCATCATACCCCAACTGAACATACACAATCTCCAAGGCAACACATACATATGTATATATATAAGCCCTTTCGGCTGCAAAAAATGATATACACTGATGGATCCATAAGACAACTACTACCCACATATCTGTATCTACGAGCCTCTACTAGAGTACTGTGACATAAGGATGGGACAGGACCCCGTCATAAACCAAATATATACACAAAAGGATGTGACCATAAGTAGCACCTCCGGAGTAGTTGAGTGCTCCTGCGAACCCGCTGATAAGATAAGCTCCTACGGGTCTGCACCGTCTCCATGTCTACCTATAGCCATGGACACAACATCCAAAAACAAAAGGACGTCAGTACGAAAGTGTACTGAGTATGTAAGGCATGAATAATACTAGCATAATAAAGAAATTATTAAACATGAGGCGAAGACATAACCTGCTTAGCTTTTAAACGAAAACACATGTTATGCATATCAAATATAGCATCATCGTTAATCCGCGTCCGGGTAACTATCACACGCCGCCCTCTAGTTAACGAAAATTGGGCAGAATTTCCTTTGTTTCTATAAGTTCCTCCATATGATATAACAACTCCCAAACTTCAATAATAACATTCATAATATCATAATCAATAACTTCGAAAAGTTCGACATTATCCAATTCCCACAATTCCTTACCAAAATGATTCATCACCATAGCTATGGCATAACACCGTACTCGTTCTTAATTAATACTCCTTTAATATCATTTGTATCACTTCAACAAGATTTCACTCATAACATCTCAATAGTCATGATTAATGTCAAACTACTATTCAAGAATACCTCTATTCTCATGTTTGTAACCCATTTCCTACTTTGTTCCATAACCCAAGTCTTCCAACCATTCACTACTCTTAATAGCATATAATGAACCTAAAACTCACCTTTGATTTTAAAGTAATGGGTTTTGGATAGAATTGCTTCACTTGGAGAAAACCCTAGCTTCAACTTCCAAGAGATTCTTGACTTCTAGCAAACCTAGAGAGCTTCCTTGCACTTGATTTCCTTGGATTGATGATGTTGATATTTGATTTGCCTTGGATTTATGTTATTGGAATGTGTGGAACCTTCTAGAGGTCTTGAGAGAAGTGGAGAAGTTGGAAGAATGAGAAATTAGAAGTAGGAACATATATATATACTATAAAAATACTCAGCCCGACGGGAGTTTTACGGACCCTTATACGGTCCGTATAATATTATACGATCCGTATAAGTGACCGTATTTCACCATCAGGGAAATCCCCTTTTCTATAAGGTTATACGGACCCCTTATACAGACCATATAATGTTATACGGACCGTATAAGTGGTCGTATAATCCCATTTTTCTGAAGTTAATCTCGTCGTTCCGTTTGATCTCCAATCCTTATGGAACCTTCTTAGCACTTGTTTAACACTTCATTAATAATCTAAGGAGCGTTATAACTTTTTCTCAAGACATTATTAAATGCACATTAGCTCGGTACTTTGCAAACCCTTTTCAAAACACGACTTATACTTCACATTCGTCAACGAACTTTCTTCTCTTTCCTCGAATTTCTTTGGAATCTTAATTAGAATCGCCAAGTAACCTTTCCTATTTGTAGGGACATCGCATATACCTCACCCTACGTTAGTCTATTTACCGTGCAATGACATGAAATCTTTTGAGGTTTAACACTCTTCCCCCCCTTTAAAAACATTCGTCCTCGAATGTTAAGTTCTCGGGAATCGTACAGAAATTTCGCTAGAGTTTCCACTGTAATATGGCCCTACCATCCTCTCACAACAGCCCATAATAACAACGCCTCACAGGGCCACAATACAATGGCAAGAAAATATGGCCACACATTACCAAAAACACTAAAAAGAAAGCATTACATACCTCATAATACTGATGTCTCATCTTGAATCTCTTCCGGGGGTGGAAACAAGTGTGGGTACTTGGACTTCATGTTTTCTTCCACTTCCCAAGTCATTTCCTCTCGATTATTGTTCCGCCACAAGACCTTGACTGAGGCTACCTCTTTATTTCTAAGTTTCCGTACTTACCTATCTAGTATAGCAATAGGTACCTCTTCATAAGCCAACCTTTTCGTAACTTGAACATCATCTATAGGCACGATTCTAGTAGGGTCTCCGACACACTTACGGAGCATTGATACATGGAAAATCGGATGGACTGATTCAAGTTCTAGGGGTAAGTCCAGTTCATAAGCTACTTGGCCCATCTTGCGGACAATCTTATAAGGTCCAATGTATCGAGGACTTAATTTTCCCTTCTTACCAAACCTCATCACGCCTTTCATCGGTGATACCTTTAAGAATACCCAATCATCAACTTCGAATTCTATGTCTCGCTGAAGGTTGTCCGCATAAGATTCTGGCGACCTTGGGTTGTCAATAATCGATCTCGGATGACCTTGATCTTTTCCAATGCTTGATGAATCAACTCTAGAGCTATTAGTTATCTCTCCTACTTCAAACCACCCAATTAGGGATCTACACTTTCTTCCATATAGAGCTTCATATTGGGCCATCTGAATACTGGAATGATAGTTATTGTTGTATGCGAACTCAATAAGAGGCAACCGATCATCCTAGCTACCTCAAAAATCTAGCACACATGCCCACAACATATCTTCCAAGGTCTGAATAGTGCGCTCAGCCTGTCCATCAGTTTGTGGCTGAAATGTTGTGCTAAGTCTAACTTGAGTACCCAAACCTTCTTGGAAAGACATCCAGAATTTAGCTGTAAATTGTGCTCCTCTATCTGTGATAATAGATATCGGGACACCATGAAGTCGCACAATCTCTTTAAGATACAACCTTGCATAATCTTCTGCCGAGTATGTGATTTTGACTGGAAAAAAATGGGCTAATTTCGTGTGTCTGTCCACGATCACCCATATGGAGTCATACTTTCACCGAGACCGAGGAAACCCTACAATGAAATCCATGTTAATCACCTCCCATTTCCACGCTGGAATTTCCATGGCTTGTAACAATCCTCCTGGCTTTTGATACTCAATTTTTACTTTTTTTGCAATTTAGACATTGAGCTACAAATTTTGCTATGTCTTTCTTCATTCCATCCCACCAATACATTAACTTGAGATTGTGATACATCTTTGTCGCTCCTGGGTGAATAGAATACCAGGAGTAATGAGCTTCTTCTAGAATCTCACGACGTAGTCCTGCAACATTTGGAACACATAGCCTGTTTCGGTACCTAAGAACTCCCTCTGCAGAAACTTCAAATGGTGACTTCTCTTTATCCGAAAATGTATCCCTATAGTGACTCAACTAGAGATCTTCATATTGGCGCTCTCTCATCTCCATATGTAAGGATGAAACAGCTGAGTTGTGAATACCAATTCTTGCATTACCTGAATCAATTAGGTGAACTCCGAGGTTGGCTAGCTGGTGAAGCTCGCGGATTAATTCTTTCATTTTCAGAGGGACCTCACATAGACTACCCATTGATTTGCGGCTAAGTGCATCAACTACTACATTCGCCATTCCAGAATTATATAAAATACTCACATCATAATCCTTTAATAATTCTAAACCACTACTTTTGTCATAGATTGAACTCCTTCTGCTTGAAAATGTATTGGAGACTCATGTGATCTGTATAAATGTCAACATGTACACCATACAAGTAATGCCTTCACATTTTTAGCGCATGGATAACTGCAGCCAATTCCAGATCATGGGTCGGATAGTTCTTTTCATGTTTCTGCAACTGCCGGGAAGTGTAGGCAATGAATTTACCATGCTGCATCAACATATAGCCTATCCTAAAACTAGAGGCATCACAATACATAACATAACCATCTGGCCCTTTTGGGAGTGTCAGGACTAGGGCTGAAGTTAGTCTATCCTTCAATTCCTGGAAACTGCGTTCACAAGCATCGGTCCACTGGAATTTTGCTACTTTCTGAGTTAGCTTCGTTAATGGTGCTGAAATAGAACAGAATCCTTCCACAAATCTTATATAATAGCTAGCTAATCCCAAGAAGCTACAGACCTCTGTAGGCGTTGTAGGCCTTGGCCAAGTCTTCACAGCCACTATTTTCTAAGTATCAACTCGAATACCATGAGCTGAAATAATATGGCCCAGAAAAGTTACAGAATATAGCCAAAACTCGCATTTTGAAAATTTTGCATACAATTCCCGAGTCCGAAGAATTCCAAGGACAATACACAAGTGGTATGCATGCTCTGTTTCTGACCGAGATTATACCAAGATGTCATCGATGAACACGATCATAAATAGATCTAGAAAGGTCCTGAATACGTTATTCATCAGATTCATAAACACCACCGGAGCATTAGTCAACCCAAATGACATCAACCAAAATTCATAGTGGTCACATCTCATTCTGAAAGTTATTTTGGGAATGTCTTCTTCTCTAATTCTCACATGGTGATACCCCGATCCTAGATCAATTTTGGAAAACCATTTGGCACCCTGCAATGTGTCAAACAAATCATCGATTCTTGGAAGCGAATATTTATTCTTTATCGTCACCTTGTTCAGCTGCCTATAGTCAATGCACATCCGTAGGGAACCATCTTTCTTTCTCACAAATAGGACAGGTGCTCCCCACGGTGATGAATTGGGCCTAATAAATCCCTTTTCGAGCAAATCTTTCAGTCGTGCCTTTAGCTCTTTTAACTCTGCAGGAGCCATTCGGTAAGGAGGAACAAATATGGGCTTGGTGTCCGGCAACACATCAATCGCAAAATCAATCTCCCTTTCCGGTGGAAGGACTGGAAGTTCATCTGGAAATACATCCGAAAATTCATTTACTACCGGGATGGATTGAAAAGTTGGTGGCTTTGCTTCGGTGTCATGAACTCGAACTAGATGATATATATAACCTTTCGCGATCATCTTTCTTGCCTTAAGGTAGGAAATAAACCTACCTCTTGGAGACGCTGTATTACCTTTTCATTCAAGCACGGGTTCTCCGGGAATTGGAATTGAACTATTTTCATTCTGCAATCAACATTGGCATAACAAGAGGCCAACCAATCCATGCCCATAAGCATATCGAAATCTGACATTTCCAGCTCAATTAAATCAGCCATGGTCTGACGATTACATACCACCACCACACAATTCTTGTATACTTGTCTTGGTATTACGGGATCACTAACCGGAGTTGATACCTCGAAAGATCTAATTGGCTCGGGTTTCACACTAATACGGCCAGCAATATAAGGAGTAATATAAGACAGCGTAGAACCCGGATCAATCAATGCATAAACGTCATGAGAGAATATGGATAGTATACCTGTAACCATATCTGGAGAGGACTCAAGATCCAGTTGTCCGGCTAAAGCATAAATACGAGGCTGCGTGCCACCTGAACTGGATGCTCCCCCTCTGCCACTACCGCATCCTGCTGAAATCTGGGGAGTCTGCCCTACCGGGCGCACGGACGAGGAAGAACCGGCTACGAATCCTGTGGGCTGAGCCTTAACTCTACCACCCATCGATGGACAATCTCGCAACATATGCCTAACCTGACCATAGGCATAGCAAGCATTTGAACCTCGGCGACACTGACCGGAATGTAATTTACCACACTGGCTACATCGCGGCACTGGTGGTCTCCGCTGGCTAGGATCACCCCTAAATTGAGGACCTGAGACTCTCGTACTCTGACTCGGACTAGAATAAATAGGGCGATCAAATATTTAGCCCGCAAACCGAGAAGGTGCACTCGTCACGGACTGGCCCGAATATCTAGAATATCGTTGCCGCTGACCCCCTCTGTACTCACTACTAGCATCGGTAGATCTGGCCGTCTTGATCTGTCCTCTATCGATATCACGCTCCCCCTTCTGCGGCTGTTGCTGCTCTTCTAAATTCTGGGCGTGAGCCTGAATATGAGAGACGTCCATGTCGTCTTCCAATGAAGCTATCAAGCAATCTTTGAACAAATGTGGCCCTAAGCCACTCACAAACCTGTGTACTCTATCTCACATATCGGCTACCATGGTGGGAGCATACCGAGCCACTGAATTGAAACTGAGACTATACTCCCAAGCACTCATATTCCCTTGCTTTAGATTGAGAAACCTGTCAGCTCGGGCCCTTCGAACCTCGGGTGGCAAATAGTGACAAAGGAAAGCATCTACGAATTCTTGCCAAACCGAAGGAGGTGCATTTTCCTTCCTCGAAGATATCCAATTATTATACCATAGGACTGCTACATCCCGGAGTCTATAAGATGCCAGCTCCACTGACTCGGTATCCGAAGCATGGATGATCCTCATCATCCTCAACATCTCATCTGTAAAACATTGCGGGTCTTCATCCGGTTTCGACCCGAAAAATTCTGGGGATTTAAACTCATAAAATCACCAGCCCTCACACTAGTAGCTCTATCATCAGGACCCGCACATTGTTGTTGGGCCTGAGCGGCAACCAACTAGGTCAATAACTGAATGGCCTCGGTCATCTGTTGACCCGAAACACCCGGTGGAGGAACTGGAGGCATAAGAGCCGGAGTTGAAGCCCATCCTTTTTCTTCTTGGATAGGCGGGGTGTGAGAGGTATTGGATGGAACCTCATTATGGGATTCACTGTTACACTCCAGAAAATTTCGTGTTACTAAGGCTACAGACGGCTTAATGGGAGCTCGAGAAGGAGCAAATATCACAAGTATAAAGAATGAAATTCTACTGTAGTAGCATAAGTATGATATTTGGAATTCGTACAATATGATTGGAATAATACGTTAAAAGATATATAGCCCTCGTAACCGTAAGCTGAGGTGGGGCCCACGTGATGGGATTTTTATAAAGGACATATGATAAGTTATATGGACAATATATGTGAAGTTAAAAACAACTCAAGAAAGACCCTTGAGCCAAATCCAAGTGTAAGCCCTCCAAAAAGATGTTTTTAAGTTACGTTTTCGGGTGATCTGACTTCGGGAGGTCATAACCCCATCATTATTTGGGAATTTGGGAAAACTCCTAAAATTAAAGTTGTAGATAATTGAAATACCTTTCCAACCATAGGTCGTGGGCCTGTATTTGACATCAGGATAAAGAGTAATGGATGTTTTAACGCAGAAAGGTCAAGCTGGGCGGTGAAATGGGCCCAACCCGATTCCAATCCGGGTCAGGCCATTTCCCCTGTTATTTAAGGGAAGTTTCAGCCTTCTCCTCCTCATTTTCAAACCAAAAAGACCCAGAAAATTCTAGAGAGAGAGGGAGGAAAGCCTTAGAGAGAAAAACCAAGTGTTGATCAAAATTCGAGCCCCGAATCCCGAAGCTCATGAAGAGAAAAGTGTTGTACGTTGCGTTGCCTTCAATTTGAGCTAAAAATCATCCAAGAAGAAGAGTGTTGACGTGGTTGATGCATACTTAAGGTAAGATTAAGGTCCCTTTTTCATTGTTAATAAGTTCATTTTGAGGTTTAACGGATTAGAACGGAGAAAATAGTGTTATAAATTTGTTTGTTGTTTTATTGAGATTTATGGATCGGTGGCTGTTTTGTGACAATATTTTGGGGCTGTTTGTTGGTTGTTATGAATGGTTTTGTGAGCTAGAATATTGTGGGATTGGCTGTAGTTGTTGTTGTTGTTGTGTTTGTTTTTATACTATAGATATACGAAAATAAAGAAGTGTATACAAGCATTGGTATACGAATGTATATTGGGATGTTTGGGAAGTGATTTAAGAATGGATTTAATTCTAGTTTGATATGAAATTGTTGGTGTTGTTTTTGTTGGTATTTTGATTGATGTTTGGCTATATTGGAATCTCGAGGATTGTTAAGTTTTCAGGGGAAATGCTGCCCAAATTTCGTTAAGTTTCATTCGTACTTGGATTGGTTAGTAAGTGATGTGGATGATCTAACTGTGGCTTATGTTATCTTAATTTTAGACCTACGAGCTCGAGAAGTAGACGTTGGACATTTAAATAAGCGTTAAAGGTATGTAAAGCTAACCCTTCTTTCTATTTGGCATGATCTTTATGAAACAAACAGACGATGTATATATATGACTCCAAAGAAGCTCCTATTCTTAGAGCCACTAGGATGGCTAATTTTTTTGACTGCAGAAGCTATTTCATTTTGTCTATATACGTGTATATGATTCCAGAAGTTCTATTTTAACATAATCTGTAGTGACATTCGAAAGGTAATTGATATGACTATCGTCTAAATTTTCAAATGATGGTTCATTTTGATTATCTTATTGAGTCTCAGATATGATTTAATTTGCATATGGTTGCTCCCTACTCTACTCGTGCATGCCTCAATACATCTTTCACTGAGTCCCGGGCCAGGATACGTTCTCGTGCACAGTTTTACTGCATTGTTCACCGAGTCCCTCACTAGAGGGCCGGGATACGGTATATATATAAATATATATATATATATGATGTGATGATGTGATGATTTGATGATATGATGATGTGATTATGGCGCCAAGGATGGTATGTGGCGACCTTATTCACCGAGTCCCATAATGGGCCGGATATGATATATGATATTGATATGCATGATTTTCATTTCATAAGGCAAGTGTATTGATATTTTAAAAGTCATACTTGTTTCCGGTAACCTCTATATCAGTTATGATCCTCTTCATTGTATTTCATGCTTCATATACTGAGTACATATCTCGTACTGACCCCCTTTCTTCGGGGGGCTGCGTTTCATGCCCGCAGGTACAGATAGTTGGTTTGGTGACCCTTCAGCATAGGACTTCCACTCAGCTGTCTTGGAGAGCTCTGTTGTTCCCCATCCTAGACTTTTGGTACAGATCTTATGATGTATGTATATGTTTGCCTAGGGGTACGGCGGGGCCCTGTCCCGTCATATTTTGCTATCGATACTCTTAGAGGTCTGTAGACATATGTGTGGGTTGTGTATAAGTTTGTTCAGCTGTGTCTATACGATGTGCTATGGATATGTTCGTATGTAGTTGCAGCCTTGTCGGCTTGCACATGATATTGTTATGTAATGGCAGCCTTGTCGACTTGCGTATCATTTTATGATTTGATCAGTTGTGACTCCTCAGGAGACAGTTATCTGGACATACATATATGATGACGTTATGAACCTTCAGAGTTCTCTTGCAAGTTTCCATATTGTTCATAGTTTCCATTTGGCTATATCTAACAGGTACGTATATGAGTGTCCAGCTCGGGCACTAACCATGGCCCATGGGCTTGGGTCGTGACATTCACCTTCTTCTACATTCATTGGCGGCTCCCTTTCCATCCGTCTTTCTGTCGTAGCCTTGGCCTTCTGGGCGGCGGTGGCTTTTCTCTTTATCGGCATCGCTGAAATCATAACGCCCAATTAGAGAAAACGAAATCTTATAACCTGGCTCTATGGCACGATCTATTAAGAAGAAGAATGGTCATTTTTCCTAAATGCCCCGTAGCCTTTAATTCATAAGTGTGGCGCGCTTCACACCCATAAACGAGACTATGCTAGACACAGCTCCACCTTAGGATTGAACTACTCTGATACCACTTCTGTCACGACCTGACTAGGGGCCATAAAGGGTACCCAGAGCTTACACCGAGCACCACTCATTTTGGTAATCATCATACCCCACTCGAACATACACAATCTCCAAGGAAACACATATATATGTATATATATAAGCCCTCACGGCTACAAAAAATGATATACACTGATGGATCCATAAGACAACATTTACCCACATATCCGTATCTACGAGCCTCTACTAGAGTACTGTGACATAAGGACGGGACAGGACCCCGTCATACCCCAAATATATACACAAAAGGACGTGACCATAAGTAGCACCTCCGGAGTATTGGAGTGCTCCTGCGAATCCGCTGATAAGATAAACTCTACGGGTCTGCACCGTCTCCCTGTCTACCTGTGCGTATGAACACGGCGTCCAAAAAGAAAAGTACGTCAGTACGAACGTGTACTGAGTATGTAAGGCATGAATAATACTAGCATAATAAAGAAATGATGAAACATGAGGCGAAGACATAACCTGCTTAGCTTTTAATGGAAAACACATGTTATGCATATCAAATATCACATGCCGCCCACTAGTGATGTCATGTCCGGCCCTCTAGACACGATGTTATCTTAAGCCGCCCGCCTTAGCGGTGTCATTCCCTGCTAACTAGGCACGGTGTAATCATAAGCCGCCTGCCTTAGCGGTGTCATGCCCGGCCATCTAGGCACAATGCAATCTCATCAATATATACTTATCCCAAAGCATGCATCAAAATCAATTAGATGCTACAACTCTATCGGGGTAACGTAAGGTCGAGAACCACCGATTTCATTATGGGGTAGCCATGATCATCATGTCGCACATTGAAGGAACTAGCATGATAAGGTGAGTTTGGAGACAATGAATAACATCAAGGAATCATATAAGGATCATTGGCTTCATATGAATATCATATCATGAGCTTTAGGGTCTCTAGATTTAGACTCATCGTCATCATTATCACGTTCATAACACGCCTCTTCTCGTTATCTTATGAGTAGCCCTTGATAGTCATAGACATATAATTTCCGGAATATGAGAAAGTCATGGAAAGATAAAGGAATGTCATGTTATAGGAATCATGCCTTAGGACAAGAAGGGACTAGCCTCACATACCTTTATGTCTACCCAAGTTTATCAATTAAATGCTTCCCTCCAATGTTCGCGATTCTACATTCAAGAGAATTCGTACTAAGATTAGATAATCAGAAACATATTTTAGCTTAAGCTAAAGCTAACGAAAATTGGGCAGCATTTCCTTTGTTTCTACAACTTCCTCCATATGATATAACAGCTCCCAAACATCAATAACAACATTCATAATATCACAATCAATAACTTCGACAAGTTCGACATTATCCAATTCCCACAATTCCTTACCAAAATGATTCATGACCATAGCTATGGCATAACACCGTAATCATTCTCATATAATATTCCTTTAACATCATTTGTATTATTTACAACAAGATTTCACTCATAACCTCTCAAGAATCATGATTAATGTCAAACTACTATTCAAGAAAACCACTATTCTCATGTTTGTAACCCATTTCCTACTTTCTTACATAACCAAAGTATTCCAACCATTCACTACTCTTAATAGCATATAATGAACATAAAACTGGCCTTTGATTGTGCAAGAATGGGTTTTGGATAGAATTGCTTTACTTGGAGAAAACCCAAGCTTCAACTTCCAAGAGATTCTTGACTTCTAGCAAACCTAGATAGTTTCCTTGAACTTGATTTCCTTGGATTGATGATGTTAATCTTTGATTTGCCTTGGATTTATGTTAGTAGAATGCGTGGAACCTTCTAGAGGTCTTGAGAGAAGTGGAGAAGTTGGAAGAATGAGAAATTAGAAGTGGGAACATATATTTATACTTGGAAAATACTTTTCCCGACGGAAGTTATACAGACCCTTATACGGTTCATATAATATTATATGGTCCATATAAGTGACCATACTTCACCATTAGGGAAATCATACGGACCCCTTATACGGACTGTATAAAGTTATATGGACCGTATAAGTGGTCGTGTAACCCTAATTTTCTGAAGTTAATCTCGTCGTTACGTTTGATCTCCAATTCTTATGGAACCTTCTTAGCACTTGTTTAACACTTCATTAACAATCTAAGGAACGTCATAACTTTTCCTCAAGACATTATTAAATCCACATTAGCTCGGTACTTTGCAAGCCCTTTTCAAAACACGACTTATACTTTACATTCTTCAACGAACTTTCTTCTCTTGCCCCGAATGTCTATGGAATCTTACCTAGAATCGCTAGGTAACCTTTCCTATTTGTAGGGACATCGCATAAACCTCACCTTGTGTTAGTCTATTTACCGTGTAACTTCATGAATTTTTTCGAGGTGTTACAGTGGTGGACCGAATCTTGCCCGGGCCCACAATTTTAACTCTTTCCGAAACTAATTTTTCCAACTATTAATCATTTAAACACCCCATCGACCTTACCTTTTAAGATCTTAGGCCTTGATTTGATACGGGTTTGTGAAATATTAAATAACGACTGGGGGTCGTTACAGGAAGGTAGGAAGTTTAAAAGACTGAAAATAAGGCGGAAAAGACATAAGGTACGGAGAGAGGAAGATTTGAGGCTTAAACGAAGCAGTGCGAGTATTATGGCTGCATTTCCAATAGTGATAAAAGCATGCTGAATAGCACTCATTTTAGTTCCAACCTCTGAACTGTTACACCTAATATTTTCATAGGAACGCTCGCCAAGTCTAAGTACGAGTACGTGGAATTTCGATCAAGAAAGTTAACCTTCAGATTAAAGGAATGACACAGGTATTAAGAATAATTGTGGATAATGTGATATATGAGATTGTATGCACCTATATTATGGTTATGAGGGTTTAAGATCATGTATAAGAAGTATCTGAAGGATTGGAAGTCGAACGGCTGAAGGACGAAAAATCTTGTCGAACTGGGCAGAATTGCTCTATGCGTTCGTGATAGGGTCTCGCGTTCGCGATGGCCATGAATATTCTAGATCATCGCGTTCGCGAAAGCCACTGACTAGGTCGGTTTCCACCAACTTTGTCACCCTATAAAAGGGGCAAAGGCCTTCATTTTTCATTCAAATTATTTCCCAAAACTCAAAAATAATATGGGGGAGTGAGGATACCCTAAAATTGAGAGTTTTGAGTAATTTTCAAGTGGTGGAGTATTAATTGAGGCTCGGATAACGCATGGTTATGGTCCTAGTGTTGTTTTGTGGTGGATATTGAAGATATTGCTGCTTTAACATGAATAAGTTATGAATCTCTCCCTATTAATATTACCTTTGGTTTATTTACAAAGATAGAGTGATTAAATGATCGTACAATAACGTTGTTAGTTGTGGATATTGGAAAATGCTGCGAGGGATATTTTATGGTACATATTAATATTGGAAATGATGTTATTGTCGTTGTTATGGTAGTTGATGTTGTTGATAGCTGAATTATAATTTCGGGCTAGGCATATAAACAGAGGAGATGCTGCTCGATTTTCAGCAGAATATAAAATAGTTTGATTTGAAAACTTAGCACAAGTATACAACAATAAGTCTAACGAAAGTTTGAATCCCCTTAAATGTAGACTTACGAGCTCGGACGGATAAACACAGGTAGTTGGAGGCTGAACAGGTATGTTAAGGCTAGTCCCATTCTTTCAAAAGGCATGATTCTTATGTTGTGATTCCATATATGTTTCCATAACCTTCTTGCTTCCAAAGGTTTGAATTTCATGATTCCTGCTACTAAAGATGAGATATTTTCCATAATGTCTTTATACTCAAAAGTTAGAGATTCGTGCCTACATAGCCGGGCAGTATAACACCGCGCCGCCCTATAGGCGGCCGGGCAGACACACCACTGCAGTGGCCAGCTTATGATTACCTCGGACGCAGGAGGCCTGGTCGCGGGCTAATTATGATCACACCGTTCCTAAATGGTCGGGCAGCATAACACCGTACCTATATGGTCAGGCAGTTTACTTGTACATATTTATGAGTTGTTTCAAAAGTTAAAGTTAGCATGCATGATTTCCGTCTTAAGAGGCAAACAGATGTACAGGTTATCTCCTTACTTTATGTTATGCTTCACGCCTCTTACTATGACCTTATGATATTATTCATGCCTTACATACTCGGTACATTATTCTTACTAACGCCTTTTCATTTGGACGCTGCGTTCATGCCCGCAGGATCAGGTAGCCAGTTGAGTGGGCCGGACCAGTAGGACCTCTCTTCCACCTCAGCCAGCGAGCTCTATTTGGACCAGAGCTTCAACCCTTTGGTATGCCTTTTGACATGTACATATACGGGGATGGCAGGGCCTTGTCCTGTCTTTTTGTAGTCTATATTCCATAGAGGTCTGTAGACAGTGTGTCACACCCTAATCTCCCTAGGGTGTGATGGGCACCCGACCCTTACTTAGGGCCGAGCGAACCCTCTGACCCTTAGTGCACACATAACCTTGTTGGACTTTTAAATCAAATAAAGATGAAATACATAGTACAACTTTCAAAAATATTCTTTTTTTTTGTTCTCAAATCAAACAAAATCTGTAATCATGTGGAATTAATATCATAACACAAAATGACACATCGGCTGATGGAGCCGCTTACAGAACTAACATTCTATACCCACGACTCTGTCTGCAAAGTCTCTGACATCAATCAGAAATCATAGCACATATACTCTGACTGGGCAATACTCCAGGAGGAAGTGGAGCTCGCCAATCCCGCTGGAACATCTTCTAGTAATATCTTCCACTCATCTGGGTGTACCTGCGTGGCATGAAACGCAGCCCCCGAAGAAAAGGAGGTCAGTACGGAATATGTACTGAGCATGTAAGGCATGGAATACAGAAAACAAAAACATAACCGGAACAACGGTACAAAAAGTAAGTACATTAGCAAGAATACCAAAACGTAAATCATGCGTACCGATGCCATATGTCAGAAGAAGTACAGAAAATGAGTAAATCATCCAGAGTACCGAAATACTTACTTTCCAAACACAGATCATGCGTGCCGAAATTATATGTCATCATATACATATACATATAACAGATCCCGGCCCTCTAGTGAGGGACGCGGTGGATGGAGTCATCATTTATGCTGACATCATATATCATATACACATATAACAGATCCCGGCCTTCTAGTGAGGGACGCGGTGAATGGAGTCATCATATATGCCGATATCGTATATCATATATGTATATAACAGATCCCGGTCCTCTAGGGAGAGACGCAGTGAATAAGATCATCACATGCCATCCTGGCCGCCATCCCCATATCATCATATCATCATATACAGACATACATATAACAGAGCCCGGCTCTCCAATGAGGGATGCGGTGAACAATGCAGAGGAGACGCACGATAACAGAACCTGGCTCGGGGCGCAGTGAAGGACATACTGAGGCTTGCACGAACAGAGTAGTGTGGAACCATATGCACATAATCAATTCTAAGACTCTATAGACACGTATACTTACCGAAATACTTACTTTCCAAACACAGATCATGCGTGCCGAAATTATATGTCATCATATACATATACACATAACAGATCCCGGCCCTCTAGTGAGGGACGCGGTGGATGGAGTCATCATTTATGCTGACATCATATATCATTGACACATATAATAGATCCCGGCCTTCTAGTGAGGGACGCGGTGAATGGAGTCATCATATATGCCGATATCGTATATCATATATGTATATAACAGATACCGGTCCTCTAGGGAGAGACGCAGTGAATAAGATCATCACATGCCATCCTGGCCGCCATCCCCATATCATCATATCATCATATACAGACATACATATAACAGAGCCCGGCTCTCCAATGAGGGATGCGGTGAACAATGCAGAGGAGACGCACGATAACAGAACCTGGCTCGGGGCGCAGTGAAGGACATACTGAGGCTTGCACGAACAGAGTAGTGTGGAACCATATGCACATAATCAATTCTAAGACTCTATAGACACGTATACTTACCGAAATACTTACTTTCCAAACACAGATCATGCGTGCCGAAATTATATGTCATCATATACATATACATATAACAGATCCCGGCCCTCTAGTGAGGGACGCGGTGGATGGAGTCATCATTTATGCTGACATCATATATCATATACACATATAACAGATCCCGGCCTTCTAGTGAGGGACGCGGTGAATGGAGTCATCATATATGCCGATATCGTATATCATATATGTATATAACAGATCCCGGTCCTCTAGGGAGAGACGCAGTGAATAAGATCATCACATGCCATCCTGGCCGCCATCCCCATATCATCATATCATCATATACAGACATACATATAACAGAGCCCGGCTCTCCAATGAGGGATGCGGTGAACAATGCAGAGGAGACGCACGATAACAGAACCTGGCTCGGGGCGCAGTGAAGGACATACTGAGGCTTGCACGAACAGAGTAGTGTGGAACCATATGCACATAATCAATTCTAAGACTCTATAGACACGTATACTTACCGACACCTGAATGCTCAGAAACAATTTCCGGGTCAATCCGACTTAGTATAAGAAAGTTATGAGCGTTTGAAGTACAGAACCTTCTACGAACATTTCAGAAGCCATTTTTGGAAAATCAAAGCAACAATCATATCAAGTACCTTTCGGATATCGTTACGGATCAAATCAAATAGAGCTTTTGGAACCATATGTACGTATCAAAATATATCAAAGACTCAATGGATAATCAAACGCGCTATCATTTGAAAATCAAGACATTAGTCATATTAATTATCTCTCGAATGCCATTCGGAAACATATCAAATAGAACTTCGGACATCATAGGTACGCATCAAAACCATATGAAAGTCAAGAATATTAGCCATCCTAGTGGCTATAAGAATCGGGATTTCTTTGAAATCATACATATACTTTGTCATGTTGGTTTCACAAAGATCATGCCAAAAGAAAGAAAGGGTAAGCCTTACATACCTGTCCCACGTCCAATTAGCTACGCTTATTCGTCCAAACTTGCTAGTCTACATTCAAGAGAATTGACGTAACCATTAGACTCGTCGACATATACTTGTCTTAATCTTTCAAATGAATTCATTTATAATCTGCCGAAATTTCGGCAGCATTTCCCCTGTAAATACACCATCCCCGAGAATCTAACTCGGCCAATTTTATCAACAACAATCCGAGAATTCAACTCGGCCAAATTATCAACAACAATATCAACAATCACATCTCCAACTTCAACAATTATTTCAAATGCATTCTAACACTAGCAATTCTTTCTACACAATTTGACGACATTTCATTTTTATTCAACTCAATCACATATATTCATGCTAACACCAATGATCCCACATTCAAGTATTTATCCGAAATCATTCTAACATGATTCAAGAATACTTCAAACAATTCACATAATATTCACAACAACCCAATCAACATACTACTTCACCCGAACCCTTCCAAATTCCACAAGAACACTAGCAACACATTTCCTTTCTTCCAAATTCATAAACTACACCAACAATCTATACTTTAGCAATATCATTCATACAAATGTAAGAAACCATACTAGTATCACATTAACTTCTTCAACAATCCCGTAACGATTACAAATTCATTTCAATCAATCAAACCTTCATTTTCATCATGGAATCCACATCTATAACAATCAAAATAGCAAATAAAATCAATTCATCATATCTACACAATTGCAACCCCTATTCGGCCACCACTTGCAAACACATATTTCATGAATTTCATTCATTTCTCAATACTACAACATGCATAAATCATTCCTAACACAAGTAAAAGAAGATTGAACACATACCTTTCTCCACACATCTCTTCATTTGGCTAGGGGTGTATGTTTGCACAAATAAATGTTGTCTTCTTCTTATAGTTGTCTTCTTCTTCATGCTCATTCCTTGTCTTTCACCCTATTTCCTTTATGATCGAACTCCTCGGTCTTTACATGAGTCCTTATTCCATGTCATGGTTTCTCTAATCCACTGCACCAATTCATTATCCTTGTCCTTCCCAGGTCATCTCTTTTCTGTTATTGTTTCATCACAACACCTTAACAGAAGCCACGTCTTTGGTGCGTAATCTTCACTTGTCGATCCAATATGGCCACAGACTGCTCCGTGCCCTCATATTCCTCGACACAAGTATACTTGTTTTTTATTTCTTTGTATTGGCACTCGTTTCGTCCATCGTTATTCCTTGTCGGCTATCTGGTGTGGATTTCTTACAAACATGATCGAGCATCGCTTCACGTCATGATTCATATAATTTCATAGCGTATATTCTCAAGTTCCGTATAATTAATGGTCCATGAACTATTTTCTAGTATCCGGTGGACACTTTTATTTCATTCATAAGTACCGCGTTCCTTCTTTCTTTCAAAAATTTCCAGACTACCAATTGTTGGTACTTTCGTTATAATAGTCGTTCTCGTCCGAAATATCCTTTAAATCTTGTCATTTTTCTCCATTATCCTTTGTGGACTTAGCTTGTAGCCCTTTCCTGCTCTTTTATTGCTCCTTAAAACATGTCGCTCCGTACTTAGGTATGGCACAAATTATGTTCTAAGCATATCATAACTCACGTTGGCATGAAGCATTCTCTTAGAGTATCTTCCATCCTTTCCCTTCATGTAGACCTCACGGTACACTCATTGTCAATTCGTTTCTACTCCTTTCATGTATTCTCTTTATGTGCCGATATGTTCTGAACTCTGGCCCCAAGCTAATAAATTCCTCCTCTGGAGCCTGAAAATGTTGTGATTCCTTTAGAGTCTGATATAATATGTTCTCCCCCCCCCCCTTTTTAAGGGGCTCCTTATACGTCAACAGTCCTCTTGTGAAGTCTTCGTTTATATCTTACTCCTCATATTTCTTTCCAACTCTGTGCATAAGATATCGAAAATTTCTTACCATAAGTTTTCCTTTCATTTCCTATCTATATCATCATTCTGGTCAATCATTCCCATGTCTTTCCATCCATTATTAGTCCTGTCACTCATTTAGCTCACTTACTTGTAATTCCTCTTAACTATGCGCTTGCGTTGCAGCTATACGTCCATATTTTTTCAAGAGTCCCGTTACTTTTGCTCTTAGCACAGAATCCTTACAGTTTACCCTCTCTCTATCCTCGCTCATCGAACCTTTAACTGCATCTATGATGCTACGACTGAGTGGTTTCCCACGCACGTTCCTTGCGTTTCATTTCCATTCTCTCTAAGATCAAATCTTTCAGACTCACATGAATTCTCGCCCCATACCATTAATTTCCCAATCCACAGTGTCAACCCATCATCCTTATTCTTTTCTCAATGCGTAATCGGGTTCCTATCGCTAACTCGTTAAGGTATCCTCCTTACTCCGATGGTTAAAACTTTCCAATTATTTTACTCCCAAACGTTCTCTTCTTCCTTCGACTAACCCATTAGTGTACTTTTTCTACTTTCATCCTTAACCTTCCTTAGGTTCCTTCTTCCTCGAACACTTTTCTTCCTTTGCCATTTGTGGTTTCGGCTCTGAAGTTCGTAAGATTTTACTTTAACGCACAAATCCGTCTTATTCCTAAGTCATCCTTTCAGGAAAGCACTTCCATGTCTGAGATAACCACATTAATATGGCTGCACATTTATCCCTTTATATTTCTTTCAAGGGCCAAAGTCTCTTAACATTGTAGCAAGGCCTAAGCATTCTTTCTCTTATTTCACATCCCCTGTCCTAGTTGCTATTCCTTTAGCCCCACTTATTGAAATTGGTTCTCGAACCTCACACATTCCTCTTTTGTTCACTTTATCCTTTTCACGTGCCTATCCTTGAATTTTTATCCAAGTAGTCTTGTGCTTTTGCCGTTAGTTTCTCTCGGGGGTTTCACTCACTGAGGTTTCTTACCTCACCTTCTTCCGACATTTTAGTCTCTTTGCCTTCCCTTTACTCACTCTTTTTCTTTTCCAAGTGTCATTGTATTAGAACTTTCCAATCTTAACCAGTAGAGAAAATAACATTAGCTTACCTTATAACATTTGTGCAGTTTATTCTTGTTGTCACTTGAACTTCGGTACCTTTACTCGATTGAGGCCTTCCATACCGTAGCACCAGTTGCTGGGACATACATCACATGCCCGCCGATACATTCACATGTGGGATATCGTACGCATTCATATATATATGTATATACACACATATATATATATATATATAGATAGATAATTACTATCAAATAGCCCACAAAACACTTCCAAACGCTATTCAAGGCTATCCCAATTTCAGAGCTAGGAGGCACTTTCTGTCTCTTCACTGGTCTAGTCTGCCTCGTCTTACGCGACCTCTTATGGTCTCCAACCATCCCATATATTCTAATTTTCCCTTAGGCTATTCTAGCTTCCCATTTGTCTCTTATGTCTAAATCTATAGGATTCCTAGTACACATCCCAGGGGGTCACCCATCCTAATATTTCCCCCACCTTAGCACGCTTAACCTCGAAACTTCGATAAAATTCGGTGCATTAATCCTGATATAATCGCGTCCGCTTCCTTACATGACCTTTATTACATGATCTAGAGAAAATTGAAGTCTTACAGATTCCGAGACACCCACGTAACACGTCTTCCTCCTTTACAATTACTATTTTACCCTTTTTCGATCCTCAATATTTACCTTTCACTTATGTGTATAAATACCTCTCGTCCTAGATTCCTCAATTCCCCCTGGTAGTGATCGCACCTTCATTAACATTACTTGTAAGTACTCAGATATCAGTCTGTTCGGATTCCCACTCACCATTCTCATACCATAATCTACTGTAAAACTGATTGTCGACTTTCCCTGAATCCTCTAACAGACCTTGTTTCTACTAAGCCTCGAATGTTATCCGTTGCAATTCTTTGGACTACTAATCGTCCTTGTCGCTATTATTCTTCATGTCATGCCAAATCCATAGCCTTTCTGAAACAACTCATCCCACTTATTGTCCTTTTACGATATTTCCTTTCCACGCTCCTTCCCGTTAGGCGTACCTAACTAAATAACCTGATTAACAATTTCGGCAGAATCTCTTTTACCATTCTTACTATTCAATATCTGCACGCAGAAAATATCGACAATACCTCACAGAACATACGGTTATATGACACATTCCAGCCATCTAGAGCTTCGAGTTCTAGGTAACAGAACAAATATATCAAGACTTACTTCTATAACTTTCCATATCGTCGCTTACCTCCTTCCGTCGTATGTAAGGCTTATATAAGGAATTTTATTTCCTATGACTTGGCTCTATCACACGATCTAAGATAGAAAAAAGGTCAACAATCCTTAGATGCCCCACAGCCTCCTGTTTATAAATGTGGCGCGCTTCACACCATAAACAGGACTCTACTGGACACGACTTTGCAGACAACCCCTAGGACAACCTGCTCTGATACCACTTTCTCACACCCTAATCTCCCTAGGGTGTGATGGGCACCCGACCCTTACTTAGGGCCGAGCGAACCCTCTGACCCTTAGTGAACACATAACCTTTTTGGGCTTTTAAATCAAATAATGATGAAATAAATAGTACAACTTTCAGAAATATTCTTTTTCGCTGTTCTCAAATCAAACAAAATCTGTAATCAGGTGGAATTCATATCATAACATAAAATGACACATCGGCTGATGGAGCCACTTACAGAACTGACATTCTATACCCACGACTCTGTCTGCAAAGTCGCTAACATCAATCAGAAATCATAGCACATATACTCTGACTGGGCAATACTCCAGGAGGAAGTGGAGCTCGCCAATCCCGCTGGAACATCTTCTAGTAATATCTTCCACTCATCTGGGTGTACCTGCGTGGCATGAAACGCAGCCCCCGAAGAAAAGGGGGTCAGTACGAAATATGTACTGAGCATGTAAGGCATGGAATACAGAAAACAGAAACATAACCGGAACAACGGTACTAAAAGTAAGTACATTAGCCAGGATACCAAGGTGCTTGTTTTCCGAACGTAAATCATGCGTACCGATGCCATATGTCAGAAGAAGTACAAAAATTGAGTAAATCATCCAGAGTACCGAAATACTTACTTTCCAAACACAGATCATGCGTGCCGACATTATATGTCATCATATACATATACATATAACAGATCCCGGCCCTCTAGTGAGGGACGCGGTGGATGGAGACATCATGTGTGCTGACATCATATATCATATACACATATAACAGATCCCGGCCCTCTAGTGAGGGACGCGGCGAATGGAGTCATCATATATGCCGATATCATATATCATATATGCATATAACAGATCCCGACCCTCTAGGGAGAGACGCGGTGAATAAGATTATCACATGCCATCCTGGCCGCCATCCCCATATCATCATATCATCATATACAGACATACATATAACAGAGCCCGGCTCTCCAATGAGGGACACGGTGAACAATGCAGAAGAGACGCACGATAACAGAACCTGACCCGGGGCGTAGTGAAGGACATACTGAGGCTTGCACGAACAGAGTAGTGCGGAACCATATGCACATAAATCAATTCTAAGACTCGATAGACAAGTATACTTACCGACACCTGAAGGCTCAGAAACAAGTTCAGGGTCAATCCGACTTAGTATAAGAAAGTTATGAGTGTTTGAAGTACAGAACCTTCTACGAACGTTTCAGAAGCCATTTTTGGAAAATCAAAGCAACAATCATATCAAGTACCTTTCGGATATCGTTACGGATCAAATCAAATAGAGCTTTTGGAACCATATGTACGTATCAAAATATATCAAAGACCCAATGGAATAATCAAACGCGCTATCATTTGAAAATCAAGACATTAGTCATATTAATTATCTCTCGAATGCCATTCGGAAACATATCAAATAGAACTTCGGACATCATAGGTACGCATCAAAACCATATGGAAGTCAAGAATATTAGCCATCCTAGTGGCTCTAAGAATCGGAATTTCTTTGAAATCATGCATATACTTTGTCATGTTGGTTTCACAAAGATCATGCCAAAAGAAAGAAAGGGTAAGCCTTACATACTTGTCCCACGTCCAATTAGCTATGCTTATTCGTCCAAACTTGCTAGTCTACATTCAAGAGAATTGACGTAACCATTAGACTCATCGACATATATTTGTCTTAGTCTTTCAAATGAATTCGTTTATAATCTGCCGAAATTTCGGCAGCATTTCCCCTGTAAATACACCATCCCCGAGAATCTAACTCGGCCAATTTTATCAACAACGATCCGAGAATTCAACTCGGCCAAATTATCAACCAAAATATCAACAATAACATCATCAACTTCAACAGTTATTTCAAATGCATTCTAACACTAGCAATTCTTTCTACACAATTTGACGGCATTTCATTTTTATTCAACTCAATCACATATATTCAAGCTAACACCAATGATCCCACATTCAAGTATTTATCCGAAATCATTCTAACATGATTCAAGAATACTTCAAACGATTCACATAATATTCACAACAACCCAATCAACATATTACTTCACCCGAACCCTTCCAAATTCCACAAGAACACTAGCAACACATTTCCTTTCTTCCAAATTCATAAACTACACCAACAATCTATACTTTAGCAATATCATTCATACAAATGTAAGAAACCATACTAGTATCACATTAACTTCTTCAACAATCCCGTAACGATTACAAATTCATTTCAATCAATCAAACCTTCATTTTCATCATGGAATCCACATCTATAACAATCAAAATAGCAAATAAAATCAATTCATCATATCTACACAATTGCAACCCCTATTCGGCCACCACTTGCAAACACATATTTCATGAATTTCATTCATTTCTCAATACTACAACATGCATAAATCATTCCTAACACAAGTAAAAGAAGATTGAACACATACCTTTCTCCACACATCTCTTCATTTGGCTAGGGGTGTATGTTTGCACAAATAAATGTTGTCTTCTTCTTATAGTTGTCTTCTTCTTCATGCTCATTCCTTGTCTTTCACCCTATTTCCTTTATGATCGAACTCCTCGGTCTTTACATGAGTCCTTATTCCATGTCATGGTTTCTCTAATCCACTGCACCAATTCATTATCCTTGTCCTTCCCAGGTCATCTCTTTTCTGTTATTGTTTCATCACAACACCTTAACAGAAGCCACGTCTTTGGTGCGTAATCTTCACTTGTCGATCCAATATGGCCACAGACTGCTCCGTGCCCTCATATTCCTCGACACAAGTATACTTGTTTTTTATTTCTTTGTATTGGCACTCGTTTCGTCCATCGTTATTCCTTGTCGGCTATCTGGTGTGGATTTCTTACAAACATGATCGAGCATCGCTTCACGTCATGATTCATATAATTTCATAGCGTATATTCTCAAGTTCCGTATAATTAATGGTCCATGAACTATTTTCTAGTATCCGGTGGACACTTTTATTTCATTCATAAGTACCGCGTTCCTTCTTTCTTTCAAAAATTTCCAGACTACCAATTGTTGGTACTTTCGTTATAATAGTCGTTCTCGTCCGAAATATCCTTTAAATCTTGTCATTTTTCTCCATTATCCTTTGTGGACTTAGCTTGTAGCCCTTTCCTGCTCTTTTATTGCTCCTTAAAACATGTCGCTCCGTACTTAGGTATGGCACAAATTATGTTCTAAGCATATCATAACTCACGTTGGCATGAAGCATTCTCTTAGAGTATCTTCCATCCTTTCCCTTCATGTAGACCTCACGGTACACTCATTGTCAATTCGTTTCTACTCCTTTCATGTATTCTCTTTATGTGCCGATATGTTCTGAACTCTGGCCCCAAGCTAATAAATTCCTCCTCTGGAGCCTGAAAATGTTGTGATTCCTTTAGAGTCTGATATAATATGTTCTCCCCCCCCCCCCCTTTTTAAGGGGCTCCTTATACGTCAACAGTCCTCTTGTGAAGTCTTCGTTTATATCTTACTCCTCATATTTCTTTCCAACTCTGTGCATAAGATATCGAAAATTTCTTACCATAAGTTTTCCTTTCATTTCCTATCTATATCATCATTCTGGTCAATCATTCCCATGTCTTTCCATCCATTATTAGTCCTGTCACTCATTTAGCTCACTTACTTGTAATTCCTCTTAACTATGCGCTTGCGTTGCAGCTATACGTCCATATTTTTTCAAGAGTCCCGTTACTTTTGCTCTTAGCACAGAATCCTTACAGTTTACCCTCTCTCTATCCTCGCTCATCGAACCTTTAACTGCATCTATGATGCTACGACTGAGTGGTTTCCCACGCACGTTCCTTGCGTTTCATTTCCATTCTCTCTAAGATCAAATCTTTCAGACTCACATGAATTCTCGCCCCATACCATTAATTTCCCAATCCACAGTGTCAACCCATCATCCTTATTCTTTTCTCAATGCGTAATCGGGTTCCTATCGCTAACTCGTTAAGGTATCCTCCTTACTCCGATGGTTAAAACTTTCCAATTATTTTACTCCCAAACGTTCTCTTCTTCCTTCGACTAACCCATTAGTGTACTTTTTCTACTTTCATCCTTAACCTTCCTTAGGTTCCTTCTTCCTCGAACACTTTTCTTCCTTTGCCATTTGTGGTTTCGGCTCTGAAGTTCGTAAGATTTTACTTTAACGCACAAATCCGTCTTATTCCTAAGTCATCCTTTCAGGAAAGCACTTCCATGTCTGAGATAACCACATTAATATGGCTGCACATTTATCCCTTTATATTTCTTTCAAGGGCCAAAGTCTCTTAACATTGTAGCAAGGCCTAAGCATTCTTTCTCTTATTTCACATCCCCTGTCCTAGTTGCTATTCCTTTAGCCCCACTTATTGAAATTGGTTCTCGAACCTCACACATTCCTCTTTTGTTCACTTTATCCTTTTCACGTGCCTATCCTTGAATTTTTATCCAAGTAGTCTTGTGCTTTTGCCGTTAGTTTCTCTCGGGGGTTTCACTCACTGAGGTTTCTTACCTCACCTTCTTCCGACATTTTAGTCTCTTTGCCTTCCCTTTACTCACTCTTTTTCTTTTCCAAGTGTCATTGTATTAGAACTTTCCAATCTTAACCAGTAGAGAAAATAACATTAGCTTACCTTATAACATTTGTGCAGTTTATTCTTGTTGTCACTTGAACTTCGGTACCTTTACTCGATTGAGGCCTTCCATACCGTAGCACCAGTTGCTGGGACATACATCACATGCCCGCCGATACATTCACATGTGGGATATCGTACGCATTCATATATATATGTATATACACACATATATATATATATATATATATAGATAGATAATTACTATCAAATAGCCCACAAAACACTTCCAAACGCTATTCAAGGCTATCCCAATTTCAGAGCTAGGAGGCACTTTCTGTCTCTTCACTGGTCTAGTCTGCCTCGTCTTACGCGACCTCTTATGGTCTCCAACCATCCCATATATTCTAATTTTCCCTTAGGCTATTCTAGCTTCCCATTTGTCTCTTATGTCTAAATCTATAGGATTCCTAGTACACATCCCAGGGGGTCACCCATCCTAATATTTCCCCCACCTTAGCACGCTTAACCTCGAAACTTCGATAAAATTCGGTGCATTAATCCTGATATAATCGCGTCCGCTTCCTTACATGACCTTTATTACATGATCTAGAGAAAATTGAAGTCTTACAGATTCCGAGACACCCACGTAACACGTCTTCCTCCTTTACAATTACTATTTTACCCTTTTTCGATCCTCAATATTTACCTTTCACTTATGTGTATAAATACCTCTCGTCCTAGATTCCTCAATTCCCCCTGGTAGTGATCGCACCTTCATTAACATTACTTGTAAGTACTCAGATATCAGTCTGTTCGGATTCCCACTCACCATTCTCATACCATAATCTACTGTAAAACTGATTGTCGACTTTCCCTGAATCCTCTAACAGACCTTGTTTCTACTAAGCCTCGAATGTTATCCGTTGCAATTCTTTGGACTACTAATCGTCCTTGTCGCTATTATTCTTCATGTCATGCCAAATCCATAGCCTTTCTGAAACAACTCATCCCACTTATTGTCCTTTTACGATATTTCCTTTCCACGCTCCTTCCCGTTAGGCGTACCTAACTAAATAACCTGATTAACAATTTCGGCAGAATCTCTTTTACCATTCTTACTATTCAATATCTGCACGCAGAAAATATCGACAATACCTCACAGAACATACGGTTATATGACACATTCCAGCCATCTAGAGCTTCGAGTTCTAGGTAACAGAACAAATATATCAAGACTTACTTCTATAACTTTCCATATCGTCGCTTACCTCCTTCCGTCGTATGTAAGGCTTATATAAGGAATTTTATTTCCTATGACTTGGCTCTATCACACGATCTAAGATAGAAAAAAGGTCAACAATCCTTAGATGCCCCACAGCCTCCTGTTTATAAATGTGGCGCGCTTCACACCATAAACAGGACTCTACTGGACACGACTTTGCAGACAACCCCTAGGACAACCTGCTCTGATACCACTTTCTCACACCCTAATCTCCCTAGGGTGTGATGGGCACCCGACCCTTACTTAGGGCCGAGCGAACCCTCTGACCCTTAGTGAACACATAACCTTTTTGGGCTTTTAAATCAAATAATGATGAAATAAATAGTACAACTTTCAGAAATATTCTTTTTCGCTGTTCTCAAATCAAACAAAATCTGTAATCAGGTGGAATTCATATCATAACATAAAATGACACATCGGCTGATGGAGCCACTTACAGAACTGACATTCTATACCCACGACTCTGTCTGCAAAGTCGCTAACATCAATCAGAAATCATAGCACATATACTCTGACTGGGCAATACTCCAGGAGGAAGTGGAGCTCGCCAATCCCGCTGGAACATCTTCTAGTAATATCTTCCACTCATCTGGGTGTACCTGCGTGGCATGAAACGCAGCCCCCGAAGAAAAGGGGGTCAGTACGAAATATGTACTGAGCATGTAAGGCATGGAATACAGAAAACAGAAACATAACCGGAACAACGGTACTAAAAGTAAGTACATTAGCCAGGATACCAAGGTGCTTGTTTTCCGAACGTAAATCATGCGTACCGATGCCATATGTCAGAAGAAGTACAAAAATTGAGTAAATCATCCAGAGTACCGAAATACTTACTTTCCAAACACAGATCATGCGTGCCGACATTATATGTCATCATATACATATACATATAACAGATCCCGGCCCTCTAGTGAGGGACGCGGTGGATGGAGACATCATGTATGCTGACATCATATATCATATACACATATAACAGATCCCGGCCCTCTAGTGAGGGACGCGGCGAATGGAGTCATCATATATGCCGATATCATATATCATATATGCATATAACAGATCCCGACCCTCTAGGGAGAGACGCGGTGAATAAGATTATCACATGCCATCCTGGCCGCCATCCCCATATCATCATATCATCATATACAGACATACATATAACAGAGCCCGGCTCTCCAATGAGGGACACGGTGAACAATGCAGAAGAGACGCACGATAACAGAACCTGACCCGGGGCGTAGTGAAGGACATACTGAGGCTTGCACGAACAGAGTAGTGCGGAACCATATGCACATAAATCAATTCTAAGACTCGATAGACAAGTATACTTACCGACACCTGAAGGCTCAGAAACAAGTTCAGGGTCAATCCGACTTAGTATAAGAAAGTTATGAGTGTTTGAAGTACAGAACCTTCTACGAACGTTTCAGAAGCCATTTTTGGAAAATCAAAGCAACAATCATATCAAGTACCTTTCGGATATCGTTACGGATCAAATCAAATAGAGCTTTTGGAACCATATGTACGTATCAAAATATATCAAAGACCCAATGGAATAATCAAACGCGCTATCATTTGAAAATCAAGACATTAGTCATATTAATTATCTCTCGAATGCCATTCGGAAACATATCAAATAGAACTTCGGACATCATAGGTACGCATCAAAACCATATGGAAGTCAAGAATATTAGCCATCCTAGTGGCTCTAAGAATCGGAATTTCTTTGAAATCATGCATATACTTTGTCATGTTGGTTTCACAAAGATCATGCCAAAAGAAAGAAAGGGTAAGCCTTACATACTTGTCCCACGTCCAATTAGCTATGCTTATTCGTCCAAACTTGCTAGTCTACATTCAAGAGAATTGACGTAACCATTAGACTCATCGACATATATTTGTCTTAGTCTTTCAAATGAATTCGTTTATAATCTGCCGAAATTTCGGCAGCATTTCCCCTGTAAATACACCATCCCCGAGAATCTAACTCGGCCAATTTTATCAACAACGATCCGAGAATTCAACTCGGCCAAATTATCAACCAAAATATCAACAATAACATCATCAACTTCAACAGTTATTTCAAATGCATTCTAACACTAGCAATTCTTTCTACACAATTTGACGGCATTTCATTTTTATTCAACTCAATCACATATATTCAAGCTAACACCAATGATCCCACATTCAAGTATTTATCCGAAATCATTCTAACATGATTCAAGAATACTTCAAACGATTCACATAATATTCACAACAACCCAATCAACATATTACTTCACCCGAACCCTTCCAAATTCCACAAGAACACTAGCAACACATTTCCTTTCTTCCAAATTCATAAACTACACCAACAATCTATACTTTAGCAATATCATTCATACAAATGAAAGAAACCATACTAGTGTCACATTAACTTCTTCAACAATCCCATAATGATTACAAATTCATTTCAATCAATCAAACCTTCATTTTCATCATGGAATCCACATCTATAACAATCAAAATACCAAATAAAATCAATTCATCATATCTGCACAATTACCACCCCTATTCGGCCACCACTTGCACACACATATTTCATGAATTTCATTCATTTCTCAATACTACAACATGCATAAATCATTCCTAACACAAGTAAAAGAAGATTGAACACATACCTTTCTCCACACATCTCTTCACTTGTCTAGGGGTGTATGTTTGCACAAATAAATGGTTTGCTTGCTCCAACAACCACTCGATGTTGTTAAGTACGTTCCAATTGGTAGAAAAGCTAGAAGAAAACAATTTTTCTTGGTCAATTTTCCGTGGCTCAATTTTTGGGAGCCATGGCCGAATCCCCCTTCTCTTTCTTTCTTCTTCTTCTTCTTCTTTTTTTTTCCAAGGTTCTAGAGCTAAAATGATGAATTTCCCTTATTTAGTCATCATTTTCCATATATATATATATACTTAGGCACTTCAAGTAAGAATATGGACACATGTCCTCTTTCTTGAAGTTTCTTAAATTAAAATAAGGATGACTAATTTATCTCATTTTGTCATCACTTTTCCATATTTATATATATATATATATTTATATATATTTATGCCACATGGCCAAGAGGGGCTTAGCTAGAACCTTTTTGAACTTTTGCAAAATTCCCGTTTTGCCCCTAGCCTTCCTCAATATTACCACGAACCTTCTTATGAATTTACCTTTTTACCCTTAGCCTTTCTCAATATTTCCATACTAGTAAACAACTTGTTCATTAAAATAATTTTGGAAGATATTCTTGCCCTTAACTTCTCGCAATTATCTCGAATTATCGGAACGTACAAAATACGGGCTATAACACAGTGGTAGGTAGGCATGGTGTTATGCAGCCTCTTCGGTACTTGGTTTGTTGTACAGTATATGTAGCAGCCTAATCGTCTTGCGCTGCTACTCACGGTATTTATGTTTATATGTATGTGTTGGTCTTGAGTTCTTGAGGCGGTGTTTCTTGTGTTGATTGTTCAGAAGGCAGTATAGCTCAGTTATAGATTTTGTATGGGCCCAGGTTAATCAGTGAGAAGTAATTGCAAGCATGGGAGTGCTTGGCTAGTAGTGGTCGGGCGCTCGTCGCGTTTCATCGGTTTGGGTAGTGACAAAAGTGGTATCAGAGCAGTTCGTCCTAGGGATTGCCAACAGACCGTGTCCGGTAGAGTCCTGTTTATGGGTGTGAAGTCGGCCACACTTATAAATAGGAGGCTGCGGGGCATTAGGAGTCACTGACCTTTCCTTCTATCTTAGATTGTGCGAGAGAGCCAGAGTCTAGGAAAGATTATTTCTGACCCTCTTTTCCTGTAGGTAAGCACAGATTGAAAAAGATGAAGAGATCTGCCTCAGACAGTGGGGGTTGCTAAGAAGACCCCTAGAGTAGATTCAGGATCACAGGCTCCGGGACCGAGCAGGAGGAGCCTTAGCTATTCCATTGAGACCTATCCCTCTGAGGACCCCGCGACGATTCTGCCAGAATATCTGACTTCTAGAGAGGAGGATCCACTGGAGGGCAGCTATGACACGGACCCGTCCGAAGGTTCGTATGGCATACCGGAGGAGGAGATCCTAGAGGTGGTATTAGTACCAAATCCTACTCCCCCAGGTGCTCCTATGGCAAAGCACTACATCAAGCCAGCTACGCCTGAGAGTGTTACTGATTATTCCATCCCTTTATCTTGGCCGTCAGCGAACCAGGAGTTGCCCGAGTAGCTGTATTGCCCGGATTCAGACGAGAGAGATGAGGATGACCAGAATAGCCAGTGGTAGGAGGATAATGGAGAGGACACTTCACATTATATCCCTCCAAACCGAGCTCAAGACCGGTCGATTATAGGTATATGAGTTTTTAATTAGAATTTCCTATGTGTGCAAGTAATTACTATAGGGTAATACTTAATAGTGATGAGCGAAAATTCTAAAGGGGGCCAATAACTTAAGTATTTAGAGGTAACCACAATTAAGATGCTTTCGCCATCATTGGGAGTCCTGAAATTTGGGATGGAAAGTAGATATGTATGTGGATTGACAGTTATGGTTGGGAATTCTAAAGGTTAAATTAGCATTAACTTAGTCGGAGAGTAAGAGATCCCTTTTTAATCTGGAGGGAGATGCATTACGAGAATTTATTGGAATCCGTTAGAACTTTAACTTGTTCTAAGTCATGTGATAAGGTCACGTAGTAGGGTGGATGCGATCATACCAGCACTAACGCACTGGATCCCATCAGAACTCCAAGGTTAAGCATGTTGGGATGAGAGTAATACTAGGATGGGTGACCCCCCAGGAAGTGTACTAAGAGTCCTACAAATTCAGACAAAAGAGATAGATGAGAAGTTAGAGTAATCTAAGGAAAATTGGAGTACGTGGAGTGGTTGGAAACTCTAAAAGATCGCGAAGAATGAGGCGGATTAGACCAGTAAAGAGAAAGAAGGTGCATCACAGCTCTAGAACTAGGATGAGTTCGAGTAGTATTTGGAAATACTTTGTAAGCGAGGCGTTAGTAAACATATATATGTATGTGTATGACATCCTATATGTGGCTGTGCCAATCGATGTATGTGTCCCAGCAACCGACGTTGAGATATACTGAAGGCACTAATCGAACAGGGTAATGAAGTTCAAGTGACAAAAGTAGTACAAATGTTACAAGGTCAGTTGATGTTATTTTCACTACAGGTTAGAGTTGGAAAGTTCTAATGCAATAACATCAGGGAAAGGAAGAAAGTGAGTATATAGATAGTAAAGAGTTAGAATGTCTTGAGAAAAGGAAAAAAAAAAACAAAGTGTAAGAAACGAGGGTGAGTGAAGCTTCCAAGAGAGACGATGGGCAAGGAAAGGGACTATTTTGATAAAATTAGAAGGTAGGCATACGAAAGGGATAAAGTATGGTAGTATGGAACAAAAGATGAATATGTGGGGCCAAAGAATAGATTTCAATAAGTGGGACTAAAGCATGGTTATCACAAATAGGGATGCGAAGTAAGAGAGAGAATGATCAAGCCTTGCAACGTTACTAAGAGATTCCCAGCTCTCGAGAGGTATATAAAGGAGTAAATATGTAGTCATACGGACACGGTTGCCTCGAAAATAGAGGAGCTTTCCTAAATGATGATTTAAGAATAAAACAGATTTGTACGTTTAAAGGAATATTTCACGAACTCCAGGGTCAATATTATAAAATAACAGGTGGAGAAGAGCGCTCGAGGAGGAAGGAACTTAGGGAAGGTTTGAGGATGAAAGTAGGAACGGTACACTAATAGGCTGGTCAAAAGGGAATGAGAGAAGAAGAAGGGAAGAAAAGGAAAACTGAGCAATCACCAAAGACGAGCGAGAGGATAAGGAGCTAACAAAGAGAACCGGGAGGTAGTACATCAAGGACATGGAATGAGAATAAGGAATACCGAGATTCGATTATAAAGGAAATAGAAGAATGTATGGGAAATATTCATGAGAATGGACTAGCCTTGGCGGTAGGAAGGAGAAGAAAGAAGAGAGAATATTTGCAACGATTTTGTGACACGAACGAGAAGTAGCAGGATACTACGAAAATTTTGACGTACAGCTGAAATACAAGCACGTAGTTAAGAAGAATTACGGGTAAACCAGCTAATCGAGTAGAAGGACTAGTAGTGACGGAAAGGTATGGAATATGGACTCCTAATAGTATGGTATAGACCTAAAAATAGAAGGAGAGCCAAGGGTAATAAGAATTTTAGAGATGTTATAAATATAGTTAAAAAGGAAGACGGGGGGAGAAAGAAGAAGGCATAATCACGCGTTTTATAAAGGGGCGTAATGAATCTCGATATTTCCATTAACTCGTCAGTCCAGGAAATCATTAGTCATAAAAGACAGAAGTATGGAAAGACGGTAAAGAAGGCATCGGAACTGGAGCTGGCCCCTATAAGTATTTCGATTGAATACAAGATCGTAACTAGCAAGAAGATAGATAAATCAAACCATACGACGAAGGAACTTCGTCCTTAAGAAGATCGTTAATGGTGGCAGATAATTACCAAAGGCGATGGATATCGAAGGCTATTGGGGTATGAGGACCTCCTTATAAAGGGGGGAAGAGTATATTAGACTTGAAAGGAATTATGACGTTCTCAAGCTCCAGAAGAAGAAATGTATTAGATCGAGGCCAAAGCTCGAGACATATTGGCATATCAAAAAGGTATCAGGAGGAAGTAGAAACAGATTAGAAATAAGTATGCCATGAGGCAGGCATAGGAAGAAAGTATGAAAATAGCTCAAGAGAACGCTTCACGCCGACATGAGCTACGACATTTCTAGACCATGGTTTGAACCCCTCGTATTGGGAAAAATTACGCCGCACCTAAGTATGCAGCGACATACCTTAAAATGTAATAAAGAGAATAAGAAAGGTCTCCAAGCTAATTTCACAGAGGATGCGGGAGAGGATGACGAACCCAAAGGACCCTTGGGATGACAAAAAGAGGGAATTTCAGCCCCGGAAGGGATAACAATTGTGGAAAAAAGAACAACGATTGGTAGTTTGTCAATTTCCGAAGAAAGGAAGAATGCTGCTCTTACGAGTAGAAAGAGAGCCGTACCACTGGATATTAGAAAACATCTCACGGATCAGTAATTATACTAAATATGGGAGCACATACTATGGAATTATATGAACCATCAACCGTAATTGTAAGAAGGCCATACCGGTAAGCCAACAAAGAATAACGATTGACGAAGTGAACACCGGTACAAGGAAATCAAAGATAAATATATGTACGTTGCAAGAAAGTTGTAATGGAGTAAGAATTGCAATAGCCCTATGCTTCGGGATTTGTATCGCAATGTTTGAGGGAAGGAAGCTAAGGAAAAAGTTTTGGTAGGAGCTAAAAAGATGTTGTGAGTTATGAAATTAGTTTAAACTCAGATTATAGATTGTCCTAAGCGATACGCATCAGAATAGTAAAAATGGTGAGGAAGCATTACGTATATACATATTTTGGATATTGTTATCACTAGTCTTGGAAAGGAATTGGGGAGGATGGCTTAAGGAACATAACCATAGTGCTTACAGGCAACAAAGTAATGTTGGAGAAACATTTGGAATGTCAGGGTAAGAGATATGGTGACAAGAATGTAACAGATTAGAGAGAGCCTGACAAATGAACTACAAGGAGTCAATACAGTGTACATCAAAGATCAACGGGTACAAAAATGATAGCTCGAGATGGCACCGAAGGAGTAAATGCAAAAAGGGCACCGTATTTGAGAAAGGGAGCTACCCACTAGTAGGGAAACATGGAGTGAGAAAAAAGGAGTACTTGCAAAACAACGAGTAGTCATGGCATGGCAAGGCAAGACTACGATAATGAAAACAGAACGAGAGCGAGATACTAGTTGATACCTGATTACGTACACAAGAACAAAGAGGTGATGTAACGCATTGACGAGGCCGATGAAGGAGTTAAGAAGGAACGAGAAGAGACTGATCAATTTATAGCATAAAGATATGGCGATCGGATCCTAAGAGGAAGACAACAGTTTTACGAAACCAACAGAGATGTAGTGGGTGTACATATTACAACATTCAAGGACGAATATTTTTAAGAGGGGAAGGATGTTACACCTCTTATTTTCAGAGGAACGCTCGCCAAGTCTAAGTACGAGTACATGGAATTTCGATCAAGAAAGTTAACCTTCAAATTTAAGGAATGACACAAGTATTAAGCATATTTGTGGATAAAGTGATATACGAGATTGTATGCACCTATATTATGGTTATAAGGTTTTAAAATCATGTATAAGAAGTATTGGAAGGATTGGAAGTCGAACGGGTGAAGGACGAAAAATCTGGTCGAACTGGGCAGAATTGCCCTATGCTTTCGCGATAAGGTCTCACGTTCGCGATGGCTATGAATATTCTAGACCATCGCGTTCACAAGGGTCCCTCGCGTTCGCGAAGGCCACTGACTAGGTCAGTTTCAACCAACTTGGTCACCCTATAAAAGGGGCAAAGCCCTTCATTTTTCAATCAAATTATTTCCCAAAACTCAGAAATCATATGAGGGAGTGAAGATACCCTAAAATTGAGAGTTTTGAGTGATTTTCAAGAGGTCGAGTATTAATTGAGGCTCGAATAATGCATAGTTATGGTCCTAGTGTTGTTTTACGGTGGATATTGAAGATATTGCTGCTTTAACACGAATAAGGTATGAATCTCTCCCTATTAATATTACCTTTGGTCTATTTACAAAGATAGAGTAGCTAAACGATCGTACAATAAAGTTGTTAGTTGTGGAAATTGGAAAATGTTGCGAGGGATATTTTTGTCACGACCCAACCCGAGGGCCACGACAGGCACCCGGGGCTAACCACCCAGGCACCTCTTATCATACTTTTACATTTAAATCTAGGTGAACCACATTGCTAAATAATACTTTCCATCCATTATTCATACTAATTCCATTGGGCAACAATACATACATACATATATATATATATATATATATATATATATATATATATATATCATCGATAAGAATGCCCATATAGATATACATAAGCCGACGAGGCTAACAAAATGATATCCAAACTATAGGCCGACAAGGCCAAACACATCTAACCATATACACATGTCTACGAGCCTCTAATGAGAGTATGACATATCATATAGGCGGGACAGGACCCCGCTATGCCCATAAATATGTACACAAAAGAATAAATACCAAAAGCTGTAACTCCGAATGAAATGGAGCTCCGCTATGTAGTCCCTGAGTAATAAGGTTATGGATCAAACCTGTCTCCCTGGCCACCTGCAGGCCGCACGCAGCGTCCACAAACAAAAGGACGTCAGTACGAAGAATGTACTAAGAATGTAAAGCATGATCAACATCATTACGAAAGCATAATAGACAACATAAGAAATAGCATAGGATGGGAGATAGTAGTATCATCGTCATAAACACTTACTTTCTTTTCATGGGGACTTCCCACATCTAATGCGTGATTGTGTACATAGATCCATATCCGTATCCGTATTCATATCCGTACTCATTTACATTTCGTATCCATTTTCGTATTCATAGCATATTTGTATTTATATTCATATTCATATACATATCATTTACATAGCATACCCGACCATGAAGGTTCGGTGTTTCACATATCTGGCCCTACCAAGGCTCAGGGTCATACATACCTGACCCTACCAAGGCTCAGGATCATACATTCCAGGCCCTACCAAGGCTCAGGATTGTTCGTACCCAACTGCCGTGGTGCGCGCGCAATATATATATATATATATTTATATATATATATATATATATATATATATATATATATATATATATATATATATATATATTCTACCCAGCCATATAAGCTTAGGGATTCATAATAGCCATACATAGGCACATATACATAAAAGCCCATAAGCGTCTTTAGCATCATTACTATCGTCGTTCGTTACATCTATCCCTAGAGGATTACTCATCATAGGAGGAACTTAGTACAATTGTAACATATCGGGAATCATGAACTTAGTAGCTTATAAAGATAGAATCTTTTGGAGGACATCATAGGCTTATAGAAGATTAGATATTTGGCCAAGGAACCATGCTGTTATACCCCATATTTTTGTACGTCAAATTATTTGCAAGGAATCGACGCTAGATAAGAGCGGAACCCTAATTTCGTTTAATTTCTAAATTAGAATTAATTGTTATAAATTTTATTTAGTATAAAAATATTATTATTGGAGATTAGGAATTAATTAATTGTGCTTAGATTATTAAGTAGGAATTAGTAATTAATTAAATTAATTAATATTAATTAAACTAGTGGGCCCCACCCGATTTTTAAATAAAAAAAAGGGGAGAAAATTAGTCATCAAATAAGATGACACCTGGTGGGCACATGGAAGGCTTAGAAAGCCCATATATATGATATCAACAATTCATGAAATCACATTTCATAACACTTGAACAAAGAACAACAAACAAAGAAAGTTAAAAAAAAAAAAAACAAACCTCTCTCGGCCAAGAATCTTGTTGAGCCGAGAATTGACAAAGTGTGGGGAGAAAATTTAGATTGCAAATTGTTGTATATATTCAAGGATTCCAATGTGAATCGGCTCTCGGAATCGAGTTGATTGAGGTAAGATTTAATCTCTTTTTATACACATTTTGGAGGCAATTTTAACTTGTATGAATTTGTGGATATATGATGAAAATGAGAAATGGTAAATGTTGTTGTTGAAGTTCAAAGTTGAACCGTGTGATAGGGTTGTATGGAGTAAGGATGGTGAGTTGAATTTTAAGGTTATATTATGGTTGTTGCTATTATAGATTACATAGTAAAAGAATGAAAAGAATTAGAAAGTTAAAGGTGAAGTTGTGTCGATATGAACATGTTGTTGTTCTTGTTGAATTGAACGAATTAAAAATATAGTTGTATCTATATATTGTTGTTGGTATTTCTGTGTCAACAGGAGAGCAATTGGAAATTTGGGATAGGTGAATATATAGTGGAGGTGCTGCCGGATTTTCGCTAAATTGTTAGATAATAGAAAACCCTAAACAAAATTATATATATGAACCGAAATGCAGGTCCTATAGAAGCATGCACTATAGATTTGCGAACTAGAAAATGTAGGTACTAACGATAACGTTACTTTAAAATAAATAGGCTAAAAGAGCGACGAAGCGAAAAGGATTCACGATTAGTCGCTGACAGGTATGTAAAGTTATCCCTTCTTTCTTTTGGCATGTCTTAGACTTAAGTGATGACTGATATGGATTTTGGGGTAATTCCATTCATAAGCTTGAGTGATATTTATGATTCTTATTCAGTCCTTGATATTACAATTCTCAAGTGATTGAGCCTTCCCCTTCAGTTTTTGTACGTTGGATAACTGTCGATTCACAAGCTCCTATTCTCATGAACTCTATAATAACTACTGTCCAGACTTCTATAAATTGTTTCATATGATCTTGATACATGTCTATGATTCCTATGCCCCTTGATATATTCTATAATGATATCCGAGGGATACTTGATATGATTGTCGCTATTGATACTCAGGCGTTAATTTTTCTTCTTATTCTGTTGAGTCTTGATAATGATTTAAATTGCATATGGTTTCTCACTACTCTGCTCGTGCATGCCTCAATATATCTTTCACCGAGTCCCGGGCCGGGTATGTTATCGTGCACAGTTTCACTACATTATTCACCGAGTCCCTCACTAGAGGGCCAGGTACGGTATATATATATATATATATATATATATATATGATATGATGACATGTTATGGCGGCCAGGAGGGCATATGATGACTTTATTCACCGAGTCCCTCACTAGAGGGCCGGGTACGGTATATATGTATATGATATATGATATTGACATGCATGATTTATGATTCAAAGGCAAGTGTTTTGGTATTCTGAACATTCTACTTGTTTCCTGTACTCATTATTTCAGTTATGATCCTTTTACTGTATTTCATGCTTTACATGCTCGGTACATATTCCGTACTGACCCCCTTTCTTCGGGGGGCTGCGTTTCATGCCCGCAGGTGCAGATACACGCTTTGGTGATCAGCCAGCTTAGGATTTCCTTTCTACTGTTTGGAGAGCTCCGTTGTTCCGGAGCCCAGATTTTGGTATAGATCCTTTTTTATGTATATATGTATATGTTGTCCAGGGGTACGACGGGGCCCTGTCCCGTCATATTTCACTGTTAAAAACTCTTAGAGGTCTGTAGACATGTATGTGGGTTGTGTCCAGATGTGGTCAGTTGTACTTATATGGTCATTATGGATGTTCTAGCGCCGTAGTAGCCTTGTCGGCTTACATATATTATCGTGTTGTTGTGGCAGCCTTGCCGGCTCGCATATATTATTGTTCTGTTGTAGATATATCATCGTTTCGTAGTGGCAGCCTTGTCGGCTTGCGTAATATTCTGATATGTAGTGGCAGCCTTGTCGGCTTGAGTAGAATCATAATATATACAGTGGCAGCCTCGTCGGCTTGCGTACGTCATTATGTTGTGCTTGATTGAGGACCTATAGTATCAGTCCGGTTATGTTTGACAGGTACATATGGGTGTCTAGCTCGGGCACTAGTCATGGCCCACGGGGGCTGGCTCGTGACACATGCCTTATGAAACAAGGGTTAGCCTTACATACCTTTCCGTGCAACTATTCTATCACTTGCACGTTCTCCTTTAATGCTCACGTTTCTACCTTCATTAGAGTTATACTATCATTAGAAAATCGATAACTTAGCATACATGACTAAAGCTAGAGAAAATCAGACAACATTTCCTTTATTTATATGACTTCCTCCATATCATATATCAACTCCCAAACATTAATAATAACATTCACAATATCATAACAATACTCTTTATTCACATACATTATCCTTACTTCTCAATTCACTTCCATTCATCCATATCCATGGTCATAGTACACGACTACATTCATTCATATAAAATGTCTATCCCATGTTCTTAACAACATTTATAACATAACCATAATCACAACACATCAAGAATCATGACTCAATCCAAGCTATTACTCAAAACTGACACTATTCCCACATTCATGACCCATTTTCTATCTCCTTCTACAATCCAAGTCTTGCAACCTCTCAATACCTTAAATAACATGGAAAGACCATAAAGCATACCTTAGATGGTGTAGGAATAAGCCTTGGGTTGATATACGTCACTTGAGCCAAAACCCTAGTTCACCTCCAATGAAATTTCTTGACTTGGATGATCTCTAACGAGTTTCATACACTTGGTTTTCTTTGATTGATGAAGTTGATCATAAATTTCTCTTGAGTTCTTATTGATGAAGAGTGGAGAGGTTTCTACAGAGTTCTTGAAGTGTTCGGTGAAAATGAAAAGAAATAATGAACTTGGTCCCCTTTTTAATAACTTAAAAATCTAATCCGTCGGGAAAATATACGGACACTTATACGGTCCGTATAAACTTATACGGTCCGTATAAACTTATACGGTCCGTATAAGTGACCGTGAAATCGCCCCTTCAACATCTTGCTTCTGTGACCATTATACGACACATTATACGGTCCGTATAAGTGACCGTATATTCCCATCAGTGAGGGATCTTCACTGTGACGTTTCTATGGACCATTATACAGACCGTATAACATTATACGGACCGTATAATCGGCCGTGTAACTCATCTTTTCTCTGATCATGTTCTCGTCACTTTTTTTGATCTCTAATCCTTATGGAACCTTCTTTATACTTGTTTAACACCTCATTAACAATCTAAGAGACGTTATAATTCTTCTCAAAGACACTATTAAATCATCATTAACTTATTACTCGTAAATCCTTTACGATACACATCGTATGCCTTTCCCTCTCTGGGAAAACTTTCTCCTCTTACTCTGAATGTCTTTGCAAATCTCAATTAGGGTCATCAAATGTCATTTCTCACTTGTTGCAATACCGTATACTCCGTTCCTTTCGTTATTCTATTCACTGTGCATCAACGGGGAATTTTTCGAGGTGTAACATTCTTCCTCCTTAAGAACATTCGTCCTCGAATGTTAAGGTCTCGCAGATTCTATAAAAATTTCTCCAGCGTATTCCCTGTAATATGGCACTACTATCCTGTCACAACAGCCCACAATAACATTACCTCACCGGGCCACAACACAATAGCAATATAAGTTGGCCACACATGACCCATATGCATAAAAAGAAAACATACATACCTCATAATCCCGATGTTTCATCGTGGATCTCTTCTGGGGGCTGAAATAAGTGCGGGTATTTGGATTTCATACTCTCTTCTGCTTCCCAAGTCATTTCTTCTCGGTTGTTATTTCACCATAAGACTTTAACTGAGGCTACATCCTTATTTCGAAGTCTCCGTACCTGCCTGTCTAATATGGCAATGGGCACTTCTTCATAGACTAGCTTTTCTGTCACTTGAACATCATCTACTGGAACAATCCTCGTAGGATGTCCAACACACTTGTGGAGCATTGAGACATGGAAAACTGGATGGACTAATTCAAGTTATAGAGGCAAGTCCAATTCATAAGATACTTGACCCACCTTGCTGATAATCTTATAGGGTCCCATGTATCGAGGAATTAACGTTCCTTTCTTATCAAATCTCATCACTCCTTCATTGGAGACACTTTTAAGATTACCCAATCTTTCACTTGAAATTCTAAGTCTCGTCAATCCTTTTTCTTGCTCAATAATGATATTAATTCTTAAATGGTTTGCAAATCTATCCCACTTTCTTTCTTCCATGTGACCATGATAATGGTATTCATTTACATTTGTAAATTCTAGATAAATTCAACACGAGATGTCTTGTCGTAGATGTCCCTCGTCGACTCATTCAAAACTTCATAATTTTCGAGAATTTCATAACCCTTTGGTAAGCTGTTGGAAATTCGCTATAACCACAATGATAAAAAATGAAAGTTCCAAGACGTAATATTCTTCTGGTAAAACCCCCTTTATTCAATGATCCTATCGAATTCGTAAGTAATCTAACCCACCTCAGGGCTATCGTAGGAAACATATAACATATACTTACATCACATCCAGAGTGACTGTACTATTTGTCCTTAATGATAATTTCGACTCAACATTTCGACTTAATTTACCATATATTCTCCCTCAACTGACCCGGAGTACCCCAAACACACTATTCGTGTTTACCTCTTACTCCTCTTTTTAAGTACCCACTTAGTTTCATTGGCGACATATAAATACTTGCAAGTTACACAATCGTTCTTGCGTGATTCGTCTTGAGTGATTCGTGTACATACCTATCTATACATATACATGTATCCATATCCGTATACATATTCGTGTCCATATTCATATCCATAGCATACCCGACCTTGAAGGTTCGGTGCTTTTCACATACGCGGCCATGACAAGGCTCGGTGTCATACGTACAAAACCTCTTTTGTCTATCTATAGTAACTTATCTCGTCATGCTCTCTTCTTTCCTTTATTTGTCCCTTGATTATCATATCTTATGTTCTACTATAGAAAACCTTAGGTCCCTTTCTTAATTGTCGCTTATAAATCACAATATCATTAACAACGACTCTACCGTTAGTGCCCTTGCCTCTATTCTAGTATAGCATCGCTATCTTTTACAATATCCCTTGACTTATTTGCTCTCAATGTCACGTGGTTCACGGTCTTCGTGAATGATTTCCAGTACAGTCTCAGATGCCTGCTCAATTAGTGTTTGTTTATTTACTAGTTATTAGACTCATTTATGCGTAACTCTCACTCTTTGTTTTAGAGTCTATATCTGACACATCTTAGGGTCCATTGTTTCAATCTCTACACTTGTATTTTCTTTACTCGCTTCCCCCCTTTAAGGGTTTTACTTGTACGATTCTCAAATCCGTTGCCTCACTTTCAAATCTTGAATTCATATATCCCTTACTATACTACATCTTATTCATGTTGTTTCCCATAATTTATAGCTATGATAATTCATGTGTGAAGTCTTAACACGCTCATCTCGCAGTTTTGTAATCAAGTAATACAACCAACATAGCACCCCAAACAAGAATGTATTTTACTTAGCTCAACCGTTAGTTATGAGTCAATGCCTACATCCACTCCAATTAGTAACTTCTGTCTCGTAGGGATACTCAAATAGTAGTCTATCTAGCTATCCGTACCATCCATGTAATGTCACTTATTCCATTCTTCGATACCCAGAGTTCACTTATAGCATCATCTTTCCCTTTTCTTCCCATCTAAAGTTATTCCTCTCTTTCCTATAATTGACTTTTAGTAACCGTAAATGCATTTTCCCTTAAACCCGCCATTTTTGTTTTCAAAGATCTAAGTCTCATGCGCCACTAATACCCCTTATGCCTCATACTCTTTTACTCTTGTGTTGCACTCAACATTGATTCCGAAACCAATCATAATCATGTCATATTTGTCGTTGCTGATAGCCTTACTTTATCGCTTTATCATCGTACGGTAACTCGTAATTCATGGCCACATTTTTCTCTCCAACTTATTCTTTTATGTACTTTATTCGTTCTGTCTTAGTGGAGGATATTCTTAGGAGATGTGTCTTCCTTTTCTCATAATACGACTATTTCTTAAGCACACGTACTTTGTATATTTCCTCTTCTTTCTATACCCGTACTTATTCCTTTACATTCTTTCCTCCTCAATTTATCTTATTACCTCCCTTTTTATAATCAATCCTTTATTCCTCGCACAAGGAATCCTATTCTTAACTCAGTACCGCTTTGTACTTTAGAATATATTACCTCTATACAATCCGTTCTTCGCTTCCAAAACTTATTCTGATCATCCCTTCTCATCCTTATTATGCTAATCCTTCTCCTAACAATTGTTCTATTTCATTATTCATCTTCCTGTAGTCTTGGTCTTTTACATCCAGCCAAAGATATCACTCGTGATCTCTATTATACAAATCACCAACTGTTACTACTTTGCAATATCACTTTTCTCTGATTTCTTTTTCAAGTTGACATCCCCCTTTTGCTTGCTATCATTTCTGTCATTGAGGAACCCTTATGCTGGACTTTCGCCTAACAAGGTCTTATAAGATTACTCATCTACTGCCCCATGGCTCGCTTGTTGGTTTCACACTTGCATTCACAATTTATTCATATAGAACATGTCACATCTTTAGTCGTTTCCTCGCTATACTTTGTATTACAGTTCTTGTTACGTTCTCATTATACCCTGATCATAATCAACTCTATAGAGTGACACTTCTTGATCTCATTCGCAATCCCGCTCATGAAATAGAATAAACCTCATGAAGTAAGCATACTTAACCTGTTACTGTTTCTGATCAGCCCTATTACACTTACCACATAAGTTATCTCACCAATGTATTCACATTCATTTTCACCCTTCATATTCGTACCTCTGTCTCCGTGATGCTGTTACTTTATTTTGCTAATAGACTTGTCGTATTTTACTTGTGCTCATCCATCCAATCAATACTTCAGTATCACACTCTATTGGAGTTACCCTTTCTCTTCTATATCATGTTTTAGTACTACCAGTGTCCCTAATTTACTCTAGTATCTCTCTTTACCATATCAATGTCGATCTTATAATTACCGCTACTATCAATTCAACAACATTTAACTCATCTCCTTTAAATTCTAGGAAAATTTCGACAGGGTTTCCTCTATATTTCTTACTATCCAAAACCTGCACATAACAAATACTAACAATGCCTCACCGGGCTAATATATACATATAACATACCTTAGCCACACAGAGCTCCCAATTTCAAGTGAAAGTACAAAGATGTCGAAACTCACCTCATATATCACACCTCGAGGTGTACCTGATCCTTTAGCGATCTGCCTTGTTATACCTTCCTATTTACTTTCCCTTTCGTTCTTCAGCTTTACATCTCAATCATACCTCAATATTCTTACCTTACCCGACATATATCTTTCGTACCGATTCTTACCTTTGTACTAATTCATTCAATTTGTTTAATTCAAAAACTTATAACTGAATTTATCATTAAGAGATACATTTAAGCAATTCCTCTGTTGTACTTACACTGACTTACCTCATGACAGCCAATCCATTATCATATAAATACCTATTCTAATAACGTAGCCTCAATGAAGTGACTTACCTCTGTAACATCCAATATCATCTCTCACTTCCTTCCGTCGATACAGTTCTTCTGCTGAAATCAAGGGTTAGTATAAGGAATCTCATTTCCTATGACTTAGCTCTATCACACGATCTTAGATATGAAAGAAGAGTAACCATCCTAAATGCCCTGTATCCTCCAATTTATAAGTGTGGACATGGCTCGTAGACACTTCCTAGGACCATACTGCTCTGATACCACTTTTGTCACGACCCAACCGAAGGGCCGCGTCGGGCACCCGGTGCTAACTCACCCGGGCACCTTTTATGATACTTTCACATTTACATCTAGGTGACTCACATAGCTAAATCATACTTTCCATCCATTATTCATACTAATTCCATTGGCCAACAATACATATATATATATATATATATATATATATATATCATCATCGATAACAATACCCATATAGATGTACATAAGCCGACGAGGCTAACAAAATGATATCCAAACTATAGGCTGACAAGGCCAAACACATCTAACCGTATACACATGTCTACGAGACTCTAAGGAGAGTATGTCATATCATATAGGCGGGACAGGACCCCGCTATGCCCATAAATATGTACACAAAAGAATAAATACCAAAAGTTGTAACTCCGAATGAAATGGAGCTCCGCTATGTAGTCCCTGAGTAATAAGGCTATGGATCAAGCCTGTCTCCCTGGCCACCTGCGGGCATGACGCAACGTCCACAAACAAAAGGACGTCATTACGAAGAATGTACTGAGTATGTAAAGCATGATCAACATCATTACGAAAGCATAATAGTCAAAATAAGAAATAGCATAGGATGGGAGATAGTTGTATCATCGTCATAAACACTGACTTGCTTTTCATGGGGAATTCCCATTTCTAATGCGTGATTGTGTACATACATCCATATCCATATCCGTATTCATATCCGTACTCAGTTACATTTCGTATCCATTTTCGTATTCATAGCATATTCATATTTATATTCATATTCATATCATTTACATATACATATCATTTACATAGCATACCCGACCATGAAGGTTCGGTGTTTCACATACCTGGCCCTACCAAGGCTCAGGGTTGTCCATACCCAACTGCAGTGGTGCGCGCGCAATATATATATATATATATATATATATATATATATATATATATTCTACCCGGCCATATAAGCTCGGGGTTTCATAATAGCCATACATAGGCACATGTACATAAAATCCCATAAGCATCTTTAGCATCATTACTATCGTCGTTCATTACATCTATCCCTAGAGGATTACTCATCATAGGAGGAATTTAGTACAATCATAATATATCGAGAATCATGAGCTTAGTAGCTCTTAAAGATAGAATCATTTGGAGGACATCATAGGCTTATAGAAGAATAGATATTTGGCCAAGGAACCATGCCTTATGAAAGAAGGGTTAGCCTTACATACCTTTCCGTTCAACAATTCTATCACTTGCACGTTCTCTTTCAATGTTCACGTTTCTACCTTCATTAGAGTTATACTATCATTAGAAAATCGATAGCTTAGCATACAAGACTAAAGCTTAGAGAAAATTGGACAGCATATCCTTTATTTATACGACTTCCCCCATATCATACATCAACTCCCAAACATCAATAATACATTAACAACATCATAACAATAGTCTTTATTCACCAACATTATCCTTACTTCTCAATTCACTTCCAATCATCCATATCCATGGTTATAGCACACGACTACCTTCATTAATATACAATGTCTATCCCATGTTCTTAACATCATTTATAACATAACCATAATCACAACACATCAAGAATGATGACTCAATCCAAGCTATTACTCAAAAATGACACTATTCCCACATTCATGACCCATTTTCTATCTCCTTCTGCAATCCAAGTATTTCAACCTCTCAATACCTTAAATAACATGTAAATACCATAAAACTCACCTTATATGGTGTAGGAACTAGTCTTGGGTGGAAATACTTCACTTGAGCCAAAACCCTGGTTCACCTCCAATGAAATTTCTTGACTTAGATGATCTCTAACGAGTTTCTTACGCTTGGTTTTCTTAGTTTGATGAAGTTGATCATAAATTTCTCTTGAGTTCTTATGGATGAAGGGTGGAGAGGGTTATAGAGAGTTCTTGAAATGTTGGGTGAAAATGAAATAAAATAATGAACTTGGTCCCCTTTTTAATAACTTAAAAATCTGATCCGTTGGGAAAATATACGGACACTTACACAGTCCGTATAAGCGACCGTGAAATCGCCCCTTCAACATCTCGCTTCTGTGACCATTATACGGTCCGTATAAGTGACCGTATAATCCCATCAGTGAGGGATCTTCACTATGACGATTCTACAGACTATTATACAGACCGTATAACATTATACGGACCGTATAATCGGCCGTGTAACCCATCTTTTCTCTGATCTTATTCTCGTCACTTCGTTTGATCTCCAATCCGTATGGGACTTTCTTGATACTGGTTTAACACCTCATTAACAATCTAAGGGACGTTATAATTCTTCTCTAAGACACTATTAAATCATCATTAACTTATGACTCGTAAATCCTTTCCGATACACATCGTATGCCTTTCCTTCTCTTGGCAAACTTTCTCCTCTTACTCCGAATGTCTTTGCAAATCTCAATTAGGGTCATCAAATGTCATTTCTCACTTATTGCAATACTGTATACTCCGTGCCTTTCGTTAGCCTATTCACTGTGCATCAATGGGGAATTTTTCGAGGTGTAACAATTTTATGGTACATATTGGTATTGGAAATGATGTTATTGTCGTTGTTACGGTTGTTGATGTTGTTGGTTGCTTAATTATAATTTTGGGCTGGGTATACAAACAGGGGAGATGCTGCCGGATTTTCGGCAGGATATAAAATAGTTTTATTTGAAAACTTAGCACAAGTATACAACAATGAGTCTAACGATAGTTTGAATCCCCTTAAATGTAGACTTACGTGTTACACCTCACAGTTCGGACGTTGAGTTCCGTGGGTGTTAACTCCTTAATTGCGAACACTGAAGTGATATGTTCCTATTTTATGGTTGTAAGGGTTTAAGATCATGTATGAGAAGTACCGAAAGGATTGGCGGGCAAGTGAATGAAGGAAATTAAGTTTGTCGGACTTTGGAGAAAATATGAGGAGCAATTTTGGCCAAACTTGGAGGAAAAATAACTTTTAGTATACGGCGAGTTTTGAGACAAAGAAAAGCCCAAAGTGAAGTTCATGAAGCCCAGTTCCCAACACAAAAAACTCGCTTCTCAATAGGACATTGGGGTAAGGAGATATGGATGTTACAAGTTGGGATGGGAGGTAAGGAAATTAGCCTGTGCGGACGCGCCAGGGAGTGGCGTGAATGCGCAGGAGACTAAGGGCCGACTCAGCGTGAACGCGCTGAGCAAATTTTAGGCTCGGTTCAGGGATGAAGATTATATGATCTGAGTATAATAATATGTATACATATGACATTCGGAGACCATATGGTGTAATTCAGGTAGTATGTTGCTCGTTGAAAGTCCTCATTACTGCAAGATAACCGGGCCCACATGCCGGGGTTTTATAAAGGACATATGAAGAAATATATGAGTAGTACATGGAAAGTTGAGAAAATCCTAAGAAGGACTCTTAAGCCAAATATGGGCATAAGCCCTCCAAAATGACGATTTAAGGAAACATTTTCGGATGATCTGCCTTGGATGGGCCAAAACGCCACCCTAAGTTTGGAATTTAGAAAAACACCAAGACTAAAAGTTGTATATAATTGAACGATCGTTCCAACCATAGGTCGTGGGCCCTAACACGATATCGGGATCAATAGTTATGACCTTTTTACTGAACCAACTCGCAGGCAGAAAAGTTAAGCCTGCGCGTACGCGCCCAAAGGTGGCGCGATCGCGCTGAACGATTTTAGAGGCGGTGCAGGTAGATTCTGGAGAATTATTAAAAGGGTCTAACCCCTCATTTTCTTCACCAAACACCCCAAAAACTCCCCAAAATTCTGGAGATTTTACTCCTAGAAATGCCGGAAGTCTATAGTTTCTGAAAAATCTTACAATGACTCCAATCCTAGAGATTTTCAAGCATAAGGTTCTAGATGATTTCATAACGTGACTGAGTGTGCTATATAACATATGGCCTCAGCTTATGTCTGAGCGTGCTATATAACATATGGCCTCAGCTTATGTCTGAGCGTGCTATATAACATATGGCCTCAGTTTATGTTATGGATCATTCAAAGTGAGACATGATAGTGGTGATGATTATGGTAGTGATTAAGATCCTTAACATCTAAACTAACCCAGCAAATAAACGAACTCCAAAGACTCTATTCCTAGAGAGTATAGGAGTATTCGTATCTTTGACCTCTTAAGTCCCGAAGGGGCATCCACAGGTTGTGCAATTTTATAATGTTGTCTAATTCCCGAAGGGGACATCCAAAGGTTTTTCTCTTTCCTATGCATTTTACATTTAAATTTTGGAGTCTCGAAGGAGACAAATGAAAAGGGGAAAAGGTCCCGTTTTGCATTAAAATTGCTCCGAAGGGAGTCTTTTGATGGTTTTCAAAGATTTTGATGCATTTGCATATTTATATACATGCACGACATCATTTCATGGGGAAGGGAAAGGGGCTAAGGCGTTATATATGCAAACCACCTGATCAGCTGGTATACGATGATTATGATGCCCGAAGGGGCCATTATGCTATTATGCCCGAAGGGGCTGCGAGCAGGGTGAAGGCATGCATTATATATATATATATATATATATATATATATATATATATATATATATATATATATATATGCATCAAAAGTTCATATGCACATACATGTTTATCAGAGTTGGTTACAGGTACAGGTTGAGTCTGTTACTCTTTTATCATCCGAGTCGAAATATATTGTTTCAGTTCTGTCTTACATACTCGGTACATTATTTGTACTGACGTCCCTTTGCCTGGGGGCGCTGCGTTTCATGCCACGCAGGTGTATACAGATGAGTAGAAGACATTGGCTATAGGATGTTCCCAGGCTATTAGCTGGATTGGTGAACTCCATCTCAATTCGGAGTGTTGCCGAGTCAAAGTACTTATGTTATGGTATTTTGTATATGTTAGAGACTTTGCAAACGGTGTCCTGTAGATAGTGCGTCGAGCAGTCGACAGTGGTATAAAGCGACCATATAAGATGATGTGTTTTCAAGCTTTATTTTTAAGGATTTTATTGTGACTAAAGGTTTTCTTGAATTAACGATAAGGGAGAAGTCCCTGATTTGACAAAAGAGTTTTATTGAAAAGTTTTTTTTTTCTGACGGAAGCGTCATTTCATAGATTAAAGGTTCACAAAAAGTTATGACTCATGGATGGAATAGTAGTATGGCACTCGGTCGAGTAGGTTCTTGGGTGTCAGTCGCGGCCCTTCGGTTTGGGTCGTGACATTACGAGCTTGGACAGATAAGCGTAGGTAGTTGGAGGATAACCAGGTATGTTAAGGCTAGTTCCTTTCTTTCAAAAGGCATGATTATTATGCCGTGATTCCATATATGTTTCCATAACCTTCTTGCTTCCAAAGGTTTGAAATTCATGATTTCTAAGAGCTTCCTAAGCTACTAAACATGAGATATTTTCCATAATGTTTTTATACTCAATAGTTAGACATTCTTGATTCCAAGAGTTTCTTATGACGCTAAAGAAGAGTATACTTTGTAAGGATAAAGAAGATGAGATGCTTTCTATGATGGGCATGATGATGATGATTTTGATTTTTTTTGGAAGTTCTAAAGCTTACGATTTTAAAGCTATTATGAGAGTATCGAGTTTATTCCATGATATTTTTGAGTTGGTCATTATTGTTGATCTCACCTCATGAGTTGTTCCTTCGAGGCGAGATGTAGCGATGATGATTATTTCATAATATAAATCATAGGTGTCCGACCTTACGTCACTCCGATAGAGTTATAGCTTTTACATGGGCTCTCATGCATGCTTTATAATTATGTAAGTATGTTTTTATAACACTGTGCCTACATGGCCTGGCATATAACACCACGCTGCCTTATAGGCAGCCGGGCAGACACACCACTACAGTGGGCAGCTTATGATTACCCCGGACGCGGGAGGCCTGGTCGCGGGCTAATGATGATCACACCGTGCCTAAATGGCCAAGCAGCATAACACCGTACCTATATGGTCGGGCAGTTTACTTGTACATATTTATGAGTTGTTTCAAAAGTTAAAGTTAGCATGCATGATATCAGCCTTAAGAGGCAAACAGATGTACAGGTTATCTCCTTAATTTATGTTATGCTTCACGTCTCTTACTTTGACCTTATGATATTATTCATGCCTTACATACTCAGTATATTATTCGTACTGACGCCCTTTCTTTTAGACGCTGCGTTCTTGCCCGCAGGATCAAGTAGCCAGCCGAGTGGGCTAGACCAGTAGGACCTCTCTTTCGCCTCAGCCAGTGAGCTCCATTTGGACTGGAGCTTCAGCCCTTTGGTATGCCTTTTGACATGTACATATATGGGTATGGCAGGGCCATGTCCTGTCCTTTTGTAGCCTATATTCCATAGCGGTTTGTAGACAGTGGTAAGTACCTGTGGTGTTATACAGCGTCGTCGGCGCTTGTTTTGTGTACAGTATATGTAGCAACCTAATCGGCTTGCGCTGCTACTCTCAATATTTATTTTTATATGTATGCGTTGGTCGTGAGTGCTCGAGACGGTGTTTCTTGTGTTGATTGTTCAGGAGGTAGTATAGCTTAGTTATAGATTGTGTATAAGCCCAGGTTAATCAGTGAGAAGCAAATGCAAGCATGGGAGTGCTTGGCCAGTAGTGGTCGGGCGCTCGTCGCCGCTCATCTATTTGGGTCGTGACATGAATTTCAAGGAAGGCGGCTTTAGGAGGTATGGGAATTCAAGATCTAGTATGATTTGTAAAAACATACGCAGCGGAATTAGTGATTGGATTTGGGGTATTATTGCTGAGGGACATGTTATAGTCCCTCACCAAGAAAGGGAAATGTATATGCTTAATACATCAATGGTATAGTCGGATGTGGCTATTGAACAGTCAGCAAACCGTGCAGCGAAAAAAGCGTACAACAGAACAGTAACTAGGAGAGACTATTAAAGGTGGCAGTTAAGACACGCGTCATGAATCAGAGTTAAGTTCATTAGGTTGAGCTACTATTTGCGAAAGAGCAGCACCATTATGGGTGAAGCGATTCAAATGCTTCCAGTAAGTAAATACTATAGCAAGGTAAGTGATGAGTAGTGGGCGCATGATTAATTGATAAAGCAGTAGCAATAATGCGACCCCGGGGGGACATAACCTTTATGTATGAGATATTAGTCAATCTCCCAAAGAGAGGAAATGGAGTGGTGGAACTTCGAGAGATTATGTGTTGGCCTAGTGATAGTATAGTAGAAAGGGTTTCAGTTAAGGGCTAAAAACAGATAGGATAATAATAGTGCAAAACCCTACAAGCTATTGTGACGATAGCACCCTACACGTGTATGGAATCAAAAAGAAGATGGTGATAAGCACTGGACAAGAAATACCAACCAAAGGTAAAAACAATCGAGCAATCAAGATTTAGGTGGTAGGAGAAGACGGAACAGTATGGTCCCAAAAAGAGTTCTTCAAATTATATGCAAAAGAAGATAGTCTAACCTGAGCAATCGATAATTAGTGTAACCCGAACAATTGATAATTAGTGTGTGAAAGGCTTAAGTATGCCAAGAAGAGAAGCCATAGATGAGACATTAGGCCATATAGAATTATACAAATGGATTTGAGTGTAATAAGATTTCCTCCTGTAAGCTGCACTTCTAATCCTTGGTGGGTACTTCAAACAAGGGTGATAACTGATATCATTTAGTATAAACACTTCGAAATATAAACGAGACTACCAAGCTTCAAGCTACAAGAAAATTCATTCGAAGATTATGCTTAAAGAAAATGTTATTAATAGAAAAAAAGGATATGGAAGCAGATACAGGAAATAATAGATGGCTCAATTCACCTGAAATTTTACGAGGAACCCGCAATATTAGTATGGACATGAAGGCTTTTCAGTTAAAGTTGAAGCAAAATGTTAGCCAAGAATGGTAGGTGCAAAAATCCGTTCTAAGCAATGGTGACTTGATTTCGATTCCAGAAGTAGGTTATCCCGTAATACCGATAATCTCAAGAAAACCGAAAGGATGCGAACGACTTATCAATCACACATATGAATTGTCAAATTAGGACTGAGAGTGATGCTCGAGATACTGTACATAGCAAAGTTACAATTCATCTGGGGACCATGGGTAAGTTAACGCACCCTACTTGTTAATAAGAAAGGAAGAAATTATTTAGCATGGGGACAGTTAAAGAAGCATGATAGGATTTCGCGACCCATGGTCTGAAACTAGCAAGCAGGCATGGGCACACAAAATAAGACGACACTCCGTATATAACAACTCTATGGGAATCTTTATTTGTTTTGAGAATAAGTTCTGCACATCTAAGAGAAATATGGTACAGAAGAGAGGACTTGAGATATTAAAGACTAATGATAACAACACTCTACGCAAGCTGAATGAAGCAAATCTTGTAGCTAACACCTTTAAACTCAAATTTATTGCTAGCCTAACATACTTGGGTCAAGAAGAGAGTACCCGAAAGTTGTGAGGGCTAGCTATTTGAGACACAGGTCATTCGAACCTAAGTGATGGTGAATATATTATCAATCAAAATATCACAGTTTTTCCCATAACACCAATTAAGATGACGGCAACAAAGAGATCCTATCTTGAGGTGTAAATTAGGAATTCGATGGAGGACGGCCTAGGGGATAGGGAAAAGAATAGATTCTAAGATACCAAACCAATATTGTACTGTAGATATAATGGGAGCATGGTATTAAAGCATGATAGAGGTACATATACCACATCTTTTATTTCAAAATTATCCAGGGTTAACCAAAATATGTGACAATGTCAACGGAATAAATCTTATGTTTGAACCCCGATTGATTGGTGTGGTGAAAGACAAATTATATGGTTAGTGTGATTGCTAGCGAATATGAAGTATGAAGGAAGGGAGTCAAATGACTGAGCAAGGTGAGATAGAACTCGATAGTGAATCCTAAGTCGTCATTGGAAAGAGTAGACCATGTTAGCTTATAAATTGAGGGTTCTTGACTTTAGGATGAGATGTGTCGGTGAGGTTCGGTTGTAAATCTTATTGGCAAAGAAAAATGTAACTAGGACAAGAGTGGGATAAATGCTAAAGCACTAGAATATGAGTTCGGAAGTATGAATTCCCTATCAGGGGGTTTTCGGTGTATGAAATAAAGTCTCTTATGCTCGGTATAATTTATAATGCCATAAGGGAGATCAGGCTTGTTCAAGATCAGGTAATGGTAGCCGTCTGAAACCCCAAATAGATGATAGGATCTTTTGAAAGCTAGCTAATGAGACATATGATAGGTTTTAGGAAGTAGGCAAACCCAGCTGAGACATATTGAGTTCTGTAGAATCGCCAGACGAGCACGCCAAGTGTACACTATGACCACGAAGTAAGATCATGGTTGCGATATTATAAAGTGGAAAGAAAGAATAACAATGTTACAAACATGACATGAAAGAAAAGAAAGAGACGAAACCTAAGAAGGTTCTCGATGACTACAATTCTAGTATATGTCTATATACAATCGAGCTAGCTTCTGTCCGATGAAATCCTGGCAGGAATGAAACCTCCCTATACACCTCCTTAACATTCGAGGACGAATGATCCTAAGGGGGGGGGGGATATTACATCTCGTATTTTCGTGCGTTATGTTACATCCCGTGTTCTCACGGATTGAGTTACGTCGTAAATGTAGACCAATACGAACCCAGAGGGGTTACTTTCCTTTATAAGGACATTGATAGTTTAAAACAAGTGTTGAGGAAGTGTCGTACGTATTAGAGGTTAACAAATCAAAAGGAATAAAACTTTATCCATATAATACCCCATGCTTTTGGGCTATGGTTTGGACCACAAAACCTAAGTAAGTAGACCAGAGCCCCAGAGAATTTTAGTCATATTCAAGTGTGTAAATAAAGAGCTCGTTGTATAAGAAGATGATGTCCCAAATTGATTTCAGACCTAAAAGTGTGACGATGGTGGTTTTGAATAATATTTGGCGTGTGTATAAAGTGTAACAACCCATTTGGTCGTTAGTGCATTTTTTACCCTTTTGATCCTTTTGATCCTTTTCCTTGCTTTATTAGCTCATATTTGACCCGCGGGGACTGTTGGCATGCTTCCCGAGGTCATCGGAGTTGATTTGGGTATGTTTTGGAAAATTTGGCTTAAAAGCAAACACTAGTTGACTCAAAGTTGACTTTTGGGTAAACGGAATTTTTTTTGGAATTCGTCGATTCCGAGAGATTCAGATGGTCTGTTAGAACTTGTGTGCATATTCAGTTCAATTCCCAATACACTCGGGTGCATTTTGGGACTTGGTTTGGATTACTAGTTTAGGGTTTTGGGGGTTGACTCGGTCAACGGGCCCCCGATGGAGATTCTGAGAGCACGAAAACATTCATAGGGCTTTTTTATGGGCTGGGGGGGGGGGGGGAAGGGACTATATATGGCATGTGGGAAATTCTTACCGAGCGATAATCAGATTTCAGGTGCAAGTTATGAAATTTGAGTATGTGACCTGGTGTCTAGTGCCAGCTATGGCGGCAAAAAAACCGCTATAGTTGTGCCGCTGTTGAGGCAGAAGGGTTGTTGTAGAGGAAATGTGATTTTTTGAGGGACCGCTGTGACGTTCTTAGTTTTCATCATAGCGGAACCGCTGTGGCGGTCCCGACAACGCAAAACCGGTACTTGCTGAGTCAGAGGCCTTTTAATGTGTTTAACCCTTAGACACTAAGTTATTTTCCCATATTTCATTCTTGAGGCTTAATGAGGCAATTTTGGAGGGTTACCTCTTATTTCTTCTTTCAGGTTTCAATCTTGTCTCTAAATCATTCATTAACTTTTCCTAATCGATAATCCATATCTAGATTTCTCTTAATGTTACACCTCGGAGATTTCGGATTGTTACGTTGTGAGCAGACTAACACGGGTTTGGTGTGAACATGAAGTCTTTATGAGACTAAGGGGAGAATTTGATAACTTTAAAGTGCGCAACATAAGATTTTAAAGCTATATGAACAAGTGAAACTAAGTTCGTTGAAGAAAAGTGGAATGTAAGTCATGTTTGACAAGGTTTCGTAACAATTGAGCTAATATTTATTTAGTAATTTCTTGAAGAGGAGATATAAGGCTTCTTAGATGGTTAATGAAGTGTTATATAAGTGTCAATAGGGTTCCATAAGGAATGGAGGTTCAACGAATCGACGAGAGAAAGTTTCGGGAATTTTTGGGTTGTCCGACCACTTATACTAACCGTATAAGTTATACGGCCCATATAAATGGTCTGTATAACCATTCCAGAGACGGGTGAAATCATGGTGGGATTATACGGACCGTACAAGTGGCCATATAATCGGGTCGGGTTAGTTTTTTCTATTTTTTTATATGGACGACCCTTGTTTCTATTTTTCATTTAACACTTTCCTCAAACCCTTAAAAGCTCTAGAACCTTCTCCCAAGCATATTCCACTCAAACCCAAGAGAAATCGAAGATCAAATAGCAAGAATCAAGACATTCATGTGTTGGGAGATTCTCCAGGGTTGGTAGACTTCAAGAATTTCTTTAGTATTGAAGCTAGGGCTTTCATACAAGTTCGTAACTTGATCTAGAGTTCATTCCTATGTGATAAAAGGTTAGTTTTCATGTCTATTTCATGTTTTTAAGCATGCTTGGTTGTTGAATAACTTGGGTAAGGGAGGAAAGTAGAAAATGAAGCTCAAATATAGAATTACTGATATGTTGAGTAGTAAACTAGCTTGGGATATGATTCTTTGAATGCAATTGTGCAAAGGGTTGGTGTAAAGTTGTTGATATAAGTTGAATATGAGAATGAATTTTGAGACTTAATGGAATATGACTACTTGATAAGGATATTGTGGATGTTATTATAGTTTTTTGGGAGTTGTTTTTTCCAATATGGTGGAAGTCGATGAAACAGGAAAAATGCTGCCCAATTTTCGTTAGCTCATGAATTTTTTCCAGTTTGAACTTAAGAGTGTCATTACGGCTTAACCATGGTGTGAATCCTTTTAAATGTAAATTTCTCAAGCTTTGGCGGTGAACGTTAAATAATTTAGAAGACAAAAAGGTATGTAAGGCTAACCCTTCTTTCTTAAGGCATGCTCCCATTATTGTATACCTTCATGTAAATTCCATAATGCCTTCTATGAGGACATCATTCCTAGAATCACTAAAGCCTATAATTCTTGATATTCTCATGATACCATTGGTTCCATCCTGTGATAGTTAATCCTCTAAGGAAAGATATAACGAAAGTGATGATAATAAGGATGTTGACGATACCTATGTACTCATATGTATATATATATATATATGACGATACCTATGTACATATTTATATATATATATATATATATGGCTATTAAGTAACACCGAGCTTTTATGGCCGTGTATGATATCTATTGCGTGCGCACCACTGCAGTTGGGTACGGATAACACTGCACCTTGGTAGGGCCAGGTATGTATAACACTGAGCTTTGTCATGGTCGGGTATGTGAAACACCGAACCTCTATGGTCGGGTATAGTACTGCTATATGTATATGAGTATATATAATGGAAGGTTCCCGTTTGAAAAAGGGTAAGTGAATAGGATGAACTCCGCTAGAGGTATAAATGACTCTATTATTCCATGACACTTCTATCTTATGTTGTCGTTCATGCTTCTATTATGCTATTGATTATGCCTTAAATACTCAGTACATTGTTCGTACTGACATCCTTTCTTTTGTGGACGCTGCGTCATGCCTGCAGGTGGATAGAGAGATAGACTTGATCCTTATGCTGCTTAATCAGAGACTACTTAGAGGAGCTCCACTTGATTCAGAGCTGCACCTATTGGTACTATTATTTTGTGTATATATGGGCATGGCGGGGTCCTATCCCGTCTATATGATGTTACATACTCTTCTTAGAAGCTCGTAGACAGTTATGTATAGTTAGATGTCTTTAGCCTTGTCGGCTCATATTTTGTATATCATTTTGTCAGTCTCGTCGGCTTGTATATATGTATATGGGCATGTTTGTTAATGTTGACGTAAAAGTGCCTTAGCCTAATGGAAATGGTATTATTGATGCGTAGATATTGTTAGCTGGCAATGTTGCTCACCTAGTTATGACCGTGAAAGTATGATGAGAGGTGCCCGGTGGGTTAGCTCCGGATTTCCGTCATGCCCCTCTGGTTTGGTCGTGACAAAAGTGGTATCAGAGCTGTTCTGTCCTAGGGTGTGTCTGCGAGCCGTGTCCAGTAGAGTCTTGTTTATGGGTGTGTTGCGCACCACACTTATAAACAAGAGGCTGCGGGCATTTAGGAATGAATGACCTTTTTTTTTTCTTCATAGATCGTGCGATAGAGATATGATATAGGGATTTCTATTTCCTTGACCATGTGCTATGTATTTCAGAAATGCCTGTAAAGAGGAAAGCTACGGCAGCCCAAATGGGCAAGACAGTGGCAGAAAGGCCGGCTGAAAGAGTACCGCCAATGGATATAGAGGAAGGTGAGTCCCAGAATACGGTTCAATCTCAATCTTCTCACTCGTTGCCAATTTCTAAGGAGAATGTGGGAGTCTCAGCGCCAGGTCCAGCACCCCCAGCTCCTCCACTAGAGGTTTCGGGCCGAGAGATGAAAGAGGCCATTCAATTGTTTACTCAATGGTTGCCGCGCAGAGTCAGCGGCAGGGTATTTATGGCGATAGGGCAGTGAGTGCTAGAGCCCGTGATTTCATTAGCTTAAATCCTCCGGAATTTTTCGGGTCAAAGCCTGATGAGGACCCTCAAAACTTTATTGATGGAATGTTGAGGACACTTCGGTTAATGCATGCTTCCGACGTTGAATCGGTGGAGTTAGCATCATATAGATTGCGGGATGTTGCGGTTCATTGGTATACGGTTTGGTTGTCTTCTAGGGGAGTCAATGCACCTCCCCCGGTATGGCAAGAATTTTTTGATGCTTTCTTTCGACATTACTTGCCCCCAGACGTTCGACGGGCTAGAGCCGCTAAGTTCTTGAATCTTAGGCAAGGAAGTATGAGTGTCTTAGAGTATAGTCTCCACTTTAATTCTTTGGCTAGTTATGCTCCGGTCATGGTAGCGGATATGGGTGATCGAGTGCACCAATTTGTGAGTGGCTTAGGACTACTTTTGATGGATAAGTGCTTGACTGCGTCTCTTCAAGACAATATGGATATTTCTTGCATTCAAGCCTATACCCAGAATTTGGAGGAAAGCCAACAACCACAAAGAGGTGAGCGTGAGCTTGACAGAGGTTATAACCAGAGGGAGGAGGGCAAGGACAGCAGTTCTCTAGGCAGTCAGGCCAATCCATGACTAGTGCGCCTCTGCGATATACAGGCCAGAGATTTGATAGGTCTATTCATTCCAGGCCATGCCAGAGTTTTAGAGCTTCAGGTTCTCATTATAGAGGCTAATCGGGTCAGGCAAGGCCATCCATGCCATGATGTTCTCAGTGCGGGAAGTCACATTGGGGCTACTGCCGATTAGGATCAGATGTTTGCTATGCATGCGGTCAGCCAGGCCATGTCATGCATGACTGCCCCTCGATTGGTGGAAGGGGTAGGGTCCAACCTTCAGGGTCGCCAGTCGGGTCTTCATCATCCATACGCCCTCCGGGGCAAGGTTCACAAACGCCAGTCAGTCGTGGTATAGGTACAAGACGAGCCTCCAGTTCTAGCGGTCCCTAGCATCATATTTATGCATTGGCTGGGCAACAGGATCTTGAGTCCTCACCTGATGTCGTCACAAGTATATTATCGGTATTTTCTCATGATGTATATGTTTTGATTGATCCAGGCTCCACCTTGTCATATGTTACTCCATATATTGCTGGTTGATTTGGGTTGATACCGGAATCAATTAAACCTTTTGAGGTATCGACACCCGTTGGCGAATCGATAATAACTAGTCGAGTACATAGAAATTGTGTAGTTGTGATTTATAATCATCGTACTATGGCTGAATTACATGAGTTGAAAATGGTGGACTTTGATTTTATTATAGGCATTGATTGGTTGGCTTCTTGCTATGCCAATGTCTATTGTAGAACAAAGATGGTTCGCTTCCAGTTTCGGGGAGAACCGATTTTGGAATGGAAAGGAAATACAGCGTCCCCGAGAAGTAGGTTTATTTCCTATCTCAAGGCTAGGAAAATGATTGCTAAAGGTTGTATTTATCATTTAGTCCAGGTTCAAGATATAGAAGCCGAATCGCCAACTCTTCAGTCTTTCCCTATAGTGAATGAGTTTTCGGATCTATTCCCGGATGAGCTTCCAGGCCTCCCTCCTGAACGGGAGATCAATTTTGCTATTTATGTGCTACTGGATACCAATCCCATATCTATTCCTTCTTATAGAATAGCTCCCGCAGAGTTGAGAGAGTTCAAGGAGCAATTGAAGGACTTGCTTGAAAAAGGTTTTATTAGGCCTAATTCTTCCCCGTGGGGACAACCCGTGATGTTTGTAAGAAAGAAAGATGGCTCCCTGTGAATGTACATTGACTACAGACAGCTGAATAAGGTGAAAATCAAGAATAAATATCCGCTCCCAAGGATTTATGATTTATTTGACCAGTTGCAGGGTGCCAAATGAATTTCAAAGATAGACTTGAGATCCGGGTATCATCTAGTGAGAGTTAGGGAGGAAGATATTCCTAAGACGGCCTTTAGAACAAGATATGGTCATTTCGAATTTCGGGTAATATCATTTGGGCTAACTAATGCACCGGCAGTATTCACGGACTTGATGAACAATATGTTCAGTCCTTTCTTAGATTTATTTATGATTATGTTCATTGACGATTGTTATATCCCGTATTTTTGAACGTCAGATTAATTGCTGAGGTGGGACCCACACATCGAGATTTTTTTTGGGACATCTGAAAATTCATATGAATCACATATGAGAAGATAAACACAACTCAAGAAGGACCCTTGGGCCAAATCAAAGTGGAAGTCCTCCAAACGAATATTTTTAAGAAAACGTTTTCGGGTGATCTGACTTCAAGGGGCAAAAACGGGAAATTTGGAAAAGTATCAAGATATAGAAGTTGTAGATAATTGAATTAGCTTTCCAACCATAGGTCGTGGGTGCCCAGGTGACGTTAGTACAAGGAGATATGAACGTTTTAATGTTGAAAGGTCAGTGGGCTAGGCCCAACTCGGGACCAAACCGAGTTGGCCCAAAAAAAAATCAAAAAAATAATAAGGCCCAAATTTGTGAGGCCCAACAGGTCATGGTTATGGCCCAAGCCCATGTTACATAAAATTTGGTCAATAAATAAGATGACTAAGTCATCTTATTCCACATAATGTTCTAGAAATTTCAAGAAAAGCAAGAACAAGAGAGAGAGGAGAAAAACTTAAGGCCATTTCGGCCAAGAGCAACTTTGACAAGAAAAATTTGCAAAAATTCTCCAAAAATCATTTTCTACCAAGTAAAGGGTGATTAACAAGGTGGAGTTGTTGTTGGAGCAAGAAAGATTCAAAATCATACAAGTTGTCAAGTTGTAGTCAAGTGAGAAGTTGAAGAAGAAAGGTGAGTTTTGATCTTGTTTTATGTGTTATATATGGTTTATATGTGTTGTAGTATGCTAAAATGGATGAAATTCATGAAGGAGAGAAATATAGTATATGGGCGTGTATATATATGTGTGTGTAGGAGTCATGCTTCAATTATTTTAATTAGTGTTTAGTTGTTATTGTTGTGAATGATATGTGGAAAATGGAAGTTGATTGAGTTTGGAGAGATTGTAGTGGTGTATACATGTTGGAGCCGTGTGAGTGTGCATGGTATATGTGGCCGTGTATACTTGATGTATAGTCGTGTATATTGGTGAGTTGTGAAAGAATAATGAGTGAGTTGTAATTAATATCTTAATCGTTGTGTTGTAGATGTTATATCGCAAATAAAGACTTGATAAGTTTGGTGAAGTATTGGCAATTGGAAGTTTGTGTAAATTGAAAATAATGGTTTTGTATGGAAGACATGTAATGGTATTACTATGATGTTGTTGGAATATATGTATTATAAGGTTATTGTTGTTTCATTGGAATTGGAGAGTATTGAAGGAGGTAGAATGTTAATTGAAGTGTTGGAATGCACCTTGAATGGAATATGTGAATTTTTAGTGTGATTGTTGAATTATGTTAAAAGTTTGGCCGGGTTTGAATTCCCGGATTGTGATTGATGAGAATTTGGCTATGTTGAATGTTGAGGATGGTATATTTACAGAGGAAGTGCTGCCGAAATTTCGGTAGCCAAGTGGTTCCTTAAGATTCTAACTCTAAGTACCCTAATGAATGTTTGGGTAAATGTGACCAATTTGCAGATTTTGACGAGATTGCAACGTGAATTTGGAATAGCAAAAGAAGCGGAAAGAGGTATGTAAGGCTTCACCCTTCTTTCTATGGCATGTCTTAGTTGAAACAAGTTGGGTACGAGCCTCGGGGACAACTCGGTTCCCCGGAATCCGCACCTAAAGTTTTCCACTTTTTGTTCAACAGAATTGAACTAGAAAGTGTGCAAATGATGGAAAGACCTCTTAAACCCCTAGAACTTGCATAAGTGAGACCCGATTACCCTAGGACCCTCACAAGTAATGACATGACACGTAATATATGTAAATCATATACGTCACCCCATCCGGCCCGAGGTGGGCCCGCTATTCTCGGATTTTTCCTTACAGTCTTGCTTGACTTACTTGAAGTGAATCCAAAGGGAACCTTTGATCCCGATTTTGTTACCAAATGATAAATACTATGACTCCTCTAACGAGGGCACTTCCATGACGATAATGATAACAATGATGTTAGATAAGAGAATATGCCTATGGTACGTACTACCGGAACGACTCTATGACTAAGATGACTAAGCTAAGTATCCTATGTAAACATGAAAATGATAAACTAATTTTTGAATATTATTTATATTTCCTAGCTATGACTTTATTTTCTAAAAGATTTCAAAGTCTATGAACTGTCATCTATGATGCCCCGATTTCATTCTACGTTTACTTTAATATTATTCCCCGTTGATAGTCTCACCTTAAAATACTCGTTCCTTCAAGGTGAGACAAAGCGATCACGAGTATTCTATAATGTAATCGGAGGTTACCGACTTTACGTCACTCCGATGACTACATGATGCTTCTTTGGGCTCTCCTGCGTGCATATGAGATATATGTTTATAGGATACGTAAATGCATATAAGACATGTAAATGTATGTAGGATATGCGTATATATTTTTAAAATATGCACATGACGAAAGAGCTAGAGCGCTATAGACACTGATGTACCTACATGACACACGTATATGTATATGATAAAAGCACCAGAGCGCTATAGACGCTGATGTACCTACATGACACACGTATATGTATATGATAAAAGAGCTGGAGAGCTATAGACGTTGATATATGTACATGATATATGCATATGTATACGGGGGAAATGGAGGTAAGGGCAGAGCGTTATGAACGCATATCCACCTGATCAGTTGGCATTACATGATATGATATCGTCCCGGACGTGGGATGTGTATATTTATGGTTAAATGGATCGGCTGCCGACGCCTCGGCAATATGAGATGTCCTATTTTATATGTATATGTATATGAACAAGGAAAGATTCTTAAAGGAAAGCTAAGTACGCATAGCACCTGCCAAGGGTATATATATATATATACAGGTTATGTTTCTATCCCAGGACATGTGTTGTAACTCTCTTATGTCATTATACATGATTCATATTTTCTGTATATTACTGTTCATGCCTTACATACTCGGTACACTATTCGTACTGACGTCCCTTCTTGTGGACGCTGCGTTTCATGCCGCGCAGGTCAGCAGACAGGCGGATTTGATACTTAGAAGCTCTACCAGCAGTGTTGACAGTGCTCCAGTTATTCCGGAGCCTCACTTCCTTGGTACTATTTTGTGTATATATATTCGGGCACGGCAGTACTCAGCCCTTTCTATGTATAAGGGTACTACGTCTAGAGGCTCGTAGACAGTTATGTACAGTCAGTTAAGTACAGTTAGATATATGGTGTTTTGGCATGTTAATGTTGATGTATAAGTGATAACGAAGTTTATTAGTCTATGTTCAGAATGACGCCGCTAATGTTAATGTTAAAAAAAAAATGGCTCTGTTTACATGGCTTGCTAAGAGGTAAAGGTAAAACGATAGACAAGGGGTGCTCGGTACAAGTATCGGGTACTCGTCACGGCCCCTAGACGGGTCGTGACAACGATATCCTAGTATATTCTCGGTCCGAGGCAGAACATGCGGATCATTTACGTACCATTCTTAGAGTTCTTCAGACTCGAGAGCTATTTGCAAAATTTTCAAAGTGTGAATTTTGGTTGAATTCGGAGACCTTTTTGGGGCATATTACCTCAGCAGATGGTATTCAGGTGGACACCCAGAAGATTGAGGCCATGAAGACACGACCATGGCCTACAACATCTACGGAGGTTCGTAATTTTCTCGTCTTAGCAGGTTACAACAGAAGATTTGTAGAAGGTTTTTCTTCTATTTTGGCCCCACTAACAAAGCTAACTCAGAAATCAGCTAGGTTTCAATGGACGGATGCCTGTGAACGCAGCTTTCAGGAGTTAAAGAATAGACTAACTTCTGCCCCAGTCCTGACACTTCTAGAAGGATCGCAAGGCTATGTTGTCTATTGTGATGCTTCGGACGTTGGGTTAGGGTGTGTGTTGATGCAGCATGGTAAGGCGATTGCTTCTGCTTCAAAGCATGATCTTGAGTTAGTTGTGGTGATTCATGCCTTCAAGATGTGGAGATATTATTTTTATGATGTCCATGTGGATATCTATACGGATCACAAGAGCCTTCAGTATATTTACAAGTAGAAAGAATTGAATTTACAACAGAGGCGATGGTTGGAGTTGTTGAAGGATTATGATATTAACATCCTATATCATCCCGGGAAGGCGTACTGTCACGACCCAACCCCGTAGGCCGTGACTAGTGCCCGAGTTGGGCACCCTAACACACTTATCCAAATTGAATCACATACAGATAGCGTACACGGGCACAAATATCACACGCTGCCACAAATCATATCAAACTGACTTAGACATATTTCAAACGCAACTATATATATATATATATATATCAAAAAGCCGGCAAGGCTTTCAAATGTATCAAAAGCCGACAAGGCTATCAAATGTATCAAAAGCCGACAAGGCTATCAAATGGCACAACGGCCCAAAACACATATACGAATGCACGCCGACAAGGCTGCCATAACGAATGGGATCATACCAAACACACCCGTATAGGAGTAGGCACACACACCCACAAATACGTCTACAGACCTCTAAACAGACCAACAGAAACATATGGCGGGACAGGACCCCGCCGTACCCCTGAACAAATATATACATATGCATCGAACAAGTATATATACCAAAACGTAGGCTCCGAAATAAGAGGAGCACTCCAAACAGCAGAAGAGGGTGTCCTAAAATGGTGAATCACCAAACTATGCGTCTGTACCTGCGGGCATGAAACGCAGCCCCCCGAAAAAAGGGGGTCAGTACGAAATATGTACTGAGTATGCGAAGCAGAAAGTACAGGAACAAATCTGAGGCATAAATGAAATAGTAGTACAGAACATAAGTATAAATCCAACATATCAAAATGTTTACTTTCAAAATATAATACATGCATAAGGTACAGAAGAATATGGTCGCCCGCCCGTCGATGGCGCCATAACACAGCATAACACCAGAAGGTTTCAAATCTCCGTATCCCCGTCACATATCACAACACAGCATAACGCCATACACAGCATAACACCAAATATAAGTGGAACCCGACCCTCTTATCGAGTAACTCGGTGAACCATAAACACAGCATAACACCGGAGTACATTAAAGTGCGCACGATAACAGAACCGGCGAAAGATATAACAGAACGCACGAGCAGAGTCATGAGTAACCATATGCATAAAATCATTATCATACACTCAAATATAAGTAAAATGATCATATTTGAAAATCGAAATAATAGTCATAACGAATTCTTTCAAAAGTTCCCGAATTACATAGAGGAAAGTCGCGGGGCCCACGGACTGGTATTTACCTGAGTCGGGCCCGCCTATGGAAATCATACTCATTATATGCCATATAAACTTCTACAAAAATATTGAAGCAATCCGAGCCTTTCTGTGAAAGATATGGCGTTTACAAATTAAGAATTTCTTTAAAGTGAAACCTTTCTATGCAAAGTTCGGAAAGCGATTATTTCAAATACATAATGGTTCATATTTCATCAAATCATACATAACAGTGCCAAGGAATATTTATAAGGCTCATAACATGCTCGGATTTCGAATCTTAGAATTTTCCTCAAGGCTTATAATCTAACCTATTGAAAACTAAGGCATGCCAAAAGAACAAAGGGTTGCGCTTTACATACCTCGTACGCACTCCAATCTAGCCAATCTAATGCTAATCCCAATCTACGCCTCGGGCTCCCCAAGGTCTACAAATATGCCAACGAATATCCAATATTAACCATACGCACTTAAGCAATTCATTTCAAACTAACACTAAATTCTACAGAAAATTCGGCAGCATTTCCCCTGTAAATAGGCCAACCCGAGAATTTAACTCGTCCAAAATCAACAACAACAATAACAATAATAACCAACCTAGCAACATCGATAACCAATTCGAAAGGCAATATAGCAATAGTAACTCTCTTTTTTCATCATTCACAACTTTCTAAATATCCAAATCAATGGCTTACCTTCAAGCCAACATCAACGCTTATACATTCAAATACTAACCCAAACCCATACTAACAACATTCAAGAACATTCTAAACAGTTTACATAATTTTTCCAACAATCCAATAATTAGCTCCAATGTGGCCGAAAACAACCCCTAGAAACCGAGAGCAGCCCCCATCCACATTTCGCAATTTCAATTCATGATTCGTATCAATAATCCACCATATAACGATATCATTTTCACAAATATACGAATTCCATCAAACGCACAATAAGTCTCAAATGAGCCCACACAATTTCAACAACATATCAAAACAGCCCCCAACTATAACATAACGATGCCCGAAATTCTAACGAACACTTACAATATACCAAGCAACCCATATGCACTTCTTATACCTTATTTCATGCAATATTTTCAGAAATGTTCAGGGAAATACAACAGCAGCCACTCGACACCACATCATCTACTCATGTGCAATAAAACCACATTATTATCTCTATAATCCTTACAACAACCCACAACAATTTAACTCCAACTCTAACCGTTAAATTCCTTCACTCTCCTCACATAATCCATGATTACAACATCCAAAATATTAATTCAAATCAGTCCATCAATTTCAATTAAAACAGCCCCTCACCCATAAATTTCAACAAAACAACAAACGAGTTTATAATGCTGTTTTCTCCGTTCTAATTCGTTAAAACTCTAAATAAACACTTTAATAACATAAAAGGAATTTTATAAATACCTTATCAGAAGCTCCACCACGAAAATTTCATCCCCCAAGACCAATATTTATCTCAAATTGAAGGCAACGCAACGTACAACGTTTTTCTCTTCATGAGCTTCGGGATTCGGAGCTCGGATTTTAATCAAAATGGCTTCCTTAGCCTAGAAGCTCTCTCTCTCTCTCTCTCTCTCTCTCTCTAATGTTTTGGAGGATATGAGCTGAAAATGATCAGCCCTCAATGAATCTACTAATATTTTAACGTTAATGGGCCTCATGGGCCGAAACATACTCATGGGCCAAAATATGAGTGCTTGGATCGGGTCTCAAGTTTCTGCCCCGCCAGCCCAACTTTCATCGTCCATATCTCCTTATTCCGATATCATTTTGACGTGAGGTTTGTTGCGTTGAAAACTAGACTCGATGAACTTAATTTTAGGCATTTGAAACACCTTAAAACTCCTCATATACTAGGATATATGCCTCCAACAATATGGGCTAAAAATCTGGTCCGAGATTTTTCTGAAGTTGTTCGGATTCATTTCGTTCATATTCGTTTAACTTCTAATCCTCTTCCGACCCTCATGTAACCTCTTATACATACATATACATACTCATATACATACATAACAATCCATACACATCTGGTAGGGTCCGGAGAATCACAATAACCTTAAACGTAACTGGAGAACTTACGAAGCTTCGACGAAACTCCAATCGCAAAAATATATTCATATCTTTTATCCATCTTCTATATCATTACTAATAATCTCAAATACTTTAAAAGGGCACTCACATTACCTCATATACGCTCATAACGTGATTTCAAATCCTTGAGGTTACGATGTCACCTCGGGATACTTAAGGCAACCATATATATATAACGATATTCTTACTAACTCGATTAACTTTCCTTGAACTTTCTTAACTCATTCTTTCTTGTCTTAATTAAAATAGCACAGACCCTTACGGGGTGTAACATCCTCCCCCCCTTAGGAACATTCGTCCCAGAATGTCAAATTAGTCCTACATTATTATACCGCTTCTGGTGATCTTATAACGAATCACTTGTAACTTGAACTCATCTATCATGCTGTGCCTTTCTTTACTTAGCCTAATGCCATTCTCCACCTGACATCTATTAATATTGATCTTCCAAATACAGTAGACACAATTTAACTACCTCCGTAATCGACTGCAACTTACCATAACCATCTATACTTGAAGCCTAAGTTGAGTTCTTCTTGCTCGTTCTCTTTAAATTCACTGTCTTCTAGTAACTAGCTCGTTCCCAAAATAAAATTTCCCAAGTAAGGATGATGCTTCTTACGAATGACATTGAGGGTATCTCTTAGAATTTAATCCAACATAATAGATTTGCCGTATCGGTATCGACTTTCAAAACATGCTAAGAACTTATATCTCATTTTCCCTATTCATATTTCTGGAAAACATTGGGCAGAGGTTCCTCTGCATTTCTTACTATCCCAAAACCTGCACGCAGGAAATACCAACCATGCCTCACAGGGCCAACACACATACGTATATACACATCATATCACATCGTATCATAGCCACACAGGGCCAACACACATACGTATATACACATCATATCACATCGTATCATAGCCACACAGGGCTAACAATTTCAAATAAAAGTATGAAATGTCGAGACTTACCTCACATGCCTAACTCAAACGGCATCAGAGGCACTTTCCTGTTTACTTTCCCTTTCAATTTTCAACTATATGTTTCAATCGTACTTCAAGATACCTTACCCAGCATACATCTTTCATACCATTGCTTACCTGTGTACTGTGTAGCTTCCAATATCATCAGTCACTGTCTTACGTCGATACCGTTCTCCAGCTGAAATTAAGGATTAGTAAGAGGAATTTCATTTCTTATGGCTGGCTCTATCGCACGATCTAAGATATGAAAGAAAGGTAACATCCTAAATGTCCTGTAGCCTCCTGTTTATAGATGTGGTGCACAACACACTGATAAACAAGACTCTACTAGACACGGTCTGTAGACATTCCGAGGACAAACCGCTCTGATACCACTTCTGTCACGACACAACCCCGTAGGCCGTGACTAGTGCCCGAGTTGGGCACCCTAACACACTTATCCAAATTGAATCACATACAGATAGCTTACACGGGCACAAATATCACACGCTGCCACAAATCATATCAAACTGACTTAGACATATTTCAAATGCAACCATATATATATATATATATATATATATATATATATATATATATATATATATATATATATATATATATATCAAAAAGGCCGCAAGGCTGTCAAATGTATCAAAAGCCGACAAGGCTATCAAATGTATCAAAAGCCGACAAGGCTATCAAATGGCACAAGGCCCAAAACACATATACGAATGCACGCCGACAAGGCTGCCATAACGAATGGGATCATACCAAACACACTCGTACAGGAGTAGGTACACACACCCACAAATACGTCTACAGACCTCTAAACAGACCAACAGAAACATATGGCTGGACAGGGCCCCACCGTACCCCTGAACAAATATATACATATGTAGGCTCCGAAATAAGAGTAGCACTCCAAATAGTAGAAGAGGGTGTCCTAAACTGGTGAATCACCAAACTGTGCGTCTGTACCTGCGGGCATGAAACGCATCCCCCCGAAGAAAGGGGGTCAGTACGAAATATGTACTGAGTATGCAAAGCAGAAAGTACAGCAACAAATCTGAGGCATAAACGAAATAGTAGTACAAAACATAAGTATAAATCCAACATATCAAAATGTTTACTTTCAAAATATAATACATGCATAAGGTACAGAAGAATATGGTCGGCCGCCCGTCGATGGCGCCATAACACAGCATAACACCAGAAGGTTTCAAATCTCCATACCCCCGTCACATATCACAACACAGCATAACGCCATACACAGCATAACACCAAATATAAGTGGAACCCGACCCTCTTATCGAGTAGCTCGGTGAACCATAAACACAGCATAACACCGGAGTACATCAAAGCGCGCACGATAACAGAACGCACGAGCAGAGTCATGAGTAACCATATGCATAAAATCATTATCATAGACTCAAATATAAGTAAAATGATCATACTTGAAAATCGAAATAATAGTCATAACGAATTCTTTCAAAAGTTCCCGAATTACATACTCATTATATGCCATATAAACTTCTACAAAAATATTGAAGCAATCCGAGCCTTTCTGTGAAAGATATGGCGTTTACAAATTAAGAATTTCTTTAAAGTGAAACTTTTCTATGCAAAGTTCGGAAAGCGATTATTTCAAGGACATAATGGTTCATATTTCATCGAATCATACATAAGAGTGCCAAGGAATATTTATAAGGCTCATAACATGCTCGGATTTCGAATCTTAGAATTTTCCTCAAGGCTTATAATCTAGCCTATTGAAAACTAAGGCATGCCAAAAGAAAGAAGGGTTGCGCTTTACCTACCTCGTACGCACTCCAATCTAGCCAATCTAAAGCTAAACCCAATCTACGCCTCGTGCTCCCCAAGGTCTACAAATATGCCAACGAATATCCAATATTAACCATAGGCACTTAAGCAATTCATTTCAAACTAACACTAAATTCTACAGAAAATTCGGCAGCATTTCCCCTGTAAATAGGCCAACCCGAGAATTTAACTCGTCCAAAATCAACAACAACAACAACAATAATAACCAACCTAGCAACATCGATAACCAATTCGAAAGGCAATATAGCAATAGTAACTCTCTTTTTTCATCATTCACAACTTTCCAAATATCCAAATCAATGGCTTACCTTCAAGCCAACATCAACGCTTATACATTCAAATACTAACACAAACCCATACTAACAACATTCAAGAACATTCTAAACAATTTACATAATTTTTCCAACAATCCAATAATCGGCTCCAATGTGGCCGAAAACAACCCCTAGAAACCGAGAGCAGCCCCCATCCACATTTCGCAATTTCAATTCATGATTCGTATCAATAATCCACCATATAACGATATCGTTTTCACAAATATATGAATTACATCAAACGCACAATAAGTCTCAAATCAGCCCACACAATTTCAACAACATATCAAAACAGCCCCCAACTATAACATAACGATGCCCGAAATTCTAACGAACACTTACAATATACCAAGCAACCCATATGCACTTCTTATACCTTATTTCATGAAATATTTTCAGAAAATTTCAGGGAAATACAACAGCAGCCACTTGACACCACATCATCTACTCATGTGCAATAAAACCACATTATTATCTCTATAATCCTTACAACAACCCACAACAATTTAACTCCAACTCTAACCATTAAATTCCTTCACTCTCCTCACATAATCCATGATTACAACAACCAAAATATTAATTCAAATCAGTCCATCAATTTCAATTAAAACATCCCCTCACCCATAAATTTCAACAAAACAACAAACGAGTTTATAATGTTGTTTTCTCCGTTCTAATTCGTTAAAACTCTAAATAAACACTTTAATAACATAAAAGGAATTTTATAAATACCTTATCAGAAGCTCCACCACGAAAATTTCATCCCCCAAGACCAATATTTATCTCAAATTGAAGGCAACGCAACGTACAACGTTTTTCTCTTCATGAGCTTCGGGATTCGGAGCTCGGATTTTAATCAAAATGGCTTGCTTAGCCTAGAAGCTCTCTCTCTCTCTCTCTCTCTCTCTCTCTCTCTCTCTCTCTCTCTAATGTTTTGGAGGATATGAGCTGAAAATGATCAGCCCTCAATGAATCTACTATATATTTTAACGTTAATGGGCCTCATGGGCCGAAACATACTCATGGGCCAAAATATGAGTGCTTGGATCGGGTCTCAAGTTTCTGCCCCGCCAGCCCAACTTTCATCGTCCATTTATCCTTATTCCGATATCACGTTGACGTGAGGTTTGTTGCGTTGAAAGCTAGACTCGATGAACTTAATTTTAGGCTTTTGAAACACCTTAAAACTCCTCATATACTAGGAGATATGCCTCCAACAATATGGGCTAAAAATCTGGTCCGAGATTTTTCTGAAGTTGTTCGGATTCATTTCGTTCAGATTCGTTTAACTTCTAATCCTCTTCCGACCCTCATGTAACCTCTTATACATACATATACATACTCATATACATACATAACAATCCATGCACATCTCGAAGGGTCCGGAGAATCACAATAACCTTAAACGTAACTGGAGAACTTACGAAGCTTCGACGAAACTCCAATCGCAAAAATATATTCATATCTTTTATCCATCTTCTATATCATTACTAATAATCTCAAATACTTTAAAAGGGCACTCACATTACCTCATATACGCTCATAATGCGATTTCAAATCCTTTAGGTTACGATGTCACCTCGGGATACTTAAGGCAACCATATATATATAACGATATTCTTACTAACTCGATTAACTTTCCTTGAACTTTCTTAACTCATTCTTTCTTGCCTTAATTAAAATAGCACAGACTCTTACGGGGTGTAACATCCTCCCCCCCTTAGGAACATTCGTCCCCGAATGTCAAATTAGTCCTACATAATTATACCGCTTCTGGTGATCTTATAACGAATCACTTGTAACTTGAACTCATCTATCATGATGTGCCTTTCTTTACTTAGCCTAATGCCATTCTCCACCTGACATCTGTTAATATTGATCTTCCAAATAGAGTAGACACGATTTAACTACCTCTGTAATCGACTGCAACTTACCATATCCATCTATACTTGAAGCTTAAGTTGAGTTCTTCTTGCTCGTTCTCTTTAAATTCACTGTCTTCTAGTAACTAGCTCGTTCTGACCATCTCACTTAAACCATTTCGCAATTTCCCTTAATCCCACTTATAACACTTCAAGCATATTATCTCGTGTCGTTTCTCTATTTTTGACTCAACTCTTCTATCGCCCCTTTACTCAGATTCACCTGGGTCTCCAGTCCCTCCTGAAATGATCTCCAGAAATTTGCTGATCTTAGACTTTAATCCAACATAATAGATTTGCCCTATCGGTATCGACTTTCAAAACATGTTAAGAACTTATATCTCATTTTCCCTATTCATAGTTCTGGAAAAATTTGGGCAGAGGTTCCTCTGCATTTCTTACTATCCCAAAACCTGCACGCAGGAAATACCAACCATGCCTCACAGGGCCAACACACATACGTATATACACATCATATCACATCGTATCATAGCCACACAGGGCCAACACACATACGTATATACACATCATATCACATCGTATCATAGCCACACAGGGCTAACAATTTCAAATAAAAGTATGAAATGTCGAGACTTACCTCACATGCCTAACTCAAACGGCATCAGAGGCACTTTCCTGTTTACTTTCCCTTTCAATTTTCAACTTTATGTTTCAATCGTACTTCAATATACCTTACCCAGCATACATCTTTCATACCATTGCTTACCTGTGTACTGTGTAGCTTCCAATATCATCAGTCACTGTCTTACGTCGATACCGTTCTCCAGCTGAAATTAAGGGTTAGTAAGAGGAATTTCATTTCTTATGGCTGGCTCTATCGCACGATCTAAGATATGAAAGAAAGGTAACATCCTAAATGTCCTGTAGCCTCCTGTTTATAGATGTGGTGCACAACACACTGATAAACAAGACTCTACTAGACACGGTCTGTAGACATTCCGAGGACAAACCGCTCTGATACCACTTTTGTCACGACCCAACCCCGTAGGCTGTGACTAGTGCCCGAGTTGGGCACCCTAACACACTTATCCAAATTGAATCACATACAGATAGCGTACACGGGCACAAATATCACACGCTGCCACAAATCATATCAAACTGGCTTAGACATATTTCAAACGCAACCATATATATATATATATATATATATATATATTTATATATATATATATCAAAAAGCCGGCAAGGCTGTCAAATGTATCAAAAGTCGACAAGGCTATCAAATGTATCAAAAGCCGACAAGACTATCAAATGGCACAACGGCCCAAAACACATATACGAATGCACGCCGACAAGGCTGCCATAACGAATGGGATCATACCAAACACACCCGTACAGGAGTAGGCACACACACCCACAAATACGTCTACAGACCTCTAAACAGACCAACAGAAACATATGGCGGGACAAGACCCCGCCGTACCCCTGAACAAATATATACATATGCATCGAACAAGTATATATACCAAAAAGTAGGCTCCGAAATAAGAGGAGCACTCCAAACAGCAGAAGAGGGTGTCCTAAACTGGTGAATCACCAAACTATGCGTCTGTACCTGCGGGCATGAAACGCAGCCCCCCGAAGAAAGGGGGTCAGTACGAAATATGTACTAAGTATGCAAAGCAGAAAGTACAGGAACAAATCTGAGGCATAAACGAAATAGTAGTACAGAACATAAGTATAAATCCAACATATCAAAATGTTTACCTTCAAAATATAATACATGCATAAGGTACAGAAAAATATGGTAGCCCGCCCGTCGATGGCGCCATAACACAGCATAACACCAGAAGGTGTCAAATCTCCGTATCCCCGTCACATATCACAACACAGCATAACGCCATACACAGCATAACACCAAATATAAGTGGAACCCGACCCTCTTATCGAGTAGCTCGGTGAACCATAAACACAGCATAACACCGGAGTATATCAAAGTGCGCACGATAACAGAACCGGCGAAAGATATAACAGAACGCACGAGCAGAGTCATGAGTAACCATATGCATAAAATCATTATCATAGACTCAAATATAAGTAAAATGATCATACTTGAAAATCGAAATAATAGTCATAACGAATTCTTTCAAAAGTTCCCGAATTACATAAAGGAAAGTCGCGGGGCCCACGGACGGGTATTTACCCGAGTCGGGCCCGCCTATGGAAAACAAACTCATTATATGCCATATAAACTTCTACAAAAATATTGAAGCAATCCGAGCCTTTCTGTGAAAGATATGGCGTTTACAAATTAAGAATTTCTTTAAAGTGAAACTTTTCTATGCAAAGTTCGGAAAGCGATTATTTCAAGGACATAATGGTTCATATTTCATCGAATCATACATAAGAGTGCCAAGGAATATTTATAAGGCTCATAACATGCTCGGATTTCGAATCTTAGAATTTTCCTCAAGGCTTATAATCTAGCCTATTGAAAACTAAGGCATGCCAAAAGAAAGAAGGGTTGCCCTTTACCTACCTCGTACGCACTCCAATCTAGCCAATCTAAAGCTAATCCCAATCTACGCCTCGTGCTCCCCAAGGTCTACAAATATGCCAACGAATATCCAATATTAACCATAGGCATTTAAGCAATTCATTTCAAACTAACACTAAATTCTACAGAAATATTCGGCAGCATTTCCCCTGTAAATAGGCCAACCCGAGAATTTAACTCGTCCAAAATCAACAACAACAACAACAACAATAATAACCAACCTAGTAACATCGATAACCAATTCGAAAGGCAATATAGCAATAGTAACTCTCTTTTTTCATCATTCACAACTTTCCAAATATCCAAATCAATGGCTTACCTTCAAGCCAACATCAACGCTTATACATTCAAATACTAACCCAAACCCATACTAACAACATTCAAGAACATTCTAAACAATTTACATAATTTTTCCAACAATCCAATAATCGGCTCCAATGTGGCCGAAAACAACCCCTAGAAACCGAGAGCAGCCCTCATCCACATTTCGCAATTTCAATTCATGATTCGTATCAATAATCCACCATATAACGATATCGTTTTCACAAATATACGAATTACATCAAACGCACAATAAGTCTCAAATCAGCCCACACAATTTCAACAACATATCAAAACAGCCCCCAACTATAACATAACGATGCCCGAAATTCTAACGAACACTTACAATATACCAAGCAACCCATATGCACTTCTTATACCTTATTTCATGAAATATTTTCAGAAAATTTCAGGGAAATACAACAGCAGCCACTTGACACCACATCATCTACTCATGTGCAATAAAACCACATTATTATCTCTATAATCCTTACAACAACCCACAACAATTTAACTCCAACCCTAACCATTAAATTCCTTCACTCTCCTCACATAATCCATGATTACAACAACCAAAATATTAATTCAAATCAGTCCATCAATTTCAATTAAAACATCCCCTCACCCATAAATTTCACCAAAACAACAAACGAGTTTATAATGCTGTTTTCTCCGTTCTAATTCGTTAAAACTCTAAATAAACACTTTAATAACATAAAAGGAATTTTATAAATACCTTATCAGAAGCTCCACCACGAAAATTTCATCCCCCAAGACCAATATTTATCTCAAATTGAAGGCAACGCAACGTACAACGTTTTTCTCTTCATGAGCTTCGGGATTCGGAGCTCGGATTTTAATCAAAATGGCTTCCTTAGCCTAGAAGCTCTCTCTCTCTCTCTCTCTCTCTCTCTCTCTCTCTCTAATGTTTTGGAGGATATGAGCTGAAAATGATCAGCCCTCAATGAATCTACTATATATTTTAACGTTAATGGGCCTCGTGGGCCGAAACATACTCATGGGCCAAAATATGAGTCCTTGGATCGGGTCTCAAGTTTCTGCCCCGCCAGCCCAACTTTCATCGTCCATATATCCTTATTCCGATATCACGTTGACGTGAGGTTTGTTGAGTTGAAAGCTAGACTCGATGAACTTAATTTTAGGCTTTTGAAACACCTTAAAACTCCTCATATACTAGGAGATATGCCTCCAACAATATGGGCTAAAAATCTGGTCCGAGATTTTTCTGAAGTTGTTCGGATTCATTTCGTTCAGATTCGTTTAACTTCTAATCCTCTTCCGACCCTCATGTAACCTCTTATACATACATATACATACTCATATACATACATAACAATCCATGCACATCTCGAAGGGTCCGGAGAATCACAATAACCTTAAACGTAACTGGAGAACTTACGAAGCTTCGACGAAACTCCAATCGCAAAAATATATTCATATCTTTTATCCATCTTCTATATCATTACTAATAATCTCAAATACTTTAAAAGGGCACTTTCATTACCTCATATACGCTCATAACGCGATTTCAAATCCTTTAGGTTACGATGTCACCTCGGGATACTTAAGGCAACCATATATATATAACGATATTCTTACTAACTCGATTAACTTTCCTTGAACTTTCTTAACTCATTCTTTCTTGCCTTAATTAAAATAGCACAGACTCTTACGGGGTGTAACATCCTCCCCCCCTTAGGAACATTCGTCCCCGAATGTCAAATTAGTCCTACATAATTATACCGCTTCTGGTGATCTTATAACGAATCACTTGTAACTTGAACTCATCTATCATGATGTGCCTTTCTTTACTTAGCCTAATGCCATTCTCCACCTGACATCTGTTAATATTGATCTTCCAAATAGAGTAGACACGATTTAACTACCTCTGTAATCGACTGCAACTTACCATATCCATCTATACTTGAAGCTTAAGTTGAGTTCTTCTTGCTCGTTCTCTTTAAATTCACTGTCTTCTAGTAACTAGCTCGTTCTGACCATCTCACTTAAACCATTTCGCAATTTCCCTTAATCCCACTTATAACACTTCAAGCATATTATCTCGTGTCGTTTCTCTATTTTTGACTCAACTCTTCTATCGCCCCTTTACTCAGATTCACCTGGGTCTCCAGTCCCTCCTGAAATGATCTCCAGAAATTTGCTGATCTTAGACTTTAATCCAACATAATAGATTTGCCCTATCGGTATCGACTTTCAAAACATGTTAAGAACTTATATCTCATTTTCCCTATTCATAGTTCATGAAAAATTTGGGCAGAGGTTCCTCTGCATTTCTTACTATCCCAAAACCTGCACGCAGGAAATACCAACCATGCCTCACAGGGCCAACACACATACGTATATACACATCATATCACATCGTATCATAGCCACACAGGGCCAACACACATACGTATATACACATCATATCACATCGTATCATAGCCACACAGGGCTAACAATTTCAAATAAAAGTATGAAATGTCGAGACTTACCTCACATGCCTAACTCAAACGGCATCAGAGGCACTTTCCTGTTTACTTTCCCTTTCAATTTTCAACTTTATGTTTCAATCGTACTTCAAGATACCTTACCCAGCATACATCTTTCATACCATTGCTTACCTGTGTACTGTGTAGCTTCCAATATCATCAGTCACTGTCTTACGTCGATACCGTTCTCCAGCTGAAATTAAGGGTTAGTAAGAGGAATTTCATTTCTTATGGCTGGCTCTATCGCACGATCTAAGATATGAAAGAAAGGTAACATCCTAAATGTCCTGTAGCCTCCTGTTTATAGATGTGGTGCACAACACACTGATAAACAAGACTCTACTAGACACGGTCTGTAGACATTCCGAGGACAAACCGCTCTGATACCACTTCTGTCACGACCCAACCCCGTAGGCTGTGACTAGTGCCCGAGTTTGGCACCCTAACACACTTATCCAAATTGAATCACATACAGATAGCGTACACGGGCACAAATATCACACGCTGCCACAAATCATATCAAACTAGCTTAGACATATTTCAAACGCAACCATATATATATATATATATATATATATATATATATATATATATATATCAAAAAGCCGGCAAGGCTGTCAAATGTATCAAAAGTCGACAAGGCTATCAAATGTATCAAAAGCCGACAAGACTATCAAATGGCACAACGGCCCAAAACACATATACGAATGCACGCCGACAAGGCTGCCATAACGAATGGGATCATACCAAACACACCCGTATAGGAGTAAGCACACACACCCACAAATACGTCTACAGACCTCTAAACAGACCAACAGAAACATATGGCGGGACAGGACCCCGCCATACCCCTGAACAAATATATACATATGCATCGAACAAGTATATATACCAAAAAGTAGGCTCCGAAATAAGCGGAGCACTCCAAACAGCAGAAGAGGGTGTCCTAAACTGGTGAATCACAAAACTGTGCGTCTGTACCTGCGGGCATGAAACGCAGCCCCCCGAAGAAAGGGGGTCAGTACGAAATATGTACTGAGTATGCAAAGCAGAAAGTACAGGAACAAATCTTAGGCATAAACGAAATAGTAGTACAGAACATAAGTATAAATCCAACATATCAAAATGTTTACCTTCAAAATATAATACATGCATAAGGTACAGAAAAATATGGTAGCCCGCCCGTCGATGGCGCCATAACACAGCATAACACCATAAGGTGTCAAATCTCCGTATCCCCGTCACATATCATAACACAGCATAACGCCATACACAGCATAACACCAAATATAAGTGGAACCCGACCCTCTTATCGAGTAGCTCGGTGAACCATAAACACAGCACAACACCGGAGTATATCAAAGTGCGCACGATAACAGAACCGGCGAAAGATATAACAGAACGCACGAGCAGAGTCATGAGTAACCATATGCATAAAATCATTATCATAGACTCAAATATAAGTAAAATGATCATACTTGAAAATCGAAATAATAGTCATAACGAATTCTTTCAAAAGTTCCCGAATTACATAAAGGAAAGTCGCGGGGCCCACGGACCGGTATTTACCCGAGTCGGGCCCGCCTATGGAAAACAAACTCATTATATGCCATATAAACTTCTACAAAAATATTGAAGCAATCCGAGCCTTTCTGTGAAAGATATGGCGTTTACAAATTAAGAATTTCTTTAAAGTGAAACTTTTCTATGCAAAGTTCGGAAAGCGATTATTTCAAGGACATAATGGTTCATATTTCATCGAATCATACATAAGAGTGCCAAGGAATATTTATAAGGCTCATAACATGCTCGGATTTCGAATCTTAGAATTTTCCTCAAGGCTTATAATCTAGCCTATTGAAAACTAAGGCATGCCAAAAGAAAGAAGGGTTGCGCTTTACCTACCTCGTACGCACTCCAATCTAGCCAATCTAAAGCTAATCCCAATCTACGCCTCGTGCTCCCCAAGGTCTACAAATATGCCAACGAATATCCAATATTAACCATAGGCACTTAAGCAATTCATTTCAAACTAACACTAAATTCTACAGAAAATTCGGCAGCATTTCCCCTGTAAATAGGCCAACCCGAGAATTTAACTCGTCCAAAATCAACAACAACAACAACAATAATAACCAACCTAGCAACATCGATAACCAATTCGAAAGGCAATATAGCAATAGTAACTCTCTTTTTTCATCATTCACAACTTTCCAAATATCCAAATCAATGGCTTACCTTCAAGCCAACATCAACGCTTATACATTCAAATACTAACCCAAACCCATACTAACAACATTCAAGAACATTCTAAACAATTTACATAATTTTTCCAACAATCCAATAATCGGCTCCAATGTGGCCGAAAACAACCCCTAGAAACCGAGAGCAGCCCCCATCCACATTTCGCAATTTCAATTCATGATTCGTATCAATAATCCACCATATAACGATATCGTTTTCACAAATATACGAATTACATCAAACGCACAATAAGTCTCAAATCAGCCCACACAATTTCAACAACATATCAAAACAGCCCCCTACTATAACATAACGATGCCCGAAATTCTAACGAACACTTACAATATACCAAGCAACCCATATGCACTTCTTATACCTTATTTCATGAAATATTTTCAGAAAATTTCAGGGAAATACAACAGCAGCCACTTGACACCACATCATCTACTCATGTGCAATAAAACCACATTATTATCTCTATAATCCTTACAACAACCCACAACAATTTAACTCCAACTCTAACCATTAAATTCCTTCACTCTCCTCACATAATCCATGATTACAACAACCAAAATATTAATTCAAATCAGTCCATCAATTTCAATTAAAACAGCCCCTCACCCATAAATTTCAACAAAACAACAAACGAGTTTATAATGCTGTTTTCTCCGTTCTAATTCGTTAAAACTCTAAATAAACACTTTAATAACATAAAAGGAATTTTATAAATACCTTATCAGAAGCTCCACCACGAAAATTTCATCCCCCAAGACCAATATTTATCTCAAATTGAAGGCAACGCAACGTACAACGTTTTTCTCTTCATGAGCTTCGGGATTCGGGGCTCGGATTTTAATCAAAATGGCTTCCTTAGCCTAGAAGCTCTCTCTCTCTCTCTCTCTCTCTCTCTCTCTCTCTCTCTCTCTCTCTCTCTAATGTTTTGGAGGATATGAGCTGAAAATGATCAGCCCTCAATGAATCTACTATATATTTTAACGTTAATGGGCCTCATGGGCCGAAACATACTCATGGGCCAAAATATGAGTGCTTGGATCGGGTCTCAAGTTTCTGCCCCGCCAGCCCAACTTTCATCGTCCATATATCCTTATTCCGATATCACGTTGACGTGAGGTTTGTTGAGTTGAAAGCTAGACTCGATGAACTTAATTTTAGGCTTTTGAAACACCTTAAAACTCCTCATATACTAGGAGATATGCCTCCAACAATATGGGCTAAAAATCTGGTCCGAGATTTTTCTGAAGTTGTTCGGATTCATTTCGTTCAGATTCGTTTAACTTCTAATCCTCTTCCGACCCTCATGTAACCTCTTATACATACATATACATACTCATATACATACATAACAATCCATACACATCTCGAAGGGTCCTGAGAATCACAATAACCTTAAACGTAACTGGAGAACTTACGAAGCTTCGACGAAACTCCAATCGCAAAAATATATTCATATCTTTTATCCATCTTCTATATCATTACTAATAATCTCAAATACTTTAAACGGGCACTCACATTACCTCATATACGCTCATAACGCGATTTCAAATCCTTTAGGTTACGATGTCACCTCGGGATACTTAAGGCAACCATACATATATAACGATATTCTTAGTAACTCGATTAACTTTCCTTGAACTTTCTTAACTCATTCTTTCTTGTCTTAATTAAAATAGCACAGACTCTTACGGGGTGTAACATCCTCCCCCCTTAGGAACATTCGTCCCCGAATGTCAAATTAGTCCTACATAATTATACCGCTTCTGGTGATCTTATAACGAATCACTTGTAACTTGAACTCATCTATCATGTTGTGCCTTTCTTTACTTAGCCTAATGCCATTCTCCACCTGACATCTAGTAATATTGATCTTCCAAATAAAGTAGACACGATTTAACTACCTCCGTAATCGACTGCAACTTACCATATCCATCTACACTTGAAGCTTATGTTGAGTTCTTCTTGCTCGCTCTCTTTAAATTCACTGTCTTCTAGTAACTAGCTCGTTCTGACCATCACACTTAAACCATTTTGCAATTTCCCTTAATCCCACTTATAACACTTCAAGCATATTATCTCGTGTCGTTTCTCTATTTTTGACTCAACTCTTCTATCGCCCCTTTACTCAGATTCACCTGGGTCTCCAATCCCTCCTGAAATGATCTCCAGAAATTTGCTAATCATATATGCTTTCCCAAAATAAAATTTCCCAAGTAAGGATGATGCTTCTTACGAATGACATGGAGGGTATCTCTTAGACTTTAATCCAACATAATAGATTTTCCCTATCGGTATCGACTTTCAAAACATGCTAAGAACTTATATCTCATTTGCCCTATTCATATTTCTGGAAATATTTGGGTAGAGGTTCCTCTGTATTTCTTACTATCCCAAAACCTGCACGCAGGAAATACCAACCATGCCTCACAGGGCCAACACCCATACGTATATACACCTCATATCACATCGTATCATAGCCACATAGGCCCAACACACATACGTATATACACATCATATCACATCGTATGATAGCCACACAGGGCTAACAATTTCAAATAAAAGTATGAAATGTCGAGACTTATATATATATATCAAAAAGCCGGCAAGGCTGTCAAATGTATCAAAAGCCGACAAGGCTATCAAATGTATCAAAAGCCGACAAGACTATCAAATGGCACAACGGCCCAAAACACATATACGAATGCACGCCGACAAGGCTGCCATAACGAATGGGATCATACCAAACACACCCGTACAGGAGTAGGCACACACACCCACAAATACGTCTACAAACCTCTAAACAGACCAACAGAAACATATGGCGGGACGGGACCCCGCCGTACCCCTGAACAAATATATACATATGCATCGAACAAGTATATATACCAAAAAGTAGGCTCCGAAATAAGAGGAGCACTCCAAACAGCAGAAGAGGGTGTCCTAAACTGGTGAATCACCAAACTGTGCGTCTGTACCTGCGGGCATGAAACGCAGCCCCCCGAAGAAAGGGGGTCAGTACGAAATATGTACTGAGTATGCAAAGCAGAAAGTACAGGAACAAATCTGAGGCATAAACGATATAGTAGTACAGAACATAAGTATAAATCCAACATATCAAAATGTTTACCTTCAAAATATAATACATGCATAAGGTACAGAAAAATATGGTAGCCCGCCCGTCGATGGCGTCATAACACAGCATAACACCAGAAGGTGTCAAATCTCCGTATCCCCGTCACATATCACAACACAGCATAACACCGGAAAGCGATTATTTCAAAGACATAATGGTTCATATTTCATCAAATCATACATAAGAGTGCCAACGAATATTTATAAGGCTCATAACATGCTCGGATTTCGAATCTTAGAATTTTTCTCAAGGCTTATAATCTAGCCTATTGAAAACTAAGGCATGCCAAAAGAACGAAGGGTTGCGCTTTACATACCTCGTACGCACTCCAATCTAGCCAATCTAATGCTAATCCCAATCTACGCCTCGGGCTCCCCAAGGTCTACAAATATGCCAACGAATATCCAATATTAACCATAGGCACTTAAGCAATTCATTTCAAACTAACACTAAATTCTACAGAAAATTCGGCAGCATTTCCCCTGTAAATAGGCCAACCCGAGAATTTAACTCGTCCAAAATCAACAACAACAACAACAATAATAACCAACCTAGCAACATCGATAACCAATTCGAAAGGCAATATAGCAATAGTAACTCTCTTTTTTCATCATTCACAACTTTCCAAATATCCAAATCAATGGCTTACCTTCAAGCCAACATCAACGCTTATACATTCAAATACTAACCCAAACCCATACTAACAACATTCAAGAACATTCTAAACAGTTTACATAATATTTCCAACAATCCAATAATTGGCTCCAATGTGGCCGAAAACAACCCCTAGAAACCGAGAGCAGCCCCCATCCACATTTCGCAATTTCAATTCATGATTCGTATCAATAATCCACCATATAACGATATCATTTTCACAAGTATATGAATTACATCAAACGCACAATAAGTCTCAAATCAGCCCACACAATTTCAACAACATATCAAAACAGCCCCCAACTATAACATAACGATGGCCGAAATTCTAACGAACACTTACAATATACCAAGCAACCCATATGCACCTCTTATACCTTATTTCATGCAATATTTTCAGAAAATTTCAGGGAAATACAACAGCAGCCACTCGACACCACATCATCTACTCATGAGCAATAAAACCACATTATTATCTCTATAATCCTTACAACAACCCACAACAATTTAACGCCAACTCTAACCATTAAATTCCTTCACTCTCCTCACATAATCCATGATTAAAACAACCAAAATATTAATTCAAATCAGTCCATCAATTTCAATTAAAACAGCCCCTCACCCATAAATTTCAACAAAACAACAAACGAGTTTATAATGCTGTTTTCTCCGTTCTAATTCGTTAAAACTCTAAATAAACACTTTAATAACATAAAAGGAATTTTATAAATACCTTATCAGAAGCTCCACCACGAGAATTTCATCCCCCAAGACCAATATTTATCTCAAATTGAAGGCAACGCAACGTACAACGTTTTTCTCTTCATGAGCTTCGGGATTCGGAGCACGGATTTTAATCAAAATGGCTTCCTTAGCCTAGAAGCTCTCTCTCTCTCTCTCTCTCTCTCTCTCTCTCTCTCTCTCTCTCTCTCTCTCTCTCTCTAATGTTTTGGAGGATATGAGCTGAAAATGATCAGCCCTCAATGAATCTACTATATATTTTAACGTTAATGGGCCTCATGGGCCGAAACATACTCATGGGCCAAAATATGAGTGCTTGGATCGGGTCTCAAGTTTCTGCCCCGCCAGCCCAACTTTCATCGTCCATATCTCCTTATTCCGATATCATTGTGACGTGAGGTTTATTGCGTTGAAAACTAGACTCGATGAACTTAATTTTAGGATTTTGAAACACCTTAAAACTCCTCATATACTAGGAGATATGCCTCCAACAATATGGGCTAAAAATCTGGTCCGAGATTTTTCTGAAGTTGTTCGGATTCATTTCATTCAGATTCGTTTAACTTCTAATCCTCTTCCGACCCTCCTGTAACCTCTTATACATACATAGACATACTCATATACATACATAACAATCCATACACATCTCGAAGGGTCCTGAGAATCACAATAACATTAAACGTAACTGGAGAACTTACGAAGCTTCGACGAAACTCCAATCGCAAAAATATATTCATATCATTTATCCATCTTCTATATCATTACTAATAATCTCAAATACTTTAAAAGGGCACTCACATTACCACATATACGCTCATAACGCGATTTCAAATCCTTTAGGTTACGATGTCACCTCGGGATACTTAAGGCAACCATACATATATAACGATATTCTTAGTAACTCGATTAACTTTCCTTGAACTTTCTTAACTCATTCTTTCTTGTCTTAATTAAAATAGCACAGACTCTTACGGGGTGTAACATGCTCCCCCCCTAGGAACATTCGTCGCCGAATGTCAAATTAGTCCTACATAATTATACCGCTTCTGGTGATCTTATAACGAATCACTTGTAACTTGAACTCATCTATCATGCTGTTCCTTTCTTTACTTAGCCTAATGCCATTCTCCACCTGACATCTGTTAATATTGATCTTCCAAATAAAGTAGACACGATTTAACTACCTCCGTAATCGACTGCAACTTACCATATCCATCTACACTTGAAGCTTATGTTGAGTTTTTCTTGCTCGTTCTCTTTAAATTCACTGTTTTCTAGTAACTAGCTCGTTCTGACCATCACACTTAAACCATTTCGCAATTTCCCTTAATCCCACTTATAACACTTCAAGCATATTATCTCGTGTCGTTTCTCTATTTTTGACTAAACTCTTCTATCGCCCCTTTACTCAGATTCACCTGGGTCTCCAATCCCTCCTGAAATGATCTCCAGAAATTTGCTGATCATATATGCTTTCCCAAAATAAAATTTCCCAAGTAAGGATGATGCTTCTTACGAATGACATGGAGGGTATCTCTTAGACATTAATCCAACATAATAGATTTGCCCTATCGGTATCGACTTTCAAAACATGCCAAGAACTTATATCTCATTTTCCCTATTCATATTTCTTGAAAAATTTAGGCAGAGGTTCCTCTGTATTTCTTACTATCCCAAAACCTGCACGCAGGAAATACCAACCATGCCTCACCGGGCCAACACACATACATATATACACATCATATCACATCGTATCATAGCCACACAGGGCCAACACACATACGTATATACACATCATATCACATCGTATCATAGCCACACAGGGCTAACAATTTCAAATAAAAGTATGAAATGTCGAGACTTACCTCACATGCCTAACTCAAACGGCATCAGAGGCACTTTCCTGTTTACTTTCCCTTTCAATTTTCAACTTTATGTTTCAATCGTACTTCAAGATACCTTACCCAGCATACATCTTTCATACCATTGCTTACCTGTGTACTGTGTAGCTTCCAATATCATCAGTCACTGTCTTACGTCGATACCGTTCTCCAGCTGAAATTAAGGGTTAGTAAGAGGAATTTCATTTCTTATGGCTGGCTCTATCACACGATCTAAGATATGAAAGAAAGGTAACATCCTAAATGTCCTGTAGCCTCCTGTTTATAGATGTGGTGCACAACACACTGATAAACAAGACTCTACTAGACACGGTCTGTAGACATTCCGAGGACAAACCGCTCTGATACCACTTCTGTCACGACCCAACCCCGTAGGCCGTGACTAATGCCCGAGTTGGGCACCCTAACACACTTATCCAAATTGAATCATATACAGATAGCGTACACGGGCACAAATATCACACGCTGCCACAAATCATATCAAACTGGCTTAGACATATTTCAAACGCAACCATATATATATATCAAAAAGCCGGCAAGGCTGTCAAATGTATCAAAAGCCGACAAGGCTATCAAATGTAACAAAAGCCGACAAGACTATCAAATGGCACAACGGCCCAAAACACATATACGAATGCACGCCGACAAAGCTGCCATAACGAATGGGATCATACCAAACACACCCGTACAGGAGTAGGCACACACACCCACAAATACGTCTACAGACCTCTAAACAGACCAGTAGAAACATATGGCGGGACAGGGCCCCGCCGTACCCCTGAACAAATATATACATATGCATCGAAGAAGTATATATACCAAAAAGTAGGCTCCGAAATAAGAGGAGCACTCCAAACAGCAGAAGAGGGTGTCCTAAACTGGTGAATCACCAAACTGTGCGTCTGTACCTGCGGGCATGAAACGCAGCCCCCCGAAGAAAGGGGGTCAGTACGAAATATGTATTGAGTATGCAAAGCAGAAAGTACAGGAACAAATCTGAGGCATAAACGAAATAGTAGTACAGAACATGAGTATAAATCCAACATATCAAAATGTTTACTTTCAAAATATAATACATGCATAAGGTACAGAAGAATATGGTCGCCCGCCCGTCGATGGCGCCATAACACAGCATAACACCAGAAGGTTTCAAATCTCCGTATCCCCGTCACATATCACAACACAGCATAACGCCATACACAGCATAACACCAAATATAAGTGGAACCCGACCCTCTTATCGAGTAGCTCGGTGAACCATAAACACAGCATAACACCGGAGTATATCAAAGTGCGCACGATAACAGAACCGGCGAAAGATATAACAGAATGCACGAGCAGAGTCATGAGTAACCATATGCATAAAATCATTATCATAGACTCAAATATAAGTAAAATGATCATACTTGAAAATCGAAATAATAGTCATAACGAATTCTTTCAAAAGTTCCCGAATTACATAAAGGAAAGTCGCGGGGCCCACGGACGGGTATTTACCCGAGTCGGGCCCGCCTATGGAAAACATACTCATTATATGCCATATAAACTTCTACAAAAATATTGAAGCAATCCGAGCCTTTCTGTGAAAGATATGGCGTTTACAAATTAAGAATTTCTTTAAAGTGAAACCTTTCTATGCAAACTTCGGAAAGCGATTATTTCAAAGACATAATGGTCATATTTCATCAAATCATACATAAGAGTGCCAAGGAATATTTATAAGGCTCATAACATGCTCGGATTTCGAATCTTAGAATTTTCCTCAAGGCTTATAATCTAACCTATTGAAAACTAAGGCATGCCAAAATAAAGAAGGGTTGCGCTTTACATACCTCGTACGCACTCCAATCTAGCCAATCTAATGCTAATCCCAATCTACGCCTCGGGCTCCCCAAGGTCTACAAATATGCCAACGAATATCCAATATTAACCATAGGCACTTAAGCAATTCATTTCAAACTAAAACTAAATTCTACAGAAAATTCGGCAGCATTTCCCCTGTAAATAGGCCAACCCGAGAATTTAACTCGTCCAAAATCAACAACAACAACAACAACAATAATAACCAACCTAGCAACATCGATAACCAATTCGAAAGGCAATATAGCAATAGTAACTCTCTTTTTTTCATCATTCACAACTTTCCAAATATCCAAATCAATAGCTTACCTTCAAGCCAACATCAACGCTTATACATTCAAATACTAACCCAAACCCATACTAACAACATTCAGGAACATTCTAAACAGTTTACATAAGTTTTCCAACAATCCAATAATTGGCTCCAATGTGGCCGAAAACAACCCCTAGAAACCGAGAGCAGCCCCCATCCACATTTCGCAGTTTCAATTCATGATTCGTATCAATAATCCACCATATAACGATATCATTTTCACAAATATACGAATTACATCAAACGCACAATAAGTCTCAAATCAGCCAACACAATTTCAACAACATAACGATGCCCGAAATTCTAACGAACACTTACAATATACCAAGCAACCCATATGCACTTCTTATACCTTATTTCATGCAATATTTTCAGAAAATTTCAGGGAAATACAACAGCAGCCACTCGACACCACATCATCTACTCATGAGCAATAAAACCACATTATTATCTCTATAATCCTTACAACAACCCACAACAATTTAACTCCAACTCTAACCATTAAATTCCTTCACTCTCCTCACATAATCCATGATTACAACAACCAAAATATTAATTCAAATCAGTCCATCAATTTCAATTAAAACAGCCCCTCACCCATAAATTTCAACAAAACAACAAACTAGTTTATAATGCTGTTTTCTCCGTTCTAATTCGTTAAAACTCTAAATAAATACTTTAATAACATAAAAGGAATTTTATAAATACCTTATCAGAAGCTCCACCACGAAAATTTCATCCCCCAAGACCAATATTTATCTCTAATTGAAGGCAACACAACGTACAACGTTTTTCTCTTCATGAGCTTCGGGATTCGGAGCTCGGATTTTAATCAAAATGGCTTCCTTAGCCTAGAAGCTCTCTCTCCCTCTCTCTCTCTCTCTCTCTCTAATGTTTTGGAGGATATGAGCTGAAAATGATCAGCCCTCAATGAATCTACTAATATTTTAACGTTAATGGGCCTCATGGGCCGAAACATACTCATGGGCCAAAATATGAGTGCTTGGATCGGGTCTCAAGTTTCTGCCCCGCCAGCCCAACTTTCATCGTCCATATCTCCTTATTCCGATATCATTTTGATGTGAGGTTTGTTGCGTTGAAAACTAGACTCGATGAACTTAATTTTAGGCTTTTGAACCACCTTAAAACTCCTCATATACTAGGAGATATGCCTCCAAAAATATGGGCTAAAAATCTGGTCCGAGATTTTTCTGAAGTTGTTCGGATTCATTTCGTTCAGATTCGTTTAACTTCTAATCCTCTTCCGACCCTCATGTAACCTCTTATACATACATATACATACTAATATACATACATAACAATCCATACACATCTCGAAGGGTCCGGAGAATCACAATAACCTTAAACGTAACTGGAGAACTTACGAAGCTTCGACGAAACTCCAATCGCAAAAATATATTCATATCTTTTATCCATCTTCTATATCATTACTAATAATCTCAAATACTTTAAAAGGGCACTCACATTACCTCATATACGCTCATAACGCGATTTCAAATCCTTTAGGTTACGATGTCACCTCGGGATACTTAAGGCAACCATATATATATAACGATATTCTTACTAACTCGATTAACTCTCCTTAAACTTTCTTAACTCATTCTTTCTTATCTTAATTAAAATAGCACAGACTCTTACGGGGTGTAACATCCTCCCCCCCTTAGGAAAATTCGTCCCCGAACGTCAAATTAGTCCTACATAATTATACCGCTTCTGGTGATCTTATAACGAATCACTTGTAACTTGAACTCATCTATCATGCTGTGCCTTTCTTTACTTAGCCTAATGCCATTCTCCACCTGACATCTGTTAATATTGATCTTCCAAATATAGTAGACACAATTTAACTACCTCCGTAATCGACAGCAACTTACCATATCCATCTATACTTGAAGCTTAATTTGAGTTCTTCTTGCTCGTTCTCTTTAAATTCACTGTCTTCTAGTAACTAGCTCGTTCTGACCATCTTACTTAAACCATTTCGCAATTTCCCTTAATCCCACTTATAACACTTCAAGCATATTATCTCGTGTCGTTTCTCTATTTTTGACTCAACTCTTCTATCGCCCCTTTACTCAGATTCACCTGGGTCTCCAATCCCTCCTGAAATGATCTCCAGAAATTTGCTGATCATATATGCTTTCCCAAAATAAAATTTCCCAAGTAAGGATGATGCTTCTTACGAATGACATGGAGGGTATCTCTTAGACTTTAATCCAACATAATAGATTTTCCCTATCGGTATCGACTTTCAAAACATGCTAAGAACTTATATCTCATTTTCCCTATTCATATTTCTGGAAATATTTAGGCAGAGGTTCCTCTGTATTTCTTACTATCCCAAAACCTGCACGCAGGAAATACCAACCATGCCTCACAGGGCCAACACACATACGTATATACACATCATATCACATCGTATCATAGCCACACAGGGCCAACACACATACGTATATACACATCATATCACATCGTATGATAGCCACACAGGGCTAACAATTTCAAATAAAAGTATGAAATGTCGAGACTTACCTCACATGCCTAACTCAAACGGCATCAGAGGCACTTTCATGTTTACTTTCCCTTTCAATTTTCAACTTTATGTTTCAATCGTACTTCAAGATACCTTACCCAGCATACATCTTTCATACCATTGCTTACCTGTGTACTGTGTAGCTTTCAATATCATCAGTCACAGTCTTACGTCGATACCGTTCTCCAGCTGAAATTAAGGGTTAGTAAGAGGAATTTCATTTCTTATGGCTTGCTCTATCGCACGATCTAAGATATGAAAGAAAGGTAACAACCTAAATGTCCTGTAGCCTCCTGTTTATAGATGTGGTGCACAACACACTGATAAACAAGACTCTACTAGACACGGTCTGTAGACATTCCGAGGACAAACCGCTCTGATACCACTTCTGTCACGACCCAACCCCGTAGGCCGTGACTAGTGCCCGAGTTGGGCACCCTAACACACTTATCCAAATTGAATCACATACAGATAGCGTACACGGGCACAAATATCACACGCTGCCACAAATCATATCAAACTGACTTAGACATATTTCAAACGCAACCATATATATATATATATATATATATATATATATATATATATATATATATATATATCAAAAAGCCAGCAAGGCTGTCAAATGTATCAAAAGCCGACAAGGCTATCAAATGTATCAAAAGCCGACAAGACTATCAAATGGCACAACGGCCCAAAACACATATACGAATGCACGCCGACAAGGCTGCCATAACGAATGGGATCATACCAAACACACCCGTACAGGAGTAGGCACACACACCCACAAATACGTCTACAGACCTCTAAAAAGACCAACAGAAACATATGGCGGGACAGGGCCCCGCCGTACCCCTGAACAAATATATACATATGCATCGAACAAGTATAAATACCAAAAAGTAGGCTCCGAAATAAGAGGAGCACTCCAAACAGCAGAAGAGGGTGTCCTAAACTGGTGAATCACCAAACTGTGCGTTTGTACCTGCGGGCATGAAACGCAGCCCCCCGAAGAAAGGGGGTCAGTACGAAATATGTACTGAGTATGCAAAGCAGAAAGTACAGGAACAAATCTGAGGCATAAACGAAATAGTAGTACAGAACATAAGTATAAATCCAACTTATCAAAATGTTTACTTTCAAAATATAATACATGCATAAGGTACAGAAGAATATAGTCGCCCGCCCGTCGATGGCGCCATACCACAGCATAACACTAGAAGGTTTCAAATCTCCGTATTCCCGTCACATATCACAACACAGCATAACGCCATACACAGCATAACACCAAATATAAGTGGAACCCGACCCTCTTATCGAGTAGCTCGGTGAACCATAAACACAGCATAACACCGGAGTATATCAAAGTGCGCACGATAACAGAACCGGCGAAAGATATAACAGAACGCATGAGCAGAGTCATGAGTAACCATATGCATAAAATCATTATCATAGACTCAAATATAAGTAAAATGATCATACTTGAAAATCAAAATAATAGTCATAACGAATTCTTTCAAAAGTTCCCGAATTACATAAAGGAAAGTCGCGGGGCCCACGGACGGGTATTTACCCAAGTCGGGCCCGCCTATGGAAAACATACTCATTATATGCCATATAAACTTCTACAAAAATATTGAAGCAATCCGAGCCTTTCTGTGAAAGATATGGCGTTTACAAATTAAGAATTTCTTTAAAGTGAAACCTTTCTATGCAAAGTTCGGAAAGCGATTATTTCAAAGACATAATGGTTCATATTTTATCAAATCATACATAAGAGTGCCAAGGAATATTTATAAGGCTCATAACATGCTCGGATTTCGAATCTTAGAATTTTCCTCAAGGCTTATAATCTAGCCTATTGAAAACTAAGGCATGCCAAAAGAAAGAAGGGTTGCGCTTTACATACCTCGTACGCACTCCAATCTAGCCAATCTAAAGCTAATCCCAATCTACGCCTCGGGCTCCCCAAGGTCTACAAATATGCAAACGAATATCTAATATTAACCATAGGCACTTAAGCAATTCATTTCAAACTAACACTAAATTCTACAGAAAATTCGGCAGCATTTCCCCTGTAAATAGGCCAGCCCGAGAATTTAACTCGTCCAAAATCAACAACAACAACAACAATAATAACCAACCTAGCAACATCGATAACCAATTCGAAAGGCAATATGGCAATAGTAACTCTCTCTTTTCATCATTCACAACTTTCCAAATATCCAAATCAATGGCTTACCTTCAAGCCAACATCAACGCTTATACATTCAAATACTAACCCAAACCCATACTAACAACATTCAAGAACATTCTAAACAGTTTACATAATTTTTCCTACAATCCAATAATTGGCTCCAATGTGGCCGAAAACAACCCCTAGAAACCGAGAGCAGCCCCCATCCACATTTCGCAATTTCAATTCATGATTCGTATCAATAATCCACCATATAACGATATCATTTTCACAAATATACGAATTACATCAAATGCACAATAAGTCTCAAATCAGCCCACACAATTTCAACAAGAACAACAACATATCAAAACAGCCCCCAACTATAACATAACGATGCCCGAAATTCTAACGAACACTTACAATATACCAAGCAACCCATATGCACTTCTTATACCTTATTTCATGCAATATTTTCGGAAAATTTCAGGGAAATACAACAGCAGCCACTCGACACCACATCATCTACTCATGTGCAATAAAACCACATTATTATCTCTATAATCCTTACAACAACCCACAACAATTTAACTCCAACTCTAACCATTAAATTCCTTCACTCTCCTCACATAATCCATGATTACAACAACCAAAATATTAATTCAAATCAGTCCATCAATTTCAATTAAAACAGCCCCTCACCCATAAATTTCAACAAAACAACAAACGAGTTTATAATGTTGTTTTCTCCGTTCTAATTCGTTAAAACTCTAAATAAACACTTTAATAACATAAAAGGAATTTTATAAATACCTTATCAGAAGCTCCACCACGAAAATTTCATCCCCCAAGACCAATATTTATCTCAAATTGAAGGCAACGCAACGTACAACGTTTTTCTCTTCATGAGCTTCGGGATTCGGAGCTCGGATTTTAATCAAAATGGCTTCCTTAGCCTAGAAGCTCTCTCTCTCTCTCTCTCTCTCTAATGTTTTGGAGGATATGAGCTGAAAATGATCAGCCCTCAATGAATCTACTAATATTTTAACGTTAATGGGCCTAATGGGCCGAAACATACTCATGGGCCAAAATATGAGTGCTTAGATCGGGTCTCAAGTTTCTGCCCCGCCAGCCCAACTTTCATCGTCCATATCTCCTTATTCCGATATCATTTTGACGTGAGGTTTGTTGCGTTGAAAACTAGACTCGATGAACTTAATTTTAGGCTTTTGAAACACCTTAAAACTCCTCATATACTAGGAGATATGCCTCCAACAATATGGGCTAAAAATCTGGTCCGAGATATTTCTGAAGTTGTTCGGATTCATTTCGTTCAGATTCTATTAACTTCTAATCCTCTTCCGACCCTCATGTAACCTCTTATACATACATATACATACTAATATACATACATAACAATCCATACACATCTCGAAGGGTCCGGAGAATCACAATAACCTTAAACGTAACTGGAGAACTTACGAAGCTTCGACGAAACTCCAATCGCAAAAATATATTCATATATTTTATCCATCTTCTATATCATTACTAATAATCTCAAATACTTTAAAAGGGCACTCACATTACCTCATATACGCTCATAACGCGATTTCAAATCCTCTAGGTTACGATGTCACCTCGGGATACTTAAGGCAACCATATATATATAACGATATTCTTACTAACTCGATTAAATTTCCTTGAACTTTCTTAACTAATTCTTTCTTGTCTTAATTAAAATAGCACAGACTCTTACGGGGTGTAACACGTTATGGCTGATGCTCTTAGCCGTAGATCTATGGCAAGTTTATGTGATGTTCAGCTAGAGAAAAGAGAGTTAGCTCGTGAGCTCCAGCAGTTAGCTAGCCTAGGAGTTCGGGTGATGGACTAGGGAAATATGGGAGCTACCATTCCGAATTCAGCTGTCTCGTCACTAGTAGTTGAGGTGAAAAAGTGCCAATATGAGGATCCTATACTAGTTCGTTATAGAAATACACTTCCTCAAAAGAAGAAGTCATCCTTTGAAATTTCTAGAGACAGAGTTCTCCGATGTCGAGGCAGGTTGTGTGTTCCTGATGTTGCAGGATTACTATTACACCTTGAAAAAACTTTCGTTCATGCACAGTGAATAGACTGATGAAGGACACGACGTATACGATGTTTTGATGAGTAAAAATAATATTTGATGATTCTAAATGAGATTTCAAAGATATGTGAGGTAGGAGACGGAAGATGTTAAGGAAGGCAAAGCATATGTTGTGTTTTGGAAAGGATTTACATGCAGCAAGTTAATCATGAATAAATAGCGTCTTGGAGAAGAATTGTTACGTCCCTTAGTGTGTTAATGAGTTGATAAACAAGTGTCAAGCAGGTTCTATAAGGATTGGAGATCACATCAAGTGACGAGAACAAGATCAGTGAAAAGATGAGTTATACGGTCGATTATACGGTCCGTATAATGGTCCGCAGAATGGTCACAGTGAAGTCCCTGATTGGTGAGATTATACGGTCACTTATACGAACCGTATAAATTATACGATCCGTATAATGTGCCATATAATGGTCACAGAGGCAAGTTGTTGAAGAGGTGATTTTACGGTCACTTATACGGACCGTATAAAATTATACGGCCCGTATAATGTGCCGTATAATGAGCACAGAATCGAGTGGTTATGTTATAGCCCGCATTTTGGATGTCCGAATATTTCGAGATCGACGTGGCAAGTGAAGGGCAAGACCATTTTCAAAAATTATTTTTGATGTATAAGTTGTTATGAATATTATTTATGAATATTATTGTATGAAAATATTGAGAAAGGTTAAGGGTAAAAAGGGAAATTCGCAAAATGGTTCATGGTAATATTGTGGAAGCCTAGGGGCAAAATGGTAATTTCACAAATATTCAAGAAAATTCTTGAAATTTCCAAGATGGCCATGTGGCATGGGTAGCATGTGCTCACATTTTTATTAAATGGAGGGCTAATTATAAATAATAAAAATACATGGGCCAAAGCTTGCTTAAGAAGACACTTAGTCTTCTTTGACCATTTCAAGAAGTTTCAAGAAAATGGAGAAGGGGGACATGAGTCCATACTCCTACTCAAGGGACCTAAATATATATATAGCTAAATGGGGGGAAAAAATACACAAGATATATTTGTCTTCATCTTTTAAAAAGATGAAGAAACTTGGAGAAAATAGAAGAAAATTCCAAGGGGCCATTCGGCCATGGCTATGGAGAATTGACTCCATGAAGTTGATCAAGAAAAAATTATTTCTTCTAGTATTTCAACTAAGTTGAAGGCCCTCATTAACATGGGAGAGTTGTTGGAGCAATTAAATTACTCATTTGAGCAATATATGCCCCTAGCCGAATGAAAAAGTATGTGTTTAACCTTCTGTCATATGTTTATGGATAATTTGTGAGTATCGTGGAAGGTTGAAATGAATGAAATTCATGGAAAATGTGATGTTGAAGTGGTGGCCGTGTGTGTGTAGCATTGGCCGTGTACATATGGTGTTGTGTAGAAGAAATAGATTAATTTTACTTAGTCTTTTGGTTGTTGTTGTAATATGTAGAAATGAATGAAAATGCATGAAAACATGTATGATGTTATTGTGGCCGAATAGGGGTTGGTTTGGCAAGTTATGGTGAATTGATTCTATGTGATATTTTAGTTGTTGTTGTTGTGGAATCCATAAGAAAATGAAGGTTTAATGACTTGGAAATGAAGTTGTAATCGTTATAGAATTGTTGAAGAAAATTAATGCGAAACTAGCTTGGATTCTTACATTGTATGAATGATGTTGTTAATACATGATTGTTGATATGGTTTATGAATCTTGAATGAGAAAAATGTGTGGTTAATACTTTTGTTGAAGTTGGAGGATTCGGGTAGCAATGGATTATTATGAATATTGTAGTATTGTTAGAATAATTGTTGGTATTGTTGTTGATGATGTGGCCGAGATCCATTCTCGGGTTTGTTGTTGAAATTGGCCGAGTTGTATTCTCGGGGATGGTATATTTACAGGGGAGATGCTGCCGAAATTTCGGCAGAATATAAGTGAATCTATTTGAGAAGTTAAGACAAGTGAATGACAATGAATCTAATGGTTATGTAAATTCTCTTGAATGGAGATTAGCAAGTTTGGGCTAATAAGCGTAGCTAGTTGGTCGTGGAACATGTATGTAAGGCTTACCTTTTATTTCTTTGGCATGTCTTAGAGCCAAGTAAGTTATGTTATGTACTTTGAGGTAACCCTACTCCTTAATTCCGAGTTTGTTACGATTCGTATGCCCTCTCTGATATAAGTACTCCGATACGAGTAATCTGATATGAGTATTCCCAATTCCGACGTAAGTATTCTAATATAAGTATTCTGATATAAGTATTTTGATATAAGTATTCTGACATAAGTATTCTGATACAAGTATTCTGACAGAAGTATTCTGATATGAGTATTCTGATATAAGTATTTTGATATAAGTATTCTGACATAAGTATTCTGATACAAGTATTCTGACATAAGTATTCTGATATAAGTATTCTGATATGAGTATTCTGATATAAGTATTTTGATATAAGTATTCTGACATAAGTATTCTGATACAAGTATTCTGACATAAGTATTCTGATATAAGCATTCTGATATAAGTATTCTGTTTGAGTAATCTGCTACGAATATCCTGATAGCACGTTCGATTATTCCATCGAGTCTTGATTTATGTGCATTTAGTTTCTCACTACTCTGCTCGTGCATATGTCATGATTTCCTTCGCCGAGTCCCGGGCCGGTATGTATCGTGCGCATGGTTCACCGGGTTCCCCGTTTGAGGCTCGGGAGCCATATATGTATTCCGAAGTTAGATGTGTTATGGTGTTATGATGTGTTATGGTTCGCCGAACCACATATGATATGTTATTATGTTATGATATTATGATTTGTGATGGAGATTACGGAGAAAAACTTCTGGAGTTAGATGTGTGTGGCGCCAAAGGCAGGGTGGCGCCACGTTTTCCCCGGGTCCCGCAAGGGACTGGATACCGTTCTTGGCATGCATGGTTTGTGTTCCCAGTAAGTTGTTTTTATTAATTTGCATATCGCTTGTGATTCTGTCCATTTTATTCCATGCTTTACATACTCAGCACATATTCCGTACTAACCCCCTTTCTTCGGGGGCTGCGTTTCATGCCACGCAGGTACACCCAGATGAGCAGAAGACTTTACTAGGAGGTGTTTCAGCAGGATTGGCGAGCTCCACTTCCCTCCGGAGCGTTGCCGAGTCAGAGCGTACATAAGTTGTGATTTCTGATTTGTGTTAGAGACTTTGCAGACAGAGTAGTGGGTACAGAAATTCAGTTTGTAAGCGGCTTCATCAGCCGATGTGATATTTTGTGATATGTTACAGATTCCATATGTCTACAGATTTTGTTTGATTTGTGAATGATAGAAAGAAAGTTTCTGAAAGCCTTGCTGTATGTTTCATGTGATTTGATTTGAAAATCTGAAAAGAGTATGTATGTAATCAGAGTCGGAGGGTTCGCTCGGCTCCGAATATGGGGTCGGGTACCCATCACACCCTAATAAGGTTAGGGTGTGACAGGTTAAAGGGGCGATTTCACGGTCACTTATACGGACCGTATAAATGTCCGTATAATTTCCCGACAGATAAGATTTTCACAATATTAAAAAGGGACCAAGTTCATTATTTCATTTCATTTTCCATCCAACACTTCTAGAACTCTCTAGAAACCCTCTCCAATCTTTATCCACAAGAACCCAAGAGAAATATATCATCAACTTCATCAAACTAAGCAAACCAAGTGTAAGAAGCACATTAAAGTTCATCCAAGCTAAGGAATATCAATGGAACTGAACTAGGGTTTTGGTGCAAGAGAAATATTTCAACTCAAGGCTTATTCCTACACCATCTAAGGTAAGTTTTATAGTATTTCCATGCTGTTTAAGTTATTTGAAAGTTGAAACGCTTGGATTGTAGAAAGATATAGGAGATGGGTTATAAAGATGAGAATAATGAGATTTTGAGTAGTAGCTTGGGATGAGTCATGATTCTTGATATATTGTGATTATGATTATTCTATAAATGATATTAAGAACATGGGGTAAACATTATATGCAAGAAAACGTAGTAGTGTACCATGACCATGATTATGGAAGAATTGAAGTGGAATTGTGAAATGAGGGTAATGTAGATGAATGAAGATTGTTGCTTATCATATTGTGAATGTTATTATAAATGTCTGGGAGTTGATATACAATATGGGAAAGGTTGTATAAACAAAGGAAATGTTGCCCAATTTTCTCTAGCTTTAGTAAGCACGTTCATATAATCGATTAGCTAATATGAATGCGAATTCTCTTGAAGGTAGAAACGTGAGCATTAAAAGAGAACAATCAAGCGATGGAAATTGTTAAACGAAAGAGGTATGTAAGGCTAGTCCTTTCTTTCTATGGCATGACTCTTGTGGTATGAATCCTCCTATCTTTCCATGATTTTCCTACATATCAGAAATTATGAGCCTACGATTATAAAGAGCTTCATACAAGATAAAGAAAATAGATACGTTACGAGCATGACAATACCGATGAAGAATCTAAGTCTAGAAGTCCTAAAGCTCATGATATGACATTCCTACGAAACTAATGATCCTTATATATGATTCCTACGATATTATTTTCCCTATTTCTCCATGACTTTCTTACATTCCGGGAACTATGAGTTAAAAGTTGATAAAGAGCTTCTTATGAGGTAAAGATGAGAAATATATCATGACTACGATAATAATGATGATAAGTTTAAGCCTAGAGATTCTAAAGCAAGATATGATGTCTATGAAGTTAATGATCCTATTTACGATCCCTTGATGTTTTTCATGGTGTATACTCACCTTAAAGTGTTAGTTCCTTCAAGGTGAGTTATGATGTATATGATCACTCCATAATGTTATCGGGGGTTCTCGACCTTATGTCACCCTGACATTGTTATAGATCGTCTATAAGCTCTAATGCATGTCCTATGACCAATGTTCCGAAAAGTTACGAGTCTATGTTCATAGGGGGTTCCATGTGAGATAAAGATAAGAGATATGCCATAGATACGATGATGGTAATGATGAGACTGAGTTTAGAGATTATACTATAATGCGATATTTTTACGAAGTTCATGCTACGAATATAATATGATTTTCATAGATTGTCTTTAAATTCAAATGCATGCTCTATGAAAGGTTATGATAAGCGTATGAGATATATGTGATGATAACGATGACGATGTTGATAGTGATGACGATAATGATGACGATGATAATAGTGATGACGCTAAAGATGTTTATGGGATTTTATGTATATGTGCCTATGTGTGGCTGTTATGAAACCTCGAGCTTATATAGCCGGGTAGAATATATATATATATAATGTGCGCGCACCACTGCAGTTGGGTACGGATACCACTGAGCCTAGGTAGGACCGGGTACCAATACCACTGAGCCTTGGTAGGGCCGGGTACGAATAATACTGAGCCTTGGTATGGCCAGGTACGCATATCACCAAGCTTTATTATAGCTGGGTACATAAGACACCGAACCTATATAGTCGGGTACGATACTACTATGTATTCAAATGTATGAAAAGCCCGGAGGACATGTATGTGATATTGTCGAGCTACTACGTGGCCGAATACGGTTAGTGTTTAATGTGTATGAGCACATACGGTATTATGATATATGTATGATACGATGATGTGTGCGCTATGATGATAGATGTACTGTGATTATATATGATATAGGCATGAAAGGTATCCAGCCTTAAAGGCTATGCAGGTTATATCTTCATCTTATGTCTTATGATTTCTCTATTATGTTCATTTCCTTCATGCCTTACATACTCAGTACAATATTCGTACTGACGTCCGTTTTCTTTGGACGATGTGTTCATGCCCACAGGTAGGCAGGGAGGCACCCCATATTTATAGAAGCCGATAAGCAGACTTTTGAGAGCACTATATTATTCCGGAGGTGCCATTGATTTACTGTTTTGTGTACATATATGTTTTGGGCATGACGGGGTCCTGTCCCGTCCATATGTCTAGTACTCTAGTAGAGGCTCGTAGATACATATGTGTGAGTAGTATGGTCTCACGATTTCCCCCGAGTATATATATATACGTATTATTTTGATAGCCAAATGGCTTATGTATATAAAGGTAATTACGTATCAAATGAAAATGGTTTTCTTACGATTATGAGCATAAGAAAAACGACTGCACGCAGAATGAGTAATAGAACGAGTAGTGCTCGGTGGTTAGTGTTACACCTTGAAAATTATCCGTACATGCACAGTGAATGGGTGAGCGAAGGATATAACATATGCGATGTTCTGACGAGCAAGAAATGATATAAATGGCCCTAATTAAGATTCTCAAAGACATCCGAGATGAGGAAAGAAAGTTATTAAGGAAAAGCAAACCATATGTTGTGTATCGGGTGAGAATAATGAGTAACGATTCTGGATAGCATAACGATGGTTTAGAGACATGCTATAAACCATAAAATCAACAACATAAAATCCATGGAGCAAAGCATATGAAACTCAAGTAGGATTCATCATCTTCAAGAAAACCCTAAGGAGGCAAAGTGAAACTTTTGTGCAAGAGGAATAATTCCATTCAAAGCTTGTTCCACCATCATCTAAGGTATGTTTCATGATTTTACTATGTTGTTTAAGGTATTGGAAAGATAAGATGCTTTGATTGTAGAAAAACATGGAAAATGAGTTTTTAAAAGGATGAGTGGTGTCATAATTGAATGGTAGTTGGATGGAAATCATGAATGTTGATATGTTGTGATCATGAATACATTATAAATAATGTTTAGACCATGGGATAAGTGTGACGTATGAGGAGATGTGATGATAGGCTAAAACCACTAAATGTGGAGAAATTGGAGGAAATTGGTGGATTTTGCTAAATGTATATAAACGATGATTGTTGGTTTCCATATTGTGATTATTGTTGTGAATGTTTGGGAGCTGAAATAGAATATGGGAACCGTAGTAGAAATAAAGGAAATGCTGCCCAATTTTCCCAAGAAATAGAAGTCCGTTCTTATAATTGCTTAACTAATGACGGCATGAACTCTCTTGAAGGTATACACGAGTGCTTCATAAGGGAAACGAGCAAGCGATAAGAATGGTAAACGTCCAAGGTATGTTAAGGCTCACCCCTTTCTTTCAAAGGCATGATCCCTAAGTTATGATTTCATAAATGTTTCCATATTTTCCTTGATACCAAAAGTTAAAAAGCCTAAGATTCCAAGGTATGATTTCCTTCCTGATAATCCATAAGTGTTTTCCAAAATATTCGTATTTTCCAAAACAAAGTTTGTGATTATGTGAGCTCTTATGATAAAAACGATGGATATGTTCTTCCATGACACCGATGATTTCAAAAATGAGAATATCTTTATGATGAGAACGATTTTATGTTTAAAGGTTCCAAGTTTACGATTTCAAAGACGACATAAGAATGTTGAGCCATCTATTGACTTCTCAATTTTATTCATGGATGATGACTACATTTTCTTTAAGATTCCAAAAATATATGGATTGACTTCTTACAAGATTATGACCCCATGTTATGTTTCCTCTTGATGTTATTATTCATATTTGTATTCTTCATTGATAGTCCCACCTCATAATAATTGTTCCTTCAAGGTGAGACATGACGATCATGATTAATCCATAATATAATCGGAGATTACCGACCTTACGTCACTCCGATAGAGCCATAGCCTTTCCTTGGGCTCTCATGCATGCTTCGTATATTATATAAGTAAATAATATGTATATGTATACAGGGGATATGGGGAAAGGTGAGGCGCTATAGACGCATACCCACCTGGTCAGCTGGCATATTATGATCTCATCCCGGACGCGGGATGCCTGGACGTGGGATAAATGGGTGATGGATCGGGCCGTACATTCCACGACATTATATTAATACATGATGATATATGGATCGGGCTGTACGTTCCGCAGCAATACACGATATGATGTTTATGAGCATGCATGCATGAATCCGCCTTAAGAGGCAAGCAGTTACTGGTTATCTTCTTATATTCACTTTATCTTCTTATTTTCTCCTTTATTTTATTGATGCATGCCTTACATACTCAGTACAATGCTCGTACTGACATCCTTTTCTTTTTGGATGCTGTGCTCATGCCCACAGGTAGACAGGGAGACGGTGCAGATCCGTAGGAGCTATCTGCAGATTTACAGGAGCACTCCATTATTCCGGAGGTGCTATTCGGTTGATCCTTTAGTGTATATTGGTATATGTCATCCAATAGAGGCTCGTAGATACTCGATGTGGGTTCTGTGGTTCCACGACGTGGGTAGTATGTATGTGTATAAGTATATTGAAATATGTTCTTGTATTAGAGCACCATATTCTGTAATGGAAACCAGATCCTTTTAAAAGTGAGCAGGGAATCGATGAATGATTTTTAAATGGGTTAAGGAAATGATAGCACGAGCGGTGCTCGGTGGTTATCCCCGGGTACCCGTCTCGGCCCCCAGCTGGGTCGTGATAGTTAGCCCCGGGTACCCGTCATGGCCCTAGCTGGGTCGTGACAATTACGCCCTCAAATATTAAAAGAAGCCCATTGTTCCAGTTATTCTGTTCATCCTAGAGCAACAAAAATGTAGCATGATATCAAATCTATATATTGGTGGAATAGAATGAAGAAAGACATAGCGAAATCATGACCCAGTGTCCCAACTGTCAACAAGTGAAGATTGAACACCAAAAGCCCAGTGGATTGTTGTAGGCTATGGAAATTCCAACTTGGAAATAGGAAGTGATTAATATGGATTTCATCACAGGCTTACCTCGTTCTAGGCATAAATATGATTCTATATGGGTAATTGTGGATAGACTTACGAAGTCAGCTCATTTCCTACCAGTTAGAACAACATATGTAGCCGAAGATTATGCAAAGCTTTATGTCAAAGAGATAGTACGACTCCATGGTGTCCCAGTATCTATTATTTCTGATAGTGGGGCAGAGTTTACAGCCTATTTCTAGAAGTCTTTTCAAGAATTTTTGGGGACTCAAGTGAGTCTTAGTACAACGTTTCATCCACAGACTGATGGACAAGCTGCGCGTTCCATTCAGACTCTCAAGGATATGCTACGGGCATGTGTGTTGGATTTTGGAGGTAGTTGGGATGATCACATACGGATTATTGAATTTGGTTCTAACAACCGTTATCATTCTAGCATCCAAATGGCTCCGTATGAGGCTTTATATGGGCGCAACTGCAGATCGCCAATTGGGTGGTTCGAAGTAGGAGAGACCAAATTGATAGGGCTAGACTTTGTCCAGCAAGCTATAGAAAAGGTCAAGCTTGTATAGGATCGATTATTAACAGCTCAGAGTCGCCAGAAATCTTATGCAGATAATCGTCGACGGGACTTTGAGTTCCAAGTAAAGGACTGGGTATTCTTGAAGGTGTCGCTAATGAAGGGGGTGATGAGATTTGGTAAAAAGGGAAAGTTTAGTCCTCGGTATATTGGACCTTATTAGAATGTACGCAAGGTAGGCCAAGTGGCTTATGAATTAGATCTACCTTCGGATTTGGAGTCAGTCCACCCGGTTTTTCATGTATCGATGCTTTGTAAGTGCATTGGAGTTTCTTCTAGAATTGTACCGGCAGATAATGTTCAAGTCACTGAGCAATTATCCTACAAAGAAGTTCCTATTGCCATTCTAGATAAGCAAGTACGGAGACTCAGAACCAAACATGTAGCTTCTGTTAAAGTCTTATGGAGAAATAATAATAGAGAGGAAATGTCCTGGGAAGCGGAAGAAGACATGAAGTTCAGGTACCCGCATTTATTTCCACCTCCAAAGGAGACTCAGGCAGAGACGCCATTTTCCTCAGGTATGTAATGCTTTCCTTGATGCTTTCTTGGTCGTGTGTGGCCATGGTTGTTGATGTTGTTGTTGTAGCCCTGTGAGGCGATATTTTTTGGGTTGCTGTGACAGGATGGTAGTGCCATATTACAGGGGAAACTCTTGCAAAATTATTGTAGAATCCCTAAGAGTCTAACATTCGAGGACGAATGTTCCTAGTGGGGCGGGGGGGGGGGGGGGGGGAGAGAGAATGTTACACCTGGGAGATTTCGGATTGCTGCATTGTGAGTAGAATAACACGAGATTGGCGTGAACATGAAGTTATTATGAGACAAAGGGGAGGATTTTATAACTTTAAAGTGCGCACCATAAGATTTCAAAGCCATATGAATAAACGAAACTAAGTTCGTTGAAGAAAATTGGAATGTAAGTCATGTTTGAACGGGTTTCGTAACAATTGAGCTAATATTTATTTAGTAATGTCTTGAAGAGGAGCTATAAGGCTTCTTAGATTGTTAATGAAGTATTATATAAGTGACAATAAGGTTCCAAAAGGATTGGATATTGAACGAATCGACGAGAGAAAGTTTCGGGAATTTTTGGGTCGTACGACCACTTACGGACCGTATAAGTTATACAACCCATATAAATGGTCTGCATAACCATTCCAGAGATGGGTGAAATCATGGTGGGATTATACAGACCATTTATACGGAGCGTATAAGTTATACGGACCGTATAAGTGGCCGTATAATCGGGTCGGGTTAGTTTTTTCTATTTTTATATATGGATGACCCTTGTTTCTATTTTTTCATTTAACACTTTCCCCAAACCCTTAAAAGCTCTTGAACCTTCTCCCAAGCATATTCCACTCAAACCCAAGAGAAATCAAAGATAAAATAGCAAGAATTAAGATATTCATGTGTTGGGAGACTCTCTCCAGTTGGTAGACTTCAAGAATTTCCTTGGTATTGAAGCTAGGGTTTTGACACAAGTTTGTAACTTGATCTAGAGCTCATTCTTATGAGATAAAAGGTTATTTTACAAGTCTATTTCATTTTTTTAACCATGCTTGGTTGTTGAATAACTTGGCTAAGGGAAGAAAGTAGAAAATGAAGCTCAAATGTAGAATTAACGATATTTTGAGTAGTAAACTAGCTTGGGATATGCTTTTTAGAATGCTATGAGTATAATCCTGTTGTGATGGGTGATAATAATGACAAAGAAGTGTTGTATGCAATTGTGCAAAGGGTTGGTGTAAAGTTGTTGATATAAGTTGAATATGAGAATGAATTTTGAGACTTAATGGAATATGCTACTTGATTAGGATATTGTGGATGTTATTATAGTTTTTTGGGAGTTGTTTTATAATATGGTGGAAGTCGATGAAACAGGAAAAATGCTGCCCAATTTTCGTTAGCTCATGAATTTTTTCCTGTTTGAACTTAACAGTGTCATTACGGCTTAACCATGGTGTGAATCATTTTAAATGTAGATTTCTCAAGCTTTGGCGCTGAATGTTAAATAATTTAGAAGACAAAAAGGTATGTAAGTCTAACCCTTATTTCTTAAGGCATGGTCCCATTATTGTATACCTTCACGTAAATTCCATAATGCCTTCTATGAGGACATCATTCCTAGAATCACTAAAGCCTATAATTCTTGATATTCTTATAATACCATTGGTTCCATCCTGTGATAGTTGATCCTCTAAGGAAAGATATAATGGAAGTGATGATGATGAGGATGTTGACGATACTTATGTACTCATATGTATATATATATGTATGTATGGCTATTAAGTAACACCGAGCTTATATGGCGAGGTATGATATCTATTGCGCGTGCACCACTGTAGTTAGGTAAGAATAATATTGAGCCTTGGTAGGGCCAGGTATGTATAACACCGAGCTTTTTCATGGTCGGGTATGTGGAACACCAAACCTCTATGGTCGGGTATAGTACTACTATATGTATATAAGTGTATGTAATGGAAGGTTCCCATTTGAAAAAGGGTAAATGAATAGGATGGACACCGCTAGAGGTATAAATGGCTCTATTATTCCATGACACTTCTATCTTATGTTATCGTTCATGCTTCTATTATGCTATGGATTATTCCTTACATACTCAGTAGATTGTTCGTACTAACATCCTTTCTTTTGTGGATGTTGCGTCATGCCCACATGTGGACAGGGAGATAGACTTGATCCTTAGGCTGCTTATTCAGAGGCTACTTAGAGAAGCTCCACTTGATTCAGAACTACAGCTGTTGGTACTATTCTTTTGTTTATATATGGGCATGGCGGGGCCCTATCCTGTCTATATGCTGTTACATACTCTTCTTAAAGGCTCGTAGACAGTTATGTACAATTAGATGTCTTTAGCCTTGTCGGGTCATATTTTGTATATCATTTTGTCAGCCTCGTCGGCTTGTATATATGTATATGGCCATGTTTGTTGATGTTGATGTAAAAGTGTCTTCGCCCAATGGAAATGGTATTATTGATGCGTAGAAATTGTTAGAAGGCATGTGGCTCACCTAGTTATGACTGTGCAACTATGGTGAGAGGTGTCCGGTGGGTTAGCTCCGGGTGTCCGTCATGGCTCTCTGGTTGGGTCGTGACACTTAAATGGTATGAAAAAAAGGGGATTTTGTGCGTTTTCTTCTCTAATAATCATACGATGATAAAATCTTGTTTATTTGGTGGATTTAGCATAGGTTGGCCTGATATTAATGGGTATTAGCTATTGTAACTGTAGTCTTGCATTTCCAAGGCTTAATTTGTGAATTTAGGGTTAGAATTTATACCCAAATTTGGGGGGTTTTCCTAGAATCCGAATTTGAGGAAATGGTTGGTTCTTCTAGCTTAATATATATGGAAATTGATCACCTAGAGCTTTAATTTCTTGTTGAAATCTTTAGATTCCGAATGTCACCTTTCTAGTTCATAAACCCTATTCCATAGGTTAGGAATTTGGCTCATGAATAGAAGTAGGGTTTTATTAATGTTTTTCTTGATTCTAATTGCGTGATTTGGATACATTTAGACTTTCATTATCTCGAGCCTCAAAGGAAAGGGAAGACCAAGGTTTGATTATTGGAGACTTTGTTGTTCGGCCTTCCAGGTAGGTTACGGTTTACCCTATGGTGAGACTTCGTTTAGAGAAGCATATATTTAGATGATATTGTCGGAGAAAGCATGTAAACCTTCGGGTATGAAGTTGGTTTGGATATGTGTTAGGTTTGGCCTTGTCGTGTGATTGGGGTTAGCCACCCCATTGTGTTGTGACTTATCTTGTTCTATTGTTGTTGGGTTGATGCCATGTGGAGATAGTAGATATTAGAGACTATTGATATATCCTAATTATGATTTTGTAGTGCCTTACATGTTGTCGTTTGATACGAGGATTGTGATCTCGTTATGGCTTATTGTGTAGCCTTTTTATTGATGTTATTGGTGTGCCTATGTGTGGTATTGTTTGAGATTGATTTGATTATTGACATTGAACTCATACATTGCACGCATTCTCATCCATGATATACTGTTGATACATTGATCATACTTGATGAAATACAGTTACGAGCTGGGCTCGGTTGGATGAGAGTGACGTGAGGACCGATGTCCGATGGTTGTCCCGAAATCGAGGATGTGCATAGCGATTGCCGTTGTTGCCAGAATCATGAGGTAGCAGTTATCGAGGTTGTTTTTGACACCTGAGGTACATAGACTTCGCGGGTCCCCCATGGGTTGTGATGCCGAGATGTGATGTTCCATCATCGGAGTACATGTGTATCGGTACGTATGGACGGTAGCAAATGTCGAGGCCTTTGCCGGAATCATGAGGATTGATACATGGACTTCACGAGTCCCCCTGGATTGTGCTACCGAGATGTGACGTTCCATCATTTGAGTACATGTGTACACAGCATATGCATTACATACAAATTTCATACATTATTGCATTGCATTGTACGATGGCTTCTATTGTGATGTACTTGTGTTATTTGGATTCAGATTGATTATATTGAGACTTGGCACACTTGGGATTAGATGTTGTAACCTAAGTGACGATGTGTACTTAGTTTCTGATTTGTGGTGTGTTACACCTTGGAAAATTTCCCATCAGCGTACAGTGAATAGGCCAACGAAGGGTATGACGTATATGATATTTTGATAAGTAAGAAATAACATTTGAAGACCCTAATCGAGATTTCAAAGACATTTAAGTTAAGGGAAGAAAGTTGTAAAGGAAAACACGCTAAATGTTGTGTGTCGGCCAAGAATTTTGAGTATTGAATTAATGAGAGTTTAAAGACGTTTTGGAGAAGAGTTATAACGACCCTTAGATTGTTAATGAAATGCTAAATAAGTGTTAATAAGGTCCCATAAGGATCGGAGATCAAATTAAGTGACAAGACAAAGATCAGTGAAAAGGTGGGTTATACGGTCGATTATACAAAACGTATAACGTTATACGACCCGTATAATGGACCGTAGAAGTGCCACAGAATGAAGTTGCTGAAGGGTTGATTTCACGGTCGATTATACGGACCGTATAAAATTATATAGCCCGTATAATGTACCATCAAATTGACACAGGAATGGGTGATCACTGGAACAGTTTTACGGTCAATTATACGGACCGTATAATTGTCCGTATAAATGCCCGGCGGATCAGATTTTAAGTCATTAAAAAGGGGACCCAAGTTCATTAATTCATTTCATTTCCACACTTCTCTCTAGAAACCTCTAGAATATTCCCCACTCTTCATCCACAAGAAAACAAAGAAAATCAAAGATTAATGTCAAGAATTTAAGTGAATCAAGTGTATGAAATTCATCAAGTTCATCCAAGCCAAGAAATTCCAAGAGAAGTGAACTAGGGTTTTGGTGCAAGAAGAGTAATACCACTCAAGGCTTGTTCCTGCAATATCTAAGGTAAGTTTTATGATATTTTCATGATGTTTAAGGTATTGTGAAGTTGAAACACTTGGATTGTTGAAGAATATAGAAAATGGGTCATGAAAGTGTGAATAGTGACATTGTTGAGTTGTAGTTGGAATGAATCATGAAAATGGATATGTTGAGATTGTAAATAGGTTATGAATGACATGTAGAACCTAGAATGAGTATTATATGTGAAAGAACACGATAGTGAACTATGATCATGATTATGGATGAATTAAAGTAAAATTGTGAAATGTGGATAATGTAGATAAATCACGATTGTTGTCTACTATATTGTGAACGTTTTTATGAATTTTTGGGAATGGATATAGAATATGGGAAAAGTTGTATAAACGAAGAAAATGCCGTCCAATTTTCGTTAGCGTTAGTAAGTCCGTTCTTATAATTATTAGCTAATGTCGGTACGAATTCTCTTGAAGGTAGAACGTGTGCATTAAAGGAGAACAAGCAAGCGATAGATTAGTTAAACGACAAAGGTATGTAAGACTAATCCCTTCCTTCAAAGGCATGAATCCTTCAAGCTTTCCAAGATCCTCCTATATGATGGAGCTTATGAGTCTGTAGATATACCAAACTACATACGAGTATGATAATGATGAGGATGAGTAAAAGTATAGAGATTCTAAAGTTCATGATATGATGCTCCTATAACGTTAATGATGTCATTATTGTTAACACTCACCTTATATACTATTTCCTTCAAGGTGAGGCAGGAAACTCATAAATGTTCATAATATAATCGGGGGTTCACGACCTTACGTCACCCCGACATAGCCATAGTCGCTTCAAAATTTAATGTATGCTCCTAATGATAAATGTGAAATGATACTATGTCATGATATGTCTATAAGAAGATCAATAATGCTAGCTTATAATATGCCTATGTTATGTATGAAAATGCCAAGCTATGATAAGATTATGATATGTTCATGAGATATGTATTAATGATGGGTTATGATTGACTACATGACGATACGATTCCACCGTGCCTAAATGGCCGGGCATGTCACCGCTAATGCGGGCTGCGTATGATTCCACCATGCCTAAATGGCCAGGCATGTCACTGCTAAGGCGGGCATCTGTGTTTGCACCGAGCCTAGAGGGCCGGTCATGATCACCACTAGTGGGCGGCATGTGATGGTTACCCGGACGCGGGTTAACGATGAGGATTGTGATGTGATGATATATGTAATGTGATGACATATGTACCATGATTATGTAAAATATGATATATGTACGAAATGTATGTGCCCATGAAATTTATGCAGGTTATATCCTTCTATTATGGCTCATGATCCTACTATTATATTTGTTTCATTCCTGTCTTACATACTCAGTACAATGTTCGTACTGACGTCCATTTTCTTTGGACGCTGTGTTCATGCCCACAGGTAGACAGGGAGGTGAGCTCGACCCAGACTCGTAGGAGCGGTTAGCTGATTGCAAGCACTTCTTTGTTTTGGAGGTGCTTGATTATTCTTTTGTGTACATTTGTATACGTTGGGCATGACGGGGTCTTGTCCCGTCCATATGTCTAGTACTCTAGTAGAGGCTCGTAGATATGCAGTGTGGGTTTTATGGTCTCACGAGGTTGCTACTATGTATATATATTATTTTGATAGCCGAAAGGCTTATGCATATAAAAGTATTTATGTTTTCAAATGAAAGACGATTTTCTTACAATTTGTGTATGAAATTGATAAAGGAAAGTTGAATTGGTATAATGAGTAATAGAACAAGCAGTGCTCGGTGGTTAGCCCCGGGTATCAGAGCAGTTCAGTCCTAAGAAGTGTCTACGAGCCGTGTTTGGTAGAGTCTTGTTTATGGTGTGTTGCGCCACATCAATAAACAGGAGGCTATCGGGCATTTAGGAAAAATGACCATCTTTCTTCTTACGAGATCATGCGATAGAGCTGTGTATAAAATTTTATCCTCCCTAATAGTGTGTTGTGATTTCATAAATGCCGCCAAAAGGAAAAGCTACAGCCGCCCAGAAGGGCAAGACTACGACAAAAAGGCGGGTAGAAAGAGAGCCTCCGATGAATATAGATGAAGGCGAATCACATAATGAGGCCTTATCTAATACTTCTTCCACCCCGCCTAATGTGGAAGAACAAGGAGGAGCTCCAGCTTCAATTCCTCCACCGGTTGCTTCGGGTCAACAAGTGACCGAGGCCATACGTCTATTGACACAGTTGGTTGCCGCTCAGGCTCAGCGGCAGAATGCGGGCCCAAGTGATCGGTCAACTAGTACCCGAGCCCGTGACTTTATGAGTTTGAATCCTCTGGAGTTTTTCGAGTCAAAGTCGGATGAAGACCCGCAAGGTTTCATAGATGAGATGTTGAGGACATTGAAAATTATTCATGCCTCTGAGACTAAATTCGTGTAGTTGGCATCGTATAGACTTCGAGATGTGGCAGTATTGCGGTATAATAATTAGATAGCATCGAGACAAGAGAATGCGCCTCCACCCGTATGGCAATAATTTGTAGATGCTTTTATCCGTCACTATTTGCCACCCCAGGTCCACCGAGCTAGGGCGGATAGATTTCTAAATTTAAGGCAAGGAAATATGAGTGCTCGGGAGTATAGCATGCAATTTAATTCTTTGGCTAGATATGCCCCGACTATGTTGGCCGACATGGGAGATCGGGTACACAGATTTGTGAGTGGTTTGGGGCCACATTTATTCAAGGATTGTTTGACGGCTTCGTTGCAAGAAGGGATTGATATTTCCCGAATACAAGCCCATGCCCAGAATTTAGAGGGGCGACAACAACCATAAAGGGGTGATCGCGACATTGATAGAAGGCAAAGCAAGTGGGCCGGATCTATGGGGACAGGTAGCGACTGTAGAGGTGGATCGAGGCAGATTTATTCCCGACATTCAGGCCAGTCAGTGACTAGTGCGCCTCCACAATTTTCAGATAGGAGATTTGACCGCTCCTTTCCTTCAGGACAGGGTCAGAGTTCAAGAGCTTCGGGTTCTCAGTTTGGGGGTGATTTTAGTTAGAGGAGACCATCAGTTCCACGATGTAGCCGGTGCCGAAAATTACACTCAGGGCCATGTCGCCAGGACACAGATGCTTGCTATGTTTGTGGATAGACTGGACATTTGATGCGAGATTGTCCCTCGCGGTATGGTAGAGGTGGGGTTCAGCAGCTGGCTCTTCCTCAGTACGCCCGGTAGGGCAAATTCCCCAGATGTCAGCAGGTCGAGGTAGTGGCAGAGGGGCAGCATCTACTTCAGTTGCCACTCAGCCCCGTGTATATGCTTTAGCCGGACGACAGGATCTTGAGTCCTCCCCGGATGTGGTTACAGGTATATTGTCTATATTCTCCCGTGATGTGTATGCATTGATAGATCCGGGTTCTACATTTTCTTATATTACTCCATATGTTGCTGGTTGTATTGGGGTGAAACTTGAGCCAATCAAACCTTTTGAGGTATCTACTCCGGTTGGTGATCCCGTGATAGCTAGACAACTGTATAAAGATTGTGTAATTGTGATATGTGATCGCCAGACCAAAGCCGATTTGATTGAGCTGGAAATGTTAGATTTTGATGTAATTATGGGTATGGATTGGTTGGCCTCGTGCTATGCTAATGTTGATTGCCGAATGAAAATAGTTCGATTTCAATTTCCGGGAGAGCCCGTGCTTGAATGGAAGGGTAAGGCAGCATCTCCAAAAGGTAGGTTTATTTCCTACCTTAAGACATGAAAGATGATAGCCAAGGGCTATATTTATCATCTAGTCCGAGTTCATGACACTGATGCAAAGTCGCCAACTTTCCAATCCGTTCCGGTAGTAAATGAATTTCCCGATGTATTTCCTGATGAACTTCCAGGCCTTCCTCCAGAAAGAGAAATTGATTTCGCCATTGATGTGTTGCCGGACACCAAGCCTATTTCTATTCCTCTGTATCGAATGGCTCCTGCAGCATTGAAAGAGCTAAAAACGCAGTTGAAAGATTTACTTGAGAAAGGGTTTATTAGACCCAGTTCATCACCGTGGGGAGCACCAGTCTTGTTCGTGAGAAAGAAAGACGGTTCTCTACGAATGTGCATCGATTACAGGCAGTTGAACAAGGTGACGATAAAGAACAAATATCCTCTTCCAAGGATTGATGATTTATTTGATCAACTACAGGGTGCCAAATGGTTTTCTAAAATAGACTTGAGGTCAGGTTATCATCAAGTAAGAGTTAGAGAAGAAGATATTCCCAAAATAGGCTTCAGAACGAGATTTGGCCAATATGAGTTTCGGGTGATGTCGTTTGGGCTGACTAATGCTCCGGCCGTGTTTATGAATTTGATGAATAATGTGTTCAGGCCACTCTTGGACTTATTTGTGATAGTATTCATTGATGATATTCTGGTGTACTCTCGCACATAATCAGAACATGCAGATCAATTGCGAATTGTTCTTTGCACTCTTCTAGCCCGGGAGTTATATGCAAAATTTTCAAAGTGCGAGTTTTGGCTTAATTTCGTAACATTTCTGGGTCATGTTATTTCAAATTATGGCATTCGAGTCGACACTCAAAAAATTGAAGCTGTGAAAACTTGGCCAAGGCCTACGACGCCTACAGAAGTTCGTAGTTTTTTGGGATTGGCAGGTTATTATAGAAGATTCGTAGAGGGCTTCTCCTCTATTTCAGCCCCATTGACGAAGCTAACCCAGAAGTCAGCTAAATTTCAGTGGAATGATACTTGTGAACGCAGCTTTCAAGAATTGAAAAACATATTGACCTCAGCTCCGGTCTTAACACTTCCAGAAGGGCCAGATGGCTATGTAGTGTACTGTGATGCTTCCAGTATTGGGTTAGGATGTGTATTGATGTAGTGTGGTAGAGTTATTGCTTACGCTTCGAGGCAACTACGGAAACATGAAAAGAACTATCCAACTCACGATCTCGAATTGGCTGCGGTTATTCATGCATTGAAAATGTGGAGACATTATTTGTATGGTGTGCATGTTGATATCTATACAGATCACAAGAGTCTTCAGTATATTTTCAAACAGAAGGAGTTAAATCTGTGGTAGAGGCGGTGGTTAGAATTGTTGAAAGATTATGATGTTAGCATTTTGTACCACCCCAGAAAAGCGAATGTGGTGGCCGATGCGCTTAGCCGCCGATCAATGGGCAGTTTATGTGAAGTTCCTCCGGAAAAGAAAGAGATGGTTCATGAGCTCCACCAATTAGCTAATCTTGGATTGCGTGTAATTGATTCGGGTAATGCAGGGATTAGCATTAATGATCCTATAGTTTCATCCTTGAACATGGAAGTGAAAGAGCATCAGTATGAAGATCCTAAACTATGCCATTATAGAGACATGTCTCATGAAAGAGAGAAGTCTCCATTTGATGTTTCCACGGATGGAATTCTTAGATACCGAGGCAGGTTATGTGTGCCGAATGTGGCAGAATTACGCCGACGAATTCTAGAAGAAGCACATTATTCACGGTATTCTATTCACCCAGGGGCAACCAAGATGTATCATGATATTAAGCTGATATATTGGTGGGATGGAATGAAGAGAGACATAGCAGAATTTGTAGCTAAGTGTCCAAATTTCCAACGGGTAAAGATCGTACATCAAAAGCCAGGAGGATTATTGCAAGCAATGGAAATTCCTACATGGAAATGGGAAGTGATCAACATGGATTTTATTGTGGGGTTACCTCGTTGTCGAGGCAAGTATGACTCTATATGGGTGATTGTGGACAGACTCACGAAAGCAACACATTTTCTTCCGGTTAGAACTACCTACTCAGCAGAAGATTATGCAAGGTTGTATCCTAAGGAAATTGTGCGACTTCATGGAATTCCACTATCCATTATCACATATAGAGGAGCGCAATTTACAACCAAGTTCTGGAAATCCTTTCAAGAAGGTCTAGGTACCCTGGTGAGGCTTAGCACGACATTTCATCCGCAAACCGATGGACAGGCCGAACGTACTATTCAGAATTTGGAAGATATGTTGCGGGCATGTATACTAGATTTTGGTGGTAGCTGGGATGATCATTTTCCTCTAATTGAATTTGCATACAACAATAGTTACCATTCCAGTATTCAAATGGCTCCTTATAAAGCTATATATGGAAGAACGTGTAGATCCCCAATCGGATTGTTTGAATTAGGAGAAGTACAGCTAATAGGCCCTGAATTGATTCAGCAAGCAGTAGAAAAAGTCAAGGTGATCCGAGATCGATTGTTGACAGCCCAAAGTCACCAAAAGTCTTATGCAGACAATCACCGACGAGACTTGGAATTTCAAGTTGATGATTGGGTATTTTTGAATGTGACGCCAATGAAAGGGGTGATGAGATTTGGCAAGAAAGGGAAACTAAGTCCTAGATATATTGGACCCTATAAAATTACCCGCAAGGTGGGTCATGTAGCCTATGAATTGGACTTTCCTTTAGAGCTTGAATCAGTCCATCCAATTTTTCATGTCTCAATGCTCCGCAAGTGTAGTGGAGATCCTACGAGGATTGTTCCGATCGATGATGTCCAAGTGACAGAAAAGTTAACCTATGAAGAAGTGCCTATTATCATCCTAGATAGACAAGTGCGAAGACTTCGAAATGAGGAAGTAGCTTCAGTCAAAGTTTTATGGCGAAACAACAACCGGGAAGAAATGACTTGGGAGGCGGAAGACAAGATGAATCCACACATCCGCACTTATTTCAATCCCCAGAGGAAATTCGAGATGAAGCCCCAACATTATGAGGTATGTACGCTTACTTTTCATGCTTTTGGTCGTGTGTGGCCATAGATATGTTACTATTATGTTGTGGCCCTGTGAGGCAATGATATTATGGGATGTTGTGACAGGATGATAGTACCATGTTATAGGGGAAACTCTGGCAAATTTTTTATAGAATTCCAGATAACTTAACATTCGAGGACGAATGTTCCAAAAGGGAGGAAGAATGTTACACCTCGAAAAATTTCCCATCAGCGTACAGTGAATAGGCCAACAAAGGGTATGACGTATGTCACGACCCGACTATGGGGCCGCGACGAGTACCCGGTGCTATCCCGCCCGGGCACCCCTTGACATACTTTCACATAACATCTAGGTGAGCCACATAGTAAACATACATTTTTATTCATCCATCATACTAGTCCCGTTGGACAACAACATCTTTATATCATCATAGGCATCTATGCCACATCACTGTACATGGGCCGACGAGGCCAACAAAATGATATACAAAATAAGGCAGACAAGCCAGACATATCTAACCATATACACATGTCTACGAGCCTCTAAGAAGAGTATAACATATCACATGAGCGAGACAGGACCCCGCTATGCCCATAATATATACACAAAAGAATAAGTACCCAAAAGGTATGGCTCCGAATGAACTGGAGCTCTGCTATGTAGTCCCTGAGAATGGAGCTATAAATCAGGTCTGACTCCCTGTGCACCTGCGGGCATGACGCAGCGTCCACAAACAAAAGGACGTCAGTACGAAGAGTGTACTGAGTATGTAAAGCATGATCAACAACATTATAGAAGCATGATATACAACATATGAGACAACATAGGGTGGGAGATAATAATATCGTCGTCATGGCACTTACTTTCTTTCCACTAGGACATTCCATTTCTATTGCGCATCCGTGTACATACATCCATGTCCGTACTTAATTACCTTCACATTCATTTTCGTATTCGTATTCATTGTTTCCATTCATATTCATATTCATAACATATTCGTACTCATATTGATGTCATATACTTAGCATATACATTTATATATATATATATATATATATATATATATATATATATAGCATGCCCGACCATGAAGGTTCGGTGTTTCATACATACTTGGCCAGCCAAGGCTCAAGGTCATGCATACCTGGCCCTACCAAGGCATCAGGGTTATCCGTACCTTCTGCAGAGGTGTGTACGCTGTTATATCCCGCATTTTTGGGAAATCAGAAAATTTAAGACAATCGCGGGAAGATAATAAGCAAGGCCATATTTTTATTTTGTTAAGCATACCAGTTGCTTATGAAAATCTTGAAGTGGAAGTATTAGTAAGGCTAGGGGTAAAAAGGTATATTCGCAATATGACTCGTGGAAATATGGAGGAAGACGAAGGGCAAATTTGGAAATTGGAAAAATTAAAATTTTTCATGAAGTGCAAAAAAAAAAGGCTAGATCACTTTGGGCCAAGGTTGGCCATCCAACTTCCTTCTTAATGGGCCAAGCCCATATGGGAATTAAGTGAATGATTTAAAAGAAGACCAAGTCTTCATAAAATTCATAGAATTCTCTAGACATTTCAAGAAACCAAGAACACAAAAAAAAAAAAAAAAAAAAAAAAGAGGAAGCTTCAAAGGCCATTTCGGCCAAGTGCAAAAATTGCCAAGGAAATTGACAAAAATTTCTTCAAAAATCATTTCCTACCAATTGAAGGATTCCTAGCAAGGTGGGGTGGTTGTTGGAAGGAGAAAAATTCATATTCTTGCAAATTGGATGATTTAGCCAAGTGAAGAAGTGAGGAGAAAGGTAAGAATTCATTCTCTTTACATGTTATGGATATTTTTGCATGTTGTAGTGTACAAAGATGGATGAAATTCATGAGGAATATGGAAGTGGGGGTGGTGGCCGTGAGGTAGCATGTGTGTGTGTAGAAATCATGTTTTAATTATTTTATCTAGTAATTGGTTGTTATTGTTGTGAATGTTATGTTGATAATGGAAGTTGAATGATTTTGGAGAGGTTGTAGTTGTATATGCATGATGTATAGCCGTGTATATTTGGTGAATCATGAAGGAATGTGAGCAAGTTTTATTTGGTATGTTGGTTGTTGTGTTGTGGATTTTATATTGCAAATACAAGCCTAATGAGCTTAGTGAAGTATTAGTAGTTGGAGGCTTGTCTTGGAAGATTATGTAAATTGAATATTATGTTCTTACATGTATGGAAGATAATGATATTAGTATGGTGTTGTTGGAATATATATTATAAGGTTGTTATTGTTTTTATCGGAGTTGGAAGGTTTTGAAAGAAGTAGTAAATTGATTAAGTTGTTATAATGTATCTTGGATTGAATATGGAAATTGTTAGTGTGGTTGTTGATAGTTTGGCCAGGTTGAATTCCCGGATTGTTGTTGATAAAAATTGGCTAAGTTGAATTTTGGGGATGGTGTATTTACAGGGGAAGTGCTGCCGAAATTTCGGTAGACAAGTGTTATCTTAAGATTCCAATTCTAAATGCTCTAATCAAGTTTGGTAAATGTGAACAATTTATAGATTTTGGCGGATTTGCAACTTGAATTCGGAATAGCATAAGGAGCGGAAAGAGGTATGTAAGGCTTCACCCTTCCTTCTATGGCATGTCTTAGGCATACTAGGTTGGATACGAGCCTCGGGGACAACTCCATTCTCCGGAATCCGCACCTAAAGTTTCCCCTTTTTCATTCAGTAGAATTGAATTAGAAATTGTGTAAAATGTTGGAAAAACTTCCTAAACATCTAGAACTTGCATAAATATGACCCGACTACCTCAAAACCCTCACAAGTGACGTCATGAAATATAATGTACGTAAATTTGGTACGCCGCCTCATTTGACCCGAGGTGGGCCCATTGTTTCCGGATTTTCCCTATTGCTCCGTTTGACTTATTTTGGAGTAGAATCCAAAGGAAACTTTTGATCCTTGTTCCGATTATCAAACGATAACTACTGTACTAATCTAATGGAAATATGTCTACGATGACCATGATGACGATGATGCTAAGGAAGAGAATACGTCTATGATAAGTATGACAAGAATGATTCGATGACTAAGAGTCTTAAGCTAAGGACCCAATAGGAATACGAAAGTATCAAATTAGTTCTTGATTTTAATTCTATTCCTTGGTTATGATACCACTCTCTAAAGGTTCTAAAGCAGATGAATTGATTTCTATGGCATCCATGATTTCATTCTATGTTTCTTTTAACACTATTCTCCGTTGGTAGTCTCGCCTTAAAATACTCGTTCCTTCATGGTGAGACAAAGCGATCACGATTGTTCCATAACGTAATCGGAAGTCACCAACCTTACGTCACTCCAATGGCTACATGATTTTCTTTGGGCTCTCCTGCATGCTTATATGATATATGTATATGAAATATGAATATGTACATGGGGTGGGGGGAAGGGATACATGGGGATGGGAAGGGAAACATGTTTCATTGCCACCTGGTCAGTTGGCTTATCATCCCGGACGCGGGATGCCCGGACGCGGGATATATGGGCGAGCCGATGTATTTCGGCGCAATGTGGGCGAGCCGACATTGTTCGGTGCTATGATATTACATGATATACTATGATATTCTATGACACGATACGATGTGAAATAAGCTCTATTTTCTATGAATATGAAAAAGAAATGTTTTCAAAAGACGGACAGGCATGCATGGTATCCGGCCTGAAAAAAAGTATTCCGATGTATAGGTTACTTTCTCGTCTCATTATATGTCCTATGACCCTATGATATTGATAATCATACTCTATGTTTCTGTTGTATTATCTTCCATGCTTTACATACTCGGTACACTATTTGTACTGACGTCCCTTCTTGTGGACGCTGCGTTTCATGTCGCGCAGGTCAGCAGGTAGACGGACCTGATTCCTAGGAGTTCTATCAGCAGTAAGTGGCAGCGCTCCAGTTGTCTCGGAGCCTCAGTTCCTTGGTACTATTTTGTGTATATATTCGGGCACGGCAGTACTCGGCCCTTCCTATGTATATGTGTACTATGTTTAGAGGCTCGTAGACAGATATGTACAGTTAGATGTTTTGTACTTTTGATGGTCCTCGTTGTTGTATAAAGTGCTAGCCGAGTTTGTTAGCCTATGTTTATAACTATGCTACTAGTGTTAATGGTAAGTAGAAAATACAATATAGTACAGTTCATACGACTCACTTAGTAATAAGAATACGATATAAGATAGGGGGTGCTCGGTACAAGTATCGGGTACCCGTCGCGGCCCTAGTTGGGTCGTGACATGCGCGTTACGTAACCGTATACATACTCTATACATATTCATATACATATATTCTTACCCGGCGTCATAAGCTCGGGGTCTTATTATAGCCCTTCATAGGCACACATACATATAATGGCTCATAAGGATCTTTAGCATCATATTATTCTCATCATCATTACTATCATTATCATTGTCATTGTCATCGTCATTATCATTATATCTATCTTATAGGTCTACTCATCATACGAGGAACTTAGCACTATCGTAGCACATCAATCATCGTGAGCTTATTAGCTCGGAAGATCAATCATTTGAAGAAGTCATACACTTATAAAAGATTTAGACGCTAGGCCAAAGAACCATGCCTTATGAAAGAAGGGTTAGCCTCACATACCTTTTCGTTCGACTATATAGCACTTGCACGTTCTCTTTCAACGCTTGCGTTTATACCTTCATTAAGGTCATACTATCGTTAGAATCGACAACTAGCATAAATGGATAAAGCTAGAGAAAATCGGACAGCATCTCCTTTATTTATACAACATTCCTCCATATCGTAATTCAACTCCCAAACGTCAACAATACATTTACAATATCATAACAATAGCCTTTTATCATTACACTAACCACATTCTCAATTCACTTCCAATTATCCATATTCAAGATCACAACACACGATTTCGTCCATTCACATACAATGTCTATTTCATGATCTTAACGTCATTTATATCGTATTTACTTCACAATACATCAAGAATCACAATTCAATTCAAACTATTTATCAAAACGTCACTATTCATCATTCATGACCCATTTTACCATATTCTTCTAATGACCAAGCATTTCAACTCTCAAATACCTTAAACAACATATAAACATCATGAATCTTACCTTAGATGTTGTAGGAACAAGCCTTAGTAGATAATACTCCACTTGAGCAAAACCCTAGTTTTCCTTCAATGAGATTTCTTGACTTGAATGATCTTAATGGGTTTCCTTGTGTTTTTGATCACTAAATATCCTTGAAATCTTGTGGAATATGTGTAGAGAGATGTTTTAGAGAGAAGGGGTGTGATGTAGAAATGAAATGAAATAACCTTGGTCCCTTACATTTATTGAACAAAATCTGTCCCGACCAATTATACGGACCAGCATACGGTCTGTATAAATTGTACGGGCCGTATGTTTGGTCGTACAATTGGTCCAGAAAGTTTGGCCAATCTGGATTGATTATACGGTCCCAAACATACGGACCGTATAAATTATATGGCCAGTATGTTTGGCCGTGTAATCCCCAGTGATCCCGAAGTTCGTTTCGTCGTCTCGTTCGATCTCCAATCCTTATGGAACCTTCTTAACACTTGATCAACACTTCAATACCAATCCAAGGGACGTTATCACTCTTCTCCAAGACATCATTAAGTTCTTGCTAACTCGTTACTCGTATTTCCTTTCCGTTACTTATCAAATACTTTGCCTTCTCTTGGCAACCCTCTTCCCCCATCTCTAACATCTTTGAACCCTCATCTAGAATCACCGAATGTCATCGCTCACTCACGAAGACATCGTGTACTCATACTCCTCACTAGTTCATTCACCTGCGTACCAACAGAAGATTTTCCGAGGTGTAACAACGTATACGGTATTTTGATAAGTAAGATATAACATTTGAAGACCCTAATCGAGATTTCAAAGACATTTAAGTTAAGGGAAGAAAGTTGTTAAAGAAAAAAGGCTAAATGTTGTGTGTCGGGAAAGAATTTCGAGTATTGAATTAATGAGAGTTTAAAGACGTTTTGGAGAAGAGTTATAACGACCCTTAGAAGAGTTATAACGACCCTTAGATTGTTAATGAAGTGCTAAACAAGTGTTAAGAAGGTCCCATAAGGATCGGAGATTGAATGAAGTGACAAGAGAAAGATCAGTGAAAAGGTGAGTTATACGGTCGATTATACGGACCGTATAATGTTATACGGCCCGTATAATGGATTGTACAAGTGCCATAGAATGAAGTTGCTGAAGGGTTGATTTCACGGTCGATTATACGGACCGTATAAAATTATACGGCCCGTATAATGTACCGTCAAATTGACACAGGAATGGGTGATCACTGGAACAGTTTTACGGTCAATTATACGGACCGTATAATTATCCATTTAATTGCCCGACGGATCAGATTTTAAGTCATTACAAAGGGGACCCAAGTTCATTAATTCATTTCATTTCCACACCACTTCTCTCTAGAAACCTCTAGAATATTCCCCACTCTTCATCGACAATAAAACAAAGAAAATCAAAGATTAATGTCAAGAATTTAAGTGAATCAGTTCATCCAAGCCAAGAAATTCGAAGAGAAGTGAACTAGGGTTTTGGTGCAAGAAGAGTAATACCACTCAAGGCTTGTTCCTACAATATCTAAGGTATGTTTTACGATATTTTCATGATGTTTGAGGTATTGTGAAGTTGAAACACTTGGATTGTTGAAGAATATAGAAAATGGGTCATGAAAGTGTGAATAGTGATATTGTTGAGTTGTAGTTGGAATGAATCATGAAAATGGACATGTTGAGATTTTAAATAGGTTATGAATGACATGTAGAACCTGGAATGAGTATTATATGTGAAAGAACACGATAGTGAACTATGGTCATGATTATGGATGAATTAAAGTAAAATTGTGAAATATGGATAATGTAGATAAATGACGATTGTTGTCTACTATATTGTGAATGTTGTTATGAATGTTTGGGAGTGGATATAGAATATGGGAAAAATTGTATAAACGAAGAAAATGCCGTCCAATTTTCTTTAGCGTTAGTAAGTCCGTTCTTATAATTGTTAGCTAATATCGGTACGAATTCTCTTGACGATAAAACGTGTGCATTAAAGGAGAACAAGCAAGTGATAGATTAGTTAAACGACAAAGGTATGTAAGACTAATCCCTTCCTTCAAAGGCATGAATCTTTCAAGCTTTCCATGATCCTCCTATATGATGGAGCTTATGAGTCTGTAGATATACCAAACTACATACGAGTATGATAATGATGAGGATGAGTAAAAGTATAGAGATTCTAAAGTTCATGATATAATGCTCCTATAACGTTAATGATGTCATTATTGTTAACACTCACCTTATATACTATTTCCTTAAAGGTGAGGCAGGAAACTCATAAATGTTCATAATATAATCGGGGGTTCACGACCTTACATCACCCCGACATAGCCATAGTCGCTTCAAAATTTAATGTATGCTCCTAATGAAAAATGTTAAATGATGCTATGTCATGATATGTCTATAAGATGATCAATAATGCTAGCTTATAATATGCCTATGTTATGTATGAAAATGCCAAGCTATGATAAGATTATGATATGTTCATGAGATGTGTATTAATGATGGGTTATGATTGACTACATGACGATACGATTCCATCGTGCCTAAATGGCCGGGCATGTCACCGCTAATGTGGGCTGCGTAAGATTCCACCATGCCTAAATGGCTGGGCATGTCACCGCTAAGGCGGGCTGCTATGTTTACACCGAGCCTAGAGAGTCGGGCATGATAACCACTAGTGGGCGGCATGTGATGGTTACCCGGACGCGGGTTAACGATGAGGATTGTGATGTGATGATATATGTAATGTGATGACATATGTACCATGATTATGTAAAATATGATATATGTACGAAATGTATGTGCCCATGAAACTTATGCAGGTTATATCCTTCTATTATGGCTCATGATCCTACTATTATATTTGTTTCATTCCTGTCTTACATACTCAGTACAATGTTCGTACTGACGTCCGTTTTCTTTGGACACTCTGTTCATGCCCACAGGTAGACAGGGAGGTGAGCTCGACCCAGACTCGTAGGAGCGGTTAGCTGATTGCAAGCACTCCTTTGTTTTGGAGGTGCTTGATTATTCTTTTGTGTACATTTGTATACGTTGGGCATGACGGGGTCCTGTCCCGTCCATATGTCTAGTACTCTAGTAGAGGCTCGTAGATACGCAGTGTGGGTTTTATGGTCTCACGAGGTTGCTACTATGTATATATATTATTTTGATGGCCGAAAGGCTTATGCATATAAAAGTATTTATGTTTTCAAATGAAAGACGATTTTCTTAGAATTTGGGTATGAAATTGATAAAGGAAAGTTGAATGAGTATAATGAGTAATAGAATGAGCGGTGCTCGGTGGTTAGCCCCGGGTACCTGTCGCGGCCCCTAGGCGGGTCGTGACATGGTGATTTATACTTGTTGATTTACCTGTTTATCTTACTTTATTATCTGGATTATGTTAGCTAAACTTAGTCGGCCTATGATACCTACCAGTACTTTGCTTTTGTACTAACCTGCACTTGCTGCATTCTTTTATGAATGCATAGCATCAGGAGGGATCGACTTCTACTCCTCGTGGTTGACTGTTTCGAGGATTTGCTGATTCAAGTCTTACAGGGTGAGCATGTGGATGTTCGCTTCCCGAAGACTCCTCTATCTACTATGTCTTTATTTCCGTTCTAAGACATATTTTGAATACTATTAATGTATACTTATTATTCAGACTTGTAGTATTTAGTTAGATGCTCTTGTATGACCTGACCAGATACTGGGGTGTTTTTCGATTGTTTCCGCTTTCTTATATTATATTTGTGAGACTTTCGCTATTTTACTTCTTTCGCTATTTTTTATCAACTGTGAATGTGGAGTTAAGGGTTTACCTACCGAGGAGAGAAAGGTAGGTGCCTGCAAGACTTAGTGAAATTGGGTTGTGACATAAAGAGACTATGGACTAGAGTTATACCACATGATTATTATAAAGAGTATATAAAGAGTGTTAAAAAGGATTACTACTTAAGTGGGTTGTGATCAAGAAATTAATTGTGTGTGTAATTGATTAAATTGGAAATTGCAGTGAAAGATAGTAAATTAATTAAGATTATTGAATAAATATTACGCGGACAACATTGGGATTCGCAAGCTACCACATGGTATCCGTTGAAGGAAGCTAGCATTAAATGTTAATGGAAGAGTCGTGGCACTTGAATTTCCTATAAGACGCGTGTAAAGTGAAGTATGTAAAAGTTTGGTTCTTAATCAACCTTATGTTACTGATAACGTGGGGTACAAGTCCACAAATACATGGAGAAAACCATTATCTTCCAATATCCATGAATTGTGAACCTTCATGAAATATATACGTACAACAACCATTGTTTAGAAGAATTATAAAGCAAATTGGAGCAACCTCTCTCCTTGAAAATTATGCATAGCACAAATTATATTGTAACAGCAACGTTGTTTTTTTTCTATATTAACCGGATCGGACATTTCTTCATAGTGAAGTAAGTGACGGAAAGTTCAAAAGGAGGCAACCAAGGTATGCAAGTTTTTCGTTCTCCTTATTCTTTGGCACGAATCCGACTATACCTATTAACGAACGTTCCACAAAGAGATTACTCCATTCTAATGCTTCCCACTTCTTATGTTTCATGATTTAATATGTTATTTGAAGATTTTGTTCATTATGATCCACGTTCTATAGAAGTTCTTATTGACGAGGTTAATCACATAACGTAGTAGGAGGTCACCGACCTTACGTCACTCCGAAAGGCCCAGACGTTGTTTCTATAAGTTCATATATATATATATATTACACACCACCAAGCTATAATCGGTTGGGTATGGCACTACTGGGCACTATATATGTATATGTATATGATATAATGACACACCCCGAGATATAATCGGTGGGTACGACATATATATATATATATATAGATATAGATATCACATCACTGATCAGTTGGGTATGATAACACCCAGCCTTATTATGGTCGGGTACGTTTGACACTGAGTCTTATTATAGCTGGGTACGTTTCACACCGAGTCCTGCTAAGGTCGGGTACGTTATGATGATGATGTTACTTTTACTTATGTATATATATTCATGATTTTAAACTACAACATGCATTGCATATGGTTCTTCTTCTACTATGTTTCCTTGTTAGTTGTTATACTCCTGCCTTACGTACTCAGTACTTTCATCTGTACTGACGTCCGATTGCACGGGGCACTGCATTTCGTGTTGCAGGTCCTGACAGGCAGATAGAGGACCATCTGATTAGGCTTGCACAGTGTAACGGTTCTATTTTTTTCGATTCGTATTTGCACTTGCCTCATTTAAAAAGGAAAGTGTCCCGGAGAAGTACGATTGTCAATCGTACCGGGAAAAAGGAAAAAACATAATTCTACGTGGATGGTGCTCTAAATGGACTCAATTTTCGAGTCGCCACCTAATTTTTAGGAAATTAGGAAATCCAGTTCGAAAAGGGTTCATTCAAAACGGTTAAATTTTAAAAGAATCCTAATCTAACCAAAGTATGAGTAAGAGTTCTGGTGATCCCCCGGGGAATACATCAACGGGTTCTAATAGTGTACCTTAATGTTATGAATTGTTTTTGATAAAAATTGCTCAGGTTTATATTTTCGCAATAAGGAATGTCATTTACGCAAAATATCACATCTTGGTTGCCTGGTTTCGGGCTTGGACACTTAGGTTAAGATCCGAGGGCGGTCAACTTAAGTAGAACACCACATAAGCCTACCCTTTAAAAGTCCTTTAAAAATCTTCTGTTTTTCAAGAAAAGTTCTCCCTTTTATTAGGGCATACCGTTATAATCCTCATATGTTCACCTTATGTGTTTCTAATCTCTCATCCTTCCTTAAATTCAATTTAGTTCTTAAATCAAAGTCATTTATGTTCAAACTCTCAAAGTTAATACATCAACCCCATTTTAGAGTCAAATTATGAAAAGCAAGCTTATATTAAGAGTAATTCATATTTCAGATCTGTTTTATACATGGCTTTGAAAATCTGTTTTGGCAACTCTAAGTCTTAAGTTCTAATCTATGAAAGGTTCCAACAATACTTAAATAAAACAGGTAAACAGAATATTTTTAAAATAACTAAAGGGAGGGAGAGAATGAAGGTGGAGAAAGGTTAATCGGATAAGCCTATCTCCTCGCCTTCTTGGACCTTTAGTTGCAATTTCGTGCTTCTTTTATTCTTCGTCTGAAAGCTCCAAATGTCCAAGTCTTTGCCTTGTCTCCTACTACTTCTTTTCTTGTCATTCCATATTGCTTGGATTCCATATGTGTGCTCCAATTGTGCAATATTCGTCCTTGTATTATTCCCCGAACTTGTTTATTCGTACCTCGCAAGAATAGAAACAAGACTGATTAGTAAAAAGGATACACCACCCCTCGGTTTCGCATCAAACTGTGGGAGCTTTGATTACTAATGGCTCAGAATCATGCTTTTTTCAAATATGGGAAAAAGGACCCCTGAACATGTCATGTCTGCGAAATAGCGACCCGTCAGTCGTTCTATTGCCTCGCCAAGCGCATGTTGGTTCCTATTTTATAACTGGACTATGATCATCATTTGCCACCGAGGGATAGAACCTTTCCGGGCTAGGCATTCTCAAGTTAAGTATTCAAATCAGTAAACATTCAATAAATATAGAAATCCGTTCTTTTAAAAGTGAGACCTCAAGTTAAACAACTCTTCATCGGCCCAAGTATAGTATCGTATTCAATTCAGTGGAACTTTCAATCAAATGTAGCAATCTGTTCATTTTTTAGTAAATATCACAAATGTGGCAATCTGCACAGCACACCAAATATATAGCAGCAGCCATTTACCTCAAACACAGCATCTGGTCCTTTAAAAAAAAAAAAAGCGTAGCAATCACTTTTTCCAGGAAAAAAAAACAGAAACAAGTCCATATGACCATGGCATCTGTTTGCCTTAAAGTGCAGCAGCAGTAAGGCAATAGCGTAGGATAACATTTTGAACACAATAGTGGTTAAGCCAGCAAACATATCAGCAGCCAAAAGGGTAATGGTTCATGGCAGTGGCTGCTCGAGATAGACAGCATAATAGCATTATTCAAAACGAGACCTGCCTCAAGGATGTATGGCAGTTCACCAAAATGCAGCAGTTCACTCCCCAAATGAAGTGTCAAACTAGCAGCCAACCACAAAAGGCAGCAGCTCTCAGAAATGGCAACATAAATCTCAAAGAACTCAGCAGCAGTGGACAGCCAAGATGTAGCAGTCATTCTGCATAAACAAAACCACAAATTTGCTCGAAAAGTATAGCAGCTTAGGGCACAACAGCAATCAAGTGGCAACAATTCCCCCCCCCCCCCCCCCCCCCCCCAAAAAAAAAGAAGGGAAACCTACCAGCCTCAAGAACACAACAACAACACTTACCAAATGCAGAGCTTTGGGGGGATTATTTGCTCATTACGCATAGCGGAGAACACATCAGGATATGGCAGCAAAATGGCCAAAGGTGCAGCAAAACATAGCAACAATAAATAGCAGTAGTGAGCCAAAACATGCTAATAACTCTAAAAAAGTAGCTCAAGTTGAGTATAGTAGTAGTTGTGTATAGTAGGTCAAGTGTAACCTTCATTCTTTATGACAAAGAGGTCTTAAGTGCAGCAGCCACTATGTTCTAAGAGAAACAGCCTCAAAGTATAGCAAAGCAGCTTAGGCAAGTGCAGTATCAGTTCACTCAAAAGGGAGCAGTTATCTCACCTAAAGTGCAGCATTTTGAGCCTTAAACTAAAGTGCAGCAGTTTAACAAAAAGCCACAACTGCAGGCAGTTCAACAAGTAGCAACATGTGCAGCGAAACAACAAATAACATCAATTACCTCAATAGGTAGTAACAACTTTACCCAAATTGGGCAGCTCAGGGGGGAAACATAATAGCAAAAAGCAGTGGCAACACTTCCCAAAGCAGCTGCTAATTATATCAACAGCTTGCCTTAAAACAAGCAATTATTTGTACCAGTAGTGGTCTCCGGTTCAACATCAGCTCGTGATCATTTGGGATTGGGAAATTTTCCCCAAGTCATGCAAAGAAAAGAAGCGGTGAAGAAGTGAGTATCAAGAAGTACTATTGAATTCTAACAAGATAATATCAAACAAGACGCTCTATTCTTTCAAGTAACACAATTTGCATCAAATCTTTACACGTAGGTTAAGATTAACAAAGAATAGAATTCCACACCTTGAACTTGCCATAACAGTTCAAAGAATAACAGGAAATTTTAGGAGAATCACAAGCAAAAAAGAACATTAACGTTACAGACAAGAATCTGGAACCCATTGGTCTGAAAGAACATTTTACGATCACTTGGAGTGGCTTCCAGAAAGCAAGAGTGTATGTCCAGCATAACATAATTTAAAAGGGAGACTTCAAGACTGATCCTAGAGATCAGACTAAGCATCATACCAAGAAGACAAGGCAGCTAAAGGAGCTACCACCCTCATGTTTCCGATGCCGCACAAGATCAAAAGGTTTCTCGAACCTTGGGCATGGCAGGCTATCGAAAGAGGCTAAACCAATCCCTAAGCTTGTCTTAAATTTCAACCAGTAGGATAAAAACAAATCAAAAGGAAAATTCAAACCATAAACTAGTGAAGAACAATCTTGATTCATGGTGAAATCACAGAGAATTTAGAGTACTCTTAACACCCTTTTAAAGTAGGGGATGGGAGTTCAACATCCTGTTTCGAAACAGACATTTCAGTGTGCAATCTCTCCCAATGCCTAACACCTAAATGTCTATGTAACATGCTGAAATTACCAATTAGCACCCAAGAGTTTTTCTTTAAAAGATTCCCAACTATATGAGTGCAATTAAACTAAGGTCATGGCATTTAAGGTATAAAAAAAGAATGCATTGTTTTTGGACTAGTGAGGCAGTTGTGAGTTGGCTAGAGGAAATGCTTACACCCTACCATTGAGCATGAATAGAGGCTGCAACTATTGAGACTCATTCAAGCCCATTCAGCTAACAAGAAGATCAGAGAGCTTAGCACTTGTTGAAGCCTAAACAACCCCGTAATCATCTTAACTCAACTTAATCAAATTATAGTTCTTGAGCCAACAAAATGACCCTGAATACTCAATGGTGATCTATTTATATTTTACTTTAACTGACCTGTAAACTATCTCATTTCTCTTCAACAACCCATAAGCAGTCAAATTATAGGAAGAAAATAAGTGGAACTCACTACAGGGGTCCTGCCTTAGGGTAGAGGAAAAAAATGGAAAACAAATAAACAAAGATTTATATTAATTTGAAAACTAAAGAGACATGATCATACAAGGTTCAAATCCAAATCATTTCTTTGTAGTTTATCTTGAGTGAAACTGAACATATGCTAACTTCACTATACTTCAGCAAAACATTCTTTTTTTTTCATCCGAGATCAGAGGTGTTGTGTTCACTACTTGACATTAACAGAGAACTGAAAGGTTGTGAGAGACATATCACAGGTTGTTTAAACAACATACATACTTAATGAAGTTGTGTGCAACTCAAATCCATGACAGAGTCAACATAATGAGGTTCGAAATTAATAGCTATCTGAATCAGTGAAGCCATGATCAATTAGAGAAATTTCTTTAAATAAGTTTGAATTGAATGTCTACATGTCGACGTTAATCCAAACCGATCCAATTGCCAACTTTCTTTTGATGACAAAACAAGGAAATGGAAAGAAAAATCTATTCTGAGTATTTGGGAGAAAGGGAAAACACTCATATAAGCATTATCTCTTCTCTATATTCTTAACTGAGCCAGACGACTAACTGAGCCATAAACTAACAGACCAAGATTCACTGATTCAAATTAAGCTAGTGATCATTACAAATAACTAGTAACGAGTGCCTATATAGTTAAGACCATATGAAGAATACTTAAACTTGAACACGACCTGCGATTGATTTATATTAGCTAAAATGATTTAAGGGAAGCTATGCTAATTTAACCCAACAGTTGTATCAAATAGTGCGTAAGACCCTTATTTGAGCTAAATCAGAACCATCATTATGCTACACCTCGGAAAAATTTCATGTTGTTGTGCGGTAAATAGACTAGCGCAGGGTGAGATTTATATGATGTCCCTATTAAGAATACTGAGAGGTTAAAAGACTTGGATTATGGAAGGGAGGAGAATATGGTGTACAAATATGGAAATAGTGATACTCTTAAATAATGACCTTATTTGAATAATAGTTTTTGACGTGTTATGAGTACAATCTTGTGTTGAATAATACAAATGATGTTAAAGGAGTATTATACGAGAATGAATATCTAATTGTATTATAGGTATGGTTATGAATGATTTCGAAGGTGGATTAAAAAGTAAACAATGTTTAACTTGAAGAACTTACTGATGATGTGGTTAAGGGTGTTCTTATCGATGTTAAGGGTTGTCTTATTTTGTGGAAGAATTTGTCGAAACAAAGGAAGTATCACCAAATATCCATTAACTCCTAGTTGATTTAGCTTAAGCTTAAGTATGTTTCCGGTTGTCTAATTTTAGTACAAATTCTCGTGAAGGTAGCATCGCGAGCTCGAAAGGCGAGCAAGTAGGCAATAGAGTTGAAAAGACATAAAGGTATGTAAGGCTTGTCCCTTTCTTTCAAAGGCATGATTCTTATTCTGTAGTTCCATTTCTATAATCCCATGACCTTCTTACATTCCAAAAGATGAAAGCTAAAGAGTATTAAAAGTTTTCTACGAGATAGAGATGAGATATTTTCCATGATAATAAGATGATGCCATTACGGTGTTAATGATCTTTACACGATTCCTTGATGCTGCTCATTGTTGATAGCCTCACCTTATAATGCTAGTTCCTTCAAGGTGAGACATGACGGTCATGATGTTCGATAATGTAATCGGAGGTTATCGACCTTACGTCACTCCGATAGAGCTACAACGTTTACTTGAGCTCTTATGCATGCTTCATGATAAATATATATGTATGACTACACCACGCCTAGATGGCCGGGCATGACACCACCTCGGTGGGCGGCTTATGTGTCACGACCCAACCCCGTGGGCCATGACTAGTGCCCGACCTGGACACTCGTATACGTACCTGTTAGATATAGTCAAACTGAAGCTAAAATCAATATGGAAACTTGCAAAAGAACTCCAAAGGTTCATAACGTCATCATATATACATATATCCAAATAACTGGTCTCCTGGGGAGTCACAACTGATCAAAACATAATATGATACGCAAGCCGACAAGGCTGCCACAATACATCAACATGATACGCGCCGACAAGGCTGCCAATACATATCTTTACCATACGCAAGCAGACAAGGCTGCCATTATAGAAGAACATATCTATAGCACATCGTATAGACACAGCCGAACAAACTTATACAAAACCCACACATATGTCTACAGACCTCTAAGAGTATCGATAGTAAAATATGACGGTACAGGGCCCCGCCGTACCCCTGGATAAACATATACATATACATCATAAGATCTGTACCAAAAGTATAGGCTCCGGAACAATGGAGCTCTCCAAAACAGCTAAGTAGAAGTCCTATGCTGAAGGGTCACCAAACCGACTATCTGTACCTGCGAGCATGAAACGCAGCCCCCCCCCCCCCCCCGAAAAAAGGGGGTCAGTACGGAATATGTACTAAGTAAATAAAGCATGTGATATAGTAAAGAGGATCATAACTGAAATAGAGGTCACAGGAGACAAGTATGACATTTAAAAATACCAATACATTTGCCTTATAAAATGTAAATCATGCATATCAATATCATATATCATACCCGGCCCATTATGGGACTCGGTGAATAAAGTCATCCTTGGCGCCATAATCACATCATCATATCATCATATTATCACATCATCATATCATCATATCATCACATCATCATATCATATATATATATATACCGTACCCGACCCTCTAGTGAGGGACTCGGTGAACAATGCAGTAAAAATGTGCACGAAAACATACCCGGCCCGGTACTTGGTGAAAGACATATTGAGGCATGCACGAGCAGAGTAGTGAGAAACCATATGCAAACTAATTCATATCTGAGACTCAATAGAATAATCAAAATGAACCATCATTTGATAATCAAGACAATAATCATATCAAGTACCCTTCGAATGTCACTATGGATTATATCAAAATAGAACTTCTGGAATCATAGACACGTATCAAGACATAATGAAATAGCTTCTGGAAATCAAGAACATTAGCCATCCTAGTGGCTCTAAGAATAGGAACTTCTTTGGAATCATATACACGTCGTCTGTTGGTTTCATAAAGATCATGCCAAAAAAAAAGAAGGGTTAGCTTTACATACCTTTAACGCTTATTTAAATGTCCAACGTCTACTTCTCGAGCTCGTAGGTCTAAAATTAAGATAACATAAGCCACAGTTAGATCATCCACATCACATACTAACCAATCTAAGTACGAATGAAACTTAACGAAATTCGGGCAGCATTTCCTCTGAAAACTTAACAATCCTCGAGATTCCAATTTAGCCAAACATCAATCAAAATACCAACAACAACAACACCAAAAATTTCATATCAAACTAGAATTAAATCCATTCTTAAATCACTTCCAAAATAGCCCAATATACATTCGTATACCAATGCTTGTATACACTTCTTTATTTTCGTATATCTATAGTATAACAACAAACACAGCAACAACAACAACTACAGCCAATCCCACAATATTCCAGCCCACAAAACAATTCATAACAACCACCAAACAACCCCAAAATATTGTCACAAAACAACCACGATAATCATATCAAAACAGCCCGATATACGCTTTGTATATAATATCTTCATAAACTTTATTCTCCCAAATTCAAGAACAACAACTTGTCAACAACATCAAAAATTATTATACATCATAACTCAGCCAATTCCATCCATTTAATCCAACTAAAACAGCCCTCGATCCATAAATCTCAACAAAACAACAAACGAATTTATAACGCTATTTTCTCCGTTCTAATCCGTTAAAACTCTAAATAAACTTGTTAACAATGAAAAAGGGACCTTACTCTTACCTTAAGTATGCAGCAACCACGTCAACACTCTTCTTCTTGGCTGAGATTTATCTCAAATTGAAGGCAACGCAACGTACAACACTTTTCTCTTCATGAGCTTCGGGATTCGAGGCTCAGATTTTGATCAAAACTTTATTTTTCTCTCTAAGGCTTTCCTCCCTTTCTCTCTCTAGAATTTTCTGGGTCTTTTTGGTCTGAAAATGAGGAGGAGAAGGATAAAATTTACCTTAAATAGCAAGGGAAATGGGCCTGACCCGGATTGGAATCGGGTTGGACCCATTTCACTGCCCAGCTTGACCTTTCTGCCTTAAAACGTTCATATCTCCTTATCCAGATGTCACATACAGTCCCACGACCGATGGTTCGAAAGGTATTTCAATTATCTACAACTTTCATTTTAGGAGTTTTCCCAAATTCCCAAATACTGATGGGGTTATGGCCTCCCGAAGTCTGATTACCCAAAATGTAACTTAAAAACATCTTTTTGGAGGGCTTACACTTGGATTTGGCTCAAGGGTCCTTCTTGAGTTGTGTTTAACTTTACATATATTACCTATATAACTAGTCATATGTATATTTTTTTTAAAATAAAATCTCGACATGTGGACCCCACCTCAGCTTACAAATAATCCAACGTACAAAAATACAGGGTATAACATCCTTCCCCCCTTTGGAACATTCGTCCTCGAATGTTAAACTGGTCCTGAACTCCTAATACTTTGTCACGTGTTTCCTTATTCAATTATGCCCTTCCCATGCCTTTTTCATTGGTCGATTCCCTTTAATTCACTATACCGCATTCCAGGTCTCTAAGTAACCATTCCTGTAATATTTCCTCTTTCTCTCGCCTCGCGAGGTAATAATTCCACGTCGTTGTCTTTACTCTCGTCCTTATTTCGTAGTCGGTTGTCAGTTGTATTGCAAGCGCTTCTGCTGAAATGTTACTATCTCTCTTGGTGCACGTAGTCTTAACTCTGCTCTTTCTTCTTCTATAGTTACTCCTTTAAGACGTATCGTTCACTTCATCTTACCTCTCACGCGTAGACGTCCCTCGTCGATTTATTAGACTTTACAATCCCTGGAGTATTTCATGCCTCTGGTAACCTGTAGACCCTTCGCAGACTCTACGAATAAGACGACATTTCCCAGAGTGTAACATTATTTTACTCCAATAACCTTGCTTTGTCCTGCTGTTACAGTCCATATTCTGAAATCTTCTGCATCATGTATCACCTCTCGACTTTCTCTTAAAGGTTTTTAACTATCACCTTGCTTTTAGCTCTTAATCTCAATCCTTAGAGTTGGCTATCAAGTAGCGCTGGAGTTTCCTCATTTTATAACTTTACATAGCCGCTCTGTGATCTGTCTATTATTAACTGGTATAATTCCGAAAGAATTTCTCTTGATTTGACATATAAATTCACTATCACCCAGTAACTAGTGACCCGCTTGTTCCGATCATCTCGCTTAAGCTAATTCACAATTTCTCTTAATCCAACACTTTAGGCGTATTCTATTGCCCCTTTACCCAGATTTTGCTTTTAGTTTTACTGTCACACATTATGTTGCAATCTTTACACAAATATATGAAGGTGCTCAAATTAGCCCGAGAAATACCTTAGCGTCGTTTCACTAGTCTTTATACTTTACCTTGCATTCTTCTCTCATATCCTTCAATTGATATTGGGGCTCAACTATGGTTTTTTCCCTCAGTACTAATCCTATCTCGGTACTTTGGTTCAAACCATCTTACACCTTTCCTTAATATATCCAAAATCTCACAACCGCATTGTTATTATTGAATCCATACTCTTCTTATCAAGTACTCACTTGGTCTCATTCTTAACATACAAATGTGCGTAGATCGCATAACTATTCTTGTATAACTTGTACAAAGTACATCCAATCTTAGTCATAGTCTTTCCTTCTCCTGATTCATTCTGCTTTACATATCTTATTTGCACTAAAACTCACTTGCTGTCTATCTTGTCGTATTCCTTTCCCTTCCTTTATTCACCATTTGATTTTTTCATATCCTACTATAGGAGATTTCCTATCCCTTCTACTTTGCTACTTATAAGTTACAGTATCATTAGCAAACAACCCTATTGCCGACGTCTTAACCTCTAATCTAGTATAGCATTGCTATCCTTTATAATATCTCTTAAGTTACTCGTTACCATTCTTTCATCGTACTCTTTCTTTTCGTAAACACCCACTTTTTTTAACGTCATATCATTCAGGGTCTTTACAAATAATTCTCAGTCCTGTCACATATACCATCCTGACTTCTATTCGTTTATTGTTGGCTTTCAGATCTTACTAGCTTGTTTCAGCAAGGGATCTCACTTGAAGTTTTAGTATCCACATCAAATACATTGCAGTGTCGCTTGTTTCCATCTTATACCTATATTTCTCCTACCCGCTTCCCCCCTTAAGGGTGTACTTATACCATTATCTATTTATATTCTGCTCTATGTCCCCATTTCCAATTTCAAATTCATCTGATAACTCACTTGGTATACTGTACCATGCCCATGTCTTTTCTTTATAATTTATAACTTTGATTATCCATGTACGAAACCTTAACAAAATCTCGAAGTGACGAGAACCTTTCTATGTATAGTACAAAATCTCATCTGATAATCTGTAATCGAATAATCTAACCAATATAGCAACTCATCCGAAGTCACATTCCACTCACTCCAATCAATAATTATTTAGTGCTTATAATCGTTCCAAATTCTCGATTAGGTAGCACTTATATCCCGGTAATAAGTATCCAAGGCTCTCTTGTAATATTATCTTTACCCCAACCTATATTATCTATTTCCTTTAATAAATTCACAATACCTCATTTGTTCCTCAGGCTTACAGTCCTTATCCTTTAAGGATTTCACTATTTCCGAGGTGAAGTCATATATACGCGGTACTCCTTTATGCCTTATGCTCTTTCACCCTTGTTGTGTACCCAACGCTAACTTCTAACTTACTCAAAATCATATCGAATTCGTCTTAATAATGGTCTTATCTTACCACCTTGTCGTTGTACTGCACCTTTAAGTTCGTAGCTATATATTTTCCTTTCTATTTCATACTCGTACTCAATTGATCACGTTTATATTAGGTGTTTCCTTTAGAACTCCTTTTATATCTCCAATCTATGTCCATCTTTTATTCTGTGCACGAGGAATCTCATGCTACCCCTGTATCCTTCGGAAACCACTACTCCTGCATAATCCCTTTCTCTTTTTCAAAGTGTATTCCGTTTATCCCTATTTGTTCTTATCGTCCCAATCATTTTCTGGAACTCATTCCACTTCGCTTCTCGTCTCTTTATAGTTTAGTCCTTCACTGTTCCGCCACTTATATTACTCGTGTCCTCGGCCATACATGTTATAACCTATTAATGCACTATTGTCTCGCTCGCTTCTTTCTTATTTCCTTGTTTTAATTAACTCCCTTTTTTTGTGCTCGCTTTCGTTCCCGTTATCGCCTAATCTTTGTTCGCGATTCTTACTGTGATTTAATTACACTCTGTGGAGTAGGCGTACTTAACCTTTCACCCTTTCTGATCAATCTTATCCTTACTGCCTCACAAGCTGTCTTTATCAATATCGTCATATTTGTCGTAATTCTTCCTCCTCCGTACTTTTATCTCAATCATACTATTACTCCTTTTAACTGCAAACTCGTTGTAATTTATCCCTACTTATCAGTTCACTCGATACCTCAATAAAACGTTCTGTTAAGATTTGCCACCTTTTCTACATCATCCCTTAGTGTCACAAGCTCTTTCCAATTTATCCTAGCATTTCATCAACAATGCATTAAACACATGATCTAAGACAGCCCACAAGTTTGAGTTTTCCTTCTACAAATTCCATCTCCAATTAGTTGATTAAAAACTAATAAACTCAAGGACATAAAGATATGATGAAATATTACCTCAAGAACACAAGAACGCTCCAACTCCAAAATTACGTCACCATGAAGCATCTTCCAAAACCACCACAAGAAGAAGAACTAGAATCCGACAAGCACCACGGGACTTCTAATGCTTGATTCACATAGTTTACTTCCAGATTTATTCTTGGGTCATGAACGAACTATTTAGTTCATAAACTACTTGTTGTAGGCTTTGTACTCTTCAAATAAAAGTGAAACTTAATTGTGGACATTTTTGCTCTTCAACATGAGCCTCTTCTAAGGTGACATGTGGCTGGAAAGTATCCTGGTCCATTCAAATGAATTCCAAACTTTGCTGCTCATATATGCTTCTTCGAAATAAAATTTCCCAAATAAGAATGATGCCTCTTGCGGATGACATGGAGGGTATCTCTTAAAGCTTTAATCCAACATGATAAATTTACCCTATCGATATCGACCTCATACTTACTATTACTATCAATTCAATAGTTAACTTTATTTCTCGAAGTCAGACTTGCAACTTAGTCAAATCCTATTATTACTGTTGACATAGCTTTTCAGGACATATTACAAACTTATATCTCATCCTCTTTTTTTTTCTAGGAAAATTTTGGCAGAGTTTCCTCTATATTTCTTACTATCCCAGAACCTGCACGCAGGAAATACCAACAATGCCTCACAGGGCCAACATATATATGTATGTATCATATCATATCATATCATAGCCACACAGGGATCCCAATTTCAAGTAAAAGTATAAAGATATCGAAACTTACCTCACATATCACACCTCGAGACGTACCTGATCCTTTAATGATCTATCCTGTTATACCTTCCTATCTACCTTCCTTTTCATTCTTCAACTTTACATTTCAATCATACTTCAATATTCTTACCTTATACGACATGCATCTTTCACATCGTTGCTTACCTGTGTACTTTGAAACTTCCAATATCATCAACCACTTTTTTCTGTCGATGCCGTTCTTCAACAGAAATCAAGGGTTAGTATAAGGAATTTCATTTCATATAGCTGGGCTCTATCGCACGATCTTAGATATGAAAGAAAGGTAGCATCCTAAATGTCATGTAGTTTCCTGTTTAAAGATGTGGTGCACAACACACCGATAAACAAGATTCTACTAGAAACGGTCTGTAGACACTCCGAGGATTACCTGCTCTGATACCATTTCTGCCTGACCTGGACACTCTTATAGGTACCTGTTAGATATAGTCAAACTAAAGCTAAAATCAATAAGGAAACTTGCAAAAGAACTCCAAAGGTTCATAACGTCATCATATATACATATATCCAAACAACCGGTCTCCTGGGGAGTCACAACTGATCAAAACATAATATGATACGCAAGCCGACAAGGCTGCCAATACATATCATTACCATACGCAAGCCGACAAGGCTGCCAATGCATATTGTTACCATATGCAAGCCGACAAGGCTGCCATTAAAGAAGAACATATCCATAGCACATCGTATAGACACAGTTGAACAAACTTATACACGACCCACACATATGTCTACAGACCTCTAAGAAGATCGATAGTGAAATATGACGGGACAGGGCCCCACCGTACCCCTGGATAAACATATGCATATACATCATAAGATCTGTACCAAAAGTCTAGGCTCCGGAACAATGGAGCTCTCCAAGACAGCTGAGTAGATGTCCTATGCTGAAGGGTCACCAAACCGACTATCTGTACCTAGGGGCGTGAAACGCAGCCCCCCCCCTCGAAGAAAGGGGGTCAGTACGGAATATGTACTAAGTATATAAAGCATGTGATACAGTAAAGAGGATCATAACTGAAATAGAGGTCACAGGAGACAAGTATGACATTCAAAATACCAATACATTTTCCTTATAAAATGTAAATCATGCATATCAATATCATATATCATACCCGGCCCATTATGGGACTCGGTGAATAAAGTCATCCTTGGCGCCATAATCACATCATCATATATATATATATATATACTGTACCCGGCCCTCTAGTGAGGGACTCGGTGAACAATGCAATGAAACTGTGCACGAAAACATACCCGACCCGGGACTCGGTGAAAGACATATTGAGGCATGCACGAGCAGAGTAGTGAGAAACCATATGCAAACTAAGTCATATCTGAGACTCAATAGAATAATCAAACTGAACCATCATTTGATAATCAAGACAATAATCATATCAAGTACCCTTCGAATATCACTATGGATTATATCAAAATAGAACTTCTGGAATCATAGACACGTATCAAGACATAATGAAATAGCTTCTGGAAATCAAGAACATTAGCCATCCTAGTGGCTATAAGAATAGGAACTTCTTTGGAATCATATACACATTGTCTGTTGGTTTCATAAAGATCATGCCAAAAAGAAAAAAAGGGTTAGCTTTACATACCTTTAACGCTTATTTAAATATCCAACTTCTACTTCTCGAGCTCGTAGGTATAAAATTAAGATAACATAAGCCACAGTTAGATCATCCAGATCACTTACTAACCAATCCAAGTACGAATGAAACTTAACGAAATTCGGGCAGCATTTCCCTTGAAAACTTAACAATCCTCGAGATTCCAATTTAGCCAAACATCAATCAAAATACCAACAACAACAACACCAACAATTTCATATCAAACTAGAATTAAATCCATTCTTAAATCATTTCCAAAACAGCCCAATATACATTCGTATACCAATGTTTGTATACACTTCTTTATTTTCGTATATCTATAGTATAACAACAAACACAACAACAACAACTACAGCCAATTCCACGATATTCCAGCCCACAAAACAATTCATAACAACCACCAAACATCCCCAAAATATTTTCACAAAACAGCCACGAAAATCATATAAAAACAGCCTGGTATACGCTTTGTATATAATATCTTCATACACTTTATTCTCCCAAATTAAAGAACAACAACTTGTCAACAACATCAAAAATTATTATACATCACAACTCACCCAATTCCATCAATTTAATCCAACTAAAACATCCCCCGATCCATAAATCTCGACAAAACAACAAACAAATTTATAACGCTATTTTCTCCATTCTAATCCGTTAAAACTCTAAATAAACTTGTTAACAATGAAAAAGGTACCTTACTCTTACCTTAAGTATGCAGAAACCACGTCAACACTCTTCTTCTTGGGTGATTTTTAGCTCAAATTGAAGGCAACACAACGTACAACACTTTTCTCTTCATGAGCTCCGGGATTCGGGGCTCAGATTTTGATCAAAACATTGTTTTTCTCTCTAAGGCTTTCCTTCCTCTCTCTCTCTATAATTTTCTGGGTCTCTTTTGTTTGAAAATGAGGAGGAGAAGGCTGAAATTTCCCTTAAATAGCAAGGGAAATGGGCCTGACCCGGATTGGAATCGGGTTGGGCCCATTTCACTGCCCAGCTTGACCTTTCTGCCTTAAAACGTCCATATTTCCTTATCCTGATATCACATACAGGCCGACGACCTATGGTTGGAAAGGTATTTCAATTGTATACAATTTTCATTTTAGGAGTTTTCCCAAATTCCAAAATACTGATGGTGTTATGGCCTCCCGAAGTCAGATTACCCAAAACGTAACTTAAAAACATCTTTTTGGAGGGCTTACACTTGGATTTGGCTCAAGGGTCCTTCTTGAGTTGTGTTTAACTTCACATATATTATTTGTATAACTTGTCATATGTATATCTTTTTTTAAAAAAAATCTCGACATGTGGACCCCACCTCAGCTTAGGAATAATGCAACGTATAAAAATACGGGGTATAACATTATGGATAATGATAACTCCGTGCCTACTGGGCCGGACATGACACCACTAGTGGGCGGCATGAGATGATTACCCCGGTCACAAGATAAAGATGATATTGAAGCTTATGTATGTATGTGAGAGATTTTATAAAGTAAAAAGTATGCATGCTTGATTCCGCGTCGAGAGGCAAGCAGTTACAGTTACCCTTTTCTTCTTATGTTTTCTACATTCCCTTATTATGTTACCATGTATGCCTTACATACTCAGCACATTGTTCGTACTGACGTTCTTTTCTTTTTGGAGGCTGTGTTCATGCCCACAGGTAGACAGGGAGACGGTGCGGACGCTTAGGAGCTGACTCAGCAGTTGCACAGGAGCACCCCATTACTTCGGAGGTGCAGCCTATTAGTTTATTCTTTTGCGTATATATTTGGAGCATGGCGGGGTCCAGTCTCGTCTTTATGATCTCAGCATTTCAGTTAGAGGCTCGTAGATACTTATATGTGGGTTGTAGATGTTTTGATCCCTTTTCACTGTATATGTTGTACATTATCTTGGTAGCCTCGTGGGCTTACGTATATATACCTATTTTGGGAGATTGTTTCCTGATGGATTTATATTGAGTATAATGATCAGCATGATACGCGGTGCTCGGTAGCTAGCTCCGGGCACCCATCATGGCCCACTAGTTGGGTCGTGAAAAAGTGGTATCAGAGCAGTTCTTTCCTAGGGTGGGTCTACGAGCCGTGTCCAGTAGAGTCTTGTTTATGGGTGTGAAGCACGCCACAGTTATAACAAGAGGCTGCGGGGCATTAAGGAATAATGACCGTTCTTTTTCTCCATAGATCGTGTGATAGAGTTATGTTATAAGATTTCATTTCCCTAATTGTGCGTTATGATTTCAGCGATGCCGGTAAAGAGAAAGGCAGCAGCCGCCCAGAAGGGCAAGACGTCGGCAGGAAGGCGGGTTGAACAGGAGCCGCCGGTACATGTAGAGGAAGGTGAGTCCCATAATGAGGCTCCATATCACACCTCTCATACTCCGCCTGTTTCGGAGGAGCATGAAGGGGCTCTAGCTCCAGCTACAGTGCATCCAGTCCCTTCACTAGGTACTTCGGGTCAACACATGACTAAGGCTATTCAGCTATTGACACCGCTAGTTTCCGCCCAGGCTCAGCGGTAGAGTGTAGGTCTGAGTGACAGAGCTACGAGTGCTACAACCCGTGATTTTATGAGACTGAACCCGCTAGAATTTTTCGGGTCAAAGCCAAATAAAGACCCGCAAGGTTTTGTAGATGAGATGTTGAGGACGCAAAGGATTATACATGCTTCTGATACCGAGTCAGTGGACTTAGCGTCTTATAGATTGCGGGATTTCATCGTTTTATAGTATAATAATTGGATAGCTTCAAGGAAGGAAAATGCACCTCCCCCGGTTTGGCAGGAATTTGTAGATGCCTTCCTTCGTCATTATTTGCCACCCGAGGTTCAAAGGGGCCGAGCTGACTGGTTTCTGAATCTAAAGCAAGGGAATATGAGTGCTCGGAAATATAGTCTCCATTTCAATTCATTGGCCCGGTATGCTCCCACTATGGTAGCCGATATGGGAGACATAGTACATAGATTTGTGAGTGGCTTAGGGCCACATTTGTTCAAAGATTGCTTGACAGCTTCACTACAGGAGGGGATGGACATCTGCCATATCCAGGCACACACCCAGAATTTAGAAGAGCAGTAACAGCCGCAACGGGGTGAACGCAATATTGCAAGAGGGCAGAGTAAGAGGGCCAGATCTGCCAGTGCTAGTAGTGAGTATAGAGGTGATCAGCGGCGAAAGTATTCTAGATATTCGGGCCAGTCCGCGACTAGTGCACCTCCTCGATTCGCAGGCAGGAGATTTGATCGCCCTATTTATTTTGGTCCGGGTTAGGGTTTGAGGGTCTCAGGTCCCCAATTTGGAGGTGATTCTAGTCCGAGGAGGCCACCGGTTCCACGATGTAGACAGAGCCGAAAGTTACATTCGGGCCCGTGTCGCCAAGGTTCAGATACTTGTTATGTTTGTGGACAGACTGGCACGTGATGAGTGATTTTCCTTTGAGGCAAGGTAGAAGTGGGGTCCAGCCCACAGGATCAACAACTGGTTCTTCCTCGTTCGTACGCCCGGTAGGGCAGACGTCCCAAACTCTAGCAGGCCACGGTAGGGGAAAAGGGGTAGCGTCCAGTTCAAGTGGTACCCAGCCCCATATCTATGCTCTAGCCGAACACCAGGATCTTCAGTCCTCCCCAGATGTGGTTACAAGTATATTGACCATATTCTCTCATGATGTTTATGCATTGATTGTTCCGGGTTCCACGTTATCTTATATCACTTCTTATATTGCTGGTCGTATTGGGGTAAAACCCGAGCCAATTAAACCTTTTGAGGTATCTACTCCGGTTGGTGATCTAGTAATAGCCAGACAAGTATACAAAAATTGCATGGTTGTGGTATGTGATCGCCACACTACAGCCGATTTGATTGAACTAGAAATGATGGATTTTTATATGATTATGGGCATGGATTGGTTGGCCTCGTGCTATGCTAATGTGGATTGTAGAACGAAAATAGCTCGATTCCAATTTTCGTGCGAACCAATGCTGGAATGGAAGAGTAACACAGCGGGATGTATTTCCAGATGAACTTCCAGGCCTTCCACCAGAACGAGAGATTGATTTTGCTATTGATGTGCTGCCGGATACTAAACCCATATCTATTCCTCATTACAGAATGACTCCTGCAGAATTGAAAGAGCTAAAGGCGCAGTCGAAAGATTTTCTCGAGAAGGGATTCATTAGACCGAGTTCATCGCCATGAGGAGCACCTATTTTATTCATAAGAAAGAAGGATGGATCTTTACAAATGTGCATCGATTACAGGCAATTGAACAGGGTGACGATAAAGAATAAATATCCACTTTCGAGGATTGATGATTTGTTTGATCAACAACAAGGTGCCAAGTAGTTTTCCAAGATCAATCTGAGGTCGGGGTATCATCAAGTGAGAGTTAAAGAAGACGATATTTCGAAACGGCTTTCAGAACCAGATATGGTCATTATGAATTTCTTGTAATGTCATTCGGGTTGACAAATGCCCCAGCGGTGTTTATGAATTTGATGAATAATGTGTTCAGGCATTTATTAGATCTATTTGTGATAGTGTTCATTGATGACATTCTAGTATATTGTCGGACTAAAGCAGAACATACAGATAATTTGCGTACTATCCTCGGAATTCTTCGGGCTCGTGAATTGTATGCTAAATTTTTGAAATGCGAATTCTAGATAAATTCGGTAACTTTTCTGGGCCATATCATTTCAGCTGACGACATTCGAGTTGATACTCAGAAAATCGAGGCTGTGAAGACTTAGCCAAGGACTACAACGCCTATGGAAGTCCGTAGCTTTTTGGGTTTGGCAGGCTATCATAGGAAATTTGAGGAAGGATTTTCTTCTATTTCTGCACCACTGATGAAGCTAACTCAGAAGTTAGCAAAATTTCGGTGGACCGATGCTTGTGAACTCAGATTTCAGGATTTGAAAGACAGGTTGATTTCAGCCCCGGTTTTAACCCTTCCAGAGGGAGCTGATGGCTATGTTGTGTACTGTGATGCCTCCAGCGTTGGGTTAGGCTGTGTGTTGATGCAGCACAGTAAGGTCATTACCTATGCCTCCAGGCAGTTGCGAAACATGAGAAGAATTATCAACTCATGATCTCGAATTGGTTGCGGTTATTCATGTACTAAAGATGTGGAAACCCTATTTGTATGGCATCCATGTTGATATCTACGCAGATCACAAAAGCCTCCAACATATTTTCAAGTAGAAGGAGTTGAACCTACGACAGAGGCGGTGGTTAGAACTATTGAAAGATTATGATGTGAGTATTTTATATCATCCAGGAAAGGCGAATGTAGTTGTTGGTACACTTAGCCGCAAATCAATGGGTAATGCATGTGAAGTCCCTCCAGAGAACAAAGAATTAGTCCATGAGCTCCGCCAACTAGCTAGCCTAGGGGTTTGTCTAATTGATTCAGGCAATGCAGGAGTTGGTATTCACAACCCAACCGTTTCATCCTTAGATATGGAGGTGAGAGAGTGCCAATATGATGATCCCCAGTTGAGTCACTATAGAGATACATTTCTTGAGGAAGAGAAGTCACCATTGGAAGTTTCTGCAGATGGAGCTCTCAAGTATCGAGGCAGACTGTGTGTGCCATATGTGGCGGGACTGTGTCATCAGATTCTGGAAGAAGCTTATTACTCCCGCTATTCCATTTATCCAGGAGCAACAAAGATGTATCACGATCTCTAGTTAATGTATTGGTGTGATAGACTGAAGAAAGACATAGCAGAATTTGATGCCCATTGTCCTAATTGCCAGCAAGTGAAGATTGAACATCAGAAGCCAGGAGGATTACTAGAAGCGATGCAAATTCCAACCTGGAAATGGGAAGTGATCAACATGGATTTCATTGTAGGTTTGCCTCGTTCTCGGCGTAAGTATGACTCCATATGGGTAATTTTAGATAGATTGACAAAATCAGCTCATTTTCTCCCAGTCAGGACTACATATGCAGCAGAAGATTATGCAAGGTTGTATCTTAAGGAGATAGTGCGACTTCATGGGGTCCCAGTGTCTATTATCACAGACATAGGGGCACAATTTACTGCTAAATTTTGGAAATCCTTTCAAGAAGGATTGGGAACTCAAGTAAGACTTAGTATAGCATTTCACCCCCAGACAGATGGACAAGCTGAACGCACTATTCAGACCTTGGAAGATATGTTACGGGAATGTGTGCTAGATTTCAGAGATAGTTGGGAGGACCACTTGCCGCTTATTGAGTTTGCGTATATCAACAACTACTATTCTAGCATCCAAATGGCTCTGTATGAAGCTCTATATGGAAGGAAGTGTAGATCGCCAATTGGGTGGTTTGAAGTAGGAGAGGGACAACTAATAGATCCGGAGTTGATCCAACAAGCGGTAGAAAAGATCAATGTTATTCGAGATCGATTATTGACAGCCCAAAGTAATAAAAAATCTTATTTAGACAACCGTCGGCGAGACTTAGAATTCCAAGTTGATTATTTGGTATTCCTAAAGGTATCACCGATGAAAGGCATGATGAGATTTGGCAAAAAGGGAAAATTGAGTCCTCGATATGTCAGACCTTATAAGATTATACGCAAGGTGGGCCATGTGGCTTATGAACTAGATTTACCTCCAAAGCTTGAATCTGTCCATCCAGTTTTTTATGTGTCAATGCTCCGCAAATGTGTTGGAGATCCAACTAGAATCGTGCCAGTGAAGGATATTCAAGTTACAGAGAAGTTGGCTTATGAAGAGGTGCCCATTGCCATGCTAGATAGGAAAGTACAGAAGCTTAGAAATAAATAAGTAACTTCTGTTAAGGTCTTGTGGAGAAACGATAACTGAGAGGAAATGACTTGGGATGCGGAAGGAGACATGAATTCCAAGTATCCACAATTGTTTTCACCCCTGGAAGATGTTCAGGGTGAAGCGCCATTATCATAAGGTATGTGATGTTTTCTTTTAATGCTTTTGGTCGTGTGCGGCCACATTTTCTTGCCATTGTGTTGTAGCCTTGTGAGGAAATGTTATTGTGGGTTGCTGTGACAGGGTGGTAGTGTCATATTACAGGGGAAACTCTGTCAAAATTTCTGTAGAATTCCCGAAAACTTAACATTCGGGGACGAATGTTCCTAAGGGGGTGAGAGTGATACACCTCAGAAAAATATCATGTCATTGTGCAGTAAATAGACTAACGCTGGGTGAGATGTATAAGATGCCCCTACAAGTAACAAGGGATACTTGATGTTCCTAATTAAGATTCCAAAGACATTTGAGGCAAGATAAGAAATCTCGTGGGAGATAGTTAAGGTAGAGGATATCTTACCCCGAATACAAATGTACCAGCAAGTATTCCTTGCGATTTACGCTGTTAGAAGTTGGACATATCGAATAGACATAATCTGAACTGAATCAGGGAAATTCTGCAGACAGCAGTCACTGTCGATGGTCCGTCGACATCTGTGCGCCATCAATATGTTTCTAGAGACTGAAACCTGCAGGCATCATTCGATGGACCAAGTTGATGGACCGTTGACCCAACCGTTAACATGTTTCTGCAATCAGATATTCTCAGATGCAAGTCGATGAAGCAAATTGACAGACTATCGACACATCGACGGGTCGTCGACCCGCTTCTCTGGAACTTTCCAGTTTCAGCTATAAATAGACGAGTTGTGTTCCAAATTTTCAGATTTCAGTCTCTCTCTAAGTCTTGAAGGTTCTAGAAAAATTCTCTCATCATATCATCATAGATCCAAGGGAAATCAAAGAGTAAACACCAAGAAATTGGTAGAATCAAGTGCAAGGATACTCTTTAGGGTTTGTGGATACCAAAAATCTCTTTGGTGTTGAAGTGGGGTTATCTCCAAGTGAAATAATTTCATCCAAAGTCCATTGCTATATCATCAAAGGTAAGGTTTTATTAAATTCATGTCATTAAGAATAATGAGAGGTGAAAAGACTTGGAATATGGAAGGGAGGAGAATATGGAGTACAAATATGGAAATAGTGATACTCTTGAATAATGACTTGACTTGAATAATATTTTTTGACGTGTTAAGAGTACAATCTTGTGTTGAATAATACAAATGAGGTTAAAGGAGTATTATATAAGAATGAATATGAAGTTGAATTATAGGTATGGTTATGGATGATTTCGAAGGTGGATTAAGAAGTAAACATTGTTTAACTTGATGAACTTATTGATGATGTGGTTATGGGTGTTCTTCTCGATGTTAAGGGTTGTCTTATTTTATGGAAGAATTTTTCGAAACAAAGGAAATATCGCCAAATTTTCATTAACTCCTAGTTTCTTTAGCTTAAGCTTAAGTATGTTTCCAGTTGTTTAATTTTAGAACAAATTCTCGTGAAGGTAGCATTGCGAGCTCGAAAGGCGAGCAAGTAGGCAATAGAGTTGAAAAGACATAAAGGTATGTAAGGCTTGGCCCTTTCTTTCAAAGGCATGATTCTTATTCTGTAGTTCCATTTCTATAATCCCATGACCTTCTTACATTCCAAAAGATGAAAGCTAAACAGTATTAAAAGTTTTCTACGAGATAGGGATAAGATATGTTCCATGATAATGAGATGATGCTATTATGTTGTTAATGATCTTTACACGATTCCTTGATGCTACTCATTGTTGATAGCCTCACGTTATAATGCTAGTTCCTTCAAGGCGAGACATGATGGTTATGATGTTCCATAATGTAATCGGAGGTTACGGACCTTACGTCGCTCCTAGAGCTACAACATTTACTTGAGCTCTTATGCGCCTAGATGGCGGGGCATGACACCACCTCGGTGGGCTGCTTATGGATAATGATAACACCGTGCCTACTGGGTCGGACATGACACCACTAGTGGGCGGCGTAAGATGATTGCCCCGGACACGGGCTAATGATGTTATTGATTCAGACAGCTTATGTATGTAAGTGAGGGATGTTATAAAAGTAAAAAGTAAGCATGCATAATTCCTCCTCGAGAGGCAAGCAGTTACAGTTACCCTTTTCTTCTTATGTTTTCTACATTCCCTTATTATGTTACCATGTATGCCTTACATACTCAGTACATTGCTCGTACTGACGTCCTTTTCTTTTTGGATGTTGTGTTCATTCCCATAGATAGACAGGGAGACGGTGCGGAAGTTTAGGAGCTGACTCAGCAGTGGCACAGACGCACCCCACTACTTTGGAGGTGCAGCCTATTAGTTTATTCTTTTGCGTACATATTTGGGGCATGGCGGGGTCCTATCTCGTCTTTATGATCTCAGCATTTCAGTTAGAGGTTCGTAGATACTTATATGTGGGTTGTAGATGTTATGAGCCCTTTTCACTGTATATGTTGTACATTATCTTGGTAGCCTCGTGGGCTTACGTATATATACTTGTTTTGGGAGATTCTTTCCTGATAGATTTGTATTGAGTATGATGATCAGCATGATAAGCGGTTCTCGGTAGGCAGCTTCGGGTACCCATCATGGTCCACTGGTTGGGTCGTGACACATTATAGGTTTTACAACTAATCTATATCCATACTAAATGAAAGAGCCGTAATCACACTAATCACCCATCGACTAACACTAATCACTTTATAACCATAAGAATCACATAATATGCAGAATTAGAGACTACAACTAAAAGGAAAGGAAAGGAATTGAAGATTACTTTTGTCACGACCTAGCTAGGGGCCGCGACGGGTACCCGGCACTAACCACCGAGCACCGCTCGTTCCATTACTCATCATACTCATTTAATGCTCTTTTATCAAATTTACACTCAATTATAAGAAAATCATCTTTCGTTTTGAAAACATAATTACTTTCATATGCATATGCCTCTCGGCCATCAAAATAATATATATATATATATATATACACACACACATAATAGCATCCTCGTGAGACCATATAACCCACACTGCGTATCTACGAGCCTCTACTGGAGTACTAGACATAAGGACGGGACAGGACCCCGTCGTACCCAGCATATACAAATGTACACAAAAGAATAATCAAGCACCTCCGGAACAAAGGAGTGCTTTCAATCAGCTAACCGCTCCCACCTCCTTGTCTACCTGTGGGCATGAACACAGCGTCCAAAGAAAACGGACATCAGTACGTGCATTGTACTGAGTATGTAAGACAGGAATGAAATAAATATAATAGAAGCATCATGAGCCCAAAGAGACAGGTATACCCTGCATGAGTTTCATAGGCAATTACATTTCGTACATATATCACATTTTGTAGAATCATGGTACATATGTCATAACATCACCTATATCATCACATAATAATCCTCATCGTAAACCCGCATCCGGGTAACCATCATATGCCGCCCACTAGTGGTGCTCATGCCCGACCCTCTAGGCTCGGTGTAAACATAGCAGCCCGCCTTAGCGGTGACATGCCCGGCCATTTAGGCACGGTGGAATCATATGCAGCCCACCTTAGCGGTGACATGCCCGACGATTTTGGCGCGGTGGAAACATATCATCATATAATCAATCACAAATTCATCATTATTACAAATCTAATGAACATATCATAATCTTATCATAGCTTGGCATTTTCATACATAACATAGGCATATTATATGCTAGCATTATTTATCATCTTATAGACATACCATGACTTAGCATCATTTCACATTTATCACTACGAGTATACATTAGACTTTGAAGGCGACTATGGCTATGTCTGGGTCACGTAAGGTCGTGAACCCCCGATTATATTATGAAAATTTATGAGTATCCTCCTCACCTCGAGGGAAATAGTATAGAAGATGAGTGTTAACAATAATGACATCATTAACGTTATAGGAGCACCATATCATGAACTTTAGAATCTCTATACTTTTACTCATCATCATCATTATCATGCTCGAACGTAGTTTGGTATATGTACGAACTCATAAGCTCCATCATATAGGAGGGTCGTGGAAAAACTTGTAAGATTCATGCCTTTGAAGTAAGTGATTAGCCTTACATACCTTTGTCGTTTAACTAGTCTATCGCTTGCTTGTTCTCCTTTAATGAACACGTTCTACCTTCAAGATAATTTGTTTCGTCATTAGCTAACAATTACAAGAACGGCTTACTAAAGCTAGGGAAAATTGGGCAGCACTTCCTTTGTTTATACTACTTTTCTCATGTTCTATATCAACTCCCAAACGTTCATATCAACATTCACAATTTCGCACGTGACAATCGTCACTTGTCTACATTTACCACAATTCACCATTTCCCTTCAATTCCTTCACGATTATGGTTATGACACCCTATCGCGTTTTCTCACATATAATACCTATTTCATGGTCTAAATGTAATTTATAACGTATTCACAATCCCAACATATCCATATTCATGATTCATTCCAACTACTACTCAATAATGATACTATTCACACATTTACGACCCATTTTCTATACTCTTCTACAATCCAAGTGTTTCAACTCATCAATACTTCAAACATCATGAAAATACCATAAAACGTACCTTAGATAGTGTAGAAACAAGCCTTGAATGAAAATACTCTTCTAGAACCAAAACCCTACTTCACTTCCCTTGGGTTTTCTTGAGGTAGATGAACTTTTACTAAGTTTCACACACTTCTTTTCATGGATTTGAAGTAGTTGATCTTGGTTTTCCTTTTGATTTCTTGTGGATGAAGAGTGGAGAGAATATTCTAGAGGTTTCTTGACTTGTGGAGTGAAAATGAAATGAAAGAGGTCCCTTATATTAAATCACAATTTATACGGACCAACATACGGTCCGTATATTTTTCATTGACCGTATGTTGGACCGTATGTTTGGTCCAGTGAAGTATGCCATTCTGGGCTGAATCTACGGTTGGACATACGGTCCGTGGATTTTATACGGCCAGTATGTCTGGACGTATAATGTCCAGCTGTCCAGGACTTGTTCTCGTTGACTTGTTTGATCTCCGATCCTCATGGAACCTTCTTAGCACTTGTTTAGCACCTCAATACCAATCTAAATGTTACACCTCGGAAACATTTCCCGTTGGTACGCAAGTAAATGACCTAATGATGTGTGCGAGGAGTGCGAGTGTATAATGTTTCATGGGAAATGTATGAAAAGGGGTGTGGATGATTAGAATGAAAAGTCGAGAAATGAGGAAAAAATTGTAAGTTGGCAAAACTGCCCAATAGTCGTATATTGCAAAATACGGACCGTAAAGTGCAATACGGTCCGTAAACTGGCAGTCGTAAACTGCCATGCAAAAGTTTCAGCCTTCTGCCAGTGGTCGTAAAGTGCAAATACGGACCGTAAACTGGTATACGGTCCGTAAACTGCCAGGTCATAAACTGGCATGCCAAACTTCAACTTTTTGCCAGCCGAGGAAATGGTTAAATACGACCTGGTGGACGGACCGTAAAGTGATTTACGGCCTGTAAACCATGGTCGTAAACCACCATGAAGGCAGCCCAGCTTCTGGTTCTTGAAATGGCTAAATACACCCATGGAGGACGAGCCGTATAGTGGAATACGGTCCGTATACCTCCATGGACGACCACTATTCACCCAACACAGATTTTCCAATTCATTAAATATGAGGATCAAGACTTATTTATTTCATTACAACATTACACCACTACTCTCAAAAACTTCTCTCTACATTTATTATATGAGTTTTCAAGGATTATAAGCCATCAATAACATTAAGACAAGTGAATCAAGGATAAGGGAATCATCAAGGATCATCCAAGTCAAGAAATCCAAATGGAGAAAAACTAGGGTTTTGCTCAAAGAAGAGTATTATCAACCAAAGCTTGTTCCTACAACTTCTAAGGTAAGATTCATGATTTTTACAATATGTTTAAGGTATTGGAGAATTAAAATACATGGATTGTAGAAAATGTGGTCAACCAGGTCATGAATGATGAATAGTGACATTTTGAGAAATAGTTTGAATTGAGTTATGAATGTTGTTGTGTAGTGATATGAATGTGTTATAAATGGTATTAAGATCATGAACTAAACACTTTAGACGAATGGACGAAGATGGGTGTTATGACCATGAATGTGGGTGAATTAGAGGCAAATTGAGGAATCTAGATAAGGTGGATAATGTGAATGACTAATGGCCATTGTTATGATATTAATGAAGGTATAAACGCTAGCATTGGAAGGGAACGTGAAAGTGTAGAATAGTTCGACGGAAAGGTATGTAAGGCTAACCCTTCTTTCATAAGGCATGATTCTTGGCCAAATTCCTAATTCCTATATATGAGAATGTTGTCTTGACACGGTTGGCATTCCGAGCTCATAAGCTCACGACCCTTGATATGTACTATGATTATACTATGTTCCTCGTATGACGAGTAAGTCTATAATGTAGATGTAACGATAATGATTAGGATAGTAATGATGATGAGAGTAAAATGAGATTAGAGATGCTTACGAGCTATGATATATGTATATGTATGCCTATGAAGGGCTATGCTAAGACCCCGAGCTTATGATGCCGAGTAAGACTATATGAATATGACTATGTCTAAAATATGTATACGATTACGAAACGCGCGCACACCTCTGCAGATGGTACGGATAACCCTGAAGCCTTGGTAGGGCCAGGTATGAGTAACCTTGAGCCTTGGTTGGCCAAGTATGTATGAAACACCGATCCTATGAGGTCGGGTATGCTATGTAAAGGCTATGTATATGAAATGACTATGTATATAATATGAATATGAATGTGATAAGACTATGTATAAGAATACGAATAAGGACATGTATACGAATATGAGCACAAGTATGGTACGAGTATTATTATGGGATACGAACGACGATGTATGCAAGTAAGCGACATGATGATGATATTACTGTCTCCCCTCCTATGCTATTTTCATATGATATCTATTATGCCTCTATATTGATATTGATCATGCTTTACATACTCAGTACATTCTTCGTACTGACGTCCTTTTGTTTATGGACGCTGCGTCATGCCCGCAGGTGCACAGGGAGACAGACTTGATCCATAGCTGCTTATTCAGAGATTGCATAGTAGAGCTCCATTTCTTTCGGAGTCGTAACTTTTGGGTACTTATTCTTTTGTGTATATAATTATGGGCATAGCGGGGTCCTGTCCCGCTCATACGATATGTCATACTCTTAGAGGCTCGTAGTCATGTGTATGTGGGTAGAGATGCTCGGCAATGTCGGCCCATGTTTTGTATATCTTTTGTTAGCCACGTCGGCCTTGTACTTATGATGTGGCGTAGATGCCTATGATATGTTAAATGATAATGGTCGTCTAATGGGATCAATATGATTAACGATAAGAAAAGCACGAATTGACTTATGGTTCACCTAGATGTTATGTTATGTACGATAAAGGGGTGCTCGGGTGGGGTAGCACCGGGTGCTCGTCGCGGCCCCCTAGCCGGGTCGTGACAAAAGTGGTATCAGAGCAGTTCAGTCCTAGGATGTGTCTACGAGCCGTGTCTAGTAGAGTCTTGGTTATGGGTGTGTTGCGCGCCACACTTATAAACTAGAAGCTGCGGACATTTTAGGGATATATGACCTTCTTTCTTCATAAGAATCGTGCGATAGAGCTATGATGTAAGAAATTCTTGTTCCTAAATCATGTGTTGTGTATTTCAGAGATGCCTAAAAAGAAAAAGGCTACAGCAGCCCAAAAGGGCAAGACGGTGGCCGAAACGCGGGCTGAAAGAGCACCGCCACCGGTAGTAGAAGAAGATGAGTCCCAGAGTGCGGCTCAATCTCAGTCCTCGCAGACAGTGCTTATTACCGAGGAGCACGTGGGAGCCACAGCCCCAGCTCGAGCTCCTCCACTGAATTCTTTGGGCCAAGACGTGGGAGAGGCCATTAATTTGTTGACTCAGTTGGTTGCGGCCCAGACTCAGAGGCCAAGTGCAGGGCAAGGTGACAGGGCTGTTAGTGCAAGGGCCCGTGACTTCATTGCTTTGAAACCCCCAGAATGCTTTGGGTCGAAACTGGAGGAGGATCCCCAGGACTTTATTGATGGTATGCTAAGGACGCTCCAGTTGATACAAGCTTCAGACACCGAATCGGTGGAGCTGGCGTCATATATATTGAGGGATGTCTCAATCCAGTGGTATACGGTTTGGATGGCTTCGCGGGGAGCCAATGCACCTCCACCGGTTTGGCAAAAGTTTTTTGATGCTTTTCTCTGTCATTATATGCCTCCGGAAGTTCGGCGAGCTAGGGCCGATAAATTCTTGAATTTGAGGCAAGGTAGCATGAGTGCTACAGAGTATAGTCTCCGCTTCAATTCCTTGGCTACGTATGCTTCGGCCATGGTAGCAGATATGGGCGATCGGGTGCACCGATTTGTGAAAGGCCTAGGGCCACATCTGATGGATAAATGCTTGACTGCGTCCCTTCAGGACGGTATGGATATTGCACGCATGCAGGCACATGCTCAGAACTTTGAGGAAAGCCTACAGCAGCGGAGAAGTGAGCGTGAGCAAGATAGGGGCCATAACAAGAGGGCCGAACCTTCGGGTTCGAGGAGCGAGTCCAGGGGCGGACACATACAGCAGTTTCCCAGCCATTCAAGCTATTCTCTGACCAGTACACCTCCACAGTTCACAGGGCAGAGATTTGACAGATCTACTCGTTCCGAGCTGAGTCAGGGTTATTCGGGGTCTCAGTTTAGAGGTGATTCAGGCCAGCCAAGGCCACCCGTACCACGATGTTCTCAGTATGGAAAGTTGCATTGGGGTCAGTGCCGATCAGGTTTAGACGCTTGCTATTCATGTGGTCGGCCAGGCCATATTATGCGTGATTGCCCCTCAGTACATGGTAGAGGTAGGAACCAGCCATCAGGGTCGGTAGCCGAATCTTCGGCATCTGTACGCCCTACAGGGCCAGGTTCACATGCGCCAGCTGGCCATGGTAGAGGCAGAGGGAGAGCTCCCAGTACTAGCGGCTCTCAGCACTGTATTTATGCTTTGGCTGGACGCCAAGATCTTGAGTCTTCTCCTGACGTAGTCGCAGGTATATTATCGGTATTCTCTCATGATGTATATGCTTTGATTGACCCGGGATCCACATTGTCTTATGTTACTCCATATATTGCGGGTCAGTTTATAGTCGAGCCGGAGTCGATCAAACCTTTTGAGGTATCTACGCCCGTTGGCGAATCGATGATAGCTAGCCGAGTGTATAGAGATTGTGTAGTCGTGATATGTGACCACCGTACTATAGCTGACTTGCATGAACTAAAGATGGTAGATTTTGATGTCATTATGGGCATGGATTGGTTGGCTTCTTGCTACGCCAATGTTGATTGTAGAATGAAAATGGTTCGCTTCCAGTTTCCGGGAGAACCAGTCTTAGAATGGAAAGGAAATATGACGTCACCAAAAGGTAGGTTTATTTCCTATCTAAAGGCAAGGAAGATGATCACGAAAGGGTGCATTTATCACCTAGTGCGAGTTCAAGATGTAGAAGCTGAGTCGTCGACTCTTCAGTCAGTTCCGGTAGTGAATGAATTTCCGGATGTGTCCCCAGAAGAGCTGCCAGGCCTTCCTCCTGAGCGGGAGATTGATTTTTCTATTGACGTGTTTCCAGACACTAAACCCATATCTATTCCTCCCTATAGGATGGCACCCGCAGAGTTGAAAGAGTTGAAGGAGCAATTAAAAGACTTGCTTGAAAAAGGCTTCATTAGTCCTAGTTCATCCCCGTGGGGAGCACCCGTATTGTTCGTCTGGAAGAATGATGGCTCCTTGAGAATGTGCATTGATTATCGGCAATTGAATAAAGTGACAATTAAGAACAAGTATCCCCTCCCGAGGATTGATGATTTATTTGATCAATTGCAAGGTGCCAAATGGTTTTCAAAGATTGATTTGAGGTCCGGGTATCACGAAGTGAGAGTTAGGGAGAAAGATATCCCTAAGACAGCTTTCAGAACAAGATATGGCCATTTCGAGTTCCGAGTAATGTCGTTTGGGCTAACTAATGCACCGGAAGTGTTTATGGACTTAATGAACAATGTATTCAGGCCTTTTCTGGATCTATTCGTGATTGTATTCATCGATTATATCCTAGTGTATTCTAGATCCAAGGCAGAACATGCGGATCACTTGCGTATTGTCCTTGGAGTTCTTCGAACCCGAGAGTTATTCACGAAGTTTTTCAAATGCGAGTTTTGGTTGAACTCAGTGTCATTTCTGGGCCACATTTTTGCAGCTGACGGTATTCGAGTGGATAGACAAAAGATTGAGGCAGTGAAGACTTGGCCAAGGCCCACGACCCCGACGGAGGTTCATAGCTTTTTGGGCTTAGCAGGTTATTACCGAAGATTTGTTGAGGATTTCTCTTCTATTTCTGCACCGCTCACCAAGTTGACTCAGAAGTCAGCTAAGTTTCAATGGACAGATGCTTGCGAGCGTAGTTTCCAAGAGTTGAAAGACCGACTAACTTCAGCCCTAGTCTTGACACTTCCAGAGGGATTGGAAGGATATGTTATTTATTGTGATGCTTCAGGCGTCGGGCTAGGCTGTGTATTGATGCAAAATGGTAAGGTGATTGCGTATGCTTCTAGATAATTACGGAAACATGAGCAGAATTATCCTACCCATGACATAGAATTGGCCGCGGTGGTCCATGCTTTAAAGATATGGAGACATTACTTATTTGGTGTCCACGTGAATATTTATACAGATCATAAGAGTCTCCAGAACATCTTCAAGCAGAAAGAGTTGAATTTGCGGCAACGGCGATGGCTAGAGTTGCTAAAAGACTATGATGTTGAAATCCTGTACCACCCCGGAAAGGCAAATATTGTGGCTGATGCTCTTAGCCGTAGGTCGATGGGAAGTCTAAGTGATGTACGACCAGAAAAGAAAGAGATGGCCCGTGATCTTTAGCAGTTAGCTAGCCTAGGAGTCCGAGTGGTGGACTCAGGTAGCAGCGGAGCTACTATTCAGAATTCAGCAGTTTCATCGTTAGTAGCGGAAGTAAAAGAGCGACAATATGAGGATCCCATGCTAATGCAGTACAGAGATACACTCCCTCAGAAGGAGGAGTCATCATTTGACATTTCGGAAGACGGAGTTCTCCGATGTCGAGGCAGGTTATGTGTTCCCGATGTGGCAGGTCTACGCCATCAGATTTTGAGAGAAGCTTATTGTTCCCGTTACTCCGTTCACCCCGGAGCGACGAAAATGTATCATGATCTTAAGACTATATATTGGTGGAATGGGATGAAGAAAGACGTAGCGGAATTCGTAGCTCAGTGTCCTAATTGCCAACAAGTGAAGATAGAACACCAAAAGCCGGGTGGCTTATTGCACGCTATAGAAATCCCAACATGGAAGTGGGAAGTGATTAATATGGATTTCATTACAGGGTTACCCCATTCTCGACGTAGGTATGATTCCATATGGGTGATTGTGGATAGACTCACAAAGTCAGCTCATTTCTTACCGGTCAGGACGACCTATGTGGCAGAAGATTATGCAAAGCTTTATCTCAAAGAGATAGTGAGACTCCATGGCGTTCCGGTATCTATTATCTCCGATAGAGGAACTCAGTTTACAGCCAAGTTTTGGGGGTCTTTCCAAGAAGGTTTAGGGACCCAAGTGCGCCTAAGCACGGCATTTCACCCCCAGACCGATGGGCAAGCTGAACGTACTATTCAGACTCTTGAAGATATGTTACGGGCATGTATGATAGATTTTGGAGAAAATTAGGATGACCATTTGCCACTCATTGAGTTTGCATACAATAACAGTTATCATTCTAGCATTCAAATGACAACGTATGAGGCTCTATATGGGCGAAAGTGTAGATCCCCAATTGGGTGGTTTGAAACCGGAGAAGCTAAGTTGATAGGGCCAGACTTGGTCCAGCAAGCAATAGAGAAAGTTAAGCTCATACAAGATCGGTTGCTACCAGCTCAAAATCGTCGAAGAGACTTAGAGTTCGAAGTGAAAGATTGGGTATTCTTGAAAGTGTCGCCGATGAAGGGCGTGATGAGATTTGGCAAAAAGGGGAAGCTCAGTCCCCGGTATATTGGGCCATACGAAATTGTGCGCAAAATAGGCAAAGTGGCCTATGAGCTAGATCTACCTCCAGATTTGGAGTCAGTCCATCCAGTATTTCATGTCTCGATGCTTCGGAAGTGTGTTGGAGATCCTACGAGGATCGTCCCGGTGAATGATATTCAAGTGACAGAAAAGTTAACTTGTGACGAAATACCCATTGCCATATTAGATAGGCAAGTACGGAGGCTTAGAAACAAAGAAGTGGCCTCAATTAAAGTTCTGTGGAGAAATAACAATCGAGAGGAAATGACATGGGAAGCGGAAGAGAATATACGATCCAAATACCCACATTTATTTCAGCCCTTGGAAGAAGTCGAAGCTGAGACGTCAAAATCATAAGGTATGCATGTGTTCCCTTTTATACATTCAGGTCGTGTGTGGCCAAATTTCTAGTGCTGTTGTATTATTGCCCTGTGAGGCATTGTTATTGTGGGTTGTTATGACAGGGTGGTAGTGCCACATTACAGAGGGAACTCTGGCGAAATTTTTATAGAATTCCCCAAGCCTTTGACATTCGAGGACGAATGTTCCTAAGGGGGGTAGAATGTTACACCTCGGAAAAAATTCCCGTTGGTACGCAAGTAAATGAACTAATGATGTGTCCGAGGAGTGCGAGTGTATAATGTTTCATGGGAAATGTATGAAAAGGGATGTGGATGATTAGAATGAAAAGTCGAGAAATGAGGAAACAATTGTAAGTTGGAAAAACTGCCCAGTGGTCGTATATTGCAAAATACGGACCGTAAAGTGCAATACGGTTCGTAAACTGGCAGTCGTAAACTGCCATGCAAAAGCTTCAGCCTTTTGCCAGTGGTCGTAAAGTGCAAATAAGGACCGTAAACTGGTATACGGTCCGTAAACTGCCAGGTCATAAACTGGCATGCCAAACTTCAACTTTCTGCCAGCCGAGGAAATGGTTAAATACGACCTGGTGGACGAACCGTAAAGTGATTTACGGCCTGTAAACCATGGTCGTAAACCACCATGAAGGCAGCCCAGCTTCTGGTTCTTGAAATGGCTAAATACGCCCATGGAGGACGAGCCGTATAGTGGAATACGGTCCGTAAACCGCCATGGACGACCACTGTTCACCCAGCATAGATTTTCCAATTCATTAAATTTGAGGATCAAGACTTATTTATTTCATTACAACATTACACCACTTCTCTCAAAAACTTTTCTCTACATTTATTATATGAGTTTTCAAGGATTATAAGCCATCAATAACATTAAGACAAGTGAATCAAGGATAAGGGAATCATCAATGATCATTCAAGTCAAGAAATCCAAATGGAGAAAAACTAGGGTTTTGCTCAAAGAAGAGTATTATCAACCAAAGCTTGTTCCTACAACTTCTAAGGTAAGATTCATGATTTTTACAAGATGTTTAAGGTATTGGAGAATTAAAATACATGGATTGTAGAAAATGTGGGCAACTGGGTCATGAATGATGAATAGTGACATTTTGAGAAATAGGTTGAATTGAGTTATGAATGTTGTTGTGTGGTGATATGAATGTGTTATAAATGGTATTAAGATCATGAACTAAACACTTTAGACGAATGGATGAAGATGGGTGTTATGACCATGAATGTGGGTGAATTAGAGGCAAATTGAGGAATCTAGATAAGGTGGATAATGTGAATGACTAATGGCCATTGTTATGATATTAATGAAGGTATAAACGCTAGCATTGGAAGGGAACGTGCTAGTGTAGAATAGTTCGACGGAAAGGTATGTAAGGCTAACCCTTCTTTCATAAGGCATGGTTTTTGGCCAAATTCCTAATTCCTCTATATGAGAATATTGTCTTCACATGGTTGGCATTCCGAGCTCATAAGCTCAAGACCCTTGATATGTACTATGATTTTACTATGTTCCTCGTATGACGAGTAAGTCTATAATGTAGATGTAACGATAATGATGAGGATAGTAATGATGATGAGAGTAAAATGAGATTAGAGATGCTTACGAGCTATGATATATGTATATGTATGCCTATGAAGGGCTATGCTAAGACCCCGAGCTTATGATGCCGAGTAAGACTATATGAATATGACTATGTATAAAATATGTATACGATTACAAAACGCGCGCACACCTCTGCAGATGGTACGGATAACCCTGAAGCCTTGGTAGGGCCAGGTATGAGTAACCTTGAGCCTTGGTTGGCCAAGTATGTATGAAACACCGATCCTATGAGGTCGGGTATGCTATGTAAAGGCTATGTATATGAAATGACTATGTATATAATATGAATATGAATGTGATAAGACTATGTATAAGAATACGAATAAGGACATGTATACGAATGTGAGCACAAGTATGGTACGAGTGTTATTATGGGATACGAACGACGATGCATGCAAGTAAGCGACATGATGATGATATTACTCTCTCCCCTCCTATGCTATTTTCATATGATATCTATTATGCCTCTATATTTATGTTGATCATGCTTTACATACTCAGTACATTCTTCGTACTGACGTCCTTTTGTTTGTGGACGCTGCGTCATGCCCGCAGGTGCACAGGGAGACAGACTTGATCCATAGCTGCTTATTCATAGATTTCATAGCAGAGCTCCATTTCTTTCGGAGCCGTAGCTTTTGGGTACTTATTCTTTTGTGTATATAATTATGGGCATAGTGGGGTCCTGTCCCGCTCATACGATATGTCATACTCTAAGAGGCTCGTAGTCATGTGTATGTGGGTAGAGATGCTCGGCCATGTCGGCCCATTTTTTGTATATCTTTTGTTAGCCATGTCGGCCTTGTACTTATGATGTGGCGTAGATGCCTATGATATGTTAAATGATGATGGTCGTCTAATGGGATCAATATGATTAACGATAAGAAAAGCACGAATTGACTTATGGTTCACCTAGATGTTATGTTATGTACGATAAGGGGGTGCTCGGGTGGGGTAGCACCGGGTGCTCATCGCAGCCCCCTAGCCGGGTCGTTACACTAAGGGACGTTATCACTCATCTCCAAGACATCATTATGCCATCATTATCTCATCGCTCGTATTTCTTACACGACACGCGACATATTCTTTACTTTCTTTGCCAAACTTCTTCCTTTACGTCTAATGTCTTTGAATCTTGGTTAGGGTCGTCAAATGCTATCTCTCACTTCTCCGAATCATCGTATACCTCGTGTTCCTCACTATCCTATTTACTGTACATTAATAAGGAATTTTCCAAGGTGTAACATTCTTCTCTCCTTTTGGAACATTCGTCCCCGAATGTTAACCACTCGGGATTCTACGAAAATTTTGCCAGAGTTTCTCCTGTAATGTAGCACTACCATCCTGTCACAACAACCCATAATATCATTCCCTCACGGGGATACAACATAATAGCATTATAAAGTGGCCACACACGACCCATGTACATAAAGGAAAAGCATACATGCCTCATAATCTCAATGTCTCATCATAGATTTCTTCTGGGGCTGAAATATATTGCAGGTATGTGGATTTCATCTTCTCTTCCGCTTCCCAAGTCATTTCTTCCCGATTGTTGTTTCGCCACAAGACTTTGACTGAAGCTACCTCTTTATTTCGAAGTCTTCGCACTTGCCTATCTAGGATGGCAATAGGCACTTCTTCATAGGTTAGCTTTTCTGTCACTTGCACATTATCAATTGGGACAATGCTCATAGGATCTCCAACACACTTGCGGAGCTCGAAACATGGAAAACTGGATGGACTGATTCAAGCTCTGAAGGCAAGTCCAATTCAAGGGCTACATGACCCACCTTGCGGATAATCTTGTAGGGTCCAATGTATCTTGGACTTAGCTTTCCTTTGTTACCAAATATCATCACCCCTTTCATTGGCGACACTTTCAAAAATACCCGATCATCAATTTGAAATTCCAAGTCTCGTGGCGGTTGTCCGCATAAGATTTTTGGCGACTTTGGGCTGTCAACAAGCGATCTCGGATCATCTTGACTTTCTCTACCACTTGCTGGATCAATTCAGGGCCTATTAACTGTACTTCTCCTATTTCAAACCATCCAATTGGAGATCTACATTTCCTTCCATATAATGCTTCATACGGAGCCATTTGAATACTGGAATGGTAGCTATTGTTGTATGCAAATTCAATAAGGGGTAAGTGATCATCCCAACTACCACTGAAATCCATCACACATGCTCGTAGCATATCCTCCAAGGTCTGAATAGTACACTCGGCTTGCCCTTCAATTTGCGGATGGAATGCCGTGCTAAGCTTTACTTGGGTACCTAGACCTTCTTTAAAGGACTTTCAGAATTTGGTTGTAAACTGTGCTCCTCTATCTGTGATAATGGATAGTGGAATACCCTGAAGTCGCACAATTTCCTTAAGATACAACCTCGCACAATCTTCTGCTGAGTATGTGGTTCTAACCGGAAGAAAATGAGCTGCTTTTGTTAATCTGTCCATATAGAATCATACTTGCCTCGAGAACGAGGTAACCCCACAATAAAATCCATATTGATCACTTCCCATTTCCAAGCAGGGATTTCCATGGCTTGCAATAATCCTCCTGGCTTTTGATGTTCGACCTTCACTTGTTGGCAATTTGGACATTGGGCTACAAATTCCGCTATGTCTCTCTTCATGCCATCCCACCAATATATTAGTTTAAGATCATGATACATCTTGGTTGCACCTGGGTGAATAGAATACCGAGAATAATGTGCTTCTTCTAGAATTCTTCGACGCAGTTCTGCCACATTCGGCACACATAACCGGCCTCGGTATCTAAGAATTCCATCTATGGAAACTTCAAATGGAGATTTCTCGTTTTCATGAGATATGTCTCTGTAATGGCACAGTTTAGGATCTTCATACTGATGCTCTTTCACTTCCATATTCAAGGATGAGGCTGTGGGATCTTTAATGCCAATACCTGCACTACCCGAATCAATTACACATACTCCAAGATTAGCTAATTGATGGAGCTCGTGAACTATCTCTCTCTTTTCCGGAGGAACTTCACATAAACTGCCCATTGGTCGGCGGCTAAGCGCATCGGCTACCACATTTGCCTTTCCAGGATGGTACAAAATGTTCACATCATAATCTTTTAACAATTCTAACCACCGCCTCTACCGCAGATTTAACTCCTTCTACTTGAAAATGTACTGAAGACTCTTGTGATTTGTATAAATATCGACATGCACTCCATACAAGTAATGTCTCCACATTTTCAATGCATGAATAACCGCAGCCAATTCGAGATCATGAGTTGGATAGTTCTTTTCAGGTTTCCGTAGCTGTCTCGAAGAATAAGCAATAACTCTACCATGTTGTATCAATACACACCCTAACCCAACACCGGAAGCATCACAGTACACCACATAACCATCTGACCCTTTTGGAAGTGTTAAGACTGGAGCTGAGGTTAATCTGTCTTTCAACTCTTGGAAGCTGCGTTCACAAGCATCATTCCATTGAAATTTAACTGACTTCTAGGTTAGCTTCGTCATTGGGGATGAAATAGAGGAAAATCCCTCTACAAATCTTCTATAGTAGCCTGCCAAACCCAGAAAACTACAGACTTCTGTAGGCGTCGTAGGCCTTGGCCAAGTCTTCACAGCTTCAATTTTCTGAGTGTCGACTCGAATGCCATCATCTGAAATAATATGGCCCAGAAATGTCATAGAATGTTTCCAAAACTCGCACTTCAAAAATTTTGCATACAACTCCCGGGCTCGAAGAATGCCAAGAACAATTCGCAAATGATCTGCATGTTCTGATTCTGTGCGAAAGTACACCAGAATATCATCAATGAATACTATCACAAATAAGTCCAAGAGTGACCTGAACACATTATTCATTAAATTCATGAACACTGCTGGAGCATTAGTCAACCCAAACGACATTACTCGAAATTCATAGTGGCCATATCTCGTTGTAAAACCTGTTTTGGGAATATCTTCTTCTCTAACTCTCACTTGAAGATAGCCCGACCTCAAGTCTATTTTAGAAAACCACTTGGCACCCTGTAGTTGATCGAATAAGTCATCAATCCTTGGGAGAGGATATTTGTTCTTTATCGTCACTTTGTTCAACTGCCTGTAATCGATGCACATTCGTAGAGATCTATCTTTCTTTCTCACGAACAAGGCTAGTGCTCCCCACAGTGATGAACTGGGTCTAATAAACCCCTTCTCAAGTAAATCTTTCAACTGCACTTTTAGCTCTTTCAATTCTGCCGGAGCCATTCGATACGGAGGAATAGAAATAGGCCTGGTGTCCGGCAATACATCAATGGCGAAGTCAATCTCTCTTTCTGGAGGAAGACCTGGAAGTTCATCTGGGAATGCATCTGGAAATTCATTCACTACCGGAACGGATCGGAAAGTTGGCGACTTTGCCTCGGTGTCATGAACTCGGACTAAATGATAAATATAGCCCTTGGTTATCATCTGTCTTGCCTTAAGGTAGGAAATAAACCTACCTTTCGGAGATGCTGCATTACCCTTCCATTCAAGCACGGGCTCTCCCAGAAATTGGAATCGAACTACTTTCATTCGGAAATCGACATTAGCATAACATGATGCCAACCAATCCATACCCATAATTACATCAAAATCTAGCATTTCCAGCTTGATTAAATCAGCTTTGGTCTGGCGATCACATATCACCAGTACACAGTTTTTATACACTTGTCTCGCTATCACGAGATCACCAACCGGAGTGGATACCTCAAAAGGTTTGATTGGCTCAGGTTTCACCCCAACACAACCAGCAATATATGGAGTAATATAAGAGAATGTAGAACCTAGATCTATCAATGCATACACATCATGGGAGAATATAGACAATATACCTATAACCACATCCGGGGAGGACTCGAGATCCTGTCGTCCAGCTAAAGCATATACACGGGGCTGAGTGGCACCTGAAGTAGAAGCTACCCCTCTGCCTCTACCTCGACCTGCTAACATCTGGGGAGCCTGCCCTACCGGGCGCACTGAAGAAGAACCAGCTGCTGAACATGTGGACTGAACCCTAATTCTACCATACCGCAAGGGACAATCTCGCGTCAAATGCCCAGTCTGTCCATTAACATAACAAGCATCTGTGTCCTGGCGACATGGCCCTGAGTGTCATTTCCTGCACCGGCTAGATTGTGGAACTGGTGATCTCCTCTGACTATAATCACTCCCGAACTGAGAACCCGAAGCTCTCTAACTCTGACCCTGTCCTGAAGGAAAGGAGCGGTCAAATCTCCAATCTGCAAATCGTGGAGGCGCACTAGTGACTGACTGGCCTGAATGTCGGGAATAAGTCTGCCTCGACCCCCCTCTACAGTCGCTACCTGTCCCCACAGATCCGGCCCGCTTGCTTTGCCTTCTATCAATGTCGCGATAACCCCTTTGTGGTTGTTGTCGCCCCTCTAAATTCTGGGCATGGGCCGTCAAACAATCGTTGAACAAATGTGGCCCCAAACCACTCACAAATCTATGTACCCGATCTCCCATGTCGTCCACCATAGTCGGGGCGTATCTAGCCAAAGAATTAAATTGCATGCTATACTCCCGGGCACTCATATTTCCTTGCTTCAAATTTAGAAATCTATCCGCTCTAGCTCGGCGGACCTCGGGTGGCAACTAGTGACCGATAAAAGCATCTACAAATTCTTGCCATACGGGTGGAGGCGCATTCTCTTGTCTCGATGCTATCCAATTATTATACCACAATACCGCCACATCTCGGAGTCTATACGATGCCAACTCCACTGATTCACTCTCGGCGGGATGAATAATTTTCAATGTCCTCAACATCTCATCTATGAAACGTTGCGGGTCTTCATCCGACTTTGACCCGAAAAACTCCGGAGGATTCAAACTCATAAAGTCACGGGCTCGGGTACTAGCTGAGTGATCACTTGGGCCCGCATTCTACCGCTGTGCCTGAGCGGCAACCAACTGTGTCAATAGATGTATGGCCTCGGTCACTTGTTGATCCGAAGCACCCGGTGGAGGAATTGGAGCTGGAGCTCCTTCTTGTTCTTCCACATTAGGCGGGGTGGAGGAAGTATTAGATAGGGCCTCATTATGTGACTCGGCCTCTTCTACATTCATGGGCGGCTCTCTTTCTACCCTCCTTTTTGTCGTAGTCTTGCCCTTCTGGGCGGCTGTAGCTTTTCCCTTTGGCGGCATTTCTGAAATCATAACACACTATTAGGAGGGAAAAATCTTATAAGACAGCTCTATCACACGATCTCATAAGAAGAAAGATGGTCATTTTTCCTAAATTCCCTGTAGCCCCTTGTTTATTGATGTGGCGCGCAACACACCATAAACAAGACTCTACTAGACACGGATCGTAGACACTTCCTAAGATCGAACTGCTCTGATACCACTTTTGTCACGACCCAGCTAGGGGCCGCGACGGGTACCAGGTGCTAACCATCGAGCACCGCTCGTTTCATTACTCATCATACTCATTTAATGCTCTTTTAACAAATTTACACTCAATTATAAGAAAATCATCTTTCGTTTTGAAAACATAATTACTTTCATATGCATATGCCTCTCGGCTATCAAAATAATATACATAATAGCATCCTCGTGAGACCATATAACCCACACTGCGTATCTACGAGCCTCTACTGGAGTACTAGACATAAGGACGAGATAGGATCCCCTGGTGCCCAACATATACAAATGTACACAAAAGAATAATCAAGAACCTCCGGAACAAAGGAGTGCTTTCAATCAGGTAACCGCTCCTACGAGTCTGGGTCGAGCTCACCACCCTGTCTACCTGTGGGCATGAACACAGCGTCCAAAGAAAACGGACGTGAGTATGAACATTGTACTGAGTATGTAAGACAGGAATGAAATAAATATAATAGAAGGATCATGAGCCCTAAGAGAGAGGTATACCCTGCATGAGTTTCATAGGCAAATACATTTCGTACATATATCACATTTTACAGAATCATGGTACATATGTTATCACATCACCTATATCATCACATAATAATCCTCATCGTAAACCCGCGTCCGGGTAACCATCATATGCCGCCCACTAGTGGTGATCATGCCCGACCCTCTAGGCTCTGTGTAAACATAGCAACCCACCTTAGCGGTGACATGCCTGGCCATTTAGGCATGGTGGAATCATATGCAGCCCGCCTTAGCGGTGACATGCCCGGCCATTTTGGCGCGGTGGAATCATATCATCATATAATCAATCACAAATTCATCATTATTACACATCTCATGAACATATCATAATCTTATCATAGCTTGGCATTTTCATACATAACATAGGCATATTATAAGCTAGCATTATTGATCATCTTGTAGACATACCATGACTTAGTATCATTCCACATTTATCACTAGGAGTATACATTAGACTTTGAAGGCGACTATGGCTATGTCAGGGTGACGTAAGGTCGTGAACCTCCGATTATATTATGAACATTTATGAGTATCCTTCCTCACCTCGAGGGAAATACTATATAAGGGGAGTGTTAACAATAATGACATCATTAACGTTATAGGAGCACTATATCATGAACTTTAGAATCTCTATACTTTTACTCATCATCATCATTATCATGCTCGAACGTAGTTTGGTATATTTACGAACTCATAAGCTCCATCATATAGGAGGGTCCTGGAAAAACTTGTAAGATTCATGCCTTTGAAGGAAGTGATTAGCCTTACATACCTTTGTCGTTTAACTAGTCTATCGCTTGCTTGTTCTCCTTTAATGAACACGTTCTACCTTCAAGATAATTCGTTTCGTCATTAGCTAACAATTACAAGAACGGCTTACTAAAGCTAGGGAAAATTGGGCAGCACTTCCTTTGTTTATACTACTTTTCTTATGTTCTATATCAACTCCCAAACGTTCATATCAACATTCACAATGTCGCACGTGACAATCGTCATTTATCTACATATACCACAATCCACCATTTCCCTACAATTTCTCCACGATTATGGTTATGACACCCTATCGCGTTTTCTCAAATATAATACCCATTTGATGGTCTAAATGTCATTTATAGCGTATTCACAATCACAACAAATCCATATTCATGATTCATTCCAACTACTACTCAATATTGACCCATTTATGACCCATTTTCTATACTCTTCTACAATCCAAGTGTTTCAACTTATCAATACTTCAAACATCATGAAAATACCATAAAACTTACCTTAGATAGTGTAGAAACAAGCCTTGAATGAAAATACTCTTCTAGCACCAAAACCCTACTTCACTTCCCTTGGGTTTTCTTGAGGTAGATGAACTTTTACTAAGTTTCACACACTTCTTTTCATGGATTTGAAGTAGTTGATCTTGGTTTTCCTTTTGATTTCTTGTGGATGAAGAGTGGAGAGAATATTCTAGAGGTTTCTTGACTTGTGGAGTGAAAATGAAATGAAAGTGAAATGAGAGAGGTCCCTTATATTAAATCACAATTTATACGGACCAACATACGGTCCGTATATTTTTCACTGACCGTATGTTTGGTCCAGTGAAGTATGCCATTTTGGGCTGAATTTACGGTTGGACATACGGTCCGTGGATTTTATACGGCCAGTATGTCTGGACGTATAATGTCCAGCTGTCCAGGACTTGTTCTCGTTGACTCGTTTGATCTCCGATCCTCATGGAACCTTCTTAGCACTTGTTTAGCACCTCAATACCAATCTAAGGGACGTTATCACTCATCTCTAAGGCATCATTATTCCATCATTAACTCGTCGCTCGTAATTCTTACCCGACACGCGACATATCCTTTACTTTATTTGCCAAACTTCTTTCTTTATGTCTAATGTCTTTGAATCTTTGTTAGGGTCGTCAAATGCTATCTCTTACTTCTCCGAATCATCCTATACCTCGTGTTCCTCACTAGCCTAATTACTGTACATTAACGGGGAATTTTCCAAGGTGTAACAACTTTTTTGCCGAGCAGCAACGGGGGCGACGAGTGTCGATGAACACCTTTCACATCGGATCGATTTCCAATGAATTGAAATGAATTCCAAAAATTATACTTGAGTGAGAACGTCCTCGAAACTTGCAGATTTGCTAGGTTTCTGAGTGTTCTTGCTCTTAGGGTTATGAAAAACCCATTTAATGGTATAAAAACCAATTTTTTGGTCTCAAAGCCCCTTTTTCATCTATGTTAATTCTGAAAAAAATCTCCCCCTTAAAATGAAGAGGAAGGTTTCTATTTATAGACCCGAAATGGATTATGACTATTCCCAAAATTGAAATTCAAAATCCCCAAAACTAACAGAAGAAGGTGATCAAAATCCGTTGAGAAAATCAGAGAGAGAGGACACGTTACCGTTGAAACCCAGCTGGAGATGTACGTTTACAGAGGAAAATTCATTGGCCCACTATTAGGGTTCTGCCTGTTGGGATTTTTCTTTTTGGAGGGGGGGTTTAAGTGAAATATTGAAACTTAAACTCCCCCTTTAAAAAACAATGTAGTATACTCTTTACATAGTTTCAAACCGACATATTAACTTAAAACACCCTCGTAAAATAATATTTGTAAGGAATAAAATTCGCAATTCGTAGTTTAAAAATACGAGCTTTAAAATGAGCCCGATATTGGCATAGTTCTGGATAATACTTAAAAATGCGGAAAGAAAATGCGGCCAAAATGAGCTGTAATTCGTACGTTATTTTAATTTAGCAATTTTCCCAAGCTAGACGGAGCGGGATACGCATTTTCTCTTTGAATTACACTTATACAAGTAAATAGCTCGTATTTTCTTAAATTCATCAGTTTTCACAATCTTAAACAATTAAACGTCAATTTTCGCAACTTTATCGGGATTTCAGACTTTTAAAATTTCAAATGCGTATCCTTATTCCGTCTTGGCTGGGGAACTTTGAGAATTAAAATACGTGTATTATGAGGTGAAAATTAGGTGTCAACACACAGTTCTGCAGCTAGTCTGCAAGCTCCACTTGTTCCGGACTTGATCGATTTTGGCATGCTACCATATACATGCTTTATCTATATCTTTTGGGTATGGCGGGGCCCTATCTCGACCGCTATGTTACGTTTATGCTTACTCTTAGAGGCTCATAGACAAGTGTTATATGTATAGATGTTATATGCGGCCTTATCAGCCTTAGTTTGGTAGTAGTACTGCTGTTGTGACCTTTTCGGCTGTGTAATCTTTTGTAGGCATTAGCAGCAACCTCGTTGGCTAGCGTGTGTATATATAAATTACTGTGTTGAGCCTTTTATGCGTGCAGGTGATCCCTTCATGTTACACATATGTCATATGGTTCTTCGTACTCGTGATAAGTTGAGTATGTTAAATATGCGCCAGGTGGTACTCGGCCGGTAAAGCCGGGTGCCCGTCATGCCCCTCGGTTTGGGGTGTGACAGTCAGTTCCGGAGCGAGTGGTACATGGTAATCATGGGTCCCTTGCAGGTCGTGACTATCTGGGGAAAAATTACCATTTAGCATGTGTGTACAAGGTTGAGATACTTCTATTGTTTATTGCATTGCATCGGCTCATGGCTGTTTGGGCAAACATTACCATTTAGTATGTGTGTACAGATATGTGACAGACTTTAGATAATTCGCGAGATATAGCGGTGTTAGTGATTATATGATTTGAGTTAGTCTTATTGATTGTTGGTTGTGTGGATTATCTTAATTCAGTGGGGGCGATTCTTGTTGATAACTTCTTGTGGTTATATGTTGTTGTGTCTATCTGTTATTTTATTGATTTCATGATTTATGTATGATACTAATCATAGTTGGCCTATGATATCTACTTGTACACAGCGTTTGTACTGATACTACCATGATGCATTCTTTTGAGTGCAGATTGTGATCCAGAGAAGTCTACGAGACCTCATATTTAGCGTCAGGCCAGTCTCCGACATATTCGAGGGTGAGCTCCTATCCATTCAAGGCCGCCTGAAGATCTTTCCTATTTTGGATGTCTATTTCATTTCAGACATTTATGATTGTTTTAGATAGTTGTTCATTCTTTGGACAAGTTGTGTTTTAGAGTCCTTGTACGATGACTTTCGGATCTTGGGGTCGTAATAATGTAACACCTCATACCTTTAAACTAGGTTACGTTCATCATTTGAGAATTACAAGACAAGATAAGAAGTGTAGGAAATAAATTCATCTCAGTTCAGCAAAAATCTCATTTATACGACCAATTATACGGACCGTATATTATTATACGAACCGTATAACCAGTCCGCGCTTCACAGGTGGGAAAATTCAGTTTCTACCAAAGTTCTAAAACATTATACGGACCGTACTTGTGTCCGTATAACATTATACGGACCGTATATTCAGTCCGTGAAACTCTTTTGGGAAATTCCAATTTCTGGAATTTTAATCAATTTCAAATACGACCAAGTTATACGGACCGTATAACTTTATACGGACCGTATAAGTTGACCGTATAATTTCCCAACTCAGTTAAGTATAAGCACGTCATGTTCTGCTCTTTTTCCACTTTTCACATTCCCTAAGCCCTAGAACGAACGTGTTCTTCTCCCAACAATCCAAAACATCAAGATAAGTCAATCCAAGCCTTTCCAAATCAATTCTAACATGTGTTCTCATAATCGAACAATGAAATCATTGTTCTTAACATAGGGTTTTTAAGAAAACCCATTTAAAGGACTCAAGACTTAAACCTTGGAATTCTTCTTCCAAATCATATTGTTAATACAAGTTTTGAGCATTACCAGGTATGTAGGGCTACTATCTATGTGTGGAAAAATCCTTGTTCTTCCCCACCCCACTTCTTTCATAAAATATGAAGTTACACGAAAACTAGGGTTTTTAACCATGCTCATGATCACCATAGGTCAAGGTACCATGCTATCCTAAGTGTTGAAGTATTATTAATCCATTATTGAGTTCTTGATATTTCATTATGATTATTGAGAATCTGTCCGTAATCCATGAAGACCCATACGTTGCATTCCATAGGTTCTTACATGCAAGTTATAGTTTACTATGTTTATTTTCAAGAAAACACTCTACCTGCTTTACATGTTTTCAGGCAAGAATACTATGAAGTGATATCCATGTACATGCAAGTTATGATTTATGAAAAACCATGGGCTTAAGTGCCACCTATTTTCCATGTTTATGTTTTTGGGAGTTGCACATATGACCGAGAAAGGTTCAAGCAGCCTGAAACTACGTTAGCCACCGTAGGATGAGGATCGCTCTGCCCATATTTTTGACGATTCCTTAAAATTGATTGGATCCTTTCATGTTATATTTATATCTCATATCTCTGGCAAGGTGTGGGAGCTCTGCTAGTAGGGTGTAAGTACCAGAACCATGATTTCAGTTATATTTATGCTCTCCCTACTTATAAAGTTTTACTCATGTTATATCTATATGTATTCATGTTCATGATCAGGCTTCAGTTTAAGTTTCAATTTTCATGACATTATTTCCATGTCCCATGTTCTTTCATTCAGTTGCTTTACATACCAGTACATTCAATATGCTGACGTCCCCTTTTATTTGCCCGGGGGCCTGCATTTCACGATGTAGGTACAAAATTACAGGACGACGCATCTGGTCAGTAGGACGTGCTCGTATCAGCCTATTGGTGAGCCCCATCTCTTTCGTGGTTTAGTCAATCATTTATCCTATAGTAGTTATGAATTAAAGGTATGATGGGGGCCTTGTCCCAGCAAGTATGATTTCTATTTCAGGCTTATGATAGAGGTTTCATAGACTAGACTAGTCAGTTATGTTATGTGAAATATTCAGAGTTGTTTAGCCATCTTTGACTCATTCATGTTTAAACAAGTATTTTTCTTAGGTTTTATGACTTACTATGTTTTATAAAGGCTCAGCATGGATTCATGTTATACACTACTTATGATATGCCTCCTGATGATTTAGCAAGTCATCTGGTTCTCTTGGCCACATGCAGTAAGGCACCGAGTGCCGTATCTCACCTAGGCCATGGTTCGGGGCGTGATAAAGCTTGGTATCAGAGCCCTAGGTTCAAATGTCTCGGGGAGTCTATGAAATCGTGTCCAGTGGGGTAACTTTTATATATGTGAAGGCCCCACACATATAAACAGTTGACCACCAAGACATCTAGAGTTTTCTCACTTTTTTCATACTCTAGATCGTGCAGTTAGAGCAGTACTCTTTGGATGCCTTTCAAATTCGTGTGTGTACGTATTTTCAGAATCATGCCTGCAAAAAGAAAGACTTCTAACAGTCGAAGGGCTGCTGCTAATGCTGTAAGGACAGAGGCTAACCGAGCCACTTCGGATCAGGCACCTCTGCCAGAGACTACGCCACCAATGACTACTACTCCAACAAACACTTAAGTTCCTCCACCCGAAACCAATGATACTGATGTTAGAAGCGTTATTGACATGCTCACTCAGTTAGTAGAAGCGTTATTGACATGCTCACTTAGTTAGTAGAAGCTCAGGCCCAGTGTCAGGAATATGGGTCAAGTTCAGGATATAATGGAGAGTCTTCTAAGACTAAGGACTTTCTCAGGATGAATCCCCCAGTCTTCATGGGGACCAACAAAGACGAGGTCCCTCAGGATTAAATTGAAGCCCTCCAAAAAATCATTAGGGTTATGACTGTCACAGAGACTGAGGCAGCTATTTTTGGAGCTCATCAGCTGTAGGGAATTGCTAACACTTGGTATGAATCTTGGAAGTTGTCCCGAGGGGAGGATGGGCCTGATGCTATATGGGATGAATTTGCACGCGTATTCCTGGATCACCTCATACCAATAGAAGTCAGAGAAGCTAACCTGAAGCTTAAGCAGAATGGCCGGTCAGTTCAGGACTCCTATTTGGAGTTTGTTAGTTTGGCGAAGCATGCTCTGCTTATGATACCGGACATGAGGGCAAGAGTGAGGAGGTTTGTTTATGGTCTTGATCCCCACTTTTATGATAGGGCCATCATTGCTTCATAGAACAGGGAGATGACTATCTCTAAGATAGTCACTTTCGTATAGGAGAATAAGACAAGGCTAAGGGAGGAGGAAGCCTTGCAGAAAGAGAAAGACAAGGAGTTCAAGAAGAGGGTTAAGTCTATAGGACAGTTCAACGGTAATGGGAATAGGAAATTCTTTAAGAACAGGTCAACAGGACCTGCTCCATCCACAACAAGTGCCCCAGCCCCAAAGTTCCGAAATGATAAGAGGCAGAGTTTCAGACCATCAAGTTCTTATTCTCAGGCTAGTGTGGGGCAGAAGACATATGATATTTCGAGTTGCAACAAGTGTGGTAAGAGACACCCAGGTGAGTGTCGTATGGGTACATATGCGTTTATGGTTGTGGCCAGAAGGGCCATATTTAGCGGGATTGTCCATCAGCTAGGCAAGTTACCAGAGGTAACACGGTGCAGTCCATAAATTCTGCAGCTCCCTCTAACAATCAGGCCTAGCAGGGGCATAATGCAGCTAAGTCTGGAAATATAGGCGGAGGACGAAACCATTTGTATGCATTGACAGGTCGTTAGGATACAAAAGCTCATGCGGATGTTTTCACAGGTACACTAACAGTTTTCACTTATGACGTCTATGCCCTTATTGACTCAGGATCCACCTTATCATATGTAACCCATTTTGTTGCTAAGAAATTTGGGATTGAACTAGAAAAGTTGCATGAACCCTTTGAGGTGTCCACCCCATGTAGGGAATCAGTCATAGCCAGACGTATTTATAGGGGTTGCCCAATTTTAGTCTATCACCACAGAACCATAGCTGACTTAGCAGAGTTAGAGATGGTAGACTTTGATGTAATCATGGGTATGGATTGGATGACTTCATGTTATGCCACAGTATGTTGTGGAACCAAAGGAAAAAATTTATGGTGGTAGAGGCTCAACCAACAAATGTTGTGTGAGGCTCCACTCATTACTTGACAATTGGAATTTCGGGTCCCACAAATAATTTTGTTTTCCCACCCTTTCTCTCTCTTATGTACTCTTTCTTTTCACTTTATCATTTCCTATCCTTTTTTAGAGTTGTTGTGGGATCCACTGAAAACTTTGCTCCTAAACCCGTTCCCTCTTTCATCGTTCCCAATTTCCATTTCCAATTTATTTTTCCTCTCATTTATCTCATCCTCATAAAATTGCTGGCATAGAGATAAAGCTTTTTCTCTCTATGGAAAATACACATTACTGTAAAAATATCTCGTATGATTTCCTTTTTGATTTTTTCACCAAAACATGGAATTTGTTTTAATTGAATTTCACTAATGCACTCTTCCAATGTCTCAATTTATATGGTACCCTTTCATTTTTAATATATATGTTTTTTAAAAAAATCCTTCTTATAATTAAAAATATCTTAACTTTAAAATTTTCTTTTTTTCACCCTTATCAATATAATTAATAGTCATATAAATGTCTAATGTTTGTTAGACCGCAATTTTAAAAAATCTACATTTATTTCTTGAACTTAATTTGTGTCAAGTCAAACGATATCACACAAATTGAGACGGAAGGAGTAATTTTTATTAGAATCCTGAAATATACAAAATGTATTTGAGAAATGTGACATACATGCATTTTAAATTAATTGAGGTAATAAACCATTTGAAAAATGATGTTTATCTTAAGTTCTAACTCACATTTGTACGTGGGCATTTGTCCGTAAAAATCAAATATTTTTCACTTTATTTGAAATTTTTAAAGTTGGAGTTAAAGATCGAATTGTGTTTTGGTTATAGTTTTTGCAAACATTCTTTGGTTGTCTGAATGTACCAAAAGTGAAAAAAGCGAAAAAACTAAAAACAATATTTTAAGTGTTCCCAAAATTTCACATACAATTGTATTTGAAATTTTAGGCTAAACGCTGATTTTCAACTAAAGTGAAAAATATTTCGAAAAAATGAGTAGTTCTCATGACCCAACGGGTTCGTCAAATATAATTTATAGATCACCTTTCTAAAATACAATTTTTAAATCCCATGTCAAAAATGTAATTTATTAAAAGAAATTTCCGAAATGCATTAACTATTCCTGGATTGTAAACCACTTTTACTTATACGTTTTGCATATATTTAAAATTTTGAAAAAAAAATTCTTTTTTTGTAGGGTGAAAACTGAAAGAAAATTAAAAATCAATTTACTAAGTGTTTGGTTGAACAATGAAGTTGTATGGCTCAATGGAAAAAATATTGTACCACATGGAACCCGAAATTACACTTGTCAAGCAATGAATGGAGCCTCACACAACTTTTGTTGGTTGAGCCTCTATCAACATAAAATGTTTCAGAACCAATGTAGTGAAATTCGAGTTTCCTAATGAGAAAATTATAGAGTGGAAGGGTAATTTAGTGGTACCCAGGGGTAGGTTTATTTCCTATTTAAAAGCTAGAAAAATGATTTCCAAGGGTTATATCTACCACTTAGTTCGAGTCAAGGATTCAGATGTCTAGACTCCAACTCTCCAATCCGTCCCAGTTGTAAATGAGTTTCCAAAAGTCTTCCCAGAAGATCTTCTCGGAGTCCTCCTTAAAGGGAGATTGACTTTGGAATTGATCTACTTCCCGACACTTACCGATATCTATTCCGCCATACAGAATGGCTCCAGTGGAGTTAAAAGAGTTAATAGCCCAGTTGAACGATCTTCTTGATAAGGGATTTATTAGGCCCAGTCTTTCAACTTGGGGTGCGCCAGTCTTATTTGTCTAAAAGAAAGACAGTTCCTTTGCCATGTGCATTGACTACCACCAGTTGAACAAAGTCACCATTAAGAACAGGTACCCTCTTCCCAGAATAGATGACTTATTTGACCAACTTTAGGGTGCCCAGTGTTACTCTAAGATTGACCTCAGATCAGGTTACCATCAGTTAAAGGTTAAGGAAGTTGATATTTCGGAAATCGCTTTCAGAACCTGTTATGGTCACTTTGAATTTCTAGTCATGTCGTTTGGTTTGACAAATGCGCTAGTAGCTTTCATGGACCTTAGGAACAGGGTCTTCAAGCCTTACCTTGATCTATTTGTCATTGTCTTCATTGATGATATTTTGGTGTATTCTCGTAGTGCAGTTGATCATGCAGAACATCTCAGAATAGTGTTGCAGACTCTTAAAATCGCGAACTTTTTGCAAAGTTCTCAAAGTGTGAGTTTTGGCTTAAGTCAGTGGCATTCTTAGGCCATGTGATCTCAGGTGAAGGTGCTAAAGTTGATTCTCAGAAGATTGATGCCGTAAAGAATTGGCCCAGACCCACCTCAGTTTCTGATATAAGAAGTTTTTTGGGTATGTCAGGCTATTATAGACGTTTCATAGAAGGAATTTCCTCTATTTCTGCTCTGTTGACTAAGTTGACTCAGAAAAAGGTTAAGTTTCAATGGTCAGATGCATGTAAAGGAAGCTTCGAAGAGTTGAAGAAGAGATTAAATTCTGCTCCAGTTTTGACGCTGCCAGAGGGAACCGAAGGGTTCAAAGTTTATTATGATGCATCGAGAATTGGTCTCAGATGTGTTTTAATGCAACATGGTAAGGTTGTAGCTTATGCATATCGTCAGGTAAAGGCTCATGAAAAGAATTCCCCGACTCATGACTTAGAATTGGCAGCCATGGTTTTTGCGCTTAAGATATGGCGCCATTATTTATATGGAGTACATGTGGATATTTTCACCGATCATAAAATCCTGCAGTAATTTTCAACCAAAGAGAGCTGAATCTTAGGCAGAGAAGGCGGCTCGAATTACTTAAGGATTATGATGTGGATATTCTCTATCATCCGGGGAAAGTGAATGTTGTAGCCGATGCTCTTAGTCGGCGTTCCATGGGATGTTTAGCCCACGTTGATTCAAATGAGAGAGTTATGACCAGGGAATTTCACCGTTTGGCCAGTCTTGGAGTTTGACTTTTGGACTCCGAGGATAGCGGCATAGTTGTTCAAGATAGAGTTCTTTCCTCCTTAGTGGTTGAAGTCAAAGAGAAATAATTTAGAGATCCCCACTTGTTGCAGCTGAAAGAGGGGATTCACAAGCATAAGATGATGGCTTCCAAACAAGGGGGAGATGATGGTACCTTGAGGAATCGAGGTAGATTATCTGTTCCAGATGTAGATCGGCTCAGAGAACGAATCATGTCAGAGGCTCACAACTCTAGGTATTCCATTCACCCAGATTCCACTAAAATGTATCATGATCTTAAAGAGAATTACTAGTGGAATGATATGAAGAGTTATGTAGCAGATTTTGTTGCTAAGTGTCCAAACTATTAGCAAGTGAAAGCCGAACACCAGAGGCCTGGTGGCTTGGGTCAAAATATTGATATTCCTGTTTGGAGATGGGAAATGATCAATATGGACTTTGTATGGGGTCTACCTCATTCATCTATGAGGCATGACTCTATTTGGGTGATCGTTGACCGACTCACTGAGTCGGCGCACTTTTTCTGAGTCAAGACCACAGATTCAGCAGAAGACTATGCCAAGTTGTATGTTAACGAAGTTGTCAGATTGCATGGGAACCCAGTGTCTATTATCTTAGATCGTGGTGCTCAGTTCACATCAAACTTCTGGAAATCCTTTAAGAAAGGATTGGGTACCAAGGTGAACCTCAGCATAGCCTTTCATCCATAGACAGATGGTCAGGAAGAGCGTACTATGATGACTCTTGAGGATATGTTGGGAGCATGTATCCTGGATTTCAAAGATAATTGGGATAATCACATTGAGTTTGTTTATAATAACAGCTACCATGCTAGTATTGGGATGGCACCGTATAAAGCCTTTTATGGGCACAAATGTAGATCACCGATTGGGTGGTTTGAAGTTGGTGAAGCAGAGTTATTGGGACCAGATTTGGTCTATCAGGCTATAGAGAAAGTCTAGTTAATTCAGCAGCGTTTGAAAGATGGTCAGAGTCGCCAGAAGTCTTACACAGACGTGAGGCGACGGGACTTAGAATTTCAAGTTAATGATTGGGTGTTTCTTAAGGTTTTGCCTATGAAAGGTGTTATGAGATTTTGCCAAAAGGGAAAACTCAGTCCCAGATATATTGGACCTTACAGAATCCTATGAAAGGTCGGTCAAGTAGCTTATGAACTTGAGTTTCCCCAAGAGTCGGCCGCTGTACATCTAGTGTTTCATGTATCCATGTTGAGAAAGTGTGTAGGAGACCCGTCGTTGGTTGTTCCTGCTGATACTATAACGGTTAAGGATGGCCTAAACTATGAGGGAATCCCCGTAGCCATTCTTGATCATCAGGTTCGCAAGTTGCGAACTAAGGAAGTTGCCTAAGTTAAAGTTTTATAGAGAAGTCAGAAAGTTGAAGAGGCTACATGGGAAGCCGAAGAGGACATGAAATCCAGGTATCCATATTTGTTTGAAGATAAAGCAGAGAACGCCCAACGTAACCTTTCCATAGTCCATGTTATGTCATGTCTTATGTTTCACGCTCATGTAACCTGTGCTCATGTTCCATGTCTTAGTATTCATGTTTCCATGTGACCACATCATGTTAATTCAGTCTCCATGTTTCACGCCACATTTTCCTTCATGATTATGAATTCAAGCCATGTCCAGTCCCAATCTTAATCACGACCCATCATTCGAGGATGAATGATCCCAAGGGGGAGATATTGTAATACCTCATACCTTTAAACCAGGTTACGTTCATGATTTGAGCCTTACAAGACCAGATGAGAAGTGTAGGACATAAATTAGTCTCAGTTCAGCAAAAATCCCATTTATTCAACCAGTTATACGGATCGTATATTATTATACGGACCGTATAGCCAGTCCGCGCTTCATAGGTGGGGAAAATTCAGTTTCCGCCACAGGTCTAAAATATTATATGGACCGTACTTGTGTCCATATAACATTATACGGACCATATATTCAGTCCGTGAAATTCTTTTGGGAAATTCCAGTTTTTGGAATTTTAATCATTTTCAAATACGATTAACTTTATACGGATCGTATAAGTTGACCGTATTATTTCTTGACTGAGTTAAGTATAAGTACGTCATGTTCACTTCTTTTTCCACTTTTCACATTTCCCAAGTCCTAGAACGAATGAGTTCTTCTCCCAACAATCCAAAAAATAAAGGTAAGTCAATCCAAGCCTTTCCAAATCAATTCTAACATGTGTTCTCACAATCTAACAATGAAATCATTGTTCTTAACATAGGGTTCTCAAATAAACCCATTTAAAGGACTCAAGACTTAAACCTTGGAATTCTTCTTCCAAAATTAGATTGTTAATACATGTTTGGAGCATTACAAAGTATGTAGAGCTACTATCTACGTGTGGGAACATCCTTGTTCTTCCTCACGCCACTTCTTCCATAAAATATAAGGTTATATGAAAACTAGGATTTTTAACCATGCTCATGATAACCCTAGGTCCATGTACCATCCTATACTAAAGGTTGAAGTATTAATCCATTATTGAGTTCTTGATATTTCATTATGATTTATTATGTTCTGTAATCCATGAAGACCCATATGTTGCTTTCCATGGGTTCTTACATGCAACTTATAATTTATTATGTTTATTTTCAAGAAAATACTCTACCTGCTTTACATATTTTCATGCAATAATACTATGAAGTGATATCCATGTAAATGCAAGTTATGATTTATGAAAAACCATGGGCTCAAGTTCCACCTATTTTCCATGTTCATGTTTTTGGGAGTTGCACATATGACCGAAAAGGGTTCAAGCAGCCTGAAACTACGCTAGCCATCGTAGGGTGACGATCGCTCCGCCTATGTTTAGGACGATTCCTTAATAATGATTGGATCCTTTCATGTTATATTTATATCTCATATCCCTGGCAAGGTATGAGAGCTCTGCTGGTAGGGTGCAAGCACCAGAACCATGTTGTCAGTTATATTTATGCTCTCCCTACTTATAATGTTTTACTCATGTTACATCTATATCTATGCATGTTCATGTTTAGGCTTCAGTTTCAGTTTTAGTTTTTATGACATTATTTCCATGTCCCATGTTCTGTCATTCAGTTGCTTTACATACAAATACATTCGTTGTGCTGACGTCCCTTTATTTGCTCGGGGGCCTGCATTTCACGATGCAAGTACAGATTTACAGGACGACGCATCTGCTCAGTAGGACGTGCTTGTATTAGCCTATTGGTGAGCCCCATCTCCTTCAGGTTTTAGTTAATCATTTATCCTATAGTAGTTATGCATTAAAGGTATGTTGGGGGGCTTGTCCCAGCAAGTATGATTTCTATTTCAGACTCATGATAGAGGTTTCATAGACTAGACTAGTCAGTTATGTTATGTTAGATATTCAGAGTTGTTTAGCCATCTTTGGCTCATTTATGTTATTTCCGCACTCACGTTTAAACAAGTATTTTTATTAGAGTATTATGACTTAATATGTTTTATAAAGGCTCATCATGCATTCACTTTATATTCCGCTTATGATATGCCTTATGGTGATTCAACAAGCCATGTGGTTCACTCGGTCACATGCAGTAAGACACCGAGTGTCGTGTCTCGCCCAGGCCATGGTTCAGTGCGTGACAAATAGTTAGACTTCCGCATTTGTTAATCATTTGCTTGACGTTTGGATGATTATTACTTTGTTTATATTCTTAATATGTCTAAAAATTGCTAGCTAATTGGTAATTGTTGGATGCTTGGTTAAGGGGATTGGTTGGCCCACTTGGTGAATTAGTGTGGGTACCACTCACGGCTGTTTCAGTAGTGACTGTTATTTTCGAACACTAACTGTCAAACCTCCAAATGAATTATGCAAACTCAAAAAGAGAAACAACCCAACACCTTGGCAATACAATATTATATTGGCTAGATACTGAAAAGAATAATACTTTTTGTATATTCTTGAAGATTTATAAAAAAATGTATATATTTACCTCTGAAGTTACTCAACCTCTCTACGACATTTTTTATGCCCATGGGAAATGCTCTGCAATTAAGCACCCAATACCTATAAACCAAAGTAAGAAAATAAGTTCAAGATTTTTCTGCAAGGTTAACTTATTATACGTACATAAATCTGTAAGCATCTCTTGCTATCAAACGCGACAAGAAAATTGCTAATGACAAATTCTACAACGATACTTAGTCACTTTTTTTTTTGTACATTTAGGCCTTGTGGGCCATTTTATTAATGAAAGCAAAATGGTCCAAAAGACCGGGCCACACAGAACAGCCCAGTCCATAAATGAGAAAAACAAATTAACGCGAAAAGCAACTAACAAACGGACAACAAACAAAATTTGGAACACCCTCAATTAGGCAACTAGGTCAGCAACCCCCAATTCATTTCCTCTCTCTATCCGCTGCCTCTCTCTAGAAATCTTGCCGTTCCGATGTGTATTCTGAGCAAGTGAGGATGATGATCGCCACTAATGGTGGTTTTGAGACTCCAGTAGTGGTTCTGACTCTCCTTTGTGTCGTCAAATCTCTCAATCACCTATTCTTATGCTCCAGGTAATGTATCTCTTTGCCTAATCTTCTATTTGCGGATTTTGTGTATTTTGAACTCTAATATGTATCTCCTTTTTTCATGAGCTGAAATGCTGAGCTGTATCTGTTTCCGTTGAGTATCTTTCATCAAAGATCTACTTGCAAGTTACTCGCAGGTACGAAATCTTCGATTTATCACTGTTAATGATTCTCCTTAGCTTGATATCTAGCTCCATGAAAGATTGGCAATTTACAGGACCAATATTTAATGCTATGTTTGCTAGAGCACCTGCCATCTTGTTTCCTTCTCGCATTATATGTGTGTATATGCACTGCTTTCCTGCTTCAAATGATTTAATGTCTTCTATGTATTTCACAATATTCCAAGGTGGTTTCCACTCTTTATTTAGAATCTTCTACATCATTAATGAATCTGTTTGAATGATTACCTTGTTCCTCTGTGTAAATTTGCACCATTTAATTGCTTCCCATATTGCTATTGCTTCTGCCTCTACATTGCTGATATGTCCCAATTCCTCTGGTTGACCATGAATGATATCCCCTTCCTCATTTCTAGCACAAAATCCATAAGGAAAAAAAGTGAAATTTTGAATTAAAATGGAGTATCAATCTACAAAATTGTAGTCCTTTTTAGCTAAAGGAAAAAAATTCCTAATAGTGTAACCTTAAATATTACATAAGAATTAATGTGAAAGAGTAACTAGAATGAGAATTATTACTTTAATTTTCCACACCTAAAACTAAGTAGACCAAAAAGTTCCCTATAAAGCAAAAATGACAGCCATAAGTCTAACTCAAAGCATGTGGAAAGGAAGCATGGAAATGCTTGAGAATAAGAACAAAACTGCTTATACAACATGAGATTTGGGCACTTTGTAAGACTTATATGTCTGATTCTTTCTGATGAGTTATGACATTTCATAGTTTTGATGATTTGACAAACATGCCAACGACCAGGTACTTGATCCGGTCCCCTGGGCACTGTACGTTACATGACAGCTGTAAAGCTGTGACACTGTTCCGACAGACAATACCACAGCAGCATAGCTGCATGCATGCTAAAAGAAAAAGACCATTGTATGTCTCTATCCAGGTCACATGCCACTCACATGATCCTCACACGCCTTCATTGGATCCATATATAAATAACATGTTGACATTTGTTGAACCTATCACTTGAAAACCTAGAAATCCAGATTTATACAAGTGCAACTGTCACGCCCCAAAACCCACCCTAGACGTGACCGGCATCCAACGTCATGAACAACATCGGAAGAACCTAAACGATACAATATTAACACTTGAACCCGCCAGGTTCAACATTCGCCTCCAACAGTTTATAAAGTAAATGTAACAAATCATGAATATATAAATTAAATCAGCGGAAGTCTTTATTCACCAAATACTTAGTCAAACGTAATAACGTGCCCGAGAGTTAATCAATAACTCAACAAATACCCACAAGAACGTATACTATGGAGATTCTAAGATAATGAGCAATGTCTAAATCATCGGGACGCAGCCCGAAACTAAAAGGCGAAGAGTAAAGATAGAATGGTGCTCCACGAACAATCATGTGGGCTCACCGAATAGTCTCGAAGCAGCAAGTTCTCTTAAGTCGTAGGCGTATCACAAGCCTGCTCCTCAATGATACCTAACATACCATAAAAAACAACAATGGTATGCCTGAGTACTGGGTACTCAGTGAGTGTCTCGGGGACAACAAATATTATAAAAATAAAATATAATAATACATAAAGAAATCAGTTTTGAACAGATGGCATAAAAACAGTCATTCCACTTTGTGATTCTTAATATCATTTGTTAAACAGTTTACAAAGCCATTAATCAATATAAAACAAGTATTCAACATGTGTATCTTAATAAGAATTATCAAAACCGATTATAAAGTCTTTTGTCAAGTTACAACTTTCAATTGTGGCTTTCAAATTGATCATGATTGTTAACAACAGTTCCATGAGAGATTACGAATATCACGCATGCCGATACAGGCCCAAGAATCAATCACATCGAGGGGATCACCGTAGGGTTTCCTTGTCACAACGCACCACACCGGATTATAAAATCCTCGGTGACCACTCATCCTCCCGAATGGCTAGGCATAAACACACCGGAATATGAAATCCTCGGTGACCACTCATCCTCCCGAATGGCTAGGCATAAACACTCCGGAATATGAGACCCTTGGTGACCACTCATCCTCCCGAATGGCTAGGCATAAACACACCGGAATATGAGACCCTCGGTGACCACTCATCCTCCCGAATGGCTAGGCATAAACACACCGGAATATGAGACCCTCGGTGACCACTCATCCTCCCGAATGGCTAGGCAAAACCACATCAACAGAGTTCATAGCATAAAAGCCGAATTACCATTCATCTCAAGGTAGTCACATCACCATTTACCATTTAAGGTTCGTTATGCCATATCGTAAAGATAAATCATTTCAAAGAATGTCTTGAAAACGTTTCACTTCTTTAAACCAGTTTCAATTTCCACAATTCGTAATAACATACTTTTATGAGTCAACAACCTTTCAAGTAACTAGTTAAATCACCCATCAAGAGAATTCCAATATCATTACCAATCGTTATCCTTCATTATTAAGCATCTCTTATAGAGGAAAACATTCATAATATCACATACATATATAGGGTTTGTTACAATCTAGGTTTAATGTGGGTTTGTCCCCTCACACACATTAACCACCATTTAGACAAGAATTGGAGTTCAAGAACCATGAAAAGAATTACTTTTCCTTTCATTTATTAAAGAATCTTCAATAAAATTAATACTTCCAACAATAGTTTCAAAAGAGATTTTATAAGAGACATACAAATCACAACCAAAAAGTTCGTAAAAACCGATAGAAAGAGTACGTTAGAAAGAGACATTCAAATTACCTTTATATTCAAAAAGGATTTTATTTTTAAAGATACATACATCCAAAAGAAGGTTTTAAACAGGGAGACATACCTTAATATGTTAAACAAGGTTTAACAATTCACTTTTCTAATGAAGAACACCCAAACCCTAGCTTGAATCACTTTGGGAATATTATGTTGCAACCCTTTTAGGGTTATTGAGGCTTGAGACTTGTTCTTCCTAACTCTAGGGTAATTTTTCGTGACTAGGGGTGTTAGGGAAATAAACCCCAAGCTTAAATATAACTTAAAACGCGTAAACCCGAATTTTTGACCCGAACCCGACCTGTTTCGCGATGGGTCTGCGATTCGGGGCCATCGCGATATGTTCTGCAGCTCAATTCTCAGACTTAGGCGATTGGCCCGCGATGCGGGGCCATCGCACACGCCCCCACGCGCCTGAGAAAGTGACGGGTGTCGGTTCTGCACAGTGTTCGGTAAAATAGACATACCTTCTTGTACATAACTTTTCTTGGGCTGGGCGACCTACCGTTTGAAAGCTATTTCAAAGATCTACAACTTTCATGAAGGAAGTTTTTCCAAATTCAGAACACATTTTCCTGAAAATCTCCCAGAAGACAGACCTACCAAATCTTAGGCGAATTGAAGAGGCCTTAAGAACTTCACTAGTTGGTTTGACTTCAAAACGACCATCTTCCCCCCGAATTCATCAAGAATGGTTTCATATAGATATAATATCATCTTAATACCAGATATTTACACATTCACACCTAGTTCAAGTTTACAGGGTGTTACATTATCCCCCCCTTAAGATCATTCGTCCTCGAATGAGGGTTACGACCTAAGATTTTCGCTAACCCTCCAACTTTCGAATTCTCACTAGTGCTTGTTTATGTGGTAAGATATCAAAAACAAAACTCATATAATGCTTTAACAATAACCATATGGTCCTCGCAGAGACTCCCACAACAACCAGACGAGCCTAAGCATGGAATAAGGGATTTACACCTATAGTCTTCCTCGAGATTTAACGATATTACTCTTTCAATCTATAGTGGGTTCACCTAGAACTACTAGCCTAGCCATTTCAATCTAGAATTGTATAACACTTGGTAAGCCAGTCTGTACCCATAATCACCTCAAAGTACTCTATTCCTATTTCCAACAAATCAGAAGTAGTCTCACGGTTCTTAACTACACCACGCAATATTATAGATCCTAGAAGTAATATCGAGGAACTAACTGTTTGGGTTCTCTACCATAGTCAAGGACAAAGCACAGAGTTTTATAATGAAGAGTCAAACTTTAATCGGTCAACGGATACGCCTTAAGAGAATATATAGTTACAATACCTGTGCCCACGTTATCAGGGTCTTCAGCCGCCTCTCTACGAGTCAAACCATAAAGTCGAGCTTGTCCCCCATTAGCGGTGTTAGCAACCGTTTTACCAACCCCATTACCACGAGCATTAGAAGTGTTGTTGACAATACCATCAGGTGAATTATTCCGCTGGCCAGAAGAGTTAGGCATTTCACGAAGCCACTTCTTACAATAATTCTTGATATGACCCCTTATAACACAATGGTGACAAATAGGATTGTTCCATCCAGATGCTTGTCGGTTACTACCGTTTGAATATCCATTTCGATTACCGTTCCACTGACTTTGTCCTCCAGATGGAACACCCCAATTAAACTGAGAAGTAGACTGCTGAGGTGCAGAATTACCTTTCTGTTGCCCTCCATCATACGAACCAGTGAAACCACCCGTAGATCGAGCCTTCTTACTTTGTTCCCTTTCAAGTATCTCTTCGCCCTTCCAATTCTCTTGTTGCTCAGCGAACCCTACCAAAGATGAAAAGGTACAAGTAGGAGACATAGCAACAGCAGCACATGCAGACTTGATACGTGGTACCAAGCCTTTCACAAAACGAGTCAACTTATGCTTTTCAGTCGGAATCAGGTATAAAGCATACTTTGACAGACGGGTGAATTCCAAACTATATTCGCGAACTGACTTGTTATCCTGCTCTAGCTTTTCAAACATTGTAGCCATAGAAATTCTTTCCTCATCAGACAAGAACCTTTCCATGAACGCCTCTTCAAATTCAGCCCATGTCGGAGCTGAAGCAGCGTCATCCCTCTCAGATTCCCACATCTCAAACCATACGTGCGCAACATCCTTCAACTGATAAGAAGCAAGCCTTACAGCTTCAGGATCCCGGGCATCCATTGCCCTCAACGCCTTGAAGGTCTCATCTAACTAGTGTTGGGGGTCATCTATCTCTCGTGACCCAAAGAACTCTGGTGACTTCAAGTCAAGGAATTGCTTAAGTCTGCCTCCACCATGAGGTCCCACTCCTCCACGCTGCTGCTGAGCCGCAACCGAAGCAGTCAACATTTGAATAGCCGTTTGCATAGTACCAATCTCAGGCACACCCGCAACAGGAACAGCAGGAGCAGGCGGTGCTGGGGGGTGGTGCTTGATTTCCAGCATCATTTCCATTACCAGCATTCGCGCCCCCAAGATTTCGGTTAACTTTTACGGTACGTCCTCGTTTACCATTTTTGGATCGCGTCAGAGTCATTTCTGCAAGGCATGAATTAACGGGCGAATTAGAATGAACCTAAAAAGGACTTTAAGCTCTACAACACAATCTAGAATCAAGAAGAATAGGAAACACCTATAAAAGTCCTGGGAGCTTCTCGGTCATGCAGGTGATCAGGCTGCACAAGGAAAACTCCACTAGACGCAGCTCCACAGACACCGACAATACTCCTAGGACGTATTTAAACCTAGGCTCTGATACCAAGCTTGTCACGCCCCAAAACCCACCCTAGACGTGACCGGCATCCGACATCATGAACAACATCGGAAGAACCTAAGCGATACAATAATAACACTTGAACCCGCCAGGTTCAACATTCGCCTCCAACAGTTTATAAAGTAAATGTAACAAATCATGAATATATAAATTAAATCAGCGGAAGTCTTTATTCACCAAATACATAGTCAAACGTAATAACGTGCCCGAGAGTTAATCAATAACTCAACAACTACCCACAAGATCGTATACTATGTAGCTTCTAAGATAATAAGCAATGTCTAAATCATCGGGACGCAGCCCGAAACTAAAAGACGAAGAGTAAAGATAGAATGGTGCCCCACGAACAATCATGTGGGCTCACCGAATAGTCTCGAAGCAGCAAGTTGTCTTAAGTCGTAGGCGTATCACGAACCTGATCCTCAATGATACCTAACATACCATCAAAAACAACAATGGTATGCCTGAGTACTGGGTACTCAGTGAGTGTCTCGGGGACAACAATTATTGTAAAAATAAAATATAATAATACATAAAGAAATCAGTTCTGAAAAGATGGCATAAAAACAGTCATTCCACTTTGTGATTCTTAATATCATTTGTTAAACAGTTTACAAAGCCATTAATCAATATAAAACAAGTATTCAACATGTGTATCTCAATAAGAATTATCAAAACTGATTATAAAGTCTTTTGTCAAGTTACAACTTTCAATTATGCCTTTCAAATTGATCATGATTGTCAACAACAGTTCCATGAGAGATTACGAATATCACGCATGCCGATACAGGCCCAAGAATCAATCACATCGAGGGGATCAGCATAGGGTTCACTTGTCATAGCGCACCACACCGGATTATAAAATCCTTGGTGACCACTCATCCTCCCGAATGGCTAGGCATAAACACACCGGAATATTAAATCCTCGGTGACCACTCATCCTCCCGAATGGCTAGGCATAAACACACCAGAATATGAGACCCTCGGTGACCACTCATCCTCCCGAATGGCTAGGCATAAACACAACAGAATATGAGACCCTCGGTGACCACTCATCCTCCCGAATGGCTAGGCATAAACACACCGGAATACGAGACCCTCGGTGACCACTCATCCTCCCGAATGGCTAGGCAAAACTACATCAACAAAGTTCATAGCATAAAAGCCGAATTACCATTCATCTCAAGGTAGTCGCATCACCATTTACCATTTAAGGTTCGTTATGCCATATCGTAAAGATAAATCATTTCAAAGAACGTCTTGAAAACGTTTCACTTCTTTAAACAAATTTCAATTTCCACAATTCGTAATAACATACTTTTATGAGTCAACAACCTTTCAAGTAACTAGTTAAATCACCCATCAAGAGAATTCCAATATCATTACCAATCGTTATCCTTCATTATTAAGCATCTCTTATAGAGGAAAACATTCATAATATCACATACATATATACGGTTTGTTGCAATCTAGGTTTAATGTGGGTTTGTCCCCTCACACACATTAACCACCATTTAGACATGAATTGGAGTTCAAGAACCATGAAAAGAATTACTTTTCCTTTCATTTATTAAAGAATCTTCAATAAAATTAATACTTCCAACAATAGTTTCAAAAGCGATTTTATAAGAGACATACAAATCACAACCAAAGAGTTCGTAAAAACCGATAGAAAGAGTATGTTCAAAAGAGACATACAAATTACCTTTATATTCAAAAAGGATTTTATTTTTAAAGAGACATACATCCAAAATAATGTTTTAAAAAGGGAGACATACCTTAATATGTTAAACAAGGTTTAACAATTCACTTTTCTAATGAAGAACACACAAACCCTAGCTTGAATCACTTTGGGAAGAATTATGTTGCAACCCTTTTAGGGTTCTTGAGGCTTGGGACTTGTTCTTCTTGACTTTAGGGTAATTTTTCGTGACTAGCGGTGTTAGGGAAATAAACCCCAAGCTTAAATATAACTTAAAACGCGTAAACCCGACCCGTTTCGTGTCGCGATATTTTCTGCAGCTCAATACTCAGACTTGCGCGATTGGCCCGCGATGTGGGGCCATCGCACGCGCCTGAAAAAGTGACGGGTGTCGTTTCTGTACAGAGTTCGGTAAAATGGACATAACTTCTTGTACGTAACTGTTCTTGGGCTGAGCGACCTACCGTTGGAAAGCTATTTCAAAGATCTACAACTTTTAGGAAGGAAGGTTTTCCAAATTCGCAACACATTTTCATGAAAATCGCCCAGAAGACAGACCTACCAAATCTTAGGCGAATTTAAGAGGCCTTAAGAACATGACTAGTTGGTTTGACTTCAAAACGACCATCTTCCCCCCGAATTCATTAAGAATGGTTTCATATAGATATAATATCATCTTAATACAAGATTTTTACACATTCACACCTAGTTCAAGTTTACGGGGTGTTACAGCAACCGCTATAGTTGTCTTGGTGCTTTCAAGAACAAAGCTAAGACAAGTCGAAGGACCAGATCCCAGCAATGGAAGATATTTTGAGCCCTAGAGTTGACTAATCTTTGTCTTTGTGATCTCTACATTGTAAACCTACACTTCTTCAAGAAGGGTTTTGTAGGTTTTTTTGTTTTTATTAAGCTTTTGTTGTAAACACTTGGCTAGAGTTAGTCATAGTGGTGTTAATGTTCAGCTAGAGTTAGTTGAATCAGTTTGATGCTTGACTAGATTTAGTCAAGAGTGTGCTTGCAATAGAGTTATTGTAAGGGGAGGTATTAGTGGTCTAATTCCTAGGTTGCAAAAGCTTGTAATCTAAAACATTGCTCAGTTTAGTGAAGTTTGAAATCCTACTAGGGTAGGTCATATTTTTGAATAACTTGAGCAAGGAGTTTTCCACATAAATATCTTGCCTTAGTTACTTTCTATCTTTATCTGTGAAAACAGTTCCGGGACCAGGTCCCATAAACTGTTTTGGTGGACTCATTGGTTCTATCAATTGGTATCAGAGTAGGTGCTTTCTAAAAGGTTAACACCTAGGAAGGATCTTCATCATCGCTAGTTTATCAAACCTAGAGAAAGGAGAATCTATCATAAGACCACCAAGATTCAATGGAGAATATTATGAATTGTGGAAGGCAAGAATACATGATTTTATCTTGGCTAAGGATCCAGAGTTATGGGACATCATCTGTGATGGCCTTCATGCTCTTATGAAGAATTTTGAGGCTGGTGTTGTGACAGATCCAAAAATAAAGGAGAAACATAGTGACGCTCACAGGGAAGCTATGCAAAAAGACCTCAAAGTTAAGAATATCCTTATTCATAGTATTGGATCAGAAGAGTACAATCTTATCAATTTTTCTAAAACTGCAAAGGAAATCTAGGAAGATGTGCAAAGTGCCTATGAAGGAACTAGTAGAACAAAGCGGTCCAAGATTGAAATGCACACTAAAAAGTATGAGCTCTTCAAGATGAAGGATGGTAAGTCTATTCATGATATTTCTACTAGATTCACCTCCATCGTTGCTGAGTTTCTTTCTCTTGGTGAAGACTTTGAAGAAAAGTCCCTAGTCCGTAAACTGTTGTGGGCACTGCCAATATCCTGGGAAATGAAAGTATGCACCATCTATGAATCTAAGGATTTGGCAGATCCGACCCTTGATGAGCTAATAAATGACCTCAAGATCTATGAGCTCAAAAGAAAATATGAGAAAAACAAGAAGCGAGGAAAGAAGAAGAAGAAGAAGAAGAAGAAGAAGAAGAAGAAGAAGAAGAAGAAGAAGAAGAAGAAGAAGAAGAAGAAGAAGAAGAAGAAGAAGAAGAAGAAGAAAGTCATCAAGGCTGATGATAGAAATGATTCAGGTAGTGACGAGTCTAAAATAACATATATCACTAAAGGGTTACTAAATATAGGAAGTTGCAGCAGAAATGTCAAAGAGGGAAAAGAGAAAAATCATGTCCCTGACGACAAGCTCAACTTAAAAATAATGCTGACACCTTGGTAAAGCAGGATTTGGCTATTTAGGAAGACTCCTCAGATGAATCTGGAAATGGTGAGGATGCAGGGGAGATATCCTTGATGGATACTAATAATGAAGCTTCAGGATATGACGTCATCTTTGCACTTGTTGTAAAATCTGAAGATGAGGATGACAAATAGGTAAATTTTCTTGATGTTCAGAGAAATCTGAAAAACTACTCTCAAAAGAAGTTAATATCTCTTGCAAATGTGTTGATTGATACCTATTATAGCATTGTAAATGAGAAAAACACTCTAAATGAGGAAGTTGATGTTTTAGAACAATCTAGAGATGATATGGCATTCACTATAGTGGATCTATGGGAACAAGTTGATGAAATATTTAGAGATAATGCTCTGTTAAATAGCCAAATGAACAAATGGATGAACACTCGATCTAAGAGAAAACAAGAAGTCAGTAAGATTCATCTTGAGATTGTCACGACCCAACCGGAGGGCCATGACGGGAACCCGGTGCTAACCCACCCGGGAACCTCTAGTCGTGCATTCACATTCGCATTTAGGCGAGCCACATATCTTAGTCATAATTTCAATCCATCATTAATGCTAATCTCATTGGATAACGATTCATTTATATCATCATCGACACAATGCCCACATCCATGTACACTAGCCAACGAGGCTATCAAAATAATGTACAAAATATAAGCCGACAAGGCTACAAGACATCTAACCATACACAACTGTCTACGATCCTCTAAGAAGAGTGTAACACATCATATAGGCGGGACAGGACCCCTCCATGCCCATAGGTATGTACACAAAAGAATAATGCCAAAAGTTGTAGTTCCGGATGAAATAGAGCTCCTCTATGTAGTCCTTGAATAAGATATCTATGGATCAAGTCTGTCTCCCTGTCCACCTGCGGGCATGACGCAACGTCCACAAACAAAAGGACGTCAATACGGATAATTTACTGAGTTTGTAAAGCATAATCAACATCATAATAGGAGCATAATAGACAACATAAGATGGGAAAATCAGGAGATAGTAGCCATCATCGTAATGACTTACTTGTCTTTCATAGGGACCTTCCATTTCTAATGCGTGCTCGTGTACATACATATATACGTATACATATATCCATATACGTATCCATAGCATAACAGACCATAAAGGTTCGTTGGTTTCACATACCCGGCCATGACGAGGCTCGGTGTCATTCATACCTAGCCTACCAAGGCTCAGCGTTATTCGTACCCAACTACAGTGGTGTGCGCGGGATAGATATCATACCTGGCCATGCAAGCTCGGTGCCCTTAGTAGTCATACTTTAATATATATATATATATATATATATATATATATATATATATACATAGAAGCACATACACATTCTCTTCATTATCATCGTCATCATCATTTTCATTATTTCCTTGCTTAGAGAATCAACTATCATAGGATGGGACCAATGGTATCATGAGATTTATCAAGATTCATGAGCCTTAGCGATTTTAGGAATGAAGTCATTTGGAAGACGCTATGGAACTCATATGAAGATATTTAGCAATGGGACCATGCCTTAATGAAAGAAGGGTTAGCCTTACATACCTCGTTGTCTTCTTAACTACTTAACGTTCCCCGTTGAAGCTTGAATAATTTACATTTAGAAGGATTCATACCATGGTTAAGCCTTAATGATACTCCTAAATTCAAACTAGAATAATTCATGACCTAATGAAAATTGGGCAGCATTTCCCCTATTTCGTCAACTTCCACCATATCACAAAACAACTCCAAACAACCATAATAACATCCATAATACACTCATAATATCATAATCAAGTGATCACACTTCATTAAGCCTTCAAAATTCATCCTTATGTTCAACTTATGCTGGCAACTTCATACCCATTTTAGCACATTTTCATATAATGCTTCCTCATCACCATTATTACCTTCCATAGCAATATTATATCCATATCATACTAAAAATCATAACTCAAGTTAGCTTACTACTCAAAAACATCATAAAAACTACATTTAGAACTCATCTTCTACTTTCTCTTTCTACCCAAGTTGTTCAACAAACAAACATTCTTGATAACATGTAATAAATATGAAAACTAACCTTTTACCTCATAAGAATGAGATTTTGATCATGCTATCAACATATATGAAAACCCTAGCTTCAATATCCAAAGAATTCTTGGAGTCTACTAACCCTAGCAAGACTTCTAACACATGGGTATCTTGATTCTTGCTTCTTGATATTTAATCTCCCTTGGATTTTGGCTTGGATTAGTTTATAGCGTCGAAGAGAGGGTTTTTAGAGAGCTTTTGGATCTGATTTGGTAAAATAAAATGTCCAAATGAAGTGGAATGAATTATATAAAGCAGAACTTAAAATCCCGTCGGGCAATTCTGCGCCCATTTTGACTGACCGTCAAAATTCCTACGGACCGTCAAAATGATCTGTAGAACTGCCCAGTCAAATATGGTTCACTGTAAACATTTTAAACTGGGCTGGTGCAACTTGACGGGCCGTCAAATGGTCCGTGAAATGTTTTTGCTCAGACAGTCTATCTTTAAACACCCACAACCTTTTACTTCGATGTCACACTGACGAACGATTTGTTGCATTGGAAACCAGACTCGATGAAATTCAATTTGGATAAAATAAACACACCAAAACTCCTCATATTCCAGGAGATATGCCTCCCCCAATTTGGACCAAAATCCTGTCCGAAAATTTTGCCATGTTTTCCCAAAATTCTGACAAACTCCATTCCTTAATTTACTTGTTCTTAAATCCTTCCATAGCTTATTTCATGGGCTTAAACCCCCATGACCATAATATGGAATAATATATAATCTCATATATCTTAAGGTAACTCCAGTTTCCACGATTAGGACAAGTAACACCTAACGAATCTCAACGGACGAAACCACAAGGTGTAACATTCTTCCCCTCTTAGGAACATTCGTCCTCGAATGATAAACTCTTGGGGATTCTACAAAAATTTCGCCAGAGTTTCTCCTGTAATATGGCACTACAATCCTGTCACAGCAACCCAAAATATATATCACCTGACAGGGCTACAAAAATAACATCAACAACCATGGCCACACACAACCAGGAAAACATTGAACAAAGCATCACATACCTGGGTGCAATGGCTTCTCTGCCTGAGTCTCCTCTGAAGGTGGAAATAAATGCGGGTACCTGAACTTCATGTCTTCTTCCGCTTCCTATGTCATTTGCTCTCTGTTATTATTTCTCAATAAGACTTTAACTCTACATCTTTGGTTCTGAGTATCCGTACTTGCCTATCTAGAATGGCAATGGGAACTTCTTCGTAGGATAATCGCTTAGTAAATTGCACATCGTCTACTGGTACAACTCTAGAAGGATCTCCAATGTACTTACGAAGCATCGATACATGGAAACCTGGATGGACTGACTCCAAACCCATAGGTAGGTCTAATTCATAAGCCACTTGGCCTACCTTAGGTACAATCTCATAAGGTCCAATGTACCGGGGACTAAGCTTGCCCTTTTTGCCAAATCTAATGACGCCCTTCATTGGCGACACCTTCAAGAATACCTAATCTTTCACTTGGAACTCTAAGTCTCTTCGACAATTATCCACATAGGATTTCTGAAGACTCTGAGTTGTTAATAATCGATCCTGTATAAGCTTGACTTTCTCTATAGCTTGATGGACCAAGTCTGGCCCTATCAATTTGGTCTCTCCTACTTCGAACCACCCAATTGGAGATCTACACTTTCGCCCATATAAAGCCTCATATGGGGCCATTTGGATGCTAGAATGATAACTATTGTTATAAGCAAATTCAATAAGTGGTAAGTGATCATCCCAACTAACTCTAAAATCCAATACACATGCCCGTAGCATATCCTCAAGAGTCTGAATGGTACGTTCAGCTTGCCCATCCGTCTGTGGGTGAAATGTCATGCTAAGGCTCACCTGAGTCCCCAAACCTTCTAGGAAAGACTTCCAAAAATTGGCTGTAAACTGAGTCCCTCTATCAGAGATAATAGAAACTGGAACACCATCAAGTCGCACTATCTCTTTAACATAAAGCTTTGCATAATCTTCTGTTACATATGTAGTTTTGACTGGTAAGAAATGAGCTGACTTCGTGAGTGTATCCACAATAACCCATATAGAATCATACTTACGTCGAGAACGGGGTAAGCCTGTAATGAAGTCTATGTTAATTACTTCCCATTTCCAAGTTGGAATTTCTATAGCTTGCAACAATCCGCCTAGCTTTTGGTGCTCAATTTTCACTTGCTGACTGTAAGGACATTGAGCTGCGAATTCCGCTATATCTTTCTTCATCCCATTCCACCAATATATAGATTTAAGATCATGATACATTTTCGTTGCTAATAAGTGAACAGAATAACGAGAGCAATGGGTTTTTCTCAATATTTTGTGGCGTAATCCTGCAATATCAGGAACACATAACCTGCCTCGGCATCGGAGAACTCCATCCCTAGAAATCTCAAAGGATGACTTCTCTTTCTGAGGGAGTGTATTTCTATAATGAATTATCATGGGATCTTCGTATTGACGCTCTTTCACTTCCACTACTAGTGACTAAACCGCTGCATTTTGAATGATAGCTCCCATACTACCTGAGTCCACTACTCGAACTCCTAGGCTAGCTAACTGCTGGAGCTCACGAGCCATCTCTCTTTTCTCTGGCTACACATCTCATAAAATTCCCATGGATCTACGGCTAGAGCATCAGCCACAACATTTGCTTTCCCGGGATGATACAGGATGTTAACATCATAGTCTTTCAACAATTCCAACCATCACCGTTGCCGTAAATTCAGTTCTTTCTGCTTTAAGATATACTGAAGGATCTTCTGATCTGTATAAATATCAACATGGATTTTATACCCCGTATTTTTGTACGTTGGATTACTCGTAAGCTAATGACATGAACTCAAGACAAGATTATTTTTGGGATATGAGACAAGGGCTTTTAATCCCCGATTTTTAATAAGTGCACGATGGCTTGTTGTCACGACCCAACCCCGTGGGCCATGACTAGTGCCCGACCTGGACACCCGTATACGTACCTGTTAGATATAGTCATAAAGAATCTAAGAACATTATGGAAACTTGTAAAGGAACTCCAAGGTTCATAACGACGTCATATATATATGTCCAGATAAACTGTCTCATGAGAAGTCACAACTGATCAAATCATAAAATGATCCGCAAGCCGACAAGGCTTCCATTACAGACGAACATACACAGAGCACAACGCATAGACACAGCTGAACAGAACTTATACACAACCAACACATATGTCTACAGACCTCTAACAGTATAGATAGCGAAATGTGACGGGACAGGGCCCCGCCGTACCCCTGGATAAACATATACATACATTTCATAGGATAGGTACCAAAGGTCTAGACTCCGGAACAACGGAGCTCTCCAAGACAGCTGAATAGAATTCCTATGCTGAAGGGTCACCTATCACGACCCAACCCCGTAGGCCATGACTAGTGCCTGGACGGACACTCGTACATACTTACTAACCAAAGTCTACTTGCGTTTAACACATTAAGGACTTTCGTGCATACTAAGCAACATATCACTTATATCGTTACATATAATACAACACATAAACCGATTAGGTTGTCATAGTATAGAGGAAAGCCGGACACAAACCATATAGTCATCACTGACCAAATACGACCCACGACCCACATACATGCCTACAGGCCTCTAACAAGACAACATAATCATATGACGGGACAGGGCCCCGCCGTACCCCCAAATAGTCATGTACACATAAATATATACAACAGAGAGATCTGTACCAAAACTAAGGGCTCCGGAACAAGGGAGCACTTCAACACCGCAGGATGCATGTCCTAAGCTGGCGGGTCACTGACGTGCGCGTCTGTACGTGCGGGCATGAAACGCAGCCCCCGAAGAAAGGGGGTCAGTACGGAATATGTAAGGCATGGAATACAGAAAATAGAAACATATCCGGAACAACGGTACAAAAAAGTAAGTACATTAATCAGAATACTAAGGTGCTTATTTCCCAAACGTACATCATGCTTACCGATGTCATATGTCAGAAAAAGTACCGAAAATGAGTGAATCATCTAGAGTACCAACATACTTACTTTCCAAACACAGATCATACGTGCTGACATCATATGTCTCCATATACATATACATATAACCGATCCATACGAATATGATAGTGCCGAGGAACGTACGGCCCGATCCATATATATATACATAACATATACTGCCGAGGAACGTTCGGCCCGATCCATATATATATACATAACATATACTGCTGAGGAACGTTCGGCCCGATCCATATATATATACATAACATATACTGCCGAGGAACGTTCGGCCCGATCCATATATATATACATAACATATACTGCCGAGGAACGTTCGGCCCGATCCATAAATATAATATATACTACCGAGGAACGTTCGGACCGATCCATAAATATATACATAACATATACTGCAGAGGAACGTTCGGCCCGATCCATAGATATAATATATACTGCCGAGGAACGTTCGTCCCGATCCATAAATATATACATATCCATAGTAATACTTCCTTTGAAAAACATATCTTGCTCATAGATATACAGAAAACCGAACATATCATGTTGCCGAGGCGTCGACTCCGATCCATATATAACATAACATGTTAGTGGCGAGTATAACATAGTGCATAAAATGACATAACCGGCCCGAGGCTCGGCGGATGATATAATAGTAGCACGCACGAGCGGAGTACTGAGAACCATATGAATGTAAATCAATTCTAAGGCTCGATGGACAAGTATACTCACCGGCCTCTGAAGGCTCAGAAACAAGTTTCAGATCAATCGGAGTTAGTATAAGAAAGTTAGGAGCGTTTGAAGTACAGAACCCTTTACGAACGTTTCAGAAGCTGTTTTTGGAGATCAAAGCAACAACCACGTCAAGAACCTTTCGGATATCGTTATGGATCAAATCAAATAGAGCTTTGGAACCATATGTACGTATCAGACTGTTTCAAAGACTCGATGGGATGATCAAATCTGCTATCATTTAGGAAAACCAAGACATTAATCACATCAATTATCTTTCAAATGCCATTCGGAACATATTAACCGAACTTTGGACATCATAGATAGGCATCAAAACCACATGAAACAACTTATGGAAATCAAGAACGTTAGCCATCCTAGTGGCTCTAAGAATAGGAGTTTCTTTGGAATCATATACATATCGTACGTTCGTTTCACCAAGATCATGCCAAAAGAAAAAGAGGTAAGCCTTACATACCTTGCCCGCTTTCTACGCAGATCCGAATTTGAGTCTTTGGCTCGCAAGATCTACAACAATATTCGTACATACCAAACATTAGCCATAAACACTTAAGAGTTCAATTCCAAACCAACACTTTTTCTACAGAAATTTCGGCAGCATTTCCCCTGTAAATACAACAACCCCGAGAATTCAACTCGGCCAAATATATCAACAACCATACCAACAATCATTTCAACAACACCAACAATCAATTTAAAACATATTCTAATCATTAGTAACTCGCACAACATTCAAAACGATCCAACCAAGCTCTAATCCACCCGAAACTCTACAATTGCAACAAAACTACAACGACGCATTTTCTTCTTTCAAATTTGTAAACTACAACATAAATTCATACTTTAGCAACTTCATTTTCACTACTACATAAAACCATATTAAAATCACATTAATTCTTACAACAAATTTCAATGCCGACTTGAACCATTAAACCTTCATTTACATCATAAAGGCCACAACAACACAACTAACATGCTAAATAAAATTAATTCATCTTTCCTTCACCAAACAACACCACACGGCCACCATTCTCCACACACACCCACACGGCCCACACACAATACATAATATTTCCATGATTTTCATTCTTCTCTACATACTACAACATACATAAACCTTCTATAACATATAAAAGTAGAGAAATTCTTACCTTCTTCCTCAGTTTTCCACTTGACTAGAATTCTTGGACTTGCCACAAAAGTAGTTTTTTTGCTCCAACCATTATACCACGTTATAGAGGACCTTTGAATTAGTGGAAATACTAGGAGAGTATATTTTTTTGGATCAAGATGGATGAAATCAATTTTTGTTTTCCTCTTCTTGTTCTTGGCCGAAAGGCCTTCTTTCTCTTGCTCTCAATTCTTTTTCTTGAAAGTTCTTGAAAATGAGGTGATAATGATATGGCCCTCTCTTTTTATTTCTTGAATTTAAATTCCCAAGTGGGCCTTGGCCCATACCTTGGCCGGCCACACTTGGGCTATTTTTTTTTTTTTGTTTTTTCCAAGCCCAATTATTTCATGTCTAGTTCTTGTAATTCATGAAACTATTTTCCAAATTTCCAGTTTTACCCTTAGCCTTCCTCAATATTTTCGCATCAATATTTTCATGAACGACTTGTGTGCTAAACCGAATCAAAATAAAATCTTGTCCTTGACTTCCCGCAATTTATCTCGAATTATCCGAATACGTAAAATGCGGGATATAACATCCTCCTCCCTTTAGAACATTCGTCCTCGAATGTTCAACTGGCCTTATGGGGTCTCATAATACTTCGGGGAGGTCTCTTTCTTTCCTGCAAAATTTCGCAAATGTCACAATTTCTATCCCCTTTTTACGTACTCGCTTTCTTTCCATTCCCGAACATCGTTGTGCTAGGACTTTCCAGCCTTAACTAGTGGTGGAACCAGTATCAGTCTACTTTGTAACATCGGTACTATATCTTTCGCTTTGTCTCTTGAATTCCGGTCAGTTAATGTCTTTCATATATCACAACACTGGCTGCTAGGGCCCACCTGCCGATCGGTACAGTCATAAATGGGATGTCATATGCGTACATTTACATTTACTACCATTTTGCTTACAGAACATTTCCAAGCGCTATTCAAACTTACTCCGATTCCAGAGCTGTGTTGTGCTTTCTCCCTTTTCACCAGTCTAGTCCGTTTCAGCCTACGCGACCTCTTTAAGGTTTCCAACTACTTCATATATTCTAATTCCCTTCAGATTACCCTACTTTCACATCTGTCTTTTATATCTACATTTATGGGAATTTTCGTATACTTCCCAGGGGGTCACCCATCCTAACATTTCCCTGGCCCTACCACGCTTAACCTCGATACTTTGATGAATTTCAGTGCATTAATGCTGGTATAATTGCACCCACTTCCCCGCACGACCTCTGTCACGTAATCTAGGGTAAGTCGGGGTCTTAACAACTTCCGAGAGGTTCTCGTAACATATCTCATTCCGATCTAGATAGAATCTTTTATTCTTATGACTATACAGTTATCGGGTTAGCCCTTTTTAAATTGTTAACATTCACTTTTCATCTGCACATGTGACTACCTCAGACAGCTCTATCAATTCGGGTTTTATCCCAGTTTTACTATCAACCAGGGGGGGACAATATATATGATAAAAATAAAGTCTGGATCTATCAATACATATACACTTCGGGAGTAGGTTAGTAATGTACCTGTAACCACATCTGGTGGCGCCTCCTGGTCCTGTCGGCTGGCCAACGCATATGTGCGGTTCGAAGGACCGCTAGAACTGGGAGCTCCGCCACGACCTCTACCGCGGCCTGCTGGTGTCGGCATACCCTGCCTCGTACGGCGCATAGCTACAGAAGGGGAAGATGAACCAGCAACTGACCCAGTAGGCTGAGCTGCACTAGCTGAACCATTCCTAAGCGGACAGTCCCTCATAAAATGGCCCTAACGGCCGCAAGTAAAACAAGCACCCGTAGAGCCCGAAGCCATGAAGCTCTGACCCGCTCCTGAATACTCTACACTATCTGGTCTCCTACCCGTAGACTGTGGTGGTGTACTCCGTGCTGACTGGGAAGGGTATCTGCTATACTGCTGCTGAGGCTGGCCGCCTTGAGGCTCCCCAAAATATCCAGCTAATCTAGCCCTCTTGGGCTGACCTCTATCATGATCTCTGTCGGGCTGACGCCCTTTGTGGCGATCCTCCATTCCTTGCGCATATGCCTACACCCGAGCAATATCCGTCCCGGACTGGGATGCCACCGCCATGCAGCTATCGATCAGATAATCATCCAACCCCATCACATACCGATGCACCCAATCAGTCATATCAGCTACAATGGTGGGTGCATATCTGGCTAGGGAGTCAAACTCTAGGCTATACTCTCAAACGCTTCTGTCCCCCTGTCTCAGCTGTAAAAATCTGTCAACCCTCGCTCGCCGCATCTCTAGAGGCAGAAAATGGCCAAGAAAGGCCTCTATAAACTCATCCCACACCGCAGGGGGGGCATCCTCACCCCTAGACAGTTCCCAGGACTTGTACCAATTAACAGCTATGTCACGTAATCGATATGAAGCCAGCTCGACAGACTCAGTCTCAGAAGCTTTGACTAACCTCAGCGTACGCTGCATCTGTCGAATAAAGTCCTGGGGATCCTCCTCGGGCTTCGACCCGTAGAACTCTGGGGGATTACAAGTCAAGAAATCACGAACCCTCCAGCTGTCACGTCTATCCACATCGTCACCCCCTAGCCCGCGTCTGCGAGCCTGCCCTGCTACTAGTCTAGTCAGCAACTGTACGGCCTCTCTCATTGCCCTATCGTCCGCCCCGGGCTGGGGAGCTAGAGGCTCGGGCGCTGGAGCCTCTGGAGCTACTGGTGGGGCCGCCGCTCGATCCATAGTGGCAGCGGCTGCTGCTCCAGGCTCCTCTGATGGTAATGGCGTAGCAGAGCCTGCTGACTAGGGCATAACCTCGGGTATAGTCTGGGCACGGGCCCTGGTAACTCTCTGGCCCTGGCTAGTCTCTCCAACTGCTACTGACTTTCCCTTCTGGGCAGCTGTCACTTTTCTCAGAGGCATCGCTGAAACATAACAATCTGTCAGAAAAGAGCCACCCTAATAGCACAGCTCTATCGCACGATCTAAGATCGAAAGAAAGGTGACATCCTAAATGTCATGTAGCCTCCTGTTTATAGATGTGGTGCACAACACACCGATAAACAAGACTCTACTAGACACGGCCTGTAGACATTCCGAGGATAAACCGCTCTGATACCACTTTTGTCACGACCCAACCCCGTAGGCCTTAACTAGTGCCCGAGATGGACACTCGAACATACTTACTAACCAAAGCCTACTTGCGTTTAACATATTAAGGACTTTCGTGCATACTAAGCAACATATCACTTATATCGTTACTTATAATACAACACATAAACCGATCAGGTTGTCATAGTATAGGGGAAAGCCGGACACAAACCATATAGTCATCACTGAACAAATACGACCCACGACCCACATACATGCCTACAAGCCTCTAACAAGACATCAGAATCATATGACGGGATAGGGCCCCGCCGTACCCCCAAATAGTCATGTACACATAAATATATACAACGGAGAGATCTGTACCAAAAGTAAGGGCTCCGGAACAAGGGAGCACTTCAACACCGCAGGATGAATGTCCTAAGCTGGCGGGTCACTCACGTGCGCGTCTGTACCTGCGGGCATGAAACGCAGCCCCCGAAGAAAGGGGCTCAGTACGGAATATGTACTGAGTATGTAAGGCATGGAATACAGAAAATAGAAACATATCTGGAACAACCGTACAAGAAAGTAAGTACATTAATCAGAATACTAAGGTGCTTATTTCCTAAACGTACATCATGCTTACTGATGTCATATGTCAGAAAGAGTATCGAAAATGAGTGAATCATCCAGAGTACAAACATACTTACTTTCCAAACACAGATCATACGTGCTGACACCATATGTCTCCATATACATATACATATAACCGATCCATACGAATATGATAGTGCCGAGGAACGTACGGCCCGATCCATATATATATACATAACATATACTGTCGAGGAACGTTCGGCCCGATCCATATATATATACATAACATATACTGCCGAGGAACGTTCGGCCCGATCCATATATATATACATAACATATACTGCCGAGGAACGTTCGGCCCGATCCATATATATATACAAAAAATATACTGCCGAGGAACGTTTGGCCCGATCCATATATATATACATAACATATACTGCCGAGGAACGTTCGATCTGATCCATAAATATATACATAACATATACTGCCGAGGAACGTTCGGCCCGATCCATAAATATAATATATACTGCCGAGGAACGTTTGGCCCGATCCATAAATATATACATATCCATAGTAATACTTCCTTTGAAAAACATATCTTGCTCATAGATATACAGAAAACCGAACATATCATGTTGCCGAGGCGTCGACTCCGATCCATATATAACATAACATGTTAGTGGCGAGTATAACATAATGCATAAAATGACATAACCGGCCCGAGGCTCGGCGGATGATATAATAATAGCACGCACGAGCGGAGTACTGAGAACCATATGAATGTAAATCAATTCTAAGGCTCGATGGACAAGTATACTCACCGGCCTCTGAAGGCTCAGAAACAAATTTCGGATCAATCGGAGTTAGTATAAGAAAGTTAGGAGCGTTTGAAGTACAGAACCCTTTACGAACGTTTCAGAAGCTGTTTTTGGAGATCAAAGCAACAACCACGTCAAGAACCTTTCGGATATCGTTATGGATCAAATCAAATAGAGCTTTGGAACCATATGTACGTATCAGACTGTTTCAAAGACTCGATGGGATGATCAAATCTGCTATCATTTAGGAAAACCAAGACATTAATCACATCAATTATCTTTCAAATGCCATTCGGAACATATTAACCGAACTTTGGACATCATAGATAGGCATCAAAACCACATGAAACAACTTATGGAAATCAAGAACGTTAGCCATCCTAGTGGCTCTAAGAATAGGAGTTTCTTTGGAATCATATACATATCGTACGTTCGTTTCACCAAGATCATGCCAAAAGAAAAAGAGGTAAGCCTTACATACCTTGCCCGCTTTCTACGCAGATCCGAATTTGAGTCTTTGGCTCGCAAGATCTACAACAATATTCGTACATACCAAACATTAGCCATAAACACTTAAGAGTTCAATTCCAAACCAACACTTTTTCTACAGAAATTTCGGCAGCATTTCCCCTGTAAATACAACAACCCCGAGAATTCAACTCGGCCAAATATATCAACAACCATACCAACAATCATTTCAACAACACCAACAATCAATTTAAAACATATTCTAATCATAAGTAACCCGCACAACATTCAAAACGATGCAACCAAGCTCTAATCCACCCAAAACTCTACAATTGCAACAAAACTACAACGACGCATTTTCTTCTTTCAAATTCGTAAACTACAACATAAATTCATACTTTAGCAACTTCATTCTCACAACTACATAAAACCATATTAAAATCACATTAATTCTTACAACAAATTTCAATGCCGACTTGAACCATTAAACCTTCATTTACATCATAAAGGCCACAACAACACAACTAACATGCTAAATAAAATTGATTCATCTTTCCTTCACCAAACAACACCACACGGCCACCATTCTCCACACACACCCACACGGCCCACACACAATACATAATATTTCCATGATTTTCATTCTTCTCTACATACTACAACATACATAAACCTTCTATAACATATAAAAGAAGAGAAATTCTTACCTTTTTCCTCAATTTTCCACTTGACTAGAATTCTTGGACTTGCCACAAAAGTAGTTTTCTTGCTCCAACAATTATACCACGTTAAAGAGAACCTTTGAATTAGTGGAAATACTAGGAGAGTATATTTTTTTGGATCAAGATGGATGAAATCAATTTTTGTTTTCCTCTTCTTGTTCTTGGCCGAAAGGCCTTCTTTCTCTTGCTCTCAATTCTTTTTCTTGAAAGTTCTTGAAAATGAGGTGATAATGATATGGCCCTCTCTTTTTATTTCTTGAATTTAAATTCCCAAGTGGGCCTTGGCCCATACCTTGGCCGGCCACACTTGGGCTATTTTTTTTTTTGTTTTTTCCAAGCCCAATTATTTCATGTCTAGTTCTTGTAATTCATGAAACTATTTTCCAAATTTCCAGTTCTGCCCTTAGCCTTCCTCAATATTTTCGCATCAATATTTTCATGAACAACTTGTGTGCTAAACCGAATCAAAATAAAATCTTTTCCTTGACTTCCCGCAATTTATCTCGAATTATCTGAATACGTAAAATGCGGGATATAACATCACCAAACCGACTAGCTGTACCTGCGGGCATGAAACGCAGCCCCCCGAAGAAAGGGGGTCAGTACGGAATATGTACTGAGTATATAAAGCATGAAATACAGTAAAGAGGATCACAACTGAAATAAGGAGTACAGAAAACAAGTACAATGTCCAGAGTACCCAAATACTCGCCTTTGAAACATAAATCATGCATGTCAATATCATATATCATATCCGGCCCATTATGGGACTCGGTGAACATGGTCGCCACCTCGTCTTTGGCGCCATAACACAGCATAACACCATAAACACATCATAACGCCATAACACAGCATAACTCCGTAACACAGCATAACTCCATAACACAGCATAACTCCATAACACAGCATAACACCATCATATATATATATATAATATTCTGGCCCTCTAGTGAGGGACTCGGTGAACAATGCAGTGAAACTGTGCACAATAACATACCCGACCCGGGACTCGGTGAAAGACATATTGAGACATGCACGAGTGGAGTGGTAAGAAACCATATGCAAACTAAAACATCTTCAAAGACTCAATGGAATAATCAAATCGAACTGTCTTTTGAAAATCAGGACAATAGCCATATCAAATACCTTTCGGATGTCACTGTGGATTATATCAGAATAGAACTTCTGAAATCATATATACGTATCAGGGTATATCAAAGACTCAATGGAATAATCAACAGGAACTATCTTTTGAAAATTAAGACAATAGTCAAATCAAACACCTTTCGAATGTCACTCGGAAACATATCAAGCATCCCTCGAATGTCATCATAAAGTATATCAAACAGCCTTAGGAATCATAGTCATATGTCAATATAGTGTGAAACATCTTATAGAAGTCTGGACATTTGTTATCATGGAGTTCCTAAGAATAGGAGCTTATATATCGACTTTTATCCAACGTACAGAAAACTGAAGAGGGAAGCTCAATCCCTTAAGAGTTCTAACATCAAGAAGTGAATAGGAATCATGAATCACACTCGAAACTTATGAATAGAATTACCCAAAAGCTCATATCATTCGTCACTTATATCTAAGACATGCCAAAAGAAAGAAGGGACAACTTTACATACCTGTTGACGACTAATCGCAAAACCGTTCGCTTCGTCGCCCCTTTAGCCTATTTAATATAAAAGTAACGCTATCGTTAGTACTATACTTTCTAGTTCGTAATACCGCAGCTCATCGCTTATAGACCTTATTCTTTAACTCATACTTCCTCATTTTAGGGTTTCTCATTAGTTAAGGACTTAACGAAAATCGGGCAGCATTTCCCCTATATACTCGCCTAACCCGAATTTCCAATTATTCTCCTGTTAACACAGAAATACCAACAATAGAGATATACATACAAAATTCTCACAATTCAGCCCATAACAATCCTAACAATCTAATAACCCTCTTTAATCCTTTTCAACCCACAATTTCGTATAACAACGATTTCATGCATTTTCTTAATTCCAATTTTGTCCAATCCAATTTTATTCCTTCCATTACAACACCATTAACATAATTACACCATAAAATAAGAAAATCCTACCAAATTTTTGTCGGAGGAATTTGTACGCTCAATTGCTCCAATTTTGCAATTTCTTCTTCTCCAACTTAATATCCAATGTTGCTATCACCTCCTTGAACTTGTAATTCACTTGGAAATTGATCAAACAAGCAACAAAAATTATTTTTCTCCTCCATCCATGGCTGGCCGAGAGCAGCCATGAAAATGTTCTTGCTTTTTTTTTTTCTAAGTTAATTGCTTTGATGTGAAAATGGATTATGATGAATGAATTGTTCATCAAAGTGAGAATTTATATGCAGCCCCTAAACATTCCACGTGCCCTTCATGGTGATTCATAATTTTTTTTTAAATCGGGTGGGGCCCACTTTTAATAATTAAATTAACTAATTTTAATAAATCATTATTCCTTACTTAATAATCTAATCACAATTAATTCCCTAATTTCAAATAATATTTTTAAACTAAATAACATTTATAAACAATTTATGCTCTAATTAAAATTGAAAATTAAAGGTTCCTATTTCGTACCCGAAAATCATCCCGTCTTTAACTTGAGTCGATTCTCTTGCGAATAACTCGACGTATAAAAATACGGGGTATAACATCCTTCCCCCCTTTAGAACATTCGTCCTTGAATGTTAAACTGGTCCTAAACTCCCAATACTTCCTCAAGTGTCCTCTTATTTAATTATGCCCTTTTACATACCTCTTCCATTTGTCGATTCGCTATAATTCACTGTAATGCAATCCAGATTTCTACATAGTCATTCCTGTAATATTTCCTCTTTCTGTTGCTTCTCGAGGTAATAATTCCACGTAATTGCCTTTTACTCTCCTCTTTACTTCACAGTCGGTTGTCAGTTGTATTTCGAGCTCTTCCGCTGAAGAGTTACTCTTTCTCTTGTCTGCATATTGTTTAGTTGTACTGTCACTGATTGATTTGGACTTGTATTCATAGTGCACTTAGCCACAACTCGACTCTTTCTTCTTCTACAGTTACTCCCTTAAGATGATGTATCGTTCACTTCACTTTACCTTTTAATCTTAAAAAAAATCTTGTAACACGCAGACATCCCTCATCGATTTATTAGACTTTACAATTCTTGGAATATTTCATACCTCCGGTAACTTGTAGACCCTTCACAGACTCTACGAATAAAACGACATTTCCCAGGGTGTAACATTATTTTACTCCCATAACCTTGCTTTGTCCTGCTGTTACAGTCCGTATTCTAAAATCTTCTGCATCATGTATCACTTCTCGACTTTCTCTTAAAAATATTTCTAACTGTGATTTTGTTTTTAGCTCTTAATCTCGATCTTTAGAGTTTGTTATCAAGTAGCACTGAAGTTTCCCCATATAATAACTTTACACAGCTGCCCTGTGCTCTGACTTTTATTAACTGGTATAATTCCGAAAGAATTTCGCTTGATTTGACATATAAATTCACTGTCACCCAGTAACCAGTGACCCGCTTGTTCTGATCGTCTCGGTTAAACCATTTCACAACTTTCCTTAATCTAACTTGTAACATTTTAGGCATATTGTCTCGGGTCGTTTCTTTATCTTTACTTCAAACTCTTCTATTGCCCCTTTACTTAAATTTGCTCTTAGTTCTCCTATCACTCATCATATTGCAATCTTTACAAGGGTATGTGTAGGTTCTTAAATCAACCCGAGAAATACCTTAGCATCGTCTCACTAGTCTTCATGCTTTACCTTGCATTCTCCTCTTATATCTTACAATTGGGATCGGGGTAAATCCTTGGCTCAACCATGGTCATGTCCTATTTTCCCTCAGTACCAATTCTATCTCGGTAATTTGGCTCAAACCACCTTACACCTTTTCTTAAGGTATCCAAAATATCACAATCATGTTGTTAGTACTGAATCCTTATTCTTCTTATCAAGTACTTACTTGGTCTCATCCTTAGCATACAATTATTCGTAGGTTGCATAACTATTCTTGTACAATTTGTACAAAGTATATCCAATCTTAGTCATAGGTCTTCCTTTTCCTGGTTCATCCCGTTTTGCATATCTTATTTTGTACTAAGACTCAGTTGCGGTCTATCTTGTCACGCTCCTTTCCCTTCCTTTATTCGCCATTTTATTTTCTCATATCCTACTATAGGAGGTTTTCTATCCTTTCTCCTTTGCTACTTATATGTCACAATATCATTGGCCAATAACTCTGTTGCCCACGTCTTAACTTCTAATCCAGTATAGCCTTGCTACCCCTTATAATATCTTTTAAGTTACTCGTTACCATTCTCTTGTCGTATTCTTCCTTTTTATAAGCATCCACCTTCTGATGTCATATTATCCAAGGTCTTTACCAATAATTCTCAACACTATCTCAAATACCATCTTGACTTCTATCCGTTTATTGTTGGCTTTCAAATCATACTAACTTGTCTCAGCAAGGGATCTCACTTGAAGTTAAAATATCCACATTAAATGTGTTACAGTGTCGGTTGTTTTCATCTTACACTTGCATCTCTCTCATCCGCTTCCCCCCTTTAGGGTGTACCCACATCATTATCTATTTATATTCTATTCTATGTCCCCATCTCCCATTTCCAAATTCATATTATTCTTTTCCAATACAGTTGGTATACTGCACCATATCTATGTCTTCCTTTATATCATCTATAACTTAGATCACCCATGTATGAAACTCCAACACAATCACGAGGCGATGAGAACTCTCGATATATAGTACAAAATCTTATCTGATGGTTGGTACCCGAGTAATGTAATTAATGTAGCAATTTATCCGAAGCCACATTCCATTAATTCCAATCAGTAATTAGCTAGTGCTTATAGTCGTTTCAAATTCTCAATTAAGTAGCACTTATATTCCGGTGATAAGTGTCCAAAATTCTCTTGTAGTATTATCTTTATCTCAACAAATATCATCTGTTTCCTCTAATAAGTTCACAATACGTCAGTTGCTTCGCAAATCCACAATCCTTGTCCTTTAAGGATTTCACTATTTCCGAGGTGAAGTCACATACACGCAATACTCTTTTATGCCTCATGCTCTTTCGCCCTTGTTGTATACCCAACGCTAACTTCTAAATTACTCAAATCATATCAAATTCGTCTTAATAGTGGTCTTGTTTTATCACCTTCTCGTCGTACTACACTTTAAGTTCGTAGCTATATATTTCCCTTTTATCCTATACTCATACTCAATTAATTGCGTCTGTCTTGGGTGCTTCCTTTAGTATTCCTTTCATTTCTCCAGTCTATGTCCATCTTTTATTTTGTGCACGAGGAATCTCTTGCTACTCCTGTATCCTTCGGGAAACACTACTCCTACATAATCCCTTTCTGACCATCATCTTTGCCTTGAGGTATGAAATAAACTTACCCCTCGGCGATGCTGTATTTCCCATCCACTCTATAATTGGCCCTCTTGGGAACTGACATCGAACTATCTTGTTCCTACAATCAACGTTAGCATAACCAGAAGCTAACCAATCCATACCCATAATAACATCAAAATCAGTCATATCTAGCTCTATCAGATCTACCTTGGTGCAACGACTATATATAATCACCGAACAATCTCTATATAACTGCCTTGCTATAACAGAATCTCCTACCAGTGTAGCTATCTCAAATGGTTCTGCCAATTCAGGTTTTATCCCAATTCTACTAGCAACAAAGGGCGAAATATACGATAAGGTGGAGCCTGGGTCTATCAATGCATATACGTCTCGAGAGAAAATCGATAGTATACCTGTCACCACATTTGGTGACGCCTCCTGATCCTATCTACTAGCCAAAGCATATATGCGGTTCGAAGAACCGCTAGAATTGGAAGCTCCGCCACGACCTCTACCACGGCCTGCTGGTACCTGAACACCCTGCCCCATAGGGTGCATAGCCACAGAAGAAGATGAACCAGCAACTGATCCCGTAGGCTGAGCCATACCACCTGAACCGCCCCTATATGGACACTTTCTCATAAGATGGCATTGACGGCCGCAAGAAAAACAAGCACCTGCAGCATGATAACATTCCCAAAAATGATGCTTACCACACCGAGAACACCGAGGCAAAGGTGGCCTCGACTGACTCAACCCCCTACTCAACTGCGAACCCGAAGTCCTGGAGCTCTGACCGGCTCCTGAATACCCTGTGCTGTCGAACCTTCTACCTGTGAACTATGGAGGTGCACTCTGTGCCGGCTGGGACGGATATCTAATATGCTGCTGAGGCGCCCGCCTCGAAACTCGCCAGGATAGCCAGCCGATCTGGCCCGCTTATGCTGGCCTCTATCATGATCTCTATCTGGCTGGCGTCCTCTGTGTCAATCCTCTACCCCCTGTGCATATGCCTGTACCCGAGCAATATCCGTACCTGGCTGAAGAGCCACCGCCATACAACCATCAATCAAATAACGATCCAGCCCCATCACATAGCGATGCACTCTATCAGCCATATCAGCTACAATAGTAGGTGCATATCTAGCCAATGAACAAATTCAAGACTGTACTCTCGAACGCTCCTGCCATTCTGCCTCAGCTGTAGGAATCTATCAACTCTAGCTCGTCCCATCTCTGGAGGCAGAAAGTGGCCAAGGAAGGCCTCCACAAACTCATCCCATACTGCTAGAGGAGCATCCTCGCCCCTAGACAACTCCCACGACTCATACCAATTGACAGCTACATCCCGCAATCGATACGAATCTAACTCAACAGACTCGGTCTCAGAAGCCTTAATTATCCTTAACGTATGCTGCATCTGCCGAACGAACTCCGGCGGGTCATCCTCGGGCTTTGACCCAAACAAATCTGGAGGATTACAACTTAGGAAGTCACGGGTTCTCAAACTGTCATGTCTATCCGTCTGGTCAGCCCCTAGTCCATGCCTGCGAGCCTGTCCTACCACTAATCTGGTGAGCAACTGAACTGCATCTCTCATGGCTCTATCCTCCACCCCTGGCTGAGGAGCTGGAGGCTCAGGTGCTGGAACCTCAGGAGCTGGCGGTGGAGTCGCCCCCTGACCCGGAGCTGTCGCTGCCCTAGGTTCCTCTGGAAGTGGCGGTGTAGCAGAACTCGCGGACTGGAACACAATCTCAGGCATAAATTGGGCACGAGCTCTAGTAACCCTCTGAGTCTGTCTAGTATCCCCTGCTACTGATTTGCCCTTCTGGGTAGCTGTCGCTTTCTTTGGAGGCATAGCTGTAAACATAATAGTCTGTTAGGAAGGGATTATCCTGATAATATAGCTCTATCACACGATCTAGGATAAGAAGGAAAGATGACATCCTAAATGCCCTGTATCTTCCTGTTTATAGATGTGGTGCACAACACACCGATAAACAAGACTCTACTAGACACGGTCTGTAGACACTCCGAGGAGGAACTGCTCTGATACCACTTTTGTCACGACCCAACCCCGTGGGCCATAACTAGTGCCCGACCTGGACACCTGTATACGTACCTGTTAGATATAGTCATACATAATCTAAGAACATTATGGAAACTTGTAAAGGAACTCCAAGGTTCATAACGTCGTCATATATATATGTCCAGATAAACTGTCTCCTGAGGAGTCACAACAGATCAAATCATAAGATGATCCGCAAGCCGACAAGGCTGCCACTACACATCAATATCATGTCATATGCTAGCCGATAAGGCTGCCATTTCAAACGAACATACATAGAGCACAACGCATAGACACAGCTGAACAGAACTTATACACAACCCACACATATGTCTACAAACCTCTAAAAGTATCAATAGCGAAATGTGACGGGACTGGGCCCTGCCGTACCCCTGGATAAACACATACATACATTTCATAGGATCTGTACCAAAGGTCAAGACTCCGGAACAACGGAGCTCTCCAAGATAGCTGAATAGAAGTCCTATGCTGAATGGTCACCAAACCGACTATCTGTACCTGCGGGCATGAACGCAGCCCCCCGAAGAAACGGGGTCAGTACGGAATACGTACTGAGTATATAAAGCATGAAATACAGTAAAGAGGATCACAACTAAAATAAGGAGTACAGAAAATAAGTACAATGTCCAGAGTACCAAAACACTCGCCTTTGAAACATAAATCATGCATGTCAATATCATATATCATATCCGGCCCATTATGGGACTCGGTGAACATGGTCGCCACCCCGTCTTTGGCGCCATAACACAGCATAACACCATAAACACATCATAACGCCATAACACAGCATAACTCCGTAACACAGCATAACTCCATAACACGGCATAACTCCATAACACAGCATAACTCCATAACACAGCATAACACCATCATATATATATATATATATATATATATATATATATATATATATATATATATATAATATTCCGGCCCTATAGTGAGTGACTCGGTGAACAATGCAGTGGAACTGTGCACGATAACATACCCGGCCCAGGACTCGGTGAAAGACATATTGAGGCATGCACGAGTGGAGTAGTGAGCAACCATATGCAAACTAAAACATCTTCAAAGACTCAATAGAATAATCAAATCGAACTGTCATTTGAAAATCAGGACAATAGCCATATCAAATACCTTTCGGATGTCACTGTGGATTATATTAGAATAGAACTTCTGAAATCATATATACGTATCAGGGTATATCAAAGACTCAATGGAATAATCAACAGGAACTATCATTTGAAAATTAAGACAATAGTCAAATCAAACACCTTTCGAATGTCACTCGGAAACATATCAAGCATCCCTCGAATGTCATCATAAAGTATATCAAAGAGCCTTAGGAATCATAGTCATATGTCAATATAGTGTGAAACATCTTATAGAAGTCTGAACATTTGTTATCATGGAGTTCCTAAGAATAGGAGCTTATATATCGACTGTTATCCAACGTACAGAAAACCGAAGAGGGAAGCTCAATCCCTTAAGAATTCTAACATCAAGAAGTGAATAGGAATCATGAATCACACTCGAAACTTATGAATAGAATTACCCAAAAGCTCATATCATTCGTCACTTATATCTAAGACATGCCAAAAGAAAGAAGGGACAACTTTACATACCTGTTGACGACTAATCGCAAAATCGTTCGCTTCGTCGCCCCTTTAGCCTATTTAATATAAAAGTAACGCTATCGTTAGTACTATACTTTCTAGTTCGTAATTCCGCAGCTCATCGCTTATAGAACTTATTCTTTAACTCATACTTCCTCGTTTTAGGGTTTCTCATTAGTTAAGGACTTAACGAAAATCGGGCAACATTTCCCCTATATATTCGCCTAACCCGAATTTCCAATTATTCTCCTGTTAACACAAAAATACCAACAAAAGAGATATATATACAAAATTCTCACAATTCAGCCCATATAAATCCTAACAATCCAATAACCCTGTTTAATCCTTTTCAACCCACAATTTCGTATAACAACGATTTCATGCATTTTCTTAATTCCAATTTCGTCCAATTCAATTTTAATCCTTCCATTACAACACCATTAACATAATTACACCATAAAATAAGAAAATCTTAACAAATTTTTGTCGGAGGAATTTGTACGCTCAATTGCTCCAATTTTGCAATTTCTTCTTCTCCAACTTAATATCCAATGTTGCTATCACCTCCTTGAACTTGTAATTCACTTGGAAATTGATCAAACAAGCAACAAAAATTATTTTTCTCCTCCATCCATGGCTGGCCGAGAGCAGCCATGGAAATGTTCTTGCTTTTTTTTTCTAAGTTAATTGCTTTGATGTGAAAATGGATTATGATGAATGAATTGTTCATCAAAGTGAGAATTTATATGTAGCCCCTAAACATTCCACGTTCCCTTCATGGTGAGTCATCATTTTTTTAAAATCGGGTGGGGCCCACTTTTAATAATTAAATTAACTAATTTTAATAAATTATTAATCCTTACTTAATAATCTAATCACAATTAATTCCCTAATTTCCAATAATATATTTACACTAAATAAAATTTATAAACAATTTATGGTCTAATTAAAATTGAAAATTAAAGGTTCCTATTTCGTACCCGAAAATCATCCCGTCTTTAACTTGAGTCGATTCTCTTGCGAATAACTCGACGTATAAACATACGGGGTATCACACTTGTAAAATTCAATTGGTAAAGAAATATTAATAGAGATTAGGGATTAACTAACCATGATTAGATTATTAAGCGTGGATTAATGATTAATTAAGTTAATTACACCTTGAGTGGGCCCCACCCGATTTACTAATTAAAAAAATAAATAATAAAACATGGGCATGTTAGTGGGACACGTGCCCTATGGATGGGCTGCCTATAAATAGGAAATGTGATGACTAATATTATGTTCTTCTCCACAAAGTCATCAAATTAAGTTAGAACTTGAGCAACCATGGCTGCCACTGTTCACGGCCAGCCATGGATATAAAACAAAATCTCTAGATTAAATCTCCAAGGTGATTTAAGCGTTCAAGTGGGCAGCAACACAAGGTGTTGAATCGAGGAAGAGGAAATAGTACAATTGGTGCAAGGGAGTGTAGAATCCGCTCCAATTAAATTAAGGTAAGACCTTCTCTTTTTATGGTATAATTGGATTAGATGACATTGTAATTGAGAGATTAATTCTCATTAAGTAGGATTGAATGCAAGAAATTATATATGTTAACATTAAGGTTCCGTTTGGACCGTGTTGGTGTTGTTTTAATTTAGAAATGATGGATTAATTTTAATTAGTGTTTTTATTGTTTTCATTGATTACATAATGAAAATGGAAGAATTTGGTATTTTAAGTGGAAGTTGTATTTGTTTTATGGGCTGTTAGGGGCGTGTTGTGGTTCTTGTTTGAATTGGAGGATTAAGTGTAGTTGATATTATGCGTTGTGTGGTTGTAATGGTTGAACTATTATAAAGTCGTTTCGATAAAGTGTTATGGCCATATATTATTAAGTGTAACTCGAATATGTCGTAGCCGTCATGTTATCGGTTATTGAATATTGTGATGTGTGAACTGATTGGAATGTTATGCGGGCAATTCGGAGTATTATTGAATTATGTCGTAGCTAGTATTGATATAGTATTTGAACGTGTGGTTGTTGATGTTGACTTGGTCGTTTATTAGTTGGCTTGAAAGGGAGGGAAGTGAACAATATAAGGGAAAAGCCGCCCAATCGTCTAGAAATAAGCTACTAACGTTGAAGTACGTTTTATGCCTTTCCATAGCTTAACCATAGTCTTAACGTTTTAATATAGGTTGAGACACTTCGGGAAGCGTATACGTATTGTATCGCGGATAAGCGTTAAAGGTATGTAAAGCTAACCCTTCCTTCTTTTTGGCATGATCTTTATAAAACAAACAGACGACGTATATATGACTCCAAAGAAGCTCCTATACTTAGAGCCACTAGGATGGCTAATGTTCTTGATTTCCAGAAGCTATTTCATGGTGTCTCGATACGTGTCTATGATTCCAGAAGTTCTATTTTGATATAATCCATTGTGACATTCGAAGGGTACTTGATATGATTATTGTCTTGATTTTCAAATGATAGTTCATCTTGATTATTCTATCGAGTCTTAGATATGACTTAGTTTGCATATGGTTGCTCACTACTCTGCTCGTGCATGCATCAATATATCTTTCACCGAGTCCCGGGCCGGGTATGTTTTCGTGCATAGTTTCACTGCATTGTTCACCGAGTCTCTCACTAGAGGGCCGGGTACGGTATATATATATATATGATATAATAATGTGATGATATGATGATGTGATTATGGCGCCAAGGATGACTTTATTCAGCGAGTCCCATAATGGGCCGGGTATGATATATGAAATATGTTATATGATATTGATATGCATCATTTACATTTCATAAGGCAAATGTATTGGTATTTGAATGTCATATTTGTCTTCTGTGACCTCTATTTCAGTTATGATCCTCTTTACTATATCACATGCTTTATATACTCAGTACATATTCCGTACTGATCCCCTTTCTTCGGGGGGCTGCGTTTCATGCCCGCAGGTACAGATACTCGATTTGGGGATCCCTCGGCTTAGGACTTCTACTCAGATGTCTTGGAGAGCTCCATTGTTCCGGAGCCTAGACTTTTGGTACAGACCGTTTGATGTGTATATATGTCTATCCAGGGGTACGGCGGGGCCCTGTCCCGTCATATTTCACTATCGATACTCTTAGAGGTCTATAGACATATGTGTGGGTTGTGTATAAGTATTGTTCAACTATGTCTATATGGCTTACGTATGGTATTGACATGTTGTGACAGCCTTGTCGGCTTACGTATGGTATTGATATGTTGTGACAGCCTTGTCGGCTTGTGTATCATATTGACATGTAGTGGCAGCCTTGTCGGCTTGTGTATCATATTGACATGTAGTGGCAGCTCTGTCGGCTTGCGTATCATATTATATTTTGATTAGTTGTGACTCCTCAAGAGACAGGTTATCTGGATACCTATATATGATGACGTGATGAACCTTTGAGGTTCTTTTGCAAAGTTTTCAAATTGTTATTAATAATCAGTTTGTCTATATTTAACAGGTACGTATACGAGTGTCCAGCTCGGATACTAGTCATGGCCCACGGGGTTGGGTCGTGAAAATGGACGTCGTACAAATAATGTCTCCAAATCTTCAATGCATGAATTACTGCAGCCAATTCAAGATTATGGGTCGGATAATTTTTACTCATGTTTCCGTAACTGCCTTGAAGCATACGCAATCACCTTGCCATGTTGCATCAACACACGGCCTAGCCCAATGCTTGAAGCATCACAGTACACAACATAACCTTCCAATCCCGCTGGAAGTGTCAGGATTGGGGAAGAAGTTAATCTATCCTTTAGCTCTTGGAAACTACGTTCACAAGCATCTATCCATTGAAACTGAGCTGATTTCTGGGTCAGCTTCATGAGTGGTGCAGAAATAGAAGAAAAACCTTCTACAAATCTTCTGTAATAACCTGCTAAGCCCAGAAAACTACAGACCTCCATTGGTGTTGTGGGCCTTTGCCAAGTCTTCACCGCCTCAATCTTTTGGGTATTTACCCGAATACCATTGGCTGAAATAATATGCCCCAAAAAGGTCACTGAGTTCAAAAAAAATTCACACTTGGAAAATTTGGCAAATAACTCTCGAGTTTGAAGAACTCTAAGAATGGTACGCAAATGATCTGCATGTTCTACCTCGGATCTAGAATATACCAAGATATCGTCGATGAACACAATCACAAATAAATCTAAGAAGGGCCTAAACACATTGTTCATCAAATCCATAAATACTGCCGGTGCATTAGTTAGCCCGAATGACATTACCCGAAACTCAAAATGGCTGTATCTGGTTCTAAAGGCTGTCTTAAGAATATCTTTCTCCCTAACTCGCAATTGATGATACCTGGATCACAAATCTATGTTTAAAAACCATTTGGCGCCTTGCAATTGGTCAAATAAATCATTAATCCTCGGAAACGGATATTTATTCTTGATTGTCACCTTATTTAGCTGTCGATAGTCAATGCACATTCGCAACGAGCCATCTTTCTTTCGCACAAACAACACGGGTGCTCCCCAGGGGGAAGAACTAGGCCTAATAAAACCTGTTTCATGTAAGTCCTTGAATTGCTCCTTCAACTCCTTTAACTCCGCGGGAACCATCCTGTAAGGAGGAATGGATATGGGTTTTGTGTCCGGTAGCACATCAATCGAAAAATCAATCTTTCGTTCGGGAGGGAGACCTGGAAGCTCTTCCGGGAATACATCCGGAAACTCATTAACCACGGGGACAGACTGAAAAGTTGGCGATTCAGCTTCTACATCATAAACCCGGACTAGATGATAAATACAACCTTTGGCGATCATTTTGATTGCCTTGAGATAGGAAATAAACCAACCTTTCGGGGACGCAGTGTTTCCTTTCCAATCTAAAACTGGTTCTCCCGAAAACTGGAAGCGAACCATTTTCATTCTACAATAAACATTGGCATAGCAAGAAGCCAACCAATCCATGCCCATGATAACATCAGAGTCCACCATTTTTAACTCATGTAAATCAACCATAGTACGATGGTCACAAATCACAATCACACAATTTCTATGTACTCGACCAGCTATTACCGGTTCACCAACGAGAGTAGATTCCTCAAAAGGTTTGATCGACTTCGGTTTGACCCCAAACTGACCTGCAATATATGGAGTAACATATGACAATGTGGAGCCCAGATCTATCGAAGCATATACATCATGAGAAAATATCGTTAATATACCTGTGACGATATCAGGGGAAGACTCAAGATCCTGGCATCCAGGCAAAGAATAAATACGGTGCTGAGGACCACTAGAACTAGGAGCTCTCCCTCTACCTCTACCATTGTCACGACCCAACCCCGTGGGCCGCGACTGGTATCCTAACTGGATACCCGTACGTACTTACCTAATAGATGTGGCGTACCAAACAGCTAATTCATTTTAGATGTACACGGATTCAAACCAACATAATTACAGCGCGCGAAATTACATAATCACATGAACATACTTATACTTACACATAAGCCGTTGAGGCTATCATGGCAGACAGAGTCACAAACACGTACGTACCTACCTGGACAGTGACAACCCATAACCCACATACATGTCTACAGGCCTCTAACGGACATAACAGAATTAGATGACGAGACAGGGCCCCGCCGTACCCCAAGTTACAATATATACAGAAGAAGTAAATAACAGAAGATATATACCAAAAGTACACGCTCCGGGTCAAAGGAGCACTCCAAACAGCAGAATAGAAGTCCTAAACTGGTGGCGTATTGCGCGGTGCGTCTGTACCTGCGGGCATGTAGCGCAGCCCCCGAAGAACAGGGAGTCAGTACGAAAAATGTACCGAGTATGTAAAGCGGAAATGTAACAAATATAATCATAGTCCGAACCAGAAGTACAGAAATATAGCGGACAGGATCGAACCCGAAGCTGAAACAGAAATACAGAGTACACGGACAGAACCACAATATGTATCATAAGTACGGGGTGTAGCCGACAGAGTCATGATATGAATTGGAGGTACAGAAGTGTAACATACTGAATCATAGTCCGAGTCAGACATACAGAAGTGAAGCTGACAGAATCATTATCCGAATCAGATTTCCAGAAGTGTAACAGACAGAGCCAAAATCCAATTCAGACTTACAAAAGTGTAACAGACAGAGTCATGCATGTAGAATCATAAGCATATACAAATACAGATAGCACACATATCAGATCCCGGTCCACTAGTGAGGGATGCGGTAACAGATCCCAGCCCTCTTAGTACGGGACGCGATGGACAGACAGATCAGAACATATGCCATCCTGGCCGCCATCCCCATACCATCACATCATCAGATCACATGCAGATGTAAACAGATCCCGGCCCGCACACCGAGGGACGCGGTGAACAATGCAGTGGAATGTGCACGAATAACAGAACCTGGCCCGGGCGAAGTGAAGGAAGCATTGAGGCATCCACGAACAGACTAATGAGAAACCATATGCATACAGATCATTATACAGACTCAACGAAACTGAAGTAGGCCAAACGGTGGGTCAAATCAGAGTAATCGGACAATGTTCATAAAATACGCATATATGTCATTTGGGATGGCACGACAGATTGCATTGGAATAAAATGTCCAGAACCGCTCCAGACGTCAAAATATATTATAAGACTCATAACACTTGTCATATAGCGGACAGAATAATACCCAACAATTACCTGTGAGCTTCGGACAGAAATTAGTCAATTAGAGCCATACAGAAAGTATCAGGATTTGTGGGCCCACCTTGGGCCGAACCGAGGTGGCGTACGTAAATTATAAATCATAGGTCTTATGGAGTCACCCATGAGAGTTTTAGAGCATTCCGACTTCATTTGTGAGAGTTGCATACATATAGGTCATTTTGTCGACGAAATATTAAGAAACCAATTCAATCTCATTAAATGAAATGGAGCCAATTTCAATCTCGGATTTCTAGGAACAGGGTCGTATCTAAGGCTCGCGTCCGAGCCTATTATGTTTAGAACATGCCAAGAATGAAGGGAAAGACTTTACATACCTTGGTTGCGCCTTACGTTCGTCCAAGTTCAATTCCCGTTTCTCCCAAAATCTACAAATGGTCATGTTTACCAATTAGAAATTTCAGGCCTTTAAAACTCGAATCTTAACTTATACTTTTTTACAAAAACTTGGGCAGCATTTCCCCTATACATACAACATTCCCGAGGTTTAACTCGGCTCCAAACATCAACAACCAAACCAACAACAATCACCACAAAACACAACATAGACCAACTAGTCCTCTTTCCAACATAGTGCAATAACTCTCATTTCCAACTTCACATTTCCAAACCAATCTCACCGTTTTCACATTCATTACTAATCAAGATCATTACAATACACTTTGGAAGCATTTCATATCATTTCTACAAACTATTCACAAGATATACAAAATATACAAACTTTCCACCAAAACCATAATCCACCTAGACTTCCAATCTTCAACATAAACATCCACAACATATTCTTATCTTCCAATTTCATTTATAACAATCATAATTTGCACCTTACCATTTTCATTTTCACATTTACATAAACTACAATAAAGTTGCATATTTTCCTACAACAACTTAACAATGGATTTTCCATAACAACAAGAACCATTTACCTTCTATTTACATCACAAGGCCATAACATAACAATTAACATACTAAATAAATCTAATCCATCTCCCTCCATACATGGCACCACACGGCCACACGGCTCACACACAACACATCACAATCCCATTATTTTCATTCAATTCTACTCACTCTAACATCTATAAATCTTTCATAACATAAAAGAAACAAGAAATCCTTACCTTTTTCCAACAAGTTCTCCTTGCCTTGAAAATTATACCACTTTGAAGAGAATCTTGAACTTAGTAGGAACACAAGGAAATAGTAATTCTTGAATCAAAGTTGATGGCTTGGAATTTATTTATTTTCCTTTTTCTCCTTTGGCCGATTGCTCCTCTTTTTTTTTTTTTTTTTTTTTGCTCTTGTTTTTACTTTGCTTTCTTGAAACTTCTTGAAGACTCATCCCTCTTATATAATTAATCACATGATTAATTAAATGGGTTTGGGCCAAGGAACTTGGCCGGCCACCCCTTTGAAATTGGGCCTTAATTTCCTTTTTTTTTTGAGCCCAATTGGCTGCAATTCTTGTTTTTGTAATTCCCGAAACTAATTTTCAAAATTCCAATTTTGCTGTTGGCCTCCTCCCGTATTTCCACACCAATGTTGTCATAGCCGACACATTCATACTAAGTAAGGTTCACATATGGCCTCATTCGTTACAAGTCAAAATTATTTTGAATCTTTCCGAATGCGCAAAAACGCGGGATATAACATCCTCCCCCCCTTTAAAACATTCGTCCTCGAATGTTCGACTGTCCTTATGAAGTTTCATCATATTTCGGGGAGGTCCTCTTACCAACTACGTACTTGTATTTTATCAGCTCACTTATGAGGGCATTCATTTCCCGACTCCTGCTTTTTCTATTCTAACATGTCTTTCGCTTCTATACTCAACAAGGCTATTGTCCCTTCTTTTTCGGTCTAGCCATCAACATCCTTCACCTCTTGTCACACTTCTCGGTTCCTTACAACGTTATCATAATCCCACGTCATATCAAACAGATTCATAACTAGAGCCAGACGCACAAAAGCATATCGGACAGATCCATAATCAGAGTCAGATGTACTGAACTATGTCGGACAGATCCGTAGTCAGAGTCAGACGTATAGAGATGTATCAGACAGATTCGTAATCAGAGTCGAACGTATAGAGGCATATCAGACAGAAAGGTAATCAGATTCAGAAGTACAGAGGCATAATAGACAGAGCCTCATCAAAATCAGAGACGCAGACGTATAACAGACGGAATTATGATTAGAATCAGACCACTTCCATATATTCTAATTTCCTTTGGGTTACCCCATATTTCCCATCTGTCCCTTATATCTACATTTATGAAAATTTGGGTATACTTCCTAGGGGGTCACCCATCCCAGAATTACTCTGGCCCCAGCACGCTTAACCTTGAAACTTTCATGCGGTTTGATGCGTTAATGCTAATATAATTGCGTCGACTGCCCCACACGACCTTAGTCACGCAATTTAGAGCAGATCGGGGTCTTAGTAAATTTTCGAAAAGTTCCCGTAACGGGTCCCACCCCGGTCTAAACCATACAAGTATCATATTGCCCTTCTGAATCCTTAATGTCCATTTCCATCTGTATATATATATATATATATATATATCTATCTCAAACGGTTCTATTGGGTTGAAAATTACCTTCCTTTTACTAACACCTAGAAGAAGAAAATCACGTAATATGATAGAGTATAGATCTATCCATACACATATCTCTCAAGAAAAGATTAATAATATACCTGGGTCTGCACTTGGCGACATATACGCGGTTCGAAGGACCGCTGTAACTAGAAGCTCCGCCGCGACCTCTGCCACGACTCACTGGTGCCGGCATATCTCGCCCCGTGGGGCGCATGGCTACCGAAGGAGAAGATGAGCTAGCAACTGACCCAGTAGGCTGGGCTGAACCCGAACCACCCTTGTACGGGCCCTCCCTCACAATATGATCTTGACTGCCACAAAAATAGCAGGCGCCCGTAGCGCGATAACACTCTCCCGGATGGGGCCTCCCACAATAAGTACACTGGGGCATAGGTGGCCTAGACTGTTCAGAACCCCTACTCATCTGCGGGCCTGACGCTGTAGAACTCTGGCCGGCCCCAGACGGACCTGCACCATCAAAACGTCTGCCGGTGGACTGTGTACCCCGGCCTGACGGAGGAAGGGATCTACCAGACTGCTGCTGAGGCCATCCGGCTCGGGAATCTCCGGAATACCCTGCGAATCTGGCCCTCTTGGGCCGTCTCCTATCATGATCACTATCCGGCTGGCGTCCTCTGTGCCGGTCCTCTATGCTCTGGGCGTGGGCCTGTATACGGGCAATGTCCATCCCTGTCTGGGCCGCCATCACCGTACAGCTGTCAACCAAATAATCATCCAGCCCTATCACATACCGGTGCATCCGGTCAGTCATATCAGCGACATAAGCGGGCGCATATATAGCCAGCGAATCAAACTCCATACTGTACTCCCTGACACTCCTGCCCCTCTGTCTCAACAGCAGGAATATGTCTACTCTGGCCGGCCTCACCTCCGGAGGTAGAAAATGGGCCAGGAAGGCCTCTGTAAACTCTCCCCATACGGCTGGAGGGGCACCCTCGCCTCTGGACAACATCCAAGACACTTACCAATTAGCCGCTACATCGTGCAACCGGTATGACGCCAACTCAACCGACTATGTCTCGGAGGCACTAATCAATCGCAGGGTACGCTGTATTTGTTGGATGAACTCGTGAGGGTCTTCTGCGGGCTTTGACCCGGAAAACTCTGGTGGGCGACAAAGCAGAAAATCACGGGCCCTCTGACTATCGCGCCTGTCTACACGATCATCCCCTGCTCCCTGTCTGTAAACCTGCCCTGCTACCAATTGAGTCAATAATTGGACTGCCTCTCGCAGGGTCCCATCATCCGCCCCTGGCTGGGGGGCTGGAGGTACAGGTACTGGAGCCGCTGGAGCTACTGATGGACCTGCTCCAGCCTCCTCTGGGGGTGGTGTAGCTGACCCCTCTAACTGAAGTATGACACCGGGCATTGTCTGAGCACGAGCCCGTGTCACTCTCTGTGCCTGGTTGGTCTCTCCTACCACCGCCTTGCCCTTCTGGGCAGCCGCTGCCTTCTTCGGAGGCATCACTGAAAAACGTAACAGTTGGTCAGAAAGAAATCATCCTAATAGCACAGCCCTATCGCACGATCTAAGATTCAAAGAAAGGTAACACCCTAAATATCCTGTAGCCTCCTGTCTATAGATGTGGTGCACAACACACCGATAAACAAGACTCTACTAGACACGGCCTGTGACATTCCGCGGACAAACCGCTCTGATACCACTTTTGTCACGACCCAACCCCGTGGGCCGCGACTGGTATCCTAACTGGATACCCGTACGTACTTACCTAACAGATATGGCGTACCAAACAGCTAATTCATTTTAGATGTACACGGATTCAAACCAACATAATTACAGCGCACAGAATTACATAATCACATGAACATACTTATACTTACACATAAGCCGTTGAGGCTATCATGGCAGACAGAGTCACAAACTCGTACGTACCTACCTGGACAGTGACAACCCATAACCCACATACATGTCTACAGGCCTCTAACGGACATAACAGAATCAGAGGACGGGACAGGGCCCCGCCGTACCCCAAGTTACCATATATACAGAAGAAGTAAATAACAGAAGATATATACCAAAAGTACACGCTCCGGGTCAAAGGAGCACTCCAAACAGCAGAATAGAAGTCCTAAACTGGTGGCGTATCGCGCGGTGCATCTGTTCCTGCGGGCATGTAGCGCAGCCCCCGAAGAACAGGGAGTCAGTACGAAAAATGTACCGAGTATGTAAAGCGGAAATGTAACAAATATAATCATAGTCCGAACCAGAAGTACAGAAATATAGCGGACAGGATCGAACCCGAAGCTGAAACAGAAATACAGAGTACACGGACAGAACCACAATATGTATCATAAGTACGGGGTGTAGCCGACAGAGTCATGATATGAATTGGAGGTACATAAGTGTAACAGACTGAAATATAGTCCGAGTCAGACATACAGAAGTGAAGCCGACAAAATCATTATCCGAATCAGATTTCCAGAAGTGTAACAGACAGAGCCAAAATCCAATTCAGACTTACAGAAGTGTAACAGACAGAGTCATGCATGTAGAATCATAAGCATATACAAATACAGATATCACACATGTCAGATCCCGGTCCTCTAGTGAGGGATGCGGTAACAGATCCAGGCCCTCTTAGTACGGGACGCGGTGGACAGACAGATCAGATCATATGCCATCCTGGCCGCCTTCCCCATACCATCACATCATCAGATCATATGCAGATGTAAACAGATCCCGGCCCGCACACCGAGGGACGCGGTGAACAATGTAGTGGAATGTGCACGAATAACAGAACCTGGCCCGGGCGAAGTGAAGGAAGCATTGAGGCATCCACGAACAGACTAATGAGAAACCATATGCATACAGATCATTATACAGACTCAACGAAACTGAAGTAGGCCAAACGGTGGGTCAAATCAGAGTAATCGGACAATGTTCATAAAATACGCATATATGTCATTTGGGATGGCACGACAGATTGCATTGGAATAAAATGTCCAGAACCGCTCCAGACGTCAAAATATATTATAAGACTCATAACACTTGTCATATAGCGGACAGAATAATACCCAACAATTACCTGTGAGCTTCGGACAGAAATGAGTCAATTAGAGCCATACAGAAAGTATTAGGATTTGTGGGCCCACCTTGGGCCGAACCGAGGTGGCGTACGTAAATTATAAATCATAGGTCTTATGGAGTCACCCATGAGAGTTTTAGAGCATTCCGACTTCATTTGTGAGAGTTGCATACATATAGGTCATTTTGTCGACGAAATATTAAGAAACCAATTCAATCTCATTAAATGAAATGGAGCCAATTTCAATCTCGGATTTCTAGGAACAGGGTCGTATCTAAGGCTCGCGTCCGAGCCTATTATGTTTAGAACATGCCAAAAATGAAGGGAAAGACTTTACATACCTTGGTTGCGCCTTACGCTCGTGCAAGTTCAATTCCCGTTTCTCCCAAAATCTACAAATGGTCATGTTTACCAATTAGAAATTTCAGGCCTTTAAAACTCGAATCTTAACTTATACTTTTTTACAAAAATTTGAGCAGCATTTCCCCTATACATACAACATTCCCGAGGTTTAACTCGGCTCCAAACATCAACAACCAAACCAACAACAATCACCACAAAACACAACATAGACCAACTAGTCCTCTTTCCAACATAGTGCAATAACTCTCATTTCCAACTTCACATTTCCAAACCAATCTCACCGTTTTCACATTCATTACTAATCAAGATCATTACAATACACTTTGGAAGCATTTCATATCATTTCTACAAACTATTCACAAGATATACAAAATATACAAACTTTCCACCAAAACCATAATCCACCTAGACTTCCAATCTTCAACATAAACATCCACAACATATTCTTATCTTCCAATTTCATTTATAACAATCATAATTTGCACCTTACCATTTTCATTTTCACATTTACATAAACTACAATAAAGTTGCATATTTTCCTACAACAACTTAACAATGGATTTTCCATAACAACAAGAACCATTTACCTTCTATTTACATCACAAGGCCATAACATAACAATTAACATACTAAATAAATCTAATCCATCTCCCTCCATACATGGCACCACACGGCCACACGGCTCACACACAACACATCACAATCCCATTATTTTCATTCAATTCTACTCACTCTAACATCTATAAATCTTTCATAACATAAAAGAAATAAGAAATCCTTACCTTTTTCGAACAAGTTCTCCTTGCCTTGAAAATTATACCACTTTGAAGAGAATCTTGAACTTAGTAGGAACACAAGGAAATAGTAATTCTTGAATCAAAGTTGATGGCTTGGAATTTATTTATTTTCCTTTTTCTCCTTTGGCCGATTGCTCCTCTTTTTTTTTTTTTTTTTTTGTTCTTGTTTTTACTTTGCTTTCTTGAAACTTCTTGAAGACTCATCCCTCTTATATAATTAATCACATGATTAATTAAATGGGTTTGGGCCAAGGCACTTGGCCGGCCACCCCTTTGAAATTGGGCCTTAATTTCCTTTTTTTTTTTTTGAGCCCAATTGGCTACAATTCTTGTTTTTGTAATTCCCGAAACTAATTTTCAAAATTCCAATTTTGCCCTTGGCCTCCTCCCGTATTTCCACACCAATGTTGTCATAGCCGACACATTCATACTAAGTAAGGTTCACATATGGCCTCATTCGTTACAAGTCAAAATTATTTTGAATTTTTCCGAATGCGCAAAAACGCGGGATATAACATCCTCCCCCCGTTTAAAACATTCGTCCTCGAATGTTCGACTGTCCTTATGAAGTTTCATCATATTTCGGGGAGGTCCTCTTACCAACTACGTACTTGTATTTTATCAGCTCACTTATGAGGGCATTCATTTCCCGACTCCTGCTTTTTCTATTCTAACATATCTTTCGCTTCTATACTCAACAAGGCTATTGTCCTTTGTTTTTCGGTCTAGCCATCAACATCCTTCACCTCTTGTCACACTTCTCGGTTCCTTACAACGTTATCATAATCCCACGTCATATCAAACAGATTCATAACTAGAGCCAGACGCACAGAAGCATATCGGACAGATCCATAATCAGAGTCAGATGTACTGAACTATGTCGGACAGATCCGTAGTCAGAGTCAGACGTATAGAGATGTATCAGACAGATTCGTAATCAGAGTCGAACGTGCAGAGGCATATCAGACAGAAAGGTAATCAGATTCAGAAGTACAGAGGCATAATAGACAGAGCCTCATCAAAATCAGAGACGCAGACGTATAACAGACGAAATTATGATTAGAATCAGACCACTTCCATATATTCTAATTTCCTTTGGGTTACCCCATATTTCCCATCTGTCCCTTATATCTACATTTATGAAAATTTGGGTATACTTCCTAGGGGGTCACCCATCCCAGAATTACTCTGGCCCCAGCACGCTTAACCTTGAAACTTTCATGCGGTTTGATGCGTTAATGCTAATATAATTGCGTCGACTGCCCCACACGACCTTAGTCACGCAATTTAGGGCAGATCGGGGTCTTAGTAAATTTTCAAAAAGTTCCCGAAACGGGTCCCACCCCGGTCTAAACCATACAATTATCATATTGCCCTTCTGAATCCTCAATGTCCATTTCCATCTGTATATATATATATATATATATATCTATCTCAAATGGTTCTATTGGGTTGAAAATTACCTTCCTTTTACTAACACCTAGAAGAAGAAAATCACGTAATATGATAGAGTATAGATCTATCCATACACATATCTCTCAAGAAAAGATTAATAATATACCTGGGTCTGCACTTGGCGACATATACGCTGTTCGAAGGACCGCTGTAACTGGAAGCTCCGCTGCGACCTCTGCCACGACTCACTGGTGCCGGCATATCTCGCCCCGTGGGGCGCATGGCTACCGAAGGAGAAGATGAGCCAACAACTGACCCAGTAGGCTGGGCTGAACCTGAACCACCCTTGTACGGGCACTCCCTCACAATATGATCTTGACTTCCACAAAAATAGCAGGCGCCCGTAGCGCGATAACACTCTCTCGGATGGGGCCTCCCACAATAAGTACACCGGGGCATAGGTGGCCTAGACTGTTCAGAACCCCTACTCATCTGCGGGCCTGACGCTGTAGAACTCTGGCCGGCCCCAGACGGACCTGCACCATCAAAACGTCTGCCGGCGGACTGTGTACCCCGGCCTGACGGAGGAAGGGATCTACCGGACTGCTGCTGAGGCCATCCGGCTCGGGAATCTCCGGAATACCCCGCGAATCTGGCCCTCTTGGGTCGTCTCCTATCATGATCACTATCCGGCTGGCGTCCTCTGTGTCGGTCCTCCATGCTCTGGGCGTGGGCCTGTATACGGGCAATGTCCATCCCTGTCTGGGCCGCCATCACCGTACAGCTGTCAACCAAATAATCATCCATCCCTATCACATACCGGTGCATCCGGTCAGTCATATCAGCGACATAAGCGGGCGCATATCTAGCCAGCGAATCAAACTCCATACTGTACTCCCTGACACTCCTGCCCCTCTGTCTCAACAACAGGAATATGTCTACTCTGGCCCGCCTCACCTCCGGAGGTAGAAAATGGGCCAGGAAGGCCTCTGTAAACTCTCCCCATATGGCTGGAGGGGCACCCTCGCCTCTGGACAACATCCAAGACAAGTACCAATTAGCCGCTACATCGTGCAACCGGTAAGACGCCAACTCAACCGACTCTGTCTCGGAGGCACTAATCAATCGCAGGGTACGCTGCATTTGTCGGATGAACTCCTGAGGGTCATCTGCGGGCTTTGACCCAGAAAACTCTGGTGGGCGACAAAGCAGAAAATCACGGGCCCTCTGACTATTGCGCCTGTCTACACGATCATCCCCTGCTCCTGTCTGTAAACCTGCCCTGCTACCAATTGAGTCAATAACTGGACTGCCTCTCGCAGGGTCCCATCATCCGCCCCTGGCTGGGGGGCTGGAGGTACAGGTACTGGAGCCGCTGGAACTACTGATGGACCTGCTCCAGCCTCCTCTGGGGGTGGTGTAGCTGACCCCACTGACTGAAGTACGACACCGGGCATAGTCTAAGCACGAGCCCGTGCCACTCTCTGTGCCTGGCTGGTCTCTCCTACCACCGCCTTGCCCTTCTGGGCAGTCGCTGCCTTCTTCGGTGGCATCACTGAAAAACGTAACAGTTGGTCAGAAAGAAATCATCCTAATAGCACACCTCTATCGCACGATCTAAGATTCAAAGAAAGGTAACACCCTAAATGTCCTGTAGCCTCCTGTCTATAGATGTGGTGCACAACACACCGATAAACAAGACTCTACTAGACACGGCCTGTAGACATTCCGAGGACAAACCGCTCTGATACCACTTCTGTCACGATCCAACCCCGTGGGCCGCGACTGGTATCCTAACTGGATACCCGTACGTACTTACCTAACAGATGTGGCGTACCAAACAGCTAATTCATTTTAGATGTACACGGATTCGAACCAACATAATTACAGCGCGCAGAATTACATAATCATATGAACATACTTATACCTACACATAAGCCGTTGAGGCTATCATGGAAGACAGAGTCACAAACTCGTACGTACCTACCGGGAAAGTGACAACCCATAACCCACATACATATCTACAGGCCTCTAACGGACATAACAGAATCAGATGACGGGACAGAGCCCCGCCGTACCCCAAGTTACCATATATACAGAAGAAGTAAATAACAGAATATATATACCAAAAGTACACGCTCTGGGTCAAAGGAGCACTCCAAACAGCAGAATAAAATTCCTAAACTGGTGGCGTATCGCGCGGTGCGTCTGTACCTGCGGGCATGTAGCGCAGCCCCCGAAGAACAGGGAGTCAGTACGAGAAATGTACCGAGTATGTAAAGCGGAAATGTAACAAATATAATCATAGTCCGAACCGGAAGTACAGAAATATAGCGGACAGGATCGAACCCGAAGCTGAAACAGAAATACAGAGTACACGGACAGAACCACAATATGTATCATAAGTACGGGGTGTAGCCGACAGAGTCATGATATGAATTGGAGGTACAGAAGTGTAACAGACTGAATCATAGTCCGAGTCAGACATACAGAAGTGAAGCCGACAGAATCATTATCCGAATCAAATTTCCAGAAGTGTAACAGACAGAGCCAAAATCCAATTCAGAATTACAGAAGTGTAACAGACAGAGTCATGCATGTAGAATCATAAGCATATACAAATACAGATAGCACAGATATCAGATCCCGGCCCTCTAGTGAGGGATGCGGTAACAGATCCCGGCCCTCTTAGTACGGGACGCGGTGGACAAACAGATCAGATCATATGCCATCCTGGCCGCCATCCCAATACCATCACATCATCAGATCAAATGCAGATGTAAACAGATCCCGACCCGCACACCGAGGGACGCGGTGAACAATGCAGTGGAATGTGCACGAATAACAGAACCTGGCCCGGGCGCAGTGAAGGTAGCATTGAGGCATCCACGAACAGACTAAAGAGAAACCATATGCATACAGATCATTATACAGACTCAACGAAACTGAAGTAGGCCAAACGGTGGTTCAAATCAGAGTAATCGGACAATGTTCATAAAATACGTATATATGTCATTTGGGATGGCACGACAGATTGCATTGGAATAAAATGTCCAGAACCACTCCAAACGTCAAAATATATTATAAGACTCATAACACTTGTCATATAGCGGACAGAATAATACCCAACCGTTACCTGTGAGCTTCGGACAGAAATGAGTCAATTAGAGCCATACAGAAAGTATCAGGATTTGTGGGCCCACCTTAGGCCGAACCGAGGTGGCGTACGTAAATTATGGATCATAGGTCTTATGGAGTCACCCATGAGGGTTTTAGAGCATTCCGACTTCATTTGTGAGAGTTGCATACATATAGGTCATTTTGTCGACGAAATATTAAGAAACCAATTCAATCTCATTAAATGAAATGGAGCCAATTTCAATCTCGGATTTCTAGGAACAGGGTTGTACCTAAGGCTCGCGTCCGAGCCTATTATGTTTAGAACATGCCAAAGAATGAAGGGAAAGACTTTACATACCTTGGTTGCGCCTTACGCTCGTCCAAGTTCAATTCCCGTTTCTCCCAAAATCTACAAATGGTCATGTTTACCAATTAGAAATTTCATGCCTTTAAAACTCGAATCTTAACTTATACTTTTCTACAAAAATTTGGGCAGCATTTCCCCTATACATACAACATCCCCGAGGTTTAACTCGGCTCCAAACATCAACAACCAAACCAACAACAATCACCACAAAACACAACATAGACCAACTAGTCCTCTTTCCAACATAGTGCAATAACTCTCATTTCCAGCTTCACATTTCCAAACCAATCTCACCGTTTTCACAGTCATTACTAATCAAGATCATTACAATACACTTTGGAAGCATTTCATATCATTTCTACAAACTATTCACAAGATATACAAAATATACAAACTTTCCACCAAAACCATAATCCACCTAGACTTCCAATCTTCAACATAAACATCCACAACATATTCTTATCTTCCAATTTCATTTATAACAATCATAATTTGCACCTTACCATTTTCATTTTCACATTTACATAAACTACAATAAAGTTGCATATTTTCCTACAACTTAACAATGGATTTTCCATAACAACAAGAACCATTTACCTTCTATTTACATCACAAGGCCATAACATCACAATTAACATACTAAATAAATCTAATCCATCTCCCTCCATACATGGCACCACACGGCCACACATACACACGACTCACACACAACACATCACAATCCCATGATTTTCATTCAATTCTACTCACTCTAACATCTATAAATCTTTCATAACTATGATTTTCCTTACCTTTTTCCAACAAGTTCTCCTTGCCTTGAAAATTATACCACTTTGAAGAGATTCTTGAACTTAGTAGGAACACAAGGAAATTGTAATTCTTGAATCAAAGTTGATGGCTTGGAATTTATATATTTTCCTTTTTCTCCTTTGGCCGATTGCTCCTCTTTTTTTTTTTTTTTTTTTTTGCTCTTGTTTTTACTTTGCTTTCTTGAAACTTCTTGAAGACTCATCCCTCTTATATAATTAATCACATGATTAATTAAATGGGTTTGGGCCAAGGCACTTGGCCGGCCACCCCTTTGAAATTGGGCCTTAATTTCCTTTTTTTTTTAGCCCAATTGGCTACAATTCTTGTTTTTGTAATTGCCGAAACTAATTTCCAAAATTTCAATTTTGCCCTTGGCCTCCTCCCATATTTCCACACCAATGTTGTCATAGCCGACACATTCATACTAAGTAAGGTTCACATATGGCCTCATTCGTTACAAGTCAAAATTATTTCGAATTTTTCCGAATGCGCAAAAACGCGGGATATAACAACCATGGCTGACCGACACCTGTGAACCTTGCCTCATAGGGCATATCGATGATAAAGACCTGGCTGCCGATCCTGAAGGCTGGAATCTACCCCTACCACCAACCGAGGGGCAATCACGCATGATATGGCCTGGCCAACCGCATGTATAGCAAACCTCTGAACCTAGTCGACACTGGCCCTAATGTAACTTCCCACACTGGGAACATCGTGGAACGGGTGACCTAGCCTGACTCGAATCGCCTCTGAACTGAGAACCTGAAGTCCTGAAACTCTGACTCAGCCCGGATTAAGTAGATCTATCAAATCTCTGGCCTGTAAACCGTGGAGGTGCACTAGTCATAGAATGGCCTGGAAAAATGTTGTCATTGCCTGCCTCTAAACTCACTCGTCGGATCCGAAGATCTAACCCTCTTTCTATACCCTTTGTCATGCTCACGCTCACTTCTTTGCTGTTGTTGGCCTTCTTCTAAATTCTAGGCATGGGCTTGAATGCGTGAAATATCCATGTTGTCCTGAAGGGACGCAGTCAAGCACCTATCCATCAAATATGGCCCTAGGCCTCTCACGAATCGGTGCACTCGGTCACCCATGTCCGCTACCATGGCCGAAGCATACCTAGCCAAAGAATTGAAGCGGAGACTATAATCCAAGGCACTCACACCTCCTTTCCTAAGATTTAAGAACTTATCGGCTATAGCCGCTGAACCTAGGTAAGTAATGTCGGAGGAAGGCATCCACAAATTCTTGTCATGCCGGGGGAGGTGCATTGACTACCCGTGAAGCCATCCAAACCGTATACCAATGAACCATGACATCCCGGAGTCTATAGGATGCTAATTCTACCGATTCAATGTCTGAAGCGTCCGGTGGAGGAGCTGGAGGTGCTGGAGCTAGGGCTGAGGCTCCCTCATACTCCTCAGAAATAGGCACTGAGTGAGAGGACTGAGATTGAGCCGTATTCTGGGACTCACTTTCCTCTACAACCGTTAGCGGTGCTCTTTCAGCCTGCTTTCCTGCCACTGTCTTGCCCTTTTGGGCTGCCGTAGCTTTTCTCTTTACAGGCATTTCTGAAATACATAATACAGGGTTAGGGAAAAAGAAATCCTTATATCATGGCTCTATCGCATGATCTTATGAAGAAAGAAGGTCATTCATTCCTAAAATGCCCACAGCCTCCTATTTATAAGTGTGGCGCGCAACACACCCATAAACAAGACTCTATGGACACAGATTGTAGACACACCCTAGGACAGAACCTGGCTCTGATACCACTTTTGTCATGACCGAACCGGAGGGCCATGACGGGCACCCGCTGCTAACCCACTCGGGCACCTCTAGTCGTACATTCACATTCGCATTTAGACGAGCCACATAACTTAGTCATAATTTCTATCCATCATTAATACTAATCTCATTGGACAACAATTCATTTATATCATTATCGACACAATGCCTACATCCATGTACACTAGCCGACGAGGCTATCAAAATAATGTACAAAATATAAGCAGACAAGGCTATAAGACATCTAACCATACACAACTGTCTACGAGCCTCTAAGAAGAGTATATCACATCATATAGGCGGGACAGGACCCCGCCATACCCATAGGTATGTACACAAGAGTATAATACCAAAAGCTATAGCTCCGGATAAAATGGAGCTCCTCTATGCAGTTCCTGAATAAGATATCTATGGATCAAGCCTGTCTCTCTGTCCACCTGCGGGCATGACGCAGCGTCCACAAACAAAAGGACATCAGTACGGATAATGTACTGAGTATGTAAATCATAATCAACATCATAATAGGAGCATAAGAGACAGCATAAGAAATAGCATAAGATGGGAAAATCAGGAGATAGTAGCCATCATCGTAATGACTTACTTGTCTTTCATAGGAACCTTCCATTTCTAATGTGTGCTCGGATACATACATATATACATATACATATATCCATATGCGTATCCATTGCATACCCGACCATGAAGGTTCGGTGGTTTCATATACCCGGCCATGACGAGGCTCGGTATCATACATACCTAGCCCTACCAAGGCTAAGTGTTATCCGTACCCAACTGCAGTGGTGTGCGCGGGATAGATATCATACCCGGTCATGTAAGCTCGGTGCCCTTAGTAGTCATACTTTAATATATAAATATATATATGCATAGAAGCACATACACATTCTCATCATTATCATCGTCATCATCATTTTGCACTATTTCCTTGCTTAGAGAATCAACTATAATAGGATGGGACCAATGGTATCATGAGATTTATCAAGAATCATGAGCCTTAGCGATTTTAGGAATGAATTCATTTGGAAGACACTATGGAACTCATATGAAGGTATTTAGCAATGGGACCATGCCTTAATGAAAGAAGGGTTAGCCTTACATACCTCGTTGTCTTCTTAACTACTTAGCATTCCCCGTTGAAGCTTGAATAATCTACATTTAGAAGTATTCATACCATGGTTAAGCCTTAATAATACTCCTAAATTCGAACTAGAATAATTCATGACCTAATGAAAATTGGGCAGCATTTTCCCTATTTCGTCAACTCCCACAATATCACAGAACAACTCCCAACAACCACAATAACATCCATAATATACTCATAATATCATAATCAAGTGATCACACTTCATTAAGCCTTCAAAATTCATCCTGATGTTTAACTTATGCTTGCAACTTCATACCCATTTTAGCACATTTTCATATAATGCTTCCTCATCACCATTATTACCTTCCATAGCAAGATTATATCCATATCATACTAAGAATCATAACTCAAGTTAGCTTACTACTCAAAAACATCATAAAAATTACATTTAGAACTCATCTTTTACTTTCTCCTTCTACCCGAGTTGTTCAACAAATAAACATTCTTAATAACATGTAATAAATATGAAAATAACCTTTTACCTCATAAGAATAAGCTTTGGAGCAAGCTATCAACATATATGAAAACTCTAGCTTCAATATCCAAAGAATTCTTGGAGTCTACTAACCCTAGCACGACTTCTAACACATGGGTATCTTGATTCTTGCCTCTTGATATTTAATCTCCCTTGGATTTTGGCTTGGATGAGTTTATAGACTTGAAGAGAGGGTTTTTAGAGAGCTTTTGGATCTGATTTGGTAACATAAAATGTGCAAATGAAGTGGAATGAATTATATAAAGCGGAACTTAAAATCCCGTCGAGCAATTCTGTGCCCATTTTGATTGGCAATCAAAATTCCTACGGACTGTCAAAATGGTCCGTAGAACTGCCCAGTCAAATATGGTTCACTGTAAACATTTTACACTGGGCTGGTGCAATTTGACGGGTCGCAGAAAAATTCTGCAGGGCGTCAAAATTCCTACGGTTCATCAAATGGTCCGTCAAAATTTTCTACTCAGACAGTCTGTCTTAAAACACCCATAACTTTTTAGTTCGATGTCACATTGACGAACGGTTTGTTGCATTGGAAACTAGACTCGATGAAATTTAATTTGGATAAAATAAACACACCAAAACTCCTCATATTGTAGGAGATATGCCTCCCTTAATTTGGACCAAAATCCTGTCAGAAAAGTTTGCCAAGTTTTTCCGAAGTTCCGACAAACTCCATTCCTTAATTTACTTGTTCTTAAATCCTTCCATAGCTTATTTCATGGGCTTAAACCCCCATAACCATAATATTGGATAATATATAATCTTATATATCCTAAGGTAACTCCAGTTTCCACGATTACGACAACTAACACCTAACGAATCTCAACGGACGAAACCACGAGGTGTAATAGAGATTGAAGAAGAACTTGAAAAGGACAATATGAATCTCATTGTTGAAGTAAAAAAGAATGGAATACTTCAACGAGAGCTGAAACGAGTCAGAACTGAACTTGAGAAGTCACTTCATTGGACTCTGCCCTTTAATAAAACTGTTACTATGTGTACTGTTAATGATAGAGAACAGAGTGTTGTTGCTAAAAGGGTCAAAAATCCCTACAATATGTATGGTAAATGTGTCTGTGTGATAGAAAAGTGGTATTGCACTCATTATGATCATACTGGTCATAATGAGGATTTAAATAAAGTAACAGCTCAATCTGTATAGAGAAACAGAGAGGATATTAAAAACAAACCAAGAAAACAGGGACCTAGTCCCCGTAAGGAAAATAGTGTGCTACCTGCATAGGCAGACAGATATCTAGTTCACCCATTCTATCATTACTTAGGACCCAAGCGGGTTTGGGTTCCTAAGTACAACAAATGATCGTGTGTAAAGGCTAGAGTGAGAGAGGGGCAGTAAACAGTGATTGGTACATAGTGACTTCTCTGAGCGTATGGTTGAAAGAATAGACAATTCTCTCTCACTCAATGCCTTAAAATTTAGGAGCATGGTAGGTAGTAACATGAAGAGATGATATACTCTTTTTGTGAGCAAAATTGGCAAGACACTCTCCCATGAATTTGAATGTGTGTACCAAGTTGAAGGTTTGAACTACAAGTGCACTAAGTGGTATCTACTGCTAAGTGCTAAGTGCTAATTGGATACATAATCTCTCTCAGTGATGTGGACGTTACACCATAAATTTTTTTGCATCATATGCATTGTGAGTAAACTAACGTAATCTCGGAGAGGTCATGGAACCCTAATAAGGTTAATGAATACTCTTAACAAGTGTTAAGCAAGCTTCTAAAGGTTCCGGGATCAAGCAAATCAAATAAAATAAGTTTGTCGAAAATTTTGAAAGAATTTTGGGTCAACTTTGGAGGGGTGTATCTCCTAGTATATTAGAAGTTTTAAGGTGTTTCAAAAACCTAAAATGAATCTCATCAAGTATAGTTTCCAAAGCAACAAACCGCTCGTCTATACAACATCGGAGTAGAGAATTATAGACGTTACAAGTTAGGCTGACAGAGCAGAAACGCGCGCTACCGTAACCGACGTGCTACAGTAACTACTATAGTGCACGCACGATATTATCCATCTATAAATGGGTCAAAACCCCATTTTTTCACCAAAAATCAGATCTAAAGGCTCAGCAACATATAGGGTCATTTTGGTCATAAACAATTGAGGGAATTGAGTGACTTTAGCTAATCAAGGCTCGAGTGGTGCATAGTTGTGACTTGCGGTGGAATTTGGCTTGGATTCAAGGTGAACATCAGAGATATTGTTGTTTTAACAATACTGAGGTATGAATCTTTCTTTATTAATGTTGCCTTAGGTTCATCTATGAAGGTACAACGATTAAATGAGCGTATAGTTAATTTATCGGTTAAGAAATCGGATAAAAATCATATGAGATGTCTTATGGAGTATATTGATGTTAGTGATGATGTTGTTGATGTTGGTATTATTGTTATTGTTGTTGGTTGTTGGTAATTGTGATTTTGGCTAGGGACATAAACAGGGGAGATGTTGCCGAAATTTCGGCAGATTCCAGGGGCTTAAGAAAGGCCTATGAAGATGAGTTTAAAAATAGTATAAATTTCTTGAATATAGATTTACGAGCCTGGGAAGCCAAGCGTTGAGTAGCTAAAGTTGAGGCGACCAAAAAGGTATGTTAAGGCTTTCCCTTTCTTTCTTTTTGGCATGATCCTTTGATATGAGTGAACAACGAGTAAACGAGCATCCATATTACTCTACTCTTAGAAGCACTAGGAGTACTTCAGTCTTTGATGTTCCTGTACCCCTCTTATGATTGTCCCTTCTGTTCATGGGTCCTGAGTTTTGTATCATGATTATGTTAGTTCACATTTATGCATTGCATTCATTTACATATATGCATATTAACCCGTGACCAGAAGGCATTATATACGCGTATATTATATGTATGTGGGGTATGGGGAAAGGGCGAGGCGTTATATATGCATTACCACATGATCAGCTGGTACACAGTGATGATGATTATGATGCCCGCAGGGGCTGCCCGAAGGGGCCTATATGATATATGGATCGGGTCGTACGTTCCTCGGCACTATTATATGATATATGGATCGGGTCATACATTCCTCGGCACTATTATATGGGATATGGATCGGGCCGTACGTTCCTCAGCTCTATGACCTATGCATATGATATGCCCTCAGAGGCATTTTTAGTAAGCAGAGATATACAATTATGTTCAGATAGTCAGATATATAGATGCATTAATACCGATGTATTTAGTCAGTAAGTTCAGCTTTTGATTTTCAGAGTTTCTTCATGACTCCTATGTGTATGTTACTATTCTACCTTACATACTCAGTACATTATCCGTACTAACTCCCATGTTGTTCGGGAGGGGGGGATGCGTTCATGCTCGCAGGTTCAGAGAGCCAAGAGGACATAGCGCATCTTAGGCTGCTTTTTTAACTGGATAGCGGTGCACTCCTCTGTTGCCGGAGTTGCCGTCTAAACTGGGTATATGTTTTGATGTATATGGGTAGGGCAGGGGCCCTGTCCCATCCATAGCATGTCCAGTATGTCAGTAGAGGCTCATAGACGCTTATATCCAGTCACACAGTGTGGCCCACTCAGCACATGTTTGGTTACATAGTTTTATCGGGTAGCCTTGTCGGCTTGTACCCCGGTTCAGTATAGTAATGCATGCATATATATCTTATCGACTAGGGGCCGTGACGGGTACCCGGGGCTAACCACCGAGCACCACTCGTTCTGCTACTCATCGTACTTATTAAGCCTTCTTTTATCAAACTCATACTCAAATCATAAGAAAATCATGTTTCATTTGGAAACAGAGATGCTTTTATAAACATAAGCCTTTAGGCTATCAAAATGATTATATATATATATATATATATATACATGTATAGTAGTAACCTCGTGAAACCATATAACCCACACTGCGTATCTATGAGCCTCTAATAGAATACTAGACATGTGGACGGGACAGGACCTCGTCGTGCCCAAAACATACATGTACATAAAATAATAAATCAATGGAACCTCCTAAATAATGGAGTGCTTTCAAAACCCTGCTTATCAGCTTCTATAAACCTGGGTCGCCTCGCTCTCTACCTATGGGCATGAACACATTGTCCAAAGAAATTGGACGTCAGTGCGAATATTGTACTGAGTATGTAAGGCATGAATGAAATGAATATCACAGAGAAATCATAATACATAAGATGAAGATATAACCTGCTTGACTTTTAAGAGAGGATACCTTTCATGCCTATATCATATATAACCATAGTACATGTATCATCATGGTGCGTACATCATCGTATCATACATATATCATAATACCGTATCTGCTCATACACATTAACGTTATCCGCATTCGGCCATGTAGTGGCTCGACAATATCACATACATATTTTCCGGGCTTTACCTACATATATCATATACCTATGTATATCATGTACATATCCATATCGTATACATATTCATATATCATATGCATATTTATATCATATACATACCTATCCTACCAAGGATTCAGGGTTGTATCTACCTGGCCTTACCAAAGCTTCAGGGTTGTATCTACCTGGCCTTACCAAAGCTTCAGGGTTGTATATACCTTGCCTTACCAAGGCTTCAGGGTTATATCTACCTGGCCCTACCAAGGCTTCAGGGTTGTATCGACCTAGCCTTACCAAGGCTTCAGGGTTATATCTATCTAGCCCTACTAAGGCTTTAGGGTTGTATCTATCTGGCCTTACCAGGGCTTCAGGGTTGTATCTACCTGGCCGTACCAAGGCTTCAGGGTTATATCTACCTGGACCTACCAATGCTTAGGGGTTGTATCTACCTGGCCTTACCAAGGCTTCAGGGTTGTATCTTCCTGGCCTTACCAAGGCTTCAGGGTTATATCTACCTGGCCCTACCAAGGCTCTGTGTTATCCGTACCCAACTGCAGAGGTGTGCGTGCGTTACATAAATATATACATATTCTACCCGGCCTTATAAGCTCGGGGTTTCATAATAGTCATACATAGGCACTTATATATATACACATAAAAGCCTATAAATATCTTTAGCGTCATCACTATTATCATCGTCATCATTATGATCATCACTATCAACATCGTCATCATTATCATTACATATATCTCATAAACTTATCATATCCTTTCATAGAGCATACATTTGGATTTTAAGACAATCTATGAGAATCGCATCGTATTCGTAGCATGAATTTCATAATAATATCACATAATAGACTTTGTAATCTCTAGCTTAGGCTCATCATTACTATCATCGTATCTATGGAATATCTCTTACCGTAATCTCATATGGAACCCCTTATAAACATAGACTCGTAACTTTTCGGAACATTTGTCATAGGAGATGTACTAGAGCTTATAGACAATATATAACAATGTCGGGGTGACATAAGGTCGAGAACCCCCGATTCCATTATGGAGCATTCATAAGCATTATGCCTCACCTTGAAGAAATTAGCATATAAGGTGAGTGTAGTCAAGGAACAACATCAATGGATCAGAATATGGATCATTAGCCTTGTAGAACCATAATATCATAGGCCTTAGAATCTTTAGACTTAGACTCCTCACCATCATTATCGCATTCGTAACCTACCTCTTATCTTATCCCATATGACTATTCATGAACATAGGCTCTATGTTTTCCGGATGGTAGGAAAGTCATGGAGAGGTAAGGAAAATACTACCATAGGAATCATATAAGGATTATTAGTTCAACTTCGACATTGTCATGCTTGTAACATATCTCTTTTCTTTATCTCATATGAAGTCCTTTATACTCGTAGATTCATAGTTCTCAATATGTAGGAAAATCATAGAGAGATAGGAGGATTCATGCCTTAGAAAGAAAGAACTAGCCTTACATACCATTTCCTTTAGCTATTCCACCGCTTGATCGTTCCCCTTTAATATTTGTGTTTCTACCTTCAAGAGAAGTCGTGCGAACGTTAGCCAATCGATTACATAAACATGCTTACTATTTCTAGGAAATTTTGGGCAGCATTTCCTTTGTTTATACAACTTTTCCCATATTGTATATCAACTCCCAAACATCCGTAACATCATTCATAATATCATAAATAACAACCATCATTTATCTACATTATCCACATTTCACAATTTCACTTCAATTTCCCCATAATCATGGTCATAATTCACTGTTATGTTCTTTCACGTATAATGCTCATTCCATGATCTAAATGTCATTCATAATCTACTTAAAATCACAACATATCCATATTCATGATTCATTCCAAACTACTACTCAACAATAGCACTATTCCCACATTTATGACCCATTTCTATATTCTTCAACAATCCAAGTGTTTCAACTTCTCAATATAATAAATAACGTAAAAATTACCTTAGATATTATAGGAACAATCCTTGAGTAGCAATACTCTTCTTGCACCAAAAACCCTAACTCACTTCCTTTGACATGTCTTGGCTTATATGACTTTAATGGGTTTCATACTCTTGATTCTTGTTGGTTTGATGAAGTTGATCATCACTTTCCTTTGAATTCTTGTGGATGAAATGTGTGGAACCTTCTAGAGGTCTTGAGAGAGATGAATGAATGTGTAAAATGAATTTAATGAAGTGGGACACATATATATAATCAGAACTTATTCAACTCGTCGGGACATCCACGGTCCGTGGACTTTTCTACGGCTCGTACAACTGGTCGTGGATCACCACCAGGAAATCATCATCTCTGCTGGGTATTCCACGGACCAGTACACGGTCCGTGGAAAGTTTCACGGTCCGTGGAACATGTCGTCGAACTCACAGCTTTTTCCAAAGTTGTTCTCGTCGTTTCGTTTGACCTCCAATCCTTATACAACCTTCTTAACACTTGTTTAATACTTCAATACCAATCTAAGGGTCAATATAACTCTTCTCCAAAGCATCATTAAGTCATTGTTAATTCGTTATTCGCAAATCCTTTCCGATACCTCTCGTATGTCTTGCCTCCTCTTGGCAACTTTCTTCTCTTACTTCGAATGTCTTTGAAATCTCATTTAGAATCATCGAATGTTATTTCTTACTCCTCAAAACATCGCATACGTCATGCCCTTCGTCAATCTATTTAGTGTTCCTGAACGGAAAATTTTCCGAGGTGTAACACATAGCATGTCCAGTATGTCAATAGAGGCTCATAGACGCTTATATCCAGTCAGACAGTGTGGCCCACTCAGCACATGTTTGGTCACATAGTTTTATCGGGTAGCCTTGTCGGCTTGTACCTCGGTTCAGTTTAGTAATGCATGCATATATATCTTTTGACGGTTGTGACCCTCCAGTTTATGATATCTATCAGGTAGAAGACCATGTTGTGAGTGCCCTCAGGTGGCCCAGAACGAGCATGATCAGGTATTTTATCTATGTTTTGTGGCATCTCGGAGGTCAGCTTCTGGGTGTCCGCCATAGCCCTCTGGTTAGGCTATGACAAAAGTGGTATCAGAGCAGTTCGTCCTAGGGTTGTTTATAAGTCGTGTCCAGCAGAGTCTTGTCTATGGGTGTGTCGTGCACCACACTTATAGGCAGGAGGCTGTAGGATATTTAGGATAGTCATCTTTCTTTCTGATCAAAGATTGTGCAGTAGAGCCGATGATAGGAAAGCTCGTTCTTGGTACGGTTTTTGTTAAATTGCAGGATTGTAATGGAGAAGAGGACAAGTTCAGTTAATGGGAGCGTAAGTAAGGCTCCTGTGGATGAAGACGCAATTGAGGAAGTACAGAGCTTGGCACATCCAGATTTTCCCTACGTTTCAGCATTATGTTAGGCTATCTTCGGATCTTAGTATCCCAAAGGTACCTAGTTCGCTATCTTGGGATTTAGTTAACCAGGAGTTACCCACCGATCATGGGGAGTACGAGATAGAGGAGGAAGAGAGTCAGTTAAGGAGCAGTGATTTTAATAAGGACAAAAGGGCTTTATTTCCAGATATATCCGATCGAAGTTCTCCAGCATCAAATTTACAGGTATAAGGCCTTTTCCATCAGAACCAACTATAGTTTATATGTAGATGACCTAATCTCAGGATATCATCGATCATTCGTTACTATGGGGCGTCAGAAAGTTGATAATGGATTGTTCTTATGAATAATTATAGTCAGGACATCCTTATTACAGACATGGATTTTGAAGTGAGAATTGAAATTTTAAGTCATATAAGTTTATGTACTCTCAGAGAGATTTCTCAGGGATGGATACAGAATTTGTAGTATGACTAAGCAGATAAAGTGGGACATAAGAATTGTAAGAAATTGAAGAAAGATGAGGTGATATTTGATCCCCTACACTTATTAGCAGTATTAGATTGAAGCACCCCGGGCTTATAGTATATTGGCCTTTAAGAGGAAAGAAACAGAAAAAAAAAATTGAATAAAGGAATAAGGCACCAATGATAGAAGGTGTAGTAGATACAAGTAGATGAGATTTGCAGATACCTATGGAAAGGAGTGCAGTGTGTGATAAAAGAAAAGGATACTGCATGAATTGTATTAATAGTGTATGTAAGCCAAGGCTTCATAGACCGGAAAGTAAGGAGCAGGATCAGAAAGTGAGTTAATCAGTGAATTTGAGGTCTTTGTCAAGGACAAGATTATAGAATATATATAATTTTTTACTAAGGATTACAAGATGGTTATAAGGTAGCTTGTGGGAGTAATTGTTAAGGTCAACATCTTGAAAGATTGCTAGTTTTGTGATATGTAAAGAACCAAGCCATGAAAGTCAAGGAGCGAATTATGTGTTCTTCCAAAGGATATGTCCTAGTGCGGGATAGCGAATTAGATATTAAGCGGAACATTATAGGAATATCTGTGAGTAGCCTATAAAGTATATAGTATGCCTTCCAAGGTATACAGACTGAAATGATAGTCTAAAAAAGAAATTGGGTGCATACCTTCAAAGGCACTCAAGTCATGCAAAGTTGTATAAGTACCAAGGAATAAGTTTATCTCTTGTCCTAAGATCGATAAGATGAATCAGAAACAAGTATGCATACCGTATGATTGGAGTTCATATTATGAAAGCCAAGTTCTCGATCTTCCAGTTCACCTTTATGGTGAATATGTTTTAGGGATGTCCGAGGGAGACCCAAGACTTCCTCTAAGTAAAGGACTAGTCTTTATAAACAAAAGTATTGTTAAGTGCGCATCTAAAATTTACTTTGCCTTATGCAAATGACCCCTACGAAGTTGAAGAACATAAAGATTATTTGAAGGATCAGTTGAATAAATTCAGTCTATAAGGGAGTAGGATAGCACTATGCATCTGTACAAGTGATTATAAGCAGCTAAATAAGATGATAGCTAAGGATGAGCAAGTACGATTAAGGGTTGACGATTTGTTTTGTTAGCACATAATGCTTCCTTAAAGATGAACATGGGCTCCAGTTATTCCCAGATAAAGGTCAGAGGAAAGGCGTCCCAAAGTGTTACACCCCATAGTTTCGTACGTAGAAATTTATAAGTGTTGGATGATCTAAGTATGGATACTGGAGTCCCCTTCAAGGATGTATGATATTATATAAAGTAATCCTATGTTCATGACAGTTTACGTTCATATAATAAGCTATGGGAAACTCCGGTACCAAGCAAATCGAAGAAAATAAATTTATCGAAAATTTGGAAACATTTGATAGAATTTTGGGTCAACTTGGGAGGGGTATATCTCCTAGTATATTGCGAGTTTTGAGGTGTTTCAAAAGCCTAAAATGAATTTTGTCACGTCTAGTTTCCAACGCAACAAATCTCTCATCGATGCGATATCGGAGTAGAGAATTATGGGCGTTACAAGTTCAGCTGATAGAGCAGAAACGCGTGCTACAATAACTGCTACAGTGACCCGGCCCGAATTTGAACCAATATAAAACGGGCTTGCCCCCTCTTTTTTCAGCCAAAACTTCTTCCAAAATACTCCAAAATCCTCTAGAAAGTTCCCCAACTCTCAAACCCAAATTTCAAGCCTAAATCAGCTATAATTCGCGAATTTCGATTCAGGCAACGTATAGTTGCGACTATAGGATCGTATAGCGACGCGTGTGGTTCACGTTTAAGGTGAAAAAAAAGTGAAGATTTAGCGATATTATCAGGAGTAAGGTATGAATATCCTATTATTAATGTTAATTTTTGTTTATTTACGGAGATAAAACTGTCAAATAGCCGTATAATAGTTTTGTTGGTAGAAAAATGAGATAAATCCTATATGGGATGTTTATGGATTATTTTGGTTTTGAGAATATTATGATTAATGTTGGTATTGATTTTGTTGCTGTTGGTTGCTGAATTACGATTTCGGCTAGGCATATAAACAGCGGAGACGCTGCCCGATTTTCAGCAGAATGTAGAGTAGTTTGACTTGAAAGTTTATTATAAGTATACTATGATGAGTCTAATGATAGTGTGAATCCTCTTAAATGTAGACTCACGAATTCGGACGAATAAGTGTGGATAACTGGAGGTTGAACAGGTATGTTAAGGCTCATCCCTTTCTTTCAAAGGCATGATTCCTATGTTATGATCCCATAAATGTTTTCATAACCTCCTTGTTTTCAAAAGCTATAAGTTCATGACTCCTAAAGCTTCTTATGATGCTAAATGAAATATGTTCTATGATGATTGTGATGATGATGATGATTCTATTCTAGAAATTCCGAAGCTATGATTTGAGAGCATTTTGAAATTATCGAGCCATTCCATGAATCCCTTGATCTTACTAATTGTTGATGGCCTCACCTCATGTTACTCGTTCTTTCGAGGTGAGATATAGCGAAGATAATGATTCTATTTTCAATGCTACCAAAGTTCATGATTCTCGAGACTCCCGTGACATCGTCGATTTTATCTTACGATGGTTGATCCCTTAAGGAATGATATGATGATACTGGTAATGCTAATGATGACGTTGATTTCACTTATGTATTTTTATATATATGTATGTATGAATGCATTCTGCTCCCACTGATCAGCTTGAGATAACACCGAGCCTGGCCGAGTAAGATAACACCACGCCTATATGGCCGGGTAAAATAACACCGAGCCTATATGGCCAGGTAAGATAACACCGCGCCTATATGGCTGGGTAAGATAACACCGAGCCTATATGGTCGGCCAATACAACACCGAGCCTACATAGCCGGGTAAGATAACACCGAGCCTACATGGCTGAGTAAGATAACACCGCGCCTATATGGCCGGGTAAGATAACACTGAGCCTAGTTATTGAAATTCTAATTCGGAGACAAGAAATCATCAGTACAGATGACCATGTTACCGCGGAAGTTTAATTTAGTTAGGGAAATTACCAATAGGCCTATGAAATTAGCCTATTTCCTGTCCATTAGGACTACTTGTACAACAGGGGACTACGTAAATCCTATGTCAGAGGGAATAGTATGATGTGTCCATTTCTTATCTCTGTCATTCAGATAAGGGAAGCGCAGATTATAGCTCACTCCAGAAGGATTTGAAGACTCTAGATAAGTCTTGTTTAAGCTGAGCATACCATGAGATACTTAAGGATACACTACAAGTTTGCGTGACAGATTTCAAAGGTAACCGAGACGACCCCTAACTCTTATTGAGATCAATATTTCGGTATTCAAATGAATCTATACAAGGTTGGGACTAGATTTATTAATTATAGAAAATAGTAGAAAGATCTATGATTCCTAGAATCGACAAGAGTTCCCCCGCCTATATCAGATTAAGTACTCTGGGAAGTACCAACTAGAAGAACGCAATGAAATTTAGAAAGAAGATCAAGCTTAGCCTTTGATATATTGAGCCTTACAGATCATACGCAAGCCAGTGACTTAAAGCCCTTTTCAGACCTAGAGTCAGCGCCCCGGGATTTATGTGTCAAACCAGAAATTCTTTCAGAATCATACTAGTTAATGATGGTCATACTACAAAGCATCTATGTACAGTTACTGTATGAGAAAACTCCAGCGCCATACTTGATAGCCAACTCCAAAGATTGCTTTAAAGAATTCGAAGAGTGACGCATAAGGCTGAAGATCTCAGAATATGGATTGGAATAGTAGGACCATGTAGAGTTATTGGCAAGAAAGATTCATTTGATTTATAGAGCCTGCGAATGGCCTATAGGTTACCGAGAGGCATGAAACACTCCAAAGGTTGTAAGGTATCTAATAAATTGACGAGGAACATAGGTGAGTTATAAGTCTTGTGTAAAGGTTAAGAGGTAAGACGAAGTGAATGATACATCTTGAAGGAATAGCTTATAAAAGAAGAAGGAGTGGAGTGATAACTAAGTGTTCTAATATGCACGATATAAGAGAAAGAGAATAACCGAAAGGAATTGAAGAAGGTGAGTTCGTTGAAAGTTCACATTAACATCCCCTATAGGGTTTCTGATAAGGACTTGAGTTAAGTCGACATTTTAGAACGAATGTTCCTAAGGGGGGAGGATGTTACACCTCGAAACTTTTCGCGTCATGTGCGTTGTGAGTAAACTAACATAAGCTCAGAGAGGTCATGGAACCCTTGTAAGATTAATTAATACTCTTAGCAAGTGTTAAGCAAGCATCCAAAGATTCCCGGATCAAGCAAATCAAAGAAAATAAGTTTGTCGAAAATTTGGAAAACAAGCTGACAGAATTTTGGGTCAACTTTGGAGGGGTGCATCCGCTAGTATATTAGGAAGTTTATGGTATTTCATAAACTTAAAATGAAGCTCGTCGAGTCTAGTTTCCAACGCAATAAATCGCTCGTCGATACGACATTGGAGTAGAGAATTATGGACGCTACAAGTTAGGATGACCGAGTAGAAATGCGCGCTACAGTAACCGACGTGCTAGAGTAGCCACGCTGCTACAGCAACTGCTACACCGCATGAACCGACCTTATCCATCTATAAAATGGTAAAAACAAACCCTGTTTTTTTCACCAAAAATCAAATCTAAAGGCTCAGAAACATATAAGGTCATTTTGGTCATAAAAAATTGAGGGATTTGAGTGACTTTAGCTAATCAAGGCTCAGGTGGTGCATAGTTATGACTATAGCATCGTTTTACGGTGGAATTTGGCGTGGATTCAAGGTGAACATCAGAGATATTGTTGTTTTAATTAGACTAAGGTATGAATCTTTCCTTATTAATGTTTCCTTAGGTGTATTTATGAAGGTAGAGCGATTAAATGAGCATATAGCTAATTTATCGGTTAAGAAATCAGATAAACATCATAAGAGATGTCTTATGGAGTATGTTGATGTTAGTGATGATATTGTTGATATTGGTATTGTTGTTGTTGTTGGTGGTTGTTGGTTGTTGGTAATGGTGATTTCGGGCTAGGGATATAAACAGGGGAGATGTTGTCGAAATTTTGGCAGATTCTAGAAAGCGTTAGTTTGAGGGCTTAAGACAGGCCTATGAAGATAAGTCTAACAATAGTATAAATTTTCTTGAATATAGATTTACGAGTCTGGGAGGCCAAGTGTTGAGTAGTTAAAGTCAAGGCGACCAAAAAGGTATGTTAAGGCTTTCCCTTTCTTTCTTTTTGGCATGATCCTGTGATATGAGCAAACAACAAGTTAACGAGCTTCCATATTACTCTACTCTTAGAAGAACTAGGAGTACTGTAGTCTTTGATGTTCCTGTACCCCTCTTATGATTGTCCCTTCTGTTCATGGGTCCTGAGTTTTGTATCATGATTATGTTAGTTCACATTTATGCATTGCATTCATTTACATATATGCATATTGACCCATGACCAGGAGGCGTTATATAGGCGTATATTATATGTATGTGGGGTATGGGGAAAGGGAGAGGTGTTATATACACATTACCACCTGATTAGCTGGTACACTGTGATGATGATTATGATGCCCGCAGGGGCCTACATGATATATGGATCGGGCCGTACGTTCCTTGGCCCTATGACCTATACTTATGATACGCCCTTAGAGGCATTTTCAATAAGTAGAGATATACAGATATGTTCAGATAGTTAGACATATAGATGCATTCGTACAAATATATTCAGTCAGTCAGTTTAGCTTTTGATTTTCAGAGTTTCTTCATGACTCCTATGTATATGTTACTCTTCTGCTTACATACTCAGTACATTATCCGAACAGACTCTTCTATTTTTTGAGAGGGGGGGGGGGGGGGGGCGTTCATGCCCGCAAGTTCAGATAGCCAGGAAGACAGATCACATCCTTAGGTCGCTTCTTCAGCTGGATAGCAGAGCACTCCTCTCTTGCCGGAGTTGTCGTCTAGACCGGGTATATATTTTCATGTGTATGGGCAGGGCAGGGCCCCTGTCCCGTCCATTGCATGTCCAGTATGTCAGTAGAGGCTCATAGACGCTTATATTCAGTCAGACAATATGGCCTACTCAGCACATGTTTGGTTACATAGTTTTATTGGGTAGCCTTATCGGCTTGTACCTCGATTCAGTTTAGTGATGGATGTATATATATGTTTTGAGGGCTGTGACCCTCCAGTTTATGATATCTACCAGGTAGTAGATCATGTTGTGAGCACCCTCAAGTGGCCCAGAATGAGCATGAGCATGTATGTTATGTATGTTTTGTGGCATCTAGAAGGTCAGCTTCTAGGTGTCCGTCATAGCCCTCCAGTTGGGCTGTGACAGTGGATGAGAATGTTACTGGAGCCAGTAGCAGTGTCACTAAAACTGAGATATGCAAGTCTCCCTCTGATGAATCAACTTATAATGAATAACCTTGTTCGTATGAAACTAATAGCAAATGACAACTAAGTGTGTGCTGAAGATGAGATGAGTCTTACTTGTTCTTCTACTTCTAGAACACCCTATATTGTGTTTAGGAAAAGAAAGACAGGACTCCTGAAGATATGGTCAAGTAAATGCTGACGATGGGTGGCATTTCCATTATGCAATGTGTTAAATGGATGCTTGATCTGAATCCTACTTTAGAAGACTCTTGTTGAGCTGCTTAAAGGAAAAGAAGCCCAAGACGATTTGACTAAAGAGAATTGGGTGCAAATGCTTCAGTCTCAATGATCGTGAGAAGGAATTGAAAAGGGCTCAACACTAAGAGTATGAAGAATTCCTGTTTCGATTTTCTTCTCATAACAAGGTCTTCTACAAAGGAAATCATATCACAAAAGCAGAGGGACACAGAGTGTAAAGCTGAATTGATAACTCAAGTTGAGGCTAGAAAATGAAAAAGGTGCAGCAAGGTGTACAAAGCATGTAGAAGAAGCTGGCCCCTCTATTACTCCACCTGAGACTGAATATGGTGTTTCTAACGTTGTGTTAGGCACACTTAAAGTGAACTAAGAGTGGTGATCAAGGCTTATAGAGGTTCATGATGTATCAAATGTAGAGGTACATGGTATCTCAAATGCTGAAATTCAAGTATCCAACTAAAAGCTCAAAAGATCTCATCCTCTTGATGCTGAAATTTCTCCTCTAGACTCTGGGATCCAAACCATGTCTAAGGAAGAGCTTTATCTCTTTACGAAGTACAAAGTGTGGAACCTTGTCCTTAAGTACTTAGACAACTGTGGTTAGGATTAAGTTGGTGTTTTAAAATAATCCTTGATAAGGTTCCTCTTTTCTCAAAGCAAGCACCTTGGTCATGAAATGGAAGATTTGTCAAAGTTTTCTCTTAATATTTTCTTGATAGGAGGAAAGAGAGTGTGCCACAGGATGGAGGATGCTGAGACAACTGAGGTGTCAACTGGATCCATATTGCACATAATTACTGGAAAAAACACTACTTTGTGTTAAGTGTTGGGTCGTATGCTAAAATTCAACCAAGTTTAAAAGAGTCTCTTTTGAAGATAGCTAAGAGGGTACAGAAGTATCTTAAGAGGTAGAAGGACCTGGTCCTTACTCTCCCTGTGGAGATAACTTCAGCTTGGATGGATATGGTGAAGATATATGAACTGGATTCGTGGTGAATATGAAGAGTACCTACGGAATGGAATATTTTGTGGAATTATGCTTAATTTGTTAAATACAAATAAGCAAATGGCATGAGTGTCTCTTTTATTGAAGTGCAATATGCAATCAGTGATGCCACTAAAAATCCTTGAGATGCTTTTTGATCCACAAAAAAATGAGCAAATGAGAGGCAGCAGTCATGATAATATGGAATATTATTCTCTGAGGGATAATGTGAAGAAAGTGTCCTTTTACATGAAGGTCTGATAGATATACCATTTTGCACGCATCTTCATCAAGGCATTAAGTAGGGAGCATCTTGAGAGAAATCAGCTGGAGTTGGGTTTGTTCAAAATCATCCAATGGCTCCTTAATGATTGGCTATGTTAAGAGAAAACATACAATACGTGAAGTGTTTTTTGTAAATATCTAACTCACTTTTATACCGTTACAGGTATGCTTACATGACAATCTCAGGACAACATAAACATTGGAGACATTGCACTCTTCAGAGTTTCTGCCTAAGCTTTTATCAAAATTATCAAGGGACCTAGTCCCTCTAACTCAGGTTAGTGGTCTTTTCAAGCACTTACATACTTTTTAATCTTGCCAGAGTGACAGGACATCATTAGTTCCCGCTTCTTTCAAAAAGGGAGCCCAATCTTTACAATTCCTCTAAACTGACCTGTGTATAAATAAACATTTTCTTAAACCAATAGGAACTGGTTCCTTTCCCCTATTTAAACCAAAATTCATTCTTTCTCTCTCTTTTTTCTCTGTACTCTCAATATTTCCAAATCCATCAAATCTTACTCCCTTCTTCATATTTTTACCCAAAATCAACCATGTCTAACAGTGAATCCTCATCCCCTGCTGCTACAGAAACAAACCCCACTCTTTCACCTTCCAAAATCCATACTTCAACAGACCCACAGTCACCCTCTTCTTCCCTAAAAGTTCACATCTCTACTGCCCAAAACCCCACCATGTCCTCACCTAAACTAACCGTTCCTAGTCCTTCTAGAACTCGGAAGGGACAAACACCACAAAAGTTCATCTTCGTATCTACAAACCCCACTTCATCTGAAAACCATGACTCTGACACTAGTGTCAAAACCATAACGACCTCCCAACTTCTCGATCATATGGAGGAAATAGTTGAAAATAACGATAGGATAGAGGTGTCAAGTCAAGGTAGGGGTGCTGAAGTCTCAAGGATAGAAGAGGTGGTACATGTGAATGAAACAAGGGTTTTAGAAGAAAAGCCCCAAATTTTAGGTAACTCCAACCCTTTAGTTAGTGCAAAAAAAGTAAAGGGTACTTTAGTTGTTGATACTGTGGTTGGTAGTTGTGAAGAGGGGCTAAGTTTGTCTGAAAATGTTATAAATATAAATGGTAGTGATGAAATGGGAAAGATTGTGTCAGGTGGTGGTGCATATGTAAGTGATAAAGTAGAAAAATTAAGTGAAAACTTAAAAGATGTTATTGACAATATGGTTAGTGATGTTGCTAAATTAGGAAGTGAAAGTGTGAAAGTTGATTTGGATAATGCTGGTACGAACCTTAATGACATTGTAGGAAAGGTTGTAAGGGATATTGCTGAGAGATAGTCAGATAAAGATATTGTTGAAGGGGAGATTAAGAAAGAGAGTATAAAAACTCAGGAGAAATAAAGAGAGACTGAGAAGGAGAACGTAGAGACTCAGGGGGAACAGGGGAGTCTCAGAGAAACGGAAGCTGCGAATAAGAGACATGGTCTCGAAGAAGAATGTTTAGTTGTCTTACCCCTATCAACAATTGTTGTTCCAGGAGAAGGATCCTCGTAAAGGGAACCTAGTTCCTTAAAACCATCTGAAAAGGGAAACACTGTCACGACCCAACCCCGTAGGCCGTGACTAGTGCCCGAACTGGACACCCATACATACTTACTTACCAAATCGACATATCCATAACTTATCCATATCCAACATATACTGGTTTATAAAGATACTGAGAACAGACGTCGTCTTAAGCGGTCACTTGTAACATACATATCATACAGAAGCCACCAAGGCTGTCGTGGAACATATCATCCAAAACATGTATATATGTATACATACGTACAAGCCGTTAAGGCTATCATAGCAAATGGAACCGCTTAGACGCAAGCCACACAGACATATCTAAACCACAACGACCCATGACCCACATACATGTCTACAGGCCTCTAACAAAGATAACAGAATCATATGACGGGACAGGGCCCCGCCGTACCCCTGAATATACACATACATGTAAACAACAGAAGAGTCTGCACCAAAATGTAGGCTCCAGAACAAGGGAGCATTCCAAAGCAGCAGAATAGATGGCCTAAGATGTCGGATCACTCACGTGAACGTCTGTACCTGCGGGCATGAAACGCAGCCCCCGAAGAAGAGGGGGTCAGTACGGAAAATGTACCGAGTATGTAAGGCATGAATTACAGTACAGGGGATCATAGCCAAAAATAGAAACTCTCCAGAAGCAGTATGACTGTTTAAAATCATCAATACGTTTCCTTTATGTAATGAAGTTGTGTATTTCAAATCATAAATCATACACACATATATATATATATATACAACGTGTCCCGGCCCTTTAGTGAGGGACTCGGTGAATAAGGTCATGCATGTCAACATGTCAACATCATATAACATATATACATATAACGTGTCCCGGCCCTCTAGTGAGGGACTCGGTGGGTAGAATCATGTATGTCAGTATCATGTATCATGTATACATATAACGTGTCCCGGCCCTTTATTAAGGGACTCGGTGGATAGAATCATGCATGTCAGAATCATATACCATATATACATAACGTGTCCCGGCCCTCTATTGCGGGTCTCGGTGAGTAAAGTCATCATAGGACATCCTGGCCGCCATCCCCGTATCATCATATACATATACATATAACGTGTCCCGGCCCGCAAGTGAGAGGGACTCGGTGAACAATGCAGAGGAGCACGCACGATAACATATCCTGGCCAGGGCTCAGTGAAGGACATACTGAGGCTTGCACGAACAGAGTAGTGCGAAACCATATGCACATAAATCAAGACTCAATAGACAAGTATACTTACCGACACCTGAAGGCTCAGAAACAAGTTTCGGGTCAATCCGACTTAGTATAAGAAAGTTATGAGCGTTTGAAGTACAGAACCTTCTACGAACGTTTCAGGAGCCATTTTTGGAAAATCAAAGCAACAATCATATTAGGTACCTTTCGAATATCGTTATGGATCAAATCAGATAGAGCTCTTGGAGCCCTATGTACGTATCAAAACATATCAAAGACTCGAGGGAATAATCAAACGTGCTATCATTTGAAAACCAAAAAATTAGTCATATCAATTTTCTCTCAAATGCCATTCGGAAACATATCAAATAGGTCTTCGGGTATCATAGGTACGCATCGAACCATATGAAATAGTTTATGGAAGTCAAGAATATTAGCCATCCTAGTGGCTCTAAGAATAGGAATTTCTTTGAAATCATACATATACGTCATTTGCTCGTATCATAAGGATCATGCCAAAAGAAAGAAAGGGTAAGTCTTACATACCTTGCCCGCTTTCGACGCTAATCCGAACTTAAGTCTTTGGCTTCGCAAGATCTACAACAATATTCATACATACCAAACATTAGCCATAAACACTTAAGAATCCAATTCTAAACCAACACTTAATCTACAGAAATTTCGGCAGCATTTCCCCTGTAAATACACCATCCACGAGAATCCAACTCGGCCATAGCATCAACAACAAATCCGAGAATTTAACTCGGCCAACTTAGCAACAACAATACCAACAGTTATTCCAACAATATCGACAATCAATTCAAAACGCATTCCAACGGTAACAACTTCTTTCTACAAACTTCGATGGCGTTCCACTTATGTTAGATTCATAATTGCTTACATATTCAAGTTCTAATCCGCAACCATTCAAACAATATTCAAGAATACTTCAAACAATCCGTACAATATTCACAATAATCCAACCCATATGCCATTCCACCCGAAACCTTCCAAATGGGACAAGAACAATAACAACACATTTTCTTACTTCAATTTCATGAACTTCACCAACAATTCACACACTAACAACATTGTTTTCCATAATTACAAGAAATGGCTTTTAACATCACATTAGTTTCTAAACAACTCTCCAACACTTACAACTTCAACTAGAATCATCAAACTTTCATTATCAACATAGAATTCATGACAACAACAATCAAAATACTAAGTAAAATTGATTTATTCTCTTCTATACCACATAAGCACCACACGGCCACAACACTACATCCATATTTTCATGAATTTCACTCATTTCTACACACTACAACATACACAATCACCCATAACATATAAAAGAAGTTTAACTATGATTATGAACTTGCAACAAAGAGAGGTCTTCTTTCTCTAACAATTATACCACGTTAAAGAGGACCTTCAAATTAGTGGGAATACTAGAAGAAAATATTTTTTTTGGATCAAAATTGAAGGCTCCAATTTTTCCTCTCCTTGGCCGAATAGGCCTCTTTTTTTTCTTCCTCTCAAAGTTTCTTGAATCTTCTTATGTTGAAGATGAATTTTTCATCTTTTCTTTACATATATTAAACTCCCATATGGGCCTTGGCCCATTAAGGTGGACGGCCACACTTGGCCCCTGTGCCTCAAGCCCTTTTTTTTGTGTTTTGTAATTCATGAAGAATTATTTTTCCCAAATTCCAAATTTGGCCTTAACCTTTCTCAATATTACCATGAACAACTTGTGTGCTAAGCAAAATCAAAATATAACCTTGTCCTTAACTTCCCGCGATTATCTTGAATTATCCGAACGTACAAAATGCGGGATATAACATCCTCCCCCCCTTTAGAACATTCGTTCTCGAATGTTAAACTGGCCTCATGGCGTATTATAATATTTCGGGGAGGTCTCCTCTATAGTTGTCACATACGATCATTTAGATTATCCGTTTTAGAAGCTTAGATTGCCTGTGGCGTAGAAAAACAATTAGGGATACTTCCTCTTTATTTCTTCTTTCGGCTTCCCAGATCATCTTCTCTTTATTATTGTTTGGCCGCAATACTTTAACCGGAACCACGTCTTTGGCATATAACTTTCTCACCTGACTATCCGTTATAGACACAGACTATTCCTTATATAGTAGCTTCTCTGTCACTTAGATATCATTTCTATTAAACACTTGGGAAGGGTCACCAACACATTTGCGAAGCATAGGCACGTGGAAGACTGGATGTACCGCTTCTAATTCGTAGATACCTCTGATTCATGGGTGACTTGCAGATACTACGGACAATTTGATAAAGTCTACTGTATCTCAAATTGAGCTTCCCCTTTTAATTCTACATTCTAAGTGTTTATTCAATCATGACTTTGTCGCTAACGAGCATAATGGTTATGTTCCTTTCCAAGGCCAGTTTACCAGTATGCAAAACGTATATACGTGATATTGCTTTGCCATTTCTAATCCTTTGCAGTCTAACTATACTCATGACAACTTATGATTCGAATTCAGTTAATTTATTAACTCGCAACATCTCTGGGTTCTTGCCGCAACTTTTCCTCGTTTCCTTTCCTCACATTCCTCGATGCCAGTATCCTTGTCTGTAACTTCCTTGGATTGGTGATCGTTTCATCAATCGTCATTCCTTGATGCCTCTCCGGCGTGGACTCCTTATAATCGTAATTGGGTATAGCTTCATGTTAATTATTCTTTCAATTCCATAGCGTATACCCCCATGTTCAGTATGATTAATGGTCCATGAACTATCTTCTAATACCCGGTGGCTTCTTTTATCTTCTATTCATATGACAGCGCGCTTCCTTTCTTCGAGAAGTTATCAACTACCAACCATTGTTACTTCATTATAACTGTTGTTATCCGAGGCATCCCTTGGATCTGTTATTCTCTCCATCGACCTTGTGGATTTAGCCTGTATACCCTTTCTCGCTCTCTTTATCGCCCTCTTCTGGAACTCAGATCGTCACAATTCATTTCAGATCTAGTATGTTCTCCCCCTCTTTATTAAGAGGGTTTATATACACCTATGCCCTTTAAGTAACCATCGCTTTCTGCGATCTTCTTACAATTGAAGATCCTCCATCGCGGCGTCTGTCATGTCTATCTCCTTGTTAACTACGTTCTCGTATTTAATCGGAATACTCACAAGGGCATCCATTTCTGACGCTTACTTTTTTTTTTCCATTTTGACATACCTCTGTCCTTTATGTCTAACAATGTCATTAACCTTTTTGGTGCGTATCCGTTTCCAGTCACTTTCTTCCTAACCACTCTTCTTTTCCTTCTATCAAGCCATCAGTATCTTTAATCCTTCTTAGGGAGTAGCTTCTGTCACACCCCAGTCTTGATAGGGCATTATGGGCACCCGACTCTCTTCAGAGTCGAGCGAACCCTTAAACATTCGCTTTACCAAAACCTGTCATTTCAAAAACATTTGAAACATGGAACCTTTTTCACATAGAGATCATTGTCTTTATACAGATTATGAAAACTTTCAATCAATTACGTACTTTAAACCCACTGAGATCATCTGAAAATACATACTCTTTTAACATCTACAAATGATTCACACTTCTCGACGCCCTATCCACAGGACACTGTCTGCAAAGTTTCTAACATATACAAAATGCCATAACAAAAGTACTTGACTCGGCAATACTCCGAATTGAGATGGAGCTCGCCAATTCAGCTGGTAGCCTGGGAACATCCTATAGCCAATGCCTTCCACTCATCTGTATACACCTGCGTGGCATGAAATGCAGCCCCCGAAGAAAGGGGGTCAGTACGGAATATGTACTGAATATGTAAAGCATCACTGAATCATAAACAAGGAGAGGTGTAACAGTAAACCAATTTAGAGGCAACCCGGAGTAACATGGAACAGCATTTTGAACCATGTCATGTAGTGCCTTACACCACTTCCAGCATACATAATATAATACGGCATACACAAATTCTAGAATACTCAATCTAAATTTAGTATCACCATAGTCTCATCGGACGGCCGCTTCCGGCTTAATAAAAATGATGGCCCTTTCGGGCATGCTGCTTCCGGCATAATAATACTAGTTCTGGCCCCTTTGGGCATGCCGTTCCAGCATAATAATAATGATGATGGCCCCTTCGGGCATGCCGCTTGAGACATAATAATACTAGTCCTGGCCCCTTCGGGCATGCCGCTTGCGATATTAACAATAATGATGGCCCCTTCGGGCATGCCGGTTCCGACATAAAGCTACCCTGGCCCTTTCGGGCATGCCGGTCCCGACATAATAATAATGATGGCCCCTTCGGGCATGCCGGTTCCGATATAATACTACCCTGGCCCCTTCGGGCATGCCGGTCCCTACATAATAATAATGATGGCCTCTTCGGGCATGCCGGTTCCGACATAATACTACCCTGGCCCCTTCGGGCATGCCGGTCCCGACATAATAATAATGATGCCATGGAATGTAAACATGAGTCGTATATGGAATGAAATAGTACAACCTCGCACCCCCTTCGGAGTGGTTTTGAAAATCTAAATAGTAAAATCTCGCACCCCCTTCGGACTGGTTTTGAAAATTTAATTAGTAAATCTCACTTTGTGTTTCCTTTAGTATAAAACTAATTTTTCTCGAAATCATTAGTAAAATCATATGCATATAAATCAATTTTAAGACTTGATGGACAAGTATACTTGCCGACACCTGAAGGCTCAGAAACGAGTTTCGGGTCAATCCGATTGAGTATAAGAAAGTTATGAGCGTTTAAAGTACAGAACCTTCTATTAACGTTTCAGAAGCTATTTTTTGAAAATTAAAGAAACAATCATACCAAGTACCTTTCATATATCGTTATGGACATAATTCATTATAGAACCCCCCATGAACGTTTCTAAAACAATCCGAGTTCGCTTATGAAATTTATGAACGTTATTCAATCATATGATAATCTCGACTATACTAAGCATACTCACATCAAGAAGTGAATAAGAATCATTAACAAGCTCGAAATCAAGAATAGAGTTACCTCAAGATAAGTATCATAGCTTACTTAGCTCTAGGACATGCCAAAAGAAGAAAAGGTAAGCTTTACATACCTGTCCCACGTCCAATTAGCCACGCTTATTCGTCCAAACTTGCTAGTCTACATTCAAGCGAATTGACATAATCATTAGACTCATCGACGTATGCTTGTCTCAGTCCTTCAAATGAATTCATTTATATTCTGCCGAAATTTCGGCAGCATTTCCCCTGTAAATACACCATCCCCGAGAATCTAACTCGGTCAATTTATCAACAACAAATCCGAGAATTCAACTCGGCCAAATTATCAACAACAATACCAACAATCATATCTCCAACTTCAACAATTATTTCAAATGCATTCTAACACTAGCAATCCTTTTTACACAATTCGACGACATTCCTTTTATATTCAATTCAACCACACATAGTCAAGCTAACATCAATGATTTCACATTCAAGTATTAATCCGGAATCATTCTAACATGATTCAAGAACACTTCAAACAATCCACATAATATTCCAAACAACCCAATCAACATACTACTTCACCCGAAACCTTTCAAATTCAACAAGAACAATAACAACCTATTTCCTTCTTTCAAATTCATAAACTACACCAACAATCTACATTAGCAACTTCATTTTCATAATTACAAGAAATCATACTAAAATCACACTAACTTCTACAACACCCACAAACAATTTCAATGCCAACTTGAACCATTAAATCATCATTTGCATCATAGAATCCATAACAACAACAATTAAAGACACTAAATAAAATTAGTTCATCACTTCTTACCAACACACCTCCATTCGGCCACCCACATAACATCCATATTTCATGAATTTCATCCACCTTTACGTACTACAACATAAATAATCATCCATAACATATAAGAAGAGGATTAATCCTTACCTTTTTCCTTTGACTTCTCACTTAGCTAGGATTTGTAGCTTGCAAGAATGAATACTTTACTTGCTCCAATGACTACTTCACTTTGCTAGGGACCCTCCAATTAGTAGAAATGCTAGGAGAAAATATTTCTTTGGTTAAGATTTTTGGGACTCTTCTTCTCCTTTGCCATCGCCGAATGGCCCCTTTGGTTTTTGTCTCTCTAACTTTCTTGAGTGTTCTAAGGGATAAGAGATGATAAAATGAGTTCCATAAGTCATCTTTTGGACTATTTATTTAGCTTCCATGTGGGCTTTAGCCCACCCAACTTGGACGGCCCACTTGGCCTTTTCAAGACCATTATATATATAATTTTTTTTATTTTGGAATCCATGAAAAATTATTTCTCCAATTTCCAAATTTACCCTTAGCCTTCCTCCATATTTTCTATGAGCCATCTTGCGAATTTCCTTTTTTGCCCCTAGCCTTTCCTAATATTTCCACATCAAAATTTGCGTAAGCAACTTGTGTGCTAACAAGGTCAAAATATAGCCTTGTCCTTCAATTCCCGCAATTATCTTGAATTATCCGAATGCGCAAAAATACGGGATATAATAGTTTCTTTCTCTTATTGTTTGTAGCATCGGCTCTAAAATCCGTAAGATATCCCTTTATACGCGCGAATCGGTTCCATTCTTAAGTCACCCTCCAGGAAGGCTTCTCTATGTTCAAAACAACTATACCAATATGGCTACGTAATTATCCTTTTGTAATTATATCTTTCCATAATAGAGGATTCGGCCAAGCTGTCCTTTCCTTCATGCCCGTTCCTTATCTTTCGTCCTGTTTTGTTTGTATATTCGAACCTCTCGGTCTTCACATGAATTCTTATTCCATGTCTTGGGTTTTCTAGTTGACTGCGTCAACTTATTATCTTAGTCCTTCCTTTGATAAGTAATCAGTCGGCTATCGCCAACTTATTAGAGTATCCTCCGTACTCCCATATGCTTGTCCTATTTTCACCGTTAACCTTCCTCAAGTTTGTTTCTCTTTTTATCCTATACTATCACATTCTAGTTCTTTTACAGACCTGTCCCTTAAATTTCTACGCAAATAGTTTCATGCTTTGCCCGTCGGCATCTTCAGGAGGTTTTGCTCAATCATGTTTCTTACCTTTCACTTTTTCTGACATTTTCATCTCCTTACCTTCCATTTACTCACTCTCTTCTTTTCCAAATATCGTTGTATTAGAATTTTCCAATCTTACTTGTAGTGAAATCAGTATCAGTCTATTTCATAACCTCTATACCATATCTTTCGCTTTGTCTCTTGAATTCCATTCAGTTAGTGTTTTTTATACATCGCAACACTGGTTGCTAGGTTTCACCTATCAATCGATACAGTCATAAATGAGATGTCATATGTATACACATACATTTACTACCACTTCGCTCACAAAACATTTCCAAACGCTATTCAAACTTACTCTGATTCCAGAGTTGCGTTGCGCTTTCTTCCTCTTCACCGGCCTATTCTACCTTAGCCTACGCGACCTCTTTAAGGTTTCTATCCACTCTGCATATTCTAATTTCCTTTAGGTTACCCCAATTTCCCATTTGTCTCTTATATCTATATTTGTGGAAATTTTAGTACACTTCCCAGGGGGTCACCCATCCCAAAATTGCTCTGGCCCTAGCACGCTTAACCTCGGAGCTTTAATGCATTTCGATGTGTTAATGCTGGTATAATTATATACACTTCCCCGTACGACCTTTATCACGTAATCTAAGGCAAGTCGGGGTCCTAACAACTTCCAAAAGGTTCTCGTAACGGGTCCCACTCCGATCTAGAGAGGATCCTTTTACTTTTCTAACTATACAATTACCATGTAAGCCTTCTAAATCCTCAATATTTACCTTTCATCTGTATATATAGCTACCTCCAACGGTGCTATCAATTCGGGTTCTTATCCCAATTCTACCAGTAACCAGGGGGAAATATATCTATCAATACATATACATTTCGGAAGAAGATAAGTAGTATACCTGTAATTACATTTGGTGATGCCTCCTGATCCTGCCGGCTGGCCAAAGCATATATGCGGTTCGAAGGACCGCTAGAACCGGGAGCTCCGCCACGACCCCTACCGCGGCCCACTGGTGTCGGCATACCCTGCCCCGTAGGGCGCATGGCTACAGAAGGGGAAGATGAACCAGCAACTGATCCAGTGGGCTGGGCTGAATCACCTGGACCACCCCTAAACGGGCACTCCCTCATAACATGGCCCTGACGGCCACAGGAAAAACAGGTACCGGTGGCGAGACGACATTACCCCGGGTGGCTCCTGCCGCACCGAGGACACTGAGGCATATATAGCCTCGTCTGACTGAACCCTCTGCTCTACTGCGAACCTGAGGCCCTGGAGCTTTGACCCGCTCCTGAATATCCTATATTATCAAATCTCTTACCAGTAGACTGTGGGGGTACACTCCGTGCTGACTGAGAAGGATGTCTGCTATACTGCTGCTGAGGCTGGCCGCCTCGAGACTCCCCAAAATATCCAGCTGATCTAGCCCTCTTGGGCTGCCTCCTATCGCGATCTCTATCGGGCTGACGCCTTCTATGTCGATCCTCCATTCCTTGTGCGTATGCATGCAGCCGTGCAATATCCATCCCAGGATGAGATGCCACCGCCATACAACTATCAACCAGGTAATGATCCAGCCCCATCACATATCGGTGCATCCTGTCGGTCATATCAGCTACGATGGTGGGCGCATATCTGGCTAGGGAGGTAAACTCTAGGCTGTACTCTCGAACACTCCTGCCCCTCTGTTTCAGCTGTAGAAATCTGTCAACTCTAGCTCGCCGCGCCTCGGGAGCCAGGAAGTGACCAAGAAAGGCCTCTGTAAACTCGGCCCACACCGCTGGGGGAGCATTCTCACCCCTAGACAGCTCCCAGGACTCATACCAATTAACCACTACATCACGCAACCGATACGAAGCTAGTTCGACAGACTCAGTCTCCGAAGCTTTGACTAACCTCAGCGTACGCTGCATCTGTCGAATAAAGTCCTAGGGATCCTCCTCGAGCTTTGACCCGTAGAACTCTAGGGGGTTACAAGTCAAAAAGTCACGAACTCTCAAGCTGTCATATCTATTCACATCATCACCCCCTAGCCCGCGTCTGGGAGCCTGGCCTCCTACTAATCTCGTCAGCAACTGTACAACATCTCTCATCACCCTGTCCTCTGCTCCTAACTGAGGAGCTGGTGGCTCGGGCGCTGGAGCCTCTAGAGCTAATGGTGGGGCCGCCTCCTGATCCATAGTGGCAGTAGTTGCTGCTCCAGGCTCCTCTGACAATGGTGGCGTAGCAGAGCCCGCTGACTGGGGCATAACCTCGGGCATAGTCTGGGCACGGGCCCTAGTAACTCTCTGGGCCTGGCTAGTCTCTCCAACGGCTACTGACTTGCCCTTCTGGGCAGCTGTCGCCTTTCTCGGGGGCATCGCTGAAAACATAACAGTTCGTCAGAAATAAATCATCCTAATAATACCGCTCTATCGCACGATCTAAGATCGAAAGAAAAGGTAACACCCTAAATATCCTGTAGCTTCCTGTTTATAGATGTGGTGCACCACACACCGATAAACGAGACTGTACTAGACACGGCCTGTAGACATTCCGAGGACAAACTGCTCTGATACCACTTTTGTCACGACCCAACCCCGTAGGCCGTGACTAGTGCCCGAACTGGACACCCATACATACTTACTTACCAAATCGACATATCCATAACTTATCCATATCCAACATATACTAGTTTATACAGATACTGAGAACAGACGTCGTCTTAAGCGGTCACCTGTAACATACATATCATACAGAAGCCACCAAAGCTGTCGTGGAACATATCATCCAAAACATGTATATATGTATACATACGTACAAGCCGTTAAAGCTATCATAACAAATGGAACCGCTTAGACGCAAGCCACACAGACATATCTGAACCACAATGACCCATGACCCACATACATGTCTACAGGCCTCTAACAAAGATAACAGAATCATATGACGGGACAGGGCCCCGCCGTACCCCTGAATATACACATACATGTAAACAACAGAAGAATCTGCACCAAAATGTAGGCTCCAGAACAAGGGAGCATTCCAAAGCAGCAGAATAGATGGCCTAAGCTGTCGGATCACTCACGTGAACGTCTGTACCTGCGAGCATGAAACGCAGCCCCCGAAGAAGAGGGGGTCAGTACGAAAAATGTACCGAGTATGTAAGGCATGAAGTACAGTACAGGGGATCATAGCCAAAAATAGAAACTCTCCAGAAGCAGTATGACTGTTTAAAATCACCAATACGTTTCCTTTATGTAATGGAGTTGTGTATTTCAAATCATAAATCATACACACATACATATATATATATACAACGTGTCCCGACCCTTTAGTGAGGGACTCGGTGAATAAGGTCATGCATGTCAACATGTCAACATCATATAACATATATACATATGACGTGTCCCGGCCCTCTAGTGAGGGACTCGGTGGGTAGAATCATGTATGTCAACATCATGTATCATGTATACATATAACGTGTCCCGGCCCTTTATTAAGGGACTCGGTGGATAGAATCATGCATGTCAGAATCATATACCATATATACATAACGTGTCCCGGCCCTCTATTGCGGGTCTCGGTGAGTAAAGTCATCATATGTCATCCTGGCCGCCATCCCCGTATCATCATATACATATACATATAACGTGTCCCGGCCCGCAAGTGAGAGGGACTCGGTGAACAATGCAGAGGAGCACGCACGATAACATATCCTGGCCCGGGCTCAGTGAAGGACATACTGAGGCTTGCACGAACAGAGTAGTGCGAAACCATATGCACATAAATCAAGACTCAATAGACAAGTATACTTACCGACACCTGAAGGCTCAGAAACAAGTTTCGGGTCAATCCGACTTAGTATAAGAAAGTTATGAGCGTTTGAAGTACAGAACCTTCTACGAACGTTTCAGGAGCCATTTTTGGAAAATCAAAGCAACAATCATATTAGGTACCTTTCGAATATCGTTATGGATCAAATCAGATAGAGCTCTTGGAGCCATATGTACGTATCAAAACATATCAAAGACTCAAGGGAATAATCAAACGTGCTATCAATTGAAAACCAAAACATTAGTCATATCAATTTTCTCTCAAATGCCATTCGGAAACATATCAAATAGGTCTTCGGGTATCATAGGTAGGAATCGAACCATATGAAGTAGTTTATGGAAGTCAAGAATATTAGCCATCCAAGTGGCCCTAAGAATAGGAATTTCTTTGAAATCATACATATACGCCATTTGCTCGTATCATAAGGATCATGCCAAAAGAAAGAAAGGGTAAGCCTTACATACCTTGCCAGCTTTCTACGCTAATCCGAACTTAAGTCTTTGGCTTCGCAAGATCTACAACAATATTCATACATACCAAACATTAGCCATAAACACTTAAGAATCCAATTCTAAACCAACACTTAATCTACAGAAATTTCGGCAGCATTTCCCCTGTAAATACACCATCCCCGAGAATCCAACTCGGCCATATCATCAACAACAAATCCGAGAATTTAACTCGGCCAACTTAGCACACAATACCAACAGTTATTCCAACAATATCGACAATCAATTCAAAACGCATTCCAACGTTAACAACTTCTTTCTACAAACTTCGATGGCGTTCCATTTATGTTAGATTCATAATTGCTTACATATTCAAGTTCTAATCCGCAACCATTCAAACAATATTCAAGAATACTTCAAACAATCTATACAATATTCACAATAATCCAACCCATATGCCATTCCACTCGAAACCTTCCAAATGGGACAAGAACAATAACAACACATTTTCTTCCTTCAATTTCATGAACTTCACCAATAATTCACACACTAAAAACATTGTTTTCCATTATTACAAGAAATGGCTTTTAACATCACATTAGTTTCTAAACAACTCTCCAACACTTACAACTTCAACTAGAATTATCAAACTTTCATTATCAACATAGAATTCATGACAACAACAATCAAAATACTAAGTAAAATTGATTCATTCTCTTCTATACCATATAAGCACCATACGGCCACAACACTACATCCATATTTTCATGAATTTCACTCATTTCTACACACTACAACATACACAATCATCCATAACATATAAAAGAAGATTAATTCTTACCTTTTTCCCTTAACTTCTCACTTGGCTATGATTATGAACTTGGAACAAAGAGAGGTCTTCTTTATCTAACAATTATACCACGTTAAAGAGGACCTTCAAATTAGTGGGAATACTAGAAGAAAATATTTTTTTGGATCAAAATTGAAGGCTCCAATTTTTCCTCTCCTTGGCCGAAAAGGCCTCTTTTTTTTTTCTTCCTCTCAAAGTTTCTTGAATCTTCTTATGTTGAAGATGTATTTGTCATCTTTTGTTTACATATATTAAACTCCCATATGGGCCTTGGCCCATTAAGGTGGACGGACACACTTGGCCCTTGTGCCTCAAGCCCTTTTTTTTGTGTTTTGTAATACATGAAGAATTATTTTTCCCAAATTCCAAATTTGGCCTTAGCCTTTCTCAATATTACCATGAACCACCTTGTGAATTTCCCTTTTTACCCCTAGCCTTTCTTAATATTTCCACTTCAAAAACTTTCATGAACAATTTGTGTGCTAAGGAAAATCAAAATATAACCTTGTCCATAACTTCCCGCAATTATCTTGAATTATCCGAACGTACAAAATGCGGGATATAACAAACACAACCAAGGTCAAACATGTTGCTAAGAAGAAAACCTCTTCAAAGCAAAGTAAGAAACCATCCACTGACAGACTTAGAACCCGAGCACAACTTGACTCTACTCTTCAGTTAAGTAAAGGGAAGAGTATAGAAAATAAAAGAAAATCGGTAAAAACTGCTAATTTAAGCCGATTAAGAGATAAGGAAGAAGTGGTGATTGTGCTTGAGACACACGAGGAAGAAGAGTAGCAAGCTCCCTTGGAAAGGAAAAATTCTAAATGAAAAGGAAAATTTGTAGTTGAAAAAGAGAAAACTATAGTGAGGGAAGTGGAAATTAAGAAAGATGCTGGTGAAGTGAACAAGGGGAATAGAGCTTATGAGTCCCTAAATAAAAGAAAGAGTAATGAATCTGAAGAAGCAGGTTCACCCAAAAGGAGAAATGTGAATGTAAGCAAAGGACCTGGTTCTTCCAAACAAGGAAAATTAAGGAAGGATGAAGAAAAATTGAGACAGGAAAATTTGAGAGGACAAAAGGTGCTGCTTGGGAGAATGTTTGATCTTGAGGTGGTTGGGCACCAAGGATTAGACGAGTTGATGGAGATTCAGAGAGCTCAACAGTGGGACCATCTACTTGAAGGTCCTGTGTTGGCCTATGAGAATGCAGTAGCTGATTTCTTTGTGAATCTACTATATACTGATGACCATACCTTGGTGTGCAAGGTTGGAAAGGTTGATTTTACAATGGAAGAAACTCAGTTGGGAGAAATTTTGTATGTCCCAAATGAGGGAGTGAAAAAGCTAGGGAATGACAAGGATATCAAGGCCTCTGATGACTTCAAAAGCCTTATAGTCGGGATAGGAAACCAGGCGACCACTGAGACACTTTACGAGAAAAAGATAAAGCCTCAATATCTGCTTCTATTTTAGTTTGTCAACAAAGTGGTATTGCCCAAAACAGAGAAGAGGTATATCGTATCCAAGAAGGACATGTTCCTGATGGAGATACTGGATGGTAGACGTATGGTTAGCTTACCCTCTATTATGATCAAGCACATGATGAAGGTTGTGGATAGAAGAGATTGCAAGCACGGTCTCCCCTTTGGTTTCCTGCTGACAAAGGTGTTTGAGAACTTCAAGATTTTCACTGGAAAGGTCACCAAAAGGATTAAGAAACAGATGTTTTCTTTGGGATCACTAAAGGAGTGTGATATTGTGAAAAACAAAGGGGGAGTTGGATCTATATCTAGTATCCCTAATCTCATTGAGGTGAATGAGAAGACCTTGGCTGAGGTGAAGAGGCTGCAAGTTGAAAATGCCTTGTTGAAAGTAGAAAATGCTAAGTTGAAAGTAGAGGGACCTGGTCCCAGTGGGGTGCAAACAGTAGAGGTTGCTCAGCTGAGAAAAGATAATGCCAAGCTGAAGAAGAAGGTTGAAGAACTTTAGGAGCAGCTCTTGGCCACTCATAAAGATGCATATGGCAGGTTAGATAGGATGCTCAGTGCTTTTAACCCCACCAAACCTACAAATCCGTGATCCCTTTCCTCAATCCTATCCCTATTTTTGTTGATCCTTCGTTTTGGTCTATAATGATAATATTGGCACTTTGGAAACTTTATTTTGTATGTTTATGCTATAATTGACTGCTACGTTTTTCTATTAACAATCAGTTTCAACGGCAATCTCTCTGATTTGTGCATATGCTTCTCCTTAAGTATTGGTTTTGTTGTTTCTATTATTGCTCATACTGAGTTCCTCAAATAGCCTAAGTTAATATCTTCGAACTTCTTTAGGCTTGTGCTAATCTTATGACTCTTTTCAATGATGCCAAAAAGGGGGAAGATTTGATGTTAATCTATTAACTAATCGATTCTTGATTGATTGAGTGACTAAATGTCTAAGAATGGTTGTTAGTCAATCATATGTTGCACAGTGGATGAAAGTGAAAATGTCGACATGAAGTTGAGAATCTAATCCGTAGGAGGAACATGGTCCTATAGGTACAAATGAAAAAATAGCATACTCTCATGCTGCTGAGGTTTACTATGCAGAGGAAACCTGGTTCTCATGGGGAACATAAATTACAAGTTTGTCATCATCAAAAAGGGGGAAATTGATTAGTTATGACATTTCATAGTTTTGATGATTTGACAAACATGCCAAGGATCAGGTCCTTTATCAGGTCCCCTGGGCACTGTACGTTACATGACAGTTGTAACGCCGTAAAACTGTTCCTATAGGAAGTACCAAAGCAGCACAGCTGTATGCAGGATAAAAGTGAAAGACCAGTGTAACGTCTCTATCCAGGTCACATACCACTCGCATGCCCTCATTGGCTCCATCTATAAATAATATGTTGGCATTTGTTGACCCCATCACTTGAAAACCTCCAGATCTATACAAGTACAGCCGCCATAGTTCTCTTGGTGCTTTCAACAACAAAGATAAGACAAGTTCAAGGACCAGATCCCAACAACTGAAGATGGTTTGAGTCCTAGAGTTGTCTAGTTTTTGTGATACAGGTTGTGATTCCACCAAGTAGTATATGAGGGACCAGGTTATGCACTAGTTCCCTTATGCAATGTAGTACAAGAATCAACACAAGATTTTTACGTGGAAAACTCCTTGCTCAAGTTATTAATTACAACAACCTACCCTAGTAGGATTTCAACTCAACTAACCGAGTAACTCAGGTTACAACTATATTGCAAGGTAGAAGTTAACTCCCATAACCACTCACCCTTACAATAACGCTTATGCAACCCTCACACTTGACTACCCCTAGCCAAGCACACCAATAACCCTAGATTGACCCCAGCCTAGTGTACCACTCAAAGGCGTCCTTTGAGAATTCACCACAGTAAGTAACTCTAGCCACACACTAATACAAGTAAGCTAACTCTAGCCTAATGTACCACTCAAGAGCTTGTGGAAGCAACCTTGAGAATTTAGAACACCTACAAACAACTTCTTTTTATGGAAGAGTAGGTCTATAGTTTAATCACAAAAGAACAAAGACTCAACAACCTAAGGACCTAAAATATCTTCAGTTCTTAACGTGGTCCTTCAAGTTGCTCAGGCTCTATTCTTGAGGAACACCTTGAAAGTTGGAGACTTGCACTTTGTATGGAGCAATTTTCAGATTGTGCAAGAATAAATTTTCTCTTGGAAAATGATGCCTCTATATGCACGGAGAGAGAGAGAGAGAGTAGAGATGATCACTCATGAAATCTGGACCGTTAATCAATTGACCTTGCTGAGGTACTGTTGTACAACTGCATTGTACTTTTTAGCAGCATGCTTTATAGCTGTGGATTTGAACTTTTAGCTTCAGTGACCAAGATCTTTATTTGGAGGAAATTGGTTCCTATGTTCTTCAAACAAGTTGTAAGTACTACATACATTGTCAGTAGCTCTACAGCTGTATTGTTGGCTGAGCAGGCTGGAGACCTGATCCCATCTAGTCCTTTTGAATCAGCATATCTGGTCTCTCATAGATGAGCAAATCTTGCAAGCATCTGATCCTTCAAGGAGCATGTTTAGAAAAGTAACATATCAGATATCATGAGGTTAACCAAGTTCAGACAGTTGAACCTAATTGTATTTGGTACCTTAAGGTTTGTCATGTCATCAACACATATCAGTTTGTATCACTTTGTCTTTGTGATCTCTACATTGTAAACCTACACTTCTTCAAGAAGGATTTTGTAGGTGTTTTGTTTTTATCAAACTTTTGTTGTAAACACTTGGCTAGAGTTAGTCATAGTGGTGTTAAGGTTCAGCTAGAGTTAGTTGAATCAGTTTGGTGCTTGACAAGAGTTAGTCAAGAGTGTGCTTTTAATAGAGTTATTGTAAGGAGAGGGATTAGTGGTCTGATTCCTAGGTTGCAAAATCTTGTAAGAAACATTGCTCAGTTTAGTGAAGTTGGAAATCCTACTGGGATAAGTCGTGATTTTTAATCCCTTGAGCAAGGAGTTTTTCACGTAAATATCTTGCCTTATTTACTTTCTGTCTTTCTCTGTGAAAACAGTTCATGGACCAGGTCCTTTAGACTATTTTGGTGGACTCATAGGTTCTATCAATTTCTCCTACAATCAATAAACATCAGAAGATGACATCCAAAAATAGAACAAGCTTTCGGAAAGAGTTCCAATGCAATCTAAAGTATTCACAATCAAGAGAAAAAAGGGGACACCTCTTTTTTAATTATATGAATGCTATCTAAAGAGTGCGAGAGCGTGGAAGCTTTTTTTAAAGACGTGTATTAACTACTATATTATACTGCAATTTTTTTTTATCATTTTCATTGGTTAGTTGGTAGTTGACACTATTAAAGGAATGGAGGGCTAATGATAAAGTGGGAGAATGCACATCAACAAGATTGATCCTTTATGCATTAAATCAGTGTCTTTATCATATGGTGCTTGTTTATGGAAGAATGTGAGGGACCCTCTCCCACACACGTAAATCTTCCGCTGGACCCTGTAAAAGTTATTTTCCAAAATGTATTGTATTAGCCTTCTCAATACATACGCTATAATAGCACAAAACAAATAAGAAGCTACTTCAAAAAAATAAAAACAAAAAACAGGATTAGAAAAATGAAAACAAATTAGAAGCTATAATATTTTACTGGTAACTCCTTGAGACCAGAAGGCTAGAAATTTCACTGGCAAACAGAGTATACTGTTGAACCGTTGGTTTAGTCGCGTTGAGGTTGTTGGGTTCTGCGGGGTTCTTGGTCTGTACCACTTATATTTGAGTTGTGTCGAGCTTCCAGTAATGTTTTGGTTCGTTTATTCCATTCGGCTTTGCTGGAAGGCCTTGTATTGTTTCAACTATTAAAGGAAATTTCCTACTCAAGCTCTATTCTCACTTTTCTATTCAAGTTTTAGTCGTCTCTTTGGATTGTTTTTGTTACACCTCGGAAATTTTGGGTTGCTGAGCGGTGAATGGACTAACATAAGTTAAGGTGTACATGATGTTCGTATAAGTAAAAAGGGATGCTTAATGATTCTAATTAAGATTCCAAAGAAGTTAGAGGCAAGGGAGAAAAGTTTGTCAAACGATCTGTCGAATGGTCTTTGCGCTAACTCAATTCTGCGGCACAATCGACGAATCATCGGCCTGTCCGACGATCAGTTCGACGGACCGTCCTTCTCACCGTAGAATGAAAGGAAACGGAAAGTTTCTCACTGGAAATTTAACGACTTCGACGATCAGATCGATGCTCCATCGATCCGATCGGCGCATCGTCGACCGTACCGTATATCTCGATCGGGACTGATTTCAAGATTTTATATAAGGACCCTTCTCCCATTTTAATTCATTTCATTTCCACTTCTCCACACACCAAGAAGCCTCTAGAACTCTCTCCATTATTCATCCACAAGAAACTAAGGGAAAACCATGATCAACTACACCCAATCCATGAAATCAAGTGTATGAGACCTAGTAAAAGTTCATCTACACTAAGAAAACTCAAGGGAAGTGAGCTAGGGTTTTGGTGCAAGAAGAAAAGTTCCACTCAAGTGTTGTTCATCCATCATCTAAGGTGAGTTTCATGATCATTCTTGATTTTTTAAGGTGTTGAAAGTTAAAAAAACCCATGGATTGTAGAATGATATAGAAAATGGGTCATAAATATGGGAATAGTAACATTGTTGGGTAAAGGTTTGGATTGAGTCATGATTATCAATATGTTGTGATTGTAAATATGTTATTAATGACATTTAGACCATGGAATAAGTATTATATATGAGAAATTGCGATAGTGAGCTATAACAATAATTGTGGAGAAATTGAAGGAAAATGGTGAATTGTGGGAAATGTAGATAAATGATGATTGTTGTTTGCGATATTGTGAATATTGTTATGAACGTTTGGGAGTTGATATAGAATGTGGGAAAAGTAGTAGAAACAAAGGAAATGCTGCCCATTTTTCCCTAGAAATAGTAAAATCTTCTTATAGCCAATTAACTAATGTTAATGTGAATCCTCTTGAAGGTATGTGAGGCTTGTCCTTTCTTTCTATGGCATGAATTCTATGACATGATTATTCTTTATTTCCCATGAATATTCTATACTCCGAAAAGCTAAGAGTCTATGTTCATGAATGACTATATGAGAAAAGAGAGATGTTATGAGCCAATAGAGTTGATGATAAGTTAAGTATACAAATTCTAGAGTCTATGATATGATTTTCCTATAAAGTTAACAATGTCATTTATTGTTACGCTCACCTTATATACTAGTTACTTCAAGGTGAGGCAGAGTATTTATAGATGCTCCATAATAGAATCGGGGGTTCACGACCTTATGTCACCCCGATAGAGTATAATTGTCTTGAGTTTCCAGTCCTGCATTATGATGATAATATGATGAGAGTATGATGCGTCTATGATATATATATGATGTTATCACACCGCGCCTATATGGTCGGGGAGACACCGCTAAGGCGGGCAGCTATATGTATACACCATGTCTAGATGGCATTGGCAGACACCACTAGTGGGCGGCATGAGATGATACCCCGAACGCGGGAGGCCTAGACGAAGGCTAATGATTATTACACCGATCCGGTATGGACGGGAAGCTTATACATTTATGCATATGATGATGATTATGAGTAAGACAACATGTGTTATTTCTTTTATAAGTGACAGTCAGATAGATGTTCCTTATTGATGTTTCCTTTATTTCAGTGACGTATCATTATTGTTTATGCCTCCTATACTCAGTACAACGTTCGTACTGACGTCAGTTTTCTTTGGACGATGTGTTCATGCCCACAGGTAGACAGGGAGGTGATCTTGATCCAGACTCATAGGAGTTGTCAGCTGACCTGAGAGCACTCCATAGTTCCGGAGGTGCTACTTGGTTCATTCTTTTGTGTATATGTATTTTGGGCACGACGGGGTCTTGTCCCATCTATATGTCTAGTACTCTAGTAGAGGCTCGTAGATATGCAGTGTGGGTTATATGGTCTCACGAGATTACTACCGTATATATGTATATTATTTTGATAGCCGAAAAGGCTTATGTCTATAAAAGTATTTATGTTCTCAAATGAAAAATTATTCTCTTATGATTTGAGAGTGAAATTTATAAAATAAGGCTTAATAAGCATGATGAGTAGCAGAACGAGTGGTGCTCGTTGGTTAGCCCCGGGTACCCGTCACCGCCCCTAGGCGAGTTGTGACAAAAGTGGAATCAGAACAGTTCAGTCCTAGAAAGTGTCTACGAGCCGTGTCTAGTAGAGTCTTGTTTATGGTGTGTTGCGCGCCACGCTAATAAATAAGAGGCTACAGGGCATTTAGGAAAAATGACCATCTTTCATCTTAAGGGATCGTGCGATAGTGTGCCGCCCTAATAGTGTGCTATGATTTCAGAAATGCCGCCAAAAGGAAAAGCTACAGCCGCCCAGAAGGGCAAGACTACGACAAAAAGGCGGGTGGAAAGAGAGCCGCCAATGAATGTAGAAGAGGGCGAGTCACGTAATGAGGCCCTATCTAATACTTCCTCTACCCCGCCCAATGTGGAAAAACAAGGAGGGGCTTCAGCTCCAGTTCCTCCACCGGTTGCTTCGGGTTAACAAGTGACCGAGGCCATTCATCTATTGACACAATTAGTTGCCGCCTAGGCACAGCGGCAGAATGTGAGTTCAAGTGATCGGGCAGCTAGTACCAGGGCCAGTGATTTTTTGAGTTTGAATCCTCCGGAGTTTTTTGGGTCAAAGCCGGATGAAGACCCGCAAGGTTTTATTGATGAGATACTGAGAACATTGAGGATTACACATGCCTCCGAGACTGAATCTGTGGAGTTGGCATCTTATAGAATCAGAGATGTGGTTGTATTGTGGTACAACAATTGGCTAGCATCAAGGAAAGAAAATGCGCCTCCTACCGTGTGGCAAGAATTTATGGATGCTTTTATCCGTCACTATTTGCCACCCGAGGTCGCCGAGCTAGAGCGGATAGGTTCTTAAATCTGAAGCAAGGGAATATGAGCGCCCGGGAATATATCCTTCAATTTAATTCCTTGGCTAGATATGCCCCGACTATGGTGGCCGATATGGGAGATAGGGTGCACAGGTTTGTGAGTGTCTTAGGGCCACATTTGTTCAAGGATTGTTTAACGGCCTCGTTGCAAGAAGGGATGGATATTTCCTGAATACAAGCCCATGCCCAGAACTTAGAGGGACGACAGCAACCACAAAGAGGTGATTGCGACATTGATAGAAGGCAAAGCAGGAGTGCCAGATCTATGGGGGCAGGTAGCGATTATAGAGGGGGATCGAGGCAGACTTATTCCCGACATTCAGACCAGTCGGTGACTAGTAAAACTCCTCGATTTACGGGTAGGAGATTTGATCACTCCTTTCGTTAAGGACAGGGTCAGAGTTCGAGGGCCCCAGATTCTCAGTTTGGGGGAGATTATAGCCAGAGGAGACCCCAGTACCGCGGTGCAACCAGTGCTGTAGACTACATTTCGGACAGTATCGCCAGGGTTCAGATGCTTGCTATGCCTACGGCCAGGTTGGGCATATGATGCGAGATTTCCCGTCGACGAGCGGTAGAGTTGAGGTTCAACCTACAGGATCAGTGGCTGGTTCATCTTCAGTGCGCCCAGTAGGGCAGACTCCCCAGATCCCAGCAGGTCGAGGTAGAGGCAGAAGGGGAGCATCTATTTCAGGTGCCACTCAGCCCCGTGTGTATGCTTTAGCCGGACGACAGGATCTTGAGTCCTCCCCAGATGTGGTTACAGGTACATTATCTGTGTTTTCCCATGATGTGTATGCATTGATAGATCCAGGTTCTACATTCTCTTATGTTACTCCGTATGTTGCTGGTTGTATTGGGGTGAAACCAGAGCCAATTAAACCTTTTGAGGTAACTACTCCAGTTAGTGATCCCGTGATAGCTAGACAAGTGTATAAAAACTGTGTACTTGTGATATCCAATCGCCAGACCAAAGCTGATTTAATTGAGCTGAAAATGCTAGATTTCGATGTGATTATAGGTATGGATTAGTTGGCCTCATGTTATGCTAATGTGGATTGCCGAATGAAGATAGTCCGATTCTAATTTCCGGGAGAGCCCGTGCTTGAATGGAAGGGTAATACTGCTTCTCCAAAAGGTAGGTTTATTTCCTACCTTAAGGCAAGAAAGATGATAGCCAATGGCTACATTTATCATCTAGTCCGAGTACATGACACCGAAGCAACGTCGCCAACTTTCCAATTCGTTCCGGTAGTGAAAGAATTTCCGGATGTATTTTCTGATGAGGTTCCAGGTCTTCCTCCAGAACGATAGATTGACTTCGCCATTGATGTGTTGCCGGACACCAAGCCTATTTCTATTCCTCCTTATCGAATGTCTCTGATAGAATTGAAAGAGCTAAAGGTGCAGTTGAAAGATTTGCTTGAAAAGGGGTTTATTAGACCCAGTTCATCACCGTTGGGAGCACCAATCTTGTTCGTGAGAAAGAAAGATGGTTCCCTACGAATGTGCATCGATTATAGGCAGCTGAACAAGGTGACAATAAAGAACAAATATCCTCTCCCAAGAATTGATGATTTGTTTGATCAACTACAGGGTCCCAAGTGGTTTTCTAAAATAGACTTCATGTCGGGATATCATCAAGTGAGAATTAGAGAAGAAGATATTCCTAAAACAGCTTTCAGAACGAGATATGGCCATTATGAATTCCAGGTGATGTCGTTTGGGTTGACTAATGCATCGGAAGTGCTCATGAATTTGATGAATAATGTATTCAGGCCACTTTTGGATCTATTCGTGATAGTATTCACTGATGATCTTCTGGTATATTCTTGTTACACCTCGGAAAATTTTCCGTGAGTCTACAATGAATAGATCAACGAAGGGTATGACTGTGCGGTGTTTTACTAAGTAGGGAATGACGATTCATGAATTTTTGGAAATAAGAAAGTTGCAGAAATTCATTTCAGTCCAGTGGTCGTAAAGCACAATACGACCCGTAAAGTGATTTACAGACCGTAAAGTGCGATCGTCCTCCAACACTCCAAGAAATTCAACTTTCTGTTAAATGTTGAAATGGTAAAACACGACCCAGAATGCGGACCGTAAATCGAAATACGGCCCGTAAACCTCGATCGTAAATCACCATGATGACAGCCAACCCTTCTGTTTTTTATATGCTTAAATATGGCCATGAAGGACGGACCGTAAACCAGTATACGGCCCATAAACTGTGGTTCACGACCACTGTACACCCCGACTGTTGATCATTAAAAATCAGACTTTGAGTTATTAAAAGGGACCAAAGCCTCATTTTATTTCATTTTCTCATCTACACAACTCAAGATCTTTCTAGAGAATTCTCCAAACACTTCATCTACAAGAAGGACCAAGGGAAACTAAGATCAACAACATCAAATTCATGAATCAAAGTCTATGAAACTCAAGTGAAGTTCATCCAAACCAAGAGATCCCAAAGGGAGTGAAGTAGGGTTTTGGTGAAAGAGGAGAGGCTTCACTCCAGGATTGTTCCACCAACCTCTAAGGTAAGTTTGATGACTTTTCCATGATGACTAAAGCATTTATATGATGAAACACTTGGATTATGAGAGGGTGTAATAAATGGGTCATAAAATGTGAATAGTGTTATAATTGAATGATAGTGGGATTGAATCATGAATGTTGATGTGTTGTGAGTATAAAGATGTTTTAAATGACGTGTAGACCATGAAATGGGTGTGTGGTATGAGAAAAAATGATAATAATCTAGAACCCATGAATTTGGAAATTTGGAGAAAATTGGTGGATTTTGCTCAATGTATATAAATGACGATTGTTTATTACAATATTGTGAGTGTTGTTGTGAGAGTTTGGGAATTGAGATTGGACACGGGAAAATTAGTACGAACAAAGGAAATGCTGCTCAATTTTTCCTAGAAATAACTATGCGTTCCTATAGTCGGTTAACTAACGTAATGTGCATTCTCTCGTGAAGGTAGCAACGTGATATTGAAGGGGATCAAGTGAACGATAGCTCAACTAAGCGACAAAGGTATGTGAGGCTAGTCCTTTTATTTCTATGGCATGAATCCCATAATACGATTCTTCTCCCTTTCCATGATTCTCCTATATCCCGGAAAGCCAAGAGCCTAAGATCATGAATAGTTATATGAGTCAAGAGATATGATATGACGTTCTTATAAAGTAAATGATGTTGTTCCTTGTATACACTCACCTTATATACTAATCCTTTTAAGGTGAGGCAGAATGCTCATATATGTCCATAATGGAATCGAGGGTTCACGACCTTACGTCACCTCGATAGAATGTAGTGGTGCTAGAGTCTTTATGCATGTATCATGACAAGTATATTTTGATAAGCATATTATTATAAGTATTTTATGATGAGCATGTGATGATTGCATCACACCGGGCCTAGTTGGTCGGGCACTCACCTCGAAAGCGGGCAGCTATACGATACACCATGGCCAGTTGGCATGGACAGACACCACTAGTGGGCGGCATGAGATGGTACCCCGGACGCGGGCTAATGTTATTGATTATTACACCGTTCCGACATGGACGGGAAGCTTACATATTATGCATATGTGATATGATGATGATTATGAGTAAGATAGCATGCATTACTCCTCTTATGAGGGTCATTCAGATCCAGATGTTCCATATTGATGTTCTCATTATATTATTGTTGCCTTTCTTCATTGTTTATGCCTCTCATACTCAATACAATATTCGTACTGACGTCCGTTTTCTTTGGACGCTATGTTCATGCCCACAGGTAGACAGGGAGGTGAGCTTGATCCAGATCCGTAGTAGCTGGCAGCTGATTGAGAGCACTCCATTGTTCCGAGGTGCTTATGATTCCTCTTTTGGGTATATATGCATATTTTGGGCACGACGGAGTCTTGTTCCGTCTATATATATACAGTCTGTCAGTAGAGGCTTGTAGATACGCAGTGTGGGTTAGATGGTCTCACAAGATGTTATTATATGTGTTTATTATTTTGATGGCCGAGAGGAAATGTATATAAAGCATTTATATTTCTATCTAAAATGTGTTTTTCCTATAATTCATGTATAAAGTTGATAAATGGGGCCTTGAGCGAGTAAGATGAGTAGTAGAGCAAATGGTGCTCGGTGGCTAGCCCTGGGTACCCGTCGCGGCCCCTAGCTGGGTCGTGACAGAAGTGGTATCAGAGCAGTTCGTCCTAGGAAGTGTCTACGAGCTGTGTCTAGTAGATTCTTGTTTATGGTGTGTTGCGCGCCACGCTAATAAACAAGTGGCTACAAGGCATTTAGGAAAATGACTATCCTTCTTCTTATTAGATCGTGCGATAGAGCCATACGTAAGATTTTATCCTTCCTAATAGTGTGCTGTGGTCTCAGAATGCCGCTAAAGGGAAGAGCTACAACTGCCCAGAAGGGAAAATCTACAACAAAACGACGGGCAGAAAGAGAGCCCCTGATGAATGTAGAAGAGGGCGAATCACAAAATGAGGCCCCGCCCAATGCAGAAGAGCAAGGAGGAGCCTCGGCTCCGATTCCTCCAGCGGGTGCTTCAGGTCAACAAGTGACTGAGGCCATACATTTATTGACCCAATTGGTTGCCGCCCAGGCACAACGACAGAATACGGGCCCGAGTGATCGTTCAGCTAGTACGAGAGCTCGTGATTTTATGACTTTAAATCCTCCGGAGTTCTTTGGGTCGAAGCCGGATGAAGATCCACAAAACTTCATTGATGAAATGTTGAGGACCTTAAGGATTATTCATGCCTCCGAGACCGAATCCGTGGAGTTGGCTTCTTATAGACTCCGCAATGTGGTGGTATTATGGTACAACAACTGGGTAGCATCAAGGGGAGAGAACGTGCCTCCTCCGGTTTGGCAAGAATTTGTGGATGCTTTTATTCGTGATTATTTGCCACCCGAGGTCCGCCGAGCTATAGCAGACAGGTTCTTGAATCTAAAGCAAGGAAGCATGAGTGCTCGGGAATATAGCTTGCAATTTAATTCTTTGGCCAGGTATGCCCCGGCTATGGTGGCCGACATGGGGGATCGAGTGCACAGGTTTGTGAGTGGTCTGGGACCACATTTATTCAAAGATTGCTTGACAGCCTCATTGCAGGATGGGATGGACATTTCCCGTATACAAGCCCATGCTCAGAATTTAGAGGGACGACAGCCACCGCAAAGGAGTGATCGTGATACTGACAGGAGACAAGGCAAGAGGGCTAGATCTATGGGAGCCAGCAGTGAGTATAGAGGGTGAACAGTGGTAGTCCATGGAGGTTTACGGTCCGTATTCCAGTTTACGGACCATCCCTCGTGGTCGTCTTTAACCTTAAGCAGAACCAGAAACTTTGGCTGCATGCATGGTGATATACGACCATGGTTTACGGGTCGTAAATCACTTTACGGTCCGTCCTCCTGGTCGTATTTTACCATTTCTCAACTGGGCAGAAAGTTGAAACCTTGCATGCCAATTTACGACTACCAGTTTACGGACCATATTCCATTTTACGGTCCGTATTTTGCACTTTACGACCACTGGGCAGTTTTGCCAACTTTCAACTTTTCACATTTCTCGACTTTTCATTCTAATCGTTCTCATCCATATATGCACATTGCTCATGAAACATTATACACTCGCACTCCTCGCACACATCACTGGTTCATTTACTTGCGTACCAACGAAAAATTTTCCGAGGTGTAACATTCTACCCCCCTTAGGAACATTCGTCCTCGAATGTTAAAGGCTTGGGGAATTCTATAAAAATTTTGCCTGAGTTTCCTTTGTATTGTGGCACTACCACCCTGTCACGACAACCCACAATAGCAACGCCTCACAGGGCCACAACATAGCAGCATAAAAAAATTTGGCCACACACGACCTAAATGCATAAAAAGGAATCATACATACCTTGTGATCTTGACGCCTCATCTTGGTCCTCGTCCAAAGGCTGAAATAAATGTGGGTATTTGGACCGCATACCTTCTTCCGCTTCCCACGTCATTTTCTCTCATTTATTGTTTCTCCATAGAATCTTAACTGAGGCCACTTCTTTGTTTCTAAGCCTCCGTACTTGCCTATCTAATATGGCAATGGGTATTTCATCATAAGTCAATCTCTCTGTCACTTGTACATTATTTACTGGGACGATCCTAGTAGGATCTCCAATACATTTTCGAAGCATCGAGACGTGGAATACTGGATGAATTGACTCCAACTCGGAAGGTAGATCTAGCTCATAGGCCACTTTGCCTATCTTGCGTACAATTTCATATGGCCCAACATACCGAGGACTGAGCTTCCCCTTTTTGCCGAATCTCATTACGCCCTTCATCGGCGACACTTTCAAGAATACCCAATCCTTCACTTCGAACTTTAAGTCCCTTCGTCGGTTATCCGCATAGGATTTTTGATGACTCTGGGCGGTTAACAACCGATCTTCTATGTGCTTAACTTTCTCTATAGCTTGCTGGACCAAGTCTGGTCCTATCAATTTAGTCTCTCCGGTTTCAAACCACCCAATTGGGGATCTACACTTCCGCCCATATAAAGCCTCATACGGTGCCATTTGAATGTTGGAGTGATAACTATTATTGTATGCAAACTCAATGAGTGGCAAATGATCATCCCAAGTCCCTCCAAAATCTATCATACATGCTCGCAACATATCCTCCAGAGTCTGAATAGTACGTTCATAGGCCACTTTGCCTATCTTTCTCCCTAACTCTCACTTGATGATACCCGGACCTCAAATCAATCTTTGAAAACCATTTGGCACCTTGCAATTGATCAAATAAATCATCGATCCTCGGAAGAGGATACTTGTTCTTAATCGTCACTTTATTCAATTACCGATAATCAATGCACATTCTCAAGGAGCCATCTTTTTTTTGGACAAACAGTACGGGTGCTCCCCACGGGAATGAACTAGGCCTAATAAAGCCTTTATCGAGCAAGTCTTTCAATTGCTCTTTCAACTCTTTCAATTATGCGGGTGCCATCCTATAGGGAGGAATATATATGGGTTTAATGTCTGGCAACACATCAATCGCAAAATCGATCTCCCGCTCGGGAGGAAGGCCTGGAAGCTCTTCCGGGAACACGTCCGGAAATTCATTCACTACCGGCACTGACTGGAGAGTCGGCGACTCAGCTTCTACATCTTGAACTCGCACTAGGTGATAAATGCACCCTTTCGTGATCATCTTCCTTGCCTTCAGATAGGAAATAAACCTACCTTTTGGTGACGCCGTATTTCCTTTCCATTCTAAAACTGGTTCTCCCGAAAACTGGAAGCGAACCATTTTCATTTTACAATCCACATTGGCGTAGCAAGAAGCCAACCAATCTATGCCCATAATGACATCAAAATCTACCGAGGTTCCAGTGCCCGAGCCTCCAGCTCCACTGCCAGGGGCGGAGGATAGGGCCATGAGAGATGCGGTCCAGTTGCTGACCAGATTGGTGGCGGGGCAGGTTCATAGGCATAGATTTGGAGGTGATCGTGCGGACAGACATGATAGTTCGAGGACCCGTGAGTTCTTGACCTGTAATCCTCCAGAGTTCTTCGGGACAAAGCCCGAGGAGGACCCCCAGGAGTTTATCAGACAGATGCAGCGTACGTTACGGTTGATTAAGGCTTCTGCGACCGAGTCTGTTGAGTTGGCTTCATATCGGTTGCACGATGTAGCAGCTAATTGGTATGAGTCATGGGAGTTGTCCAGAGGCGATGGCGCTCCCCCAGCAGTGTGGGACGAGTTTACTGAGGCCTTTCTTGGCCACTTTCTGCCTCCGGAGCTGCGGCGAGCTAGGGCTGACAGATTTTTACTGCTGAGACAGAGGGGCAGAAGCGTCCGAGTATATAGCCTAGAGTTCGACTCATTGTCCAGATATGCACCCGCTATGGTAGCTGATATGACTGACAGGATGCACTGGTATATAATGGGGCTGGACCATTATTTGATTGATAGTTGTCTGGTGATGGCTGCTCAGCCCGGGATGGATATTGCCCGTATACAGGCGCACGCCCAGGGTATGGAGGACCGACATAAGGGGCGTCAGCCCGACAGAGATCAGGACCGGAGCCAGCCCAAGAGGGCCAGATCAACTGGGCATTCCGAGGAGTTTTGGAGTAGGCCGTCTCAGCAGCAGGGTAGCAGTCATTCGTCCCAGCCAGCACGGAGCACACCTCCACAGTTTCCAGGCAGGAGATTTGATAGCCCAGGATATTCAGGGGCAGGCCAAATGTTACGTCCCGTATTTTTTTACATTGGGACAATCCGGATTAACTATGATAAGTTAGGGCCAAGACCATTCCGGGACTTGAAGTCGAGACTTTTGACCTTCGATTTTATTTTGAGACATAAGTTGTTCATGAAATTGTTGGCATGGAACACTTAGGAAAAGTTGGGACCAAAAATCATATATTTGGAAGTTGAAAATCATGCAAGTAGTTCCACACTTTGTGGCCAATTTTAATTGGTCCAATTCATGTGTGGGCCATGGACACATGGAGAATTTATGTGGAGGCTTAAAAGATGACTTCAACGCATGTCTTATCATTTCAACACTTAGAAAAAAATCAAGAAGTTGAAGAACAACTCCAACACCATTCGGCCAAGAACAAGAAAAACCAAATCCAATTTGAGCCATTCCAAAAATATTTCCTTGGTGTAAATCCACTAATTGGAGGTCCCTAAGTAGCGTGGAAGTGTTGTTGGAGCGATCAAGCCATCCGTTTAGTAGATCGCAAACCCTAGGCAAAGTGTGGAGTTGAAGAAGAAAGGTAAGATTTGATCTTGTTTTATGTGTCATAAATGTTGTATGCATGTTGTAGTATGCTAAAATGGATGAAAATCATAAGTTAGGGTATGTCGGAAGTGGGTCGTGTGCTTGGTGTGTTAGCCGTGTGAGGCGTGTGTATGTTGTGTGGTTTGGAGGTGATGAATTGATCTTATGTAGCATGTTTGATTGTTGTAGTGTGTAGGATGGCTAAGAATCACTAATATATGCATGTGTGGTGATAGCCGAATGTGGGTCATACTATATGCCAAAGAACGCATTAATGTCGCTTAATGTTTTAGTGGTTGTTGTGATGACTTTTATGTTGGAAATAAGAGTTTAATGTCGCAAGTTGATATGGTAAGTGTTGCAGACTGATTTGGAGAATTATGTGCAATTAATGCAACTTTTATTTTTATGAGAATGATATCGTTATAGTGTGGATTGTTGATACAAATCATGATTTGAAAATGAGGAGTGTGTTGTAGTGGAGTTCTCGGGTTTGGGGGCTGTTTTCGGGTAAATTGGAGAAATTGTTGGAAATATTGTGTAAATTGTTTAAAATGTCCTTGAATATTGTTGGTATGGGTTCGGGTTGGAAATTGAATGTATGAGCGGTGATGTGGCTTGAATGTAAGCCGTCGAATTGAATATTATGAATGTTGTTGAATGATGAAAAAAAGAGCTATTAATGTTATATTGCCTTTCGGATTGGTCATTGGGGTTGTTAGGTTGGTTATTGTTGTTGTGATTGTTGATTTGGCCGAGTTAAATTCTCGGGGTTGGCCTTTTTACAGGGGAAATGCTGCCCAAATTTCTGTAGACTTGAGTATTAATTTGGAGTAAATCGCCTAAGTGCCTATGTCTAATGTTTGATATTCGTTGGCGTATTTGTAGACCTTGGGGAGCCCGAGGCGTAGGTTGGGATTAGCTTGAGTTGGGCTATCTTGGAGTGCGTACGAGGTATGTAAAACTCAAACCTTCCTTCTTTTGGCATGCCTTAGTCATACATAGGTTATATCACGAGCCTCGAGGAAATTCTAAATTCGCAATCCGAGTACGTTATGACTCTTATATATTTCTTGGCACTCGTATGTTTGATGTGATGAAATATGAATCCTTATGTCTTCGAAATAACTGATTTCCAAATGTTTCACAAAAAGTTTTGTTTTAAAGAATTCTGTAATTCTGGACGCCGTATCTTTCACATAAAGGCTCGGATTGCTTCGATATCTTCGTAGGAGTTTGTATGGCGTATGATGAGTATGTTCTCCATAGGCGGGCCCGGCTCGGGTCGATACCCGTCCGTGGGTCCCGCGACTTTCCTTTATGTATTTCGGAAGACTTTTGAAAGAATTTGGTATGACTATTATTTCGATTTTCAAGTATAGTCATTTTACTTATATTTGAGTCCATGATAATGGTTTTATGCATATGGTTACTCACGACTCTGCTCGTGCGTTCTGTTATATCTTTCGCCGGATCCCGGGCCGGTTCTGTTGTCGTGCGCACTTTGATATATTCCGGTGTTATGCTGTGTTGATGGTTCACCGAGCCACTCGCTAGAGGGCCGGGTTCCACTTATATTTGGCGTTATGCTGTGTATGGCGTTATGCTGCGTTATGATGTGTGATGGGGATACGGAGATTTGAACCTTCTGGTGTTATGCTGTGTTATGGCGCCATCGACGGGCGGGCGACCATATTCTCTATGCCCTATGCATGACTTATATTTTGAGAGTAAACATTTTGATATTTTGGGTTTGCACTTATGTTCTGTACTTCTATTTCGTTTATGCCTCAGATTTGTTTTTTGTATCTTCTGCTTTGCATACTCAGTACATATTTCGTACTGACCCCCTTTCTTCGGGGGGCTGCGTTTCATGCCCGCAGGTGCAGACGCACAGTTTGGTGATCCAGCCGTTTAGGATACCCTCTTCTGCTGTTTGGAGTGCTCCTCTTATTCCGGAGCCTACATTTTGGTATATATCTTCGTTCGTTGCATATGTATGTATTTGTTCAGGGGTACGGCGGGGCCCTGTCCCGCTATATGATTCGGTCTGTCTGTTTAGAGGTCTGTAGACGTATATATAGGTTTTGTGCCTACTTCTGTACGGGTGTGTTTGTATGATCCCACTTGCCATGGCAGCCTTGTCGGCGTGCGTTTGTATATGTTTTGGGCCGTTGCGCCATTTGATAGCCTTGTCTGCTTCTGATATATATGTACATATATGGTTGTGTTTGAAATGTGTCTGAGACAGTTTGATATAATTTGAGGCAGCGTGTGATATTTGTGCCCGTATACGCTATCTGTATGTGATTCGGATTTGATGAGTGTGTTCGGGTGCCCAATTCGGGCACTAGTCACGGCCTACGGGGTTGGGTCGTGACACCAGAGCTCCAGGGTTTCAGGTTCACAGGCGAGTAGAGGTCCCGGTCAGTCGAGGCCACCTATGCCTCAGTGTTCTTATTGTGGGAGGCACCACCCCGGAGAGTGCTATCGTGCTACAGGTGCCTGTTTTGCTTGCGGCCGTCAAGGCCATACTGTGAGAGAGTGTCCGTACAGGGGCGGCCCAGGTGGTATGGCTCAGCCTACGGGGTCAGCGGTTGGTTCATCATTTTCATCTGTAGCTATGCGTCCCACGGGGCAAGGTACACTGATACCAGCAGGCCGCGGTAGAGGCCGTGGTGGAGCCTCCAGTTCTGGCGGTCCTTCGAACCGCATTTATGCCCTGACTATTCGACAGGATCCGGAGGCGCCACCAAATGCGGATACAGGTATATTATTATTCCTTTCTCGAAATATATGTGTATTGATCGGTCTAGGCTCTATTTTGTGGTATATTTTCCCCTCCTAGTTACTAATAGAATTAAGACAAAACCCGAATTGATAAAACCGTTGAGGTAGCCATGCATATAATAAAAGGTGAGTCTTGAAGATTTAGAAGTCTAATACAGTAAATGCATAATCAGAAAAATGAAAGACCCTCTTTAGATTAGAGTGGGACCCGCTACGAGAACTTTCCGGAAAATGATAAGACCCCGGCTTGCCCTAAACTGTGTGAAAAACTCGTGTGAGGAAGTGGGCGCAATTATATCAGCATTAACGTGTCGAAATGCACTAAAGTTTCGAGGTTAAGCGTGCTAGGGCCAGAGAAATTCTTGGATGGGTGACCCCCTGGGAAGTGTACCAAAAATTTTCACAAGTGTAGATATAAGAGACAAATGGGAACTTGGGGGTAACCTAAAGGAAATTAGAATATGTGGAGTGGCTAGAAACACTTAAAGAAGTCGCGTAGGCTAAGGCAGATTAGATTGGTGAAAAAGAAGGAAGCGCAACACAGTTCGGGAACCAGGGTAAATTTGAATAACGGTTGGAAATGTTTGTAAGCGAAATGGTAGTAATGTATATGTATGCGTATGACCTTCCACTGGTGACTATATTGATCGAGAGGTGAGTCCTAGCAACTAGTGTTGCAATATACGGAAAACATCAACTGAACGGAATTCAAGTGGCAGAGTGAAAGATAGGGTACAAACATTATGAAATAAACGAACATTGATTTCCCTACAAGTTAAGGTCGGAAAATTCTAACACGACGATATTTGGCAAGGAAAGTGAGCGAGCGAGTGAGTAATTAGCAAGGAGATAGGTATGATAGATTTCGCAAGAGAGGAGCTACAATTGTAAGAAGATCGCGGGAAGCGATGGTGGCTTAAAGGGCGTAGACGTATACAGACCCTTTTAATAAAGGGGGGGGGGGGGGGGGGGAGAGCATATTAGACTTAAAATGAACTATGACAAAGCAAGCCCCAGGAAAGAGAAACTAGCAGAGATAGATGTAAAGAGAGAATCCGGAAAGCACCTGGAGAAGCCAGTAAATATAAAAAGGAATAACTCAAAACAGTACAATGTGAGATCTGGTATGGCAAGAAGAGCAAATCATTGATCCGTTAGTTCGATGTCGACGGAACTAAGTTAATTGACCCGGATACAATCTAGAAGGCAGTCGATAAAAAGGGATCCATTTAGAACCGGTTGCTGGCAGCCCAGAGCCAACGGGAATCATACGACGAAAATCGACGTCGACACTTAAAGTTTCAAGTTGGCGAAAGGTTATTCCTAAGGACGTCGCCTATGGGAGGTATAATAAGACTCGGCAGGAAGGGGAAGCCCGATTTGAGATATAATAGACTTTATCAAACTATCCGTGATGCCAGTAAAGTCACCCATGAACCAAAATTATTACCAAATTAGAAGTGGTACATCCAGTTCTCCACGTGCCTATGCTTCGCAAAGGTGTTAGTAGCCTTACCCAAGGGTTTCATAAAAATGATATCTAAGTGACAGAAAAGCTACCATATAAAGAATGGTCTGTGTCTATAATGGACGGTCAAGCGAGAAAGTGATATGCCGAAGGCGTAGTTTCGGTTAAAGTATTGCGGCCAAACAATAATAAAGAAAAAGCGATTTGGGAGGCCGAAAGGAGAAATGAAGAGGAAGTATCCCTAATTGTTTTCTGCGCCACGGGCAATCTAAACCTCTAAAACGGAAATATTAAATGATCATATGTGACAAGTATAGAGAAGACCTCCCCGAAGTACTATGCTGCACCATGAGACCGGTTCAACATTCGAGGACGAATGTTCTAAAGGGGGAAGGATGTTATATCCCGCATTTTGAGCAATCGGATAATTCAAGACAATTGCGGGAGGTTGAGTGCAAGACTATATTTCAACCTTGATTATCACACAAGTTGTTTATAAGGGTTATGTATATGGAAATATTGAGGGATACGAAGGGCAAAATTGGAAATTGAGAAAAATTAGTTTTCATGAATGACAATTAGTCATGAGATAGTTGGGCTTGAAAAAAAATATAATCATGAAAAGGCCCAAGGAGGGGTGGCCGGCCATGGTATAGGCCCAAGGCCCTTGTGGGATTTAATCCATGTGATTTAAAATGGAAGACTACTCTTATTTCTCTTCATAATTCAAGAAACTTCAAGAAACAAAAACTTGAAGAGCAACAAGGCCAACCTATCACGACCCAACCCCGTAGGCCGTGACTAGTGCCCGATCTGGGCACCCAAACCCATCTATCAAATGCATTCAAGTATATAGCAGAAGCCGACAAGGCTGTATTCACAAATTTAGATAATCCCCAGAAACATTTCGGCAGAGTCTCCTTTGTTTTTCGGACTATCCAGAATAACCCTGTACACAGCAAACACCAACAAAGGCCACACAGGGCTAACAAAGCAACGTATGAACATATGCGGACCGGCCGCCTCGGCGTATGGGATCGGCCAAACACGACATATACACACATCCATACAGAAAGACCCTAACCCACAGACATGTCCACAGACCTCTAAACAGACCGACAGAATCATATGACTGGACAGGGCCCCGCCGTACCCAAATAGTCAGATCTACAGAAATATATACATAGTAAAAGGGTAAATGTACCAAAAGTGGACTCCGGATCAAAAGGGAGTACTCCGAAATAGCAGAAAGTTGAGCCTACAGTGGAGGATCACCTGTGTCTGTACCTGCGGGCATGAAACGCAGCCCCCGAAGAAAGGGGGTCAGTACGAAAGATGTACTGAGTATGTAAAGCATAGAGTACAGAAATATGAGCCACAACTGAAAATAAACAGGATACAAAAGGGGGAATACTGAACAGTATATCAGAATCTATATCAAAATCATGTATACATAATGCAAACAAAATCATGCAAAGCTCAGGAACGTGGTCACCACTCCGACACTGGTGCCACACACAGCATAACACCAGAAGGTTCAAATCTCCGTACATCCCCGAGCACACATATCATCATAACATATCACCAGCCATATCACAGCACAACACCAAACGGAACCCGGCCCTATGACGAGGTCTCGGGAACTGTAACACAGCATACGACCGAATTTATCATAGTACGCACGAATCATAACCGGCCCGGGAACCGGTGAACGAAGTCATAATAAGGGCACGAGCGGAGTCGTGAGCAAACAATGCAATTTATAGGTCGAAACATCTTTTGAAACTTGATAACATCATATGCTAATTCATTAGTCAACTAGTTCGAATAGTTAGTCAATACGGGGTTCGTTTCACAAAATATTTCCAACATAGTATTTATGGTTCAAAATATAATCTAGAATACTGTGGCAGTCAAAACATTATTTTATGATAGCCAAACTCATAAACAAAAGTGTTTTGCTGACATTATACAAAAACGAGAATAATAGAGCAACAAGGAAGTCTCGATGCTAGCGGGCCACCGCGGGTCAAGTCGAAGTGACGGACATGAACCACGATTTAGCGTCTATGGAATCATGCAAGGAAGATCCGAAGCGATTTGATTACATTTGCATAATTTTCGGACATCTAATTACTTTGCAAGCAAAAGAAGGACTTTAAGGTTCAATTCAATTGAATGAATAGTGCTCAATTTCTAATTCGGATTTCAAGGAACAGAATTGCCCCCGGGGCTCCGATATCAACCTAGGATACTTAAGACATGCCAAAAGAAGGAGTGGGTAGCCTTACATACCTTATATACGTCTTACGCTCGCCCAGAACTCAAGTCCCGTTTCGCTCAGAATCTGCAAATGGTCAAAGTTACCATTTAGGGATTTCAAGGCCGAAGAATTCACTTAATTTCATTTTTGTCTACCGAAATTTCGGCAGCACTTCCCCTATATATATAACACCCCCGAGACTTAGCTCGGCTCAATATACATCAACACAACAACCCACAATATCACAAACATCACAAGTCATAACAAAAATCACTCTAACGTCAATATTCTCTCTTTCTACATAAATCAACAACTTTCATCCAAACTTCACAACATCAAACTAACATCCACATTATCACATTCATTTACTCATTCAAAGTTATTCAAACACATTCCAATAATATTCCAAGCGATATACATGAATTCAAGTATGCCGCCAATTTCCATATTCTATCCAAAACTTCAACAAATGCGACAGACTACCAACTCGCATTATTTTCATCCAAATTCATTAACAACGACCATAATTCACATTTAAAATTTCACTTCTATAATTATATAAAAATCATATAGAATTCCCATAATTTCTCATAATTACATACAAGAAATTTCAATGCCAATTCAATTCATTAAACCTTCATTTGCATCACAAGAAGTCACCACAATACAACTGATCAATCCAAACAAACTTGAATCCACTTCTCCTCCTCCCTATGTGGTACACGGCCAACACCTTCCACCCACACACACACGGCCATGCACAACACAACACAATCCCATATTTTTCATGAAACTTCAATCACTATTACATATATACCTATTTCATAACATCAAAACATAGAAATCTTACCTTTCTCTTAAGGTTCCGATTTGCCGCAAATGTGATTCTTCCGCCAAACTAATTGTATCACGTCGGAGAGCGTCTTGAACTTACTACAATACAAGAAGGACAAGATTTTTGGATTAAGATCAAAGCTAGAATTGTTTTTTTCTTTCTTTCTTATGTTGGCCGAAACCCTCTCTCTTGGGTGTTCTTCAATTTATGATTTGCTTCTTTTTCTTGAATGTTCTAAGGCTAGCAATATATAGTACTCTCTTTATTAAGTTGTCACATGCTAATCACATGACAACTTGTTATGGGTTTGGGCCAAAGACATGGCCAGCCACCCTTAACATTTTGGGCCTCATTTCTCTTAAATTTTTGTTGAGCCCAAATCATTAAAACTCTCGTTTTAAAATTCCCGAAACTAATTTCCGAAATCCCAATTTTGCCCCTTGGACTTCCTCCATATTTTCACACTAATATTTTCATAAACAACATAGACATATTAACTAAAATAAAAAACATGGCCTTATAACATACAAGTCTTAATTATTTCCACGAATTCCCATTATGCGAAAACGCGGGACATAACATTCTCCCCCCTTAAAAACATTCATCCCCGAATGTTAAATTACTCTTATAAAGTCTTATGAGCATAACGGGGGAGTCCCTCTCATATAAGTAGTACACATGATTCATACATCGATTAATACAACAAGTTCAAAAGGTTTAGATTACCTGTGGGTGTAGGAAACAAGTGGGGATATTTCCTCCTCATCGCCTCCTCCGACTCCCAGGTCATCTCTTCTCGGTTGTTGTTGCGCCATAGGACTTTAACAGAAGGCACTTCTTTAGTGCGCAGTCTCCTTACCTGTCGATCCAGAATAGTTATAGGCTGCTCTTCATAAGACAATTGCTCCGTCACTTGAATATCATCTATTGGGAATATTCTGGAAGGATCACCAATACATTTTCGCAGCATGGACACATGAAATACCGGGTGTACGGCCTCCAAATCGGATGGTAAGTCTAGCTCATAGGCGACCTCGCCTATCTTCCGAATGATCTAATACGGCCCAATATACCGCGGGCTTAACTTACCCTTCTTACCAAATCTCATAACACCCTTCATAGGCGACACCTTCAGAAATACCTAGTCGCCAATCGGGAACTCTAACGGTCGACGTCGTCTGTCGGCATATGCTTTCTGCCGACTCTGAGCAGCCAATAATCGCTCCCGAATAAGTTTTACTTTATCCACTGCTTCCTGGATCACATCTGGTCCAATTAATCTAGTTTCGCCGACATCGAACCAACCAATAGGAGATCTGCATTTTCTGCCATAAAGAGCTTCGTACGGTGCCATCTGAATGCTAGAGTGATAACTGTTATTATAAGCAAATTCAATAAGCGGCAAATGATCATCCTAGCTACCCCTGAAATTAATAACGCAGGCCCGTAACATATCTTCCAGCGTCTGAATAGTGCGCTCGGCCTGCCCGTCGGACTGAGGGTGAAAAGTTGTACTGAGGCTCACCTGAGTCCCTAATCCCTCCTGAAATGACCTCCAGAATTTTGCCGTAAACTGGGCACCTCGGTCAGTAATAATAGATACAGGGACTCCGTGAAGTCTGACTATCTCTCTGATATATAATCTAGCATAATCCTCAGCCGAATAAGTAGTCCGGACTGGGAGAAAATGGGCTGATTTCGTCAATCTGTCAACAACAACCCAAATAGAATTGTACCTGCGTGGAGTGCGCGGTAACCCAACAACGAAATCTATATTAATCATCTCCCATTTCCAGGCTGGAATTTCCATCTCCTGTAATAACCCACCGGGCTTCTGGTGTTCAATTTTAACCTGCTGACAATTCGGGCACTGACTAATAAACTCTGCAATATCTTTCTTCATACCGTCCCACCAATACAAACTTCTGAGATCATGATACATTTTAGTGGAACCAGGATGAACAGAATACCGTGCATTATGCGCCTCGCCCATGATTTGTCGCCGTAAGCCTGCAACATCCGGAACACAGAATCTGCCTTCATATAATAATACCCCTTCAGGTGAAATTTCAAACGGAGTCTTGTCTTTATTAAGGGTCACATCTCTGTACTGAACCAGGATAGGATCTTCAAACTGACGCTGCTTTACCTCTGCTATAATAGATGATTCAGCAACTGCATGAACATAAATCCCAGAATCTCCAGAATCCGCCAAACGAACTCCAAGGCTGGCCAACTGATGAATTTCACGAACCAAGTCTTTCTTATCAGATGGTACATCAGCTAAACTGCCCATGGACTTGCGGCTAAGTGCATCCGCTACCACATTGGCTTTCCCAGGATGGTACAGAATATCAACGTCATAGTCTTTCAATAACTCAAGCCATCTTCTCTGCTGCAAATTTAGTTCTTTCTGTTTAAAAATATACTGGAGACTCTTATGGTCCGTATAAATATCAACGTGGACCCCATATAAATAATTCCGCCAAATCTTCAAAGCATGAATCACCGCGGCTAACTCAAGATCATGAGTGGGATAATTCTTCTCGTGCGGTCTGAGCTGCCGGGAAGCATAGGCTATGACTCGACCGTGCTGCATCAATACACAGCCTATCCCAATACCAGAGGCATCACAATAGACAACATACCCGTCTGATCCTTCTGGAAGAGCTAAAACTGGAGCTGTAATTAATTTTTCTTTCAGCATCTGAAAGCTGCGCTCGCAGGCATCGGTCCACTGAAATTTCGCCGCTTTCTGAGTAAGCTTCGTCAGTGGTGCCGCTATAGAAGAAATATTTTCCACGAACCGTCGATAATATCCGGCTAACCCCAGAAAACTGCGTACCTCTGTCGGTGTAGTAGGCCTGGGCCAATTCTGTACAGCTTCAATCTTCTGCGTATCGACCCGAATACCATCTGCTCCGACAACAGGCCCCAAGAATGCCACAGAAGTTAACCAGAATTCACATTTGGAAAATTTAGCATATAATTTTTGCTACCGAAGGGTGCCAAGTACTGTCCTCAAATGATCCGAATGCTCCTCTGCTGATCGTGAATAAATCAAAATATCATCGATAAACACAATCACGAACATGTCCAGGAAAGGCCGAAATACCCGATTCATCATATCCATAAATACTGTTGGAGCATTAGTCAACCCGAAAGACATAACTCTGAATTCATAATGCCCGTACCGGGTCCTGAAAGCAGTCTTTGGGATATCAGATTCTCGCACTCGCACCTGATGATAACCTGAGCGCAGATCCACCTTTGAAAAATATTTAGCACCCTGCAACTGATCAAACAAATCATCAATCCGGGGGAGGGGATATTTATTCTTTATAGTCACCTTATTTAATTGCCGGTAATCGATACACATGCGCAGTGACCCGTCTTTCTTTCTTACAAATAATACCGGCGCTCCCCAGGGTGATGTACTGGGTCTAATAAAGCCTTTATCCAACAAGTCTTTCAGCTGCTCTTTCAACTCCTTCAATTCAGCTGGTGCCATTCTGTACGGAGGAATAGATATAGGCTGTGTATCCGGCAACAAGTCTATAGTGAAATCTATCTCCCGTTCAGGCGGAAGACCCGGAAGCTCATCTGGAAACACATCTGGAAACTCACTAACAACCGGAACAGACTGAAGAGTAGGTGTCTCGGCTGTAGTGTCGTGCACACGAACCAAATGATAGATATAACCTTTCTGAATCATTTTCTTAGCCTTGAGGTATGAAATAAACTTACCCCTCGGCGATGCTGTAGACCCGAACCACTCTATAACTGGTTCCCCTGGAAACTGAAAACGGACTACCTTTTTCTGGCAGTCAACATTAGCATAACAGGAAGCTAACCAGTCCATACCCATAATGACATCGAATTCCAGCATATCTAATTCTATCAAATCAGCTTTAGTGCAGCGATCACATATAGTCACAGAACAATCCCTATATACCTGCCTCACTATAATACAATCCCCGACCGGTGTAGTGACCTCAAATGGCTCTATAGGCTTAGACACTATCCCAATTTTACTAGCAACGAGCGGGGAAATATATGATAAAGTAGAACCAAGATCAATCAGTGCATATACAGATCTGGAGAAAACCAGTAATGTACCTGTGACGACATTCAGTGAAGCCTCCTGGTCCTGGCGACTGGCTAATGCATATATGCGGTTCGAGGGTCCGCTAGAACCTGAAGCACTGCCACGACCTCGACCGCGTCCCGCCGGTGCAGGCATACCTCGCCCCGCAGGGCGTGCAACTGATGGAGCAGATGATGAACCAGCGGCTGATCCCGTCGGCTGAGCTACACTACCAGAACCGCTCGCCAACGGACAATCTCGCATAATATGGCCCTGACCGCCGCATGAAAAACAGGCTCCAGTAAGTCGATAACACTCTCCCGGGTGCGACTTCCCGCAATGGGAACAACGGGGCCTGGGTGGTCTGGGCTGACTGGGACCTCTGGATACCTATGAACCAGATGCTCTGGAGCTCTGACCGGCCCCAGACTGTCCTGTACTGTCAAATCTCCTACAGGCTGGCTGTGTACCCCGGCCTGACGGAGGAGGATGTCTGCCTGAATGCTGCTTCTGAGGTTGTCCGCCTCGAGAATCTCCAGAATAACCTGCGAATCTGGCCCTCTTGGGCGGCCTCCTATCCCGATCTCTGCTGGAATAATCAGCTCTATGTCGGTCCTCCACACCCAGGGCATAAGCCTGTAGTCGGGCAATATCCATATCTGCCTGCAATGCCACCGCCATACAGCCATCAATCAAATAGCGGTCTAACCCCATCACGTGTCTGTGCATCCGATCGGCCATATCTGCTACTATGGCAGGTGCATACCGGGCCAAAGAATCAAACTCCATATTATACTCACGGACGCTCCGACCCCTCTGCTGCAGATGCAAAAATCGGTCAACCTGCGCCCGCCGTAACTCTGGGGGCAAAAAGTGGTGAGTGAAAGCAGTAACGAACTCGTCCCAAGTAGCTGGGGTAGCACCCTCACCCCTGGATAGCTCCCAGGACTCATACCAGTGAGCAGCAATATCCCGTAGTCTATGCGAAGCCAACTCAACAGACTCAGTCTCTGAAGCCCTGACCAAGTCTAGTGAGCGCCGCATCCCCCGAATAAAGTCATGGGGGTCCTCGTCGGGCTTAGACCCGTAAAACTCTGGAGGGCCACATAATAGAAACTCTCAAACCCTCAGGCTGTCACGCCTGTCGTCATCATCATCATCTCTCCGCCCGCGTCTGCGAGCCTGTCCCGCTACCAGAGTGGTCAATAACTGCACAGCCTCTCTCAGTGTCCTGTCCTCCGCCCCTGGCTGAGGAGCTGGAGGCTCGGGTGCGGGTACTCGGGCCCCTGGAGCTGCTGATGGACCTGCTCCAGGCTCCGCCGGTGGTGTAGCGGATCCCTCTGAATGGGGCACAACCTCGGGCAAATCATAAACACGAGCCCGGGTAACTCGTTGTGCCTGACTAGTCCCTGCCATCCCTGCCTTACCCTTCTGGGCCGCCGTTGCCTTCTTCGGAGGCATCACTGCAAACACAATAACGAATCAGATCAAAATCATCCTAATAGCACGGCTCTAACGCACGATCTAAGATTCCAAAGAAAAGTAACACCCTAAATGCCCTGTAGCCTCCTGTTTATAGATGTGGTGCACAACACACCGATAAACAAGACTCTACGAGACACGGCCTGTAGACATTCCGAGGACAAACCGCTCTGATACCACTTTTGTCACGACCCAACCCCGTAGGCCGTGACTAGTGCCCGATCTGGGCACCCAAACCCATCTATCAAATGCATTCAAGTATATAGCAGAAGCCGACAATGCTGTATTTACAAATTTAGATAATCCCCAGAAACATTTCGGCAGAGTCTCCTTTGTTTTTCGGACTATCCAGAATAACCCTGTACACAGCAAACACCAACAAAGGCCACACAGGGCTAACAAAGCAACGTATGAACATATGCGGACCGGCCGCCTCGGCGTATGGGATCGCCCAAACACGACATATACACACATCCATACAGAAAGACCCTAACCCACAGACATGTCCACAGACCTCTAAACAGACCGACAGAATCATATGACGGGACAGGGCCCCGCCGTACCCAAATAGTCAGATCTACAGAAATATATACATAGCAAAAGGGTAAATGTACCAAAAGTGGACTCCGAATCAAAAGGGAGTCCTCCGAAATAGCAGAAAGTGGAGCCTACAGTGGAGGATCACCTGTGTCTGTACCTGCGGGCATGAAACGCAGCCCCCGAAGAAAGGGGGTCAGTACGAAAGATGTACTGAGTATGTAAAGCATAGAGTACAGAAATATGAGCCACAACTGAAAATAAACAGGATACAAAAGGGGGAATACTGAACAGTATATCAGAATCTATATCAAAATCATGTATACATAATGCAAACAAAATCATGCAAAGCTCAGGAACGTGGTCACCACTCCGACAGTGGTGCCACACACAGCATAACACCAGAAGTTTCAAATCTCCGTACATCCCCGAGCACACATATCATCATAACATATCACCAGCCATATCACAACACAACACCAAACGAAACCCGACCCTATGACGAGGTCTCGGGAACCGTAACATAGCATACGGCCGAATTTATCATAGTACGCACGAATCATAACCGGTCCGGTAACCGGTGAATGAAGTCATAATAAGGGCACGAGCGGAGTCGTGAGCATACAATGCAATTTATAGGTTGAAACATCTTTTGAAACTTGATAACATCATATGCTAATTCATTAGTTAACTAGTTCGAATAGTTAGTCAATACGGGGTTCGTTTCACAAAATATTTCCAACATAGTATTTATGGTTCAAAATATAATCTAGAATACTGTGGCAGTCAAAACATTATTTTATGATAGCCAAACTCATAAACAAAAGTGTTTTGCTGACATTATACAAAAACGAGAATAATAGAGCAACAAGGAAGTCTCGATGCTAGCGGGCCACCGCGGGTCAAGTCGAAGTAACGGACATGAACCACGATTTAGCGTCTATGGAATCATGCATGGAAGATCCGAAGCGATTTGATTACATTTGCATAATTTTTAGACATCTAATTACTTTGCAAGCAAAAGAAGGACTTTAAGGTTCAATTCAATTGAATGAATAGTGCTCAATTTCTAATTCGGATTTCAAGGAACAGAATTGCCCCCGGGGCTCCGATATCAACCTAGGATACTTAAGACATGCCAAAAGAAGGAGTGGGTAGCCTTACATATCTTATATACGTCTTACGCTCGCCCAAAACTCAAGTCCCGTTTCGCTCAGAATCTGCAAATGGTCAAAGTTACCATTTAGGGATTTCAAGGCTTAAGAATTCACTTAATTTCATTTTTGTCTACCGAAATTTCGGCAGCACTTCCCCTATATATATAACACCCCCGAGACTTAGCTCGGCTCAATATACATCAACACAACAACCCACAATATCACAAACATCACAAGTCATAACAAAAATCACTCTAACGTCAATATTCTCTCTTTCTACATAAATCAACAACTTTCATCCAAACTTCACAACATCAAACTAACATCCACATTATCACATTCATTTACTCATTCAAAGTTATTCAAACACATTCCAATAATATTCCAAGCGATATACATGAATTCAAGTATGCCGCCAATTTCCATATTCTATCCAAAACTTCAACAAATGCGACAGACTACCAACTCGCATTATTTTCATCCAAATTCATTAACAACGACCATAATTCACATTTAGAATCTCACTTCTATAATTATATAAAAATAATATAGAATTCGCATAATTTCTCATAATTACATACAAGAAATTTCAATGCCAATTCAATTCATTAAACCTTCATTTGCATCACAAGAAGTCACCACAATACAACTAATCAATCCAAACAAACTGGAATCCACTTCTCCTCCTCCCTATGTGGTACACGGCCAACACCTTCCACCCACACACACACGGCCATGCACAACACAACACAATCCCATATTTTTCATGAAACTTCAATCACTATTACATATATACCTATTTCATAACATCAAAACATAGAAATCTTACCTTTCTCTTAAGGTTCCGATTTGCCGCAAATGTGATTCTTCCGCCAAACTAATTGTATCACGTCGGAGAGCGTCTTGAACTTACTACAATACAAGAAGGACAAGATTTTTGGATTAAGATCAAAGCTAGTTTTTTCTTTCTTTCTTTCTTATGTTGGCCGAAACCCTCTCTCTTGGGTGTTCTTCAATTTATGATTTGCTTCTTTTTCTTGAATGTTCTAAGGCTAGCAATATATAGTACTCTCTTTATTAAGTTGTCACATGCTAATCACATGACAACTTGTTATGGGTTTGGGCCAAAGACATGGCCGGCCACCCTTAACATTTTGGGCCTCATTTCTCTTAAATTTTTGTTGAGCCCAAATCATTAAAACTCTCGTTTTAAAATTCCCGAAACTAATTTCCGAAATCCCAATTTTGCCCCTTGGACTTCCTCCATATTTTCACACTAATATTTTCATAAACAACATAGACATATTAACTAAAATAAAAAACATGGCCTTATAACATACAAGTCTTAATTATTTCCACGAATTCCCATTATGCGAAAACGCGGGACATAACACAACCATTCGGCCAAGCTACCAAAAAAATTGAAGATAAAAAATCTTGCCCCAAAAATTTATTTCTTCTAGTATTCCTACTAATTCAAGGGTCCTCTCTAACGTGGTATAATCGTTGAAACAAGAAAACCGCTCTTTGTTGCGAAATCGCAACTCTAGCTAAGTTGGGAAGTTGTGAAGAAAGGTAAGATTTCATCCTCTTTTATATGTTGTGAAGGCTTTGTTTATGTTGTAATGTGTAGAAATGAGTAGAATTTATGGAAATATGGAAGTTTGCATGGTGGGTGTATATATGTGTATGTGGTCGTGTGTATGTATTGTTGTATAGGCAAGATGAGTTAAATTTTATGTAGTATTCTAGTTGTGGTTGTTGTAAACTCTATATTGGAAATGGAAGTTTGATGATTTGGTTGAAGTTGTAAAATGGAGTAGGGGGCCGTGTGGTGTGGGGAGGTAAGATGGAAATGAATTAATTTTGTTTAGTATGTTAGTTGTATTGTTGTGACCCTTATAATGTAAATGAGGGTTAAATGGTTTAAGTTGGCATTAAATTGATTGTAGGAAATTATGTCATTTTAGTATGAGTTTATGATATTATGGGAATGAAGTTGTTAAAGTGTGGAATGTTGTTGTTGATAATGAATTTGAAAGTAGAAAATGCGTCGTGGTAGTTTTGTTGCATATGTAGGGATTTCGGGTGGAATGTGGAATTGGTGAAATTGTTTGAATATTGTATAGATTGCTTGGAATGTTCTTGACCTATGTTTGAATGATCTTAAATTAGTACATGAATATGAAAATGTTGATATTGACTTGAAAATGTGAAGTTGGAATGGAAACTATTGCACTATGTAGAAAACAAGACTATTTGTGTTAGAATGCGTTTCAATTTGGTTGTTGATGTTATTGGTATTGTTGTTGGTATGGTTGTTGACATTTGGGCCGAGTTAAATCTCGGGGATGTGGTATGTATAGGGGAGATGCTGCCCAAATTTTTGTAGACAAGTATTGGTTTGAGATTAAATTCCTAAAGCCTAATAATTAATATTTGGTAAATGTAACCAATTGTAGATTTTGGAGGAAACGGGACTTGAATTTGGACAAGCGTAAAAGGCAAATAAGGTATGTAAAGCTTTGCTTTTCATTCTCTTGGCATGTCCTAGGTATGATAGGTTAAGATACGAGCCTCGGGGACGACTCCACTCTTAGAAATCCGAGCTTAGTTTTGACTCGTTTTCATTCAATAGAATTGAATTAAGTACTTCATATCTTATTGAAACGATTGCTCCAATATCTATAACTTGCCAACTGAAACCGGATTACACTAAAACCTTCATAAGTGACTCCATAAAGCTTACTGTACGTAATTTGTGCGCGTCACCTCAGTTGACCCGAGGTGGGCCCACTATTTCCAAATCCTCTCCTATTGTGCTATTGATTTGTTTTCAAGCAATATTTAAAGGAAACGTTTTAGCTACTCTTCTAACTACTGAACGATAACTGTTTCAAATATCCCATCGAGTCTTATAAACTATTCTGAAGCATGGAAACGATCCTAGAAAGATTATTTTGACGTGACCCATTGTGACATCCGAAAGACACGCACTATGATTACCGTCCGATCCCTTTGTTATGATCTGTCATTTGAGATGTCTCATCGAGTCTTTGTAAATGTGTTGTGTTTTATATTGCATTTAGTTTTTCACTACTCCACTCGTGGATGCCTCAATGCTTCTTTCTCTGAGCCCGGGCCAGGATATGTTATCAAGCGTATTCCACTGCATTGTTCGCCGTGCCTCGATGTGAGGGGGCAGGTATGACATGTACATGGGTCCGGAGTATGATGTGCCATGTACATCTATGTTCTGATGTTGATGATATGATTTGATATGGCCATCTGATATGCTATGATATGTTACGGAGTTATTCCCTACTCTGGAGTATGATGTGTTGTGGCGCCAGTGACGGGTGGCGACCACGTTCTGTTCCCTGAGTCCCCCAATGGGGCCGGACATGGCATATGTTTCTGCAAGCATTATTTATGTTTTGTACATATGCATTTTGATATTCTGGACATTGTACTCATTTTCTGTACTTTCTGTTCCGGTTATAATTCTGTTTACTGTACTCTATGCTTTACAAACTCAGTACATTTTCCGTACTGACCCCCTTTTCTTCGGGGGCTGCGTTTCATGCCGCGCAGGTACAGACGCTCGATTTGCTGACCCGCCCGCTTAGGATCTTACTCTGCTACCTTGGAGTGCTTCTTTGTCCGGAGCCACATTTTGGTACAGACTTCTCTATTGTATATGTATATGTTTATTCAGGGGTATGACGGGGCCCTGTCCCGTCTTATGGTTCTGTTATTGTTCGTAGAGGTCTGTAGACACATATGTGGGTTGTGTATATGTTCTGGGATTATGTATTTTTGTGATAGCCTTATCGGCTTCCGTGCGCTATATCTGTTTATATATGATAGCTTGCGATGTCGTTTGACTTCTATATCTGTGCATTTCATTTATATGCTGGTTTGGGGTTATCGGGTACGTACGGTGTCCTACTCGGACACGAGTCGCGGCCTACGTGGTTGGGTCGTGACATTATATTATGCTAAGAGCAAATCACAATGAGCAGCCATAATAGAACCAATGAAGCAAGATATGATATTTAGCTCATTATTTACAAAGTAAGCTCAAATTTTGAAGTACAGTACTTATTTAGAACAAAAAATTTATTCCTTTTGGACTTATAATACTGCTGAAAGTAGTTTCAGAAAATTTGCACATAGACAACAAGGATAAGCCAGTAAGAGGATCAGGAGCTATAGGTTGAGGTCGTTGAGGCGGTGCAAGAATTCAACGCCTCTACGAAAACGCCCTAGAATATGGTTCCATTTCTTTCTTCTGCTTTCTAATCATAATGAGTCTTTTAGCCAAGCTTAACCCAAAGTCATGAATGCAACACAACATCTAATATAACCTGATTTAAAAACTAACAACCTAACACGTACTCAGAATACTCGAATTCTTTAGCAAACCTACATGAATCAACATGTCATACACAATTAGTATACTAACATTTTTTGAGAAAAATACCATTATAAAAAAGAATTACGTGCAAACCTGGAAGTCATTATCTAAAAATAAAATATAGAAACTACAAACTTAATTAAGCTATATCTCCATATTCAAAGGCACTATATCTTTTTTCAAACAATTTCTAGCCTTCTTCATCTTTACGCTTTACTGATACACTTAAAATAGCCATGTTTCCCATGATAGACGTTAATAAACATACATTATTTATACATATATAACCGAAAAATAAAAAATGTTACCTTTCAATTTAAATACTACACAACTGAATGAATGGACAGCTCCACTCATAAATTGAACTTACCGCGGATGGCAGATATTACAAGCAGGAGAAAATCCCTCACAAAAGTGCCAGTTAGAGAAGAGATCATACAATCTCTAGTCGTTACCAGTATCTTTAAGCATTTGCAAGTTCAATTTCCATCGCTACATAGAATGAACCCATAATCACAAATTCATGATTAAGCATCAATAAAAGATTGACAATGAATGAGGGGTGAGCGAAGATAATCATTTGCTGGCAATACTGATGGACCAGGAAATAATAATTGACTACTCAAGGAACTATAAAACAACAAATATTACACTATCCTAAAACCCCTAAATTAAAACCTAGGCTAAAACACACACAATCGCCAAATTAACTTTTGGGCGGATACCTAGAATAGAGCAAAGATGGAATTTCAAAGATCGACCAAAGCCTAGGTTCTTGTTTCGAAGATTTTTGAGTTTTAGAGAACCAACTTTGATAATTCTAATATTTGGAGGAGTAACCACATCAAGGATTAAGGTTTGAGTTAATTTTCCAGAGAATCAACCACCACAAAAAGTTCCAGAGATCGGAAGAGAAGCTAATAGAAAAGAGGAAACATATGGAGAGAAAAGAGATGAAGGAACTACCTAGACACTGTCAACACGACTGTCCGGTGTAACGACCCGTTTGGTCTTTACAGTGTTTCCAGCATTTTCGCCTTTCCAGAGCATTGATTAGCTCACTTTTGACCAGAGGGACCGTTGACATGCTTCTCGAGGCATCTAGATCGGATTCGGACAACTTTTTGTGAAATGTGGGCTTAAAGTGAAAAATAGTTCACCCAAAGTTGACTTTTGGGTAAACGGACCTTTTTCAGAAATTCGTCGATTCCAAGAGGTCCGGATGGTCGTTTAGAACTTGCGTGTATATCTGGCTTGGTTCCCAATGTACTCGGATGCATTTTGGAACTTGGGTTGCGAAATTGAAATTAAGGTATCGGGGGTCGACTCGGTCAACGAGACCTCCGTTGGGAATTCTGAGGCCACGAGCGCGTTCGTAGCGTGTTTTTATGTGTGTCTATGTGTATGGTATGTGAGCAGATAGCCTCGGAAGTTAGTCAAAAAATCAAATTAAATTGTGAACTTGGATAGATGTTTTGGTGTCTGGTGCCCGCTTAGGCGGCACCGGCATCGTGGCAAAGGTACCGCTCGAGTGGTCCAAGCCAATTGGGCTTGACCGCTGAAGCGGTCAAGAGACCACTGGAGCGGCTCCGCTTGGGCGGTCCCAGCATTGCCAAAGCAGGTGACGGGAAGTGAGTATTATTAATGAATTATTAAAAGCCTTTAGTCCCTCATTTAATACCATTACAAAGATAGAGCTCGTGGGATCTGTTCTTGGGGATTTTTAGTGAAGATTCATGGTGGTAAGTTTCCCTAATCCTTTTACTATTTCATTAATCCTAATCATCTTATAATTCCTCTTCCCTTATCAATTCCTTAGTTATGGAAGATTAAAAGTGGATCTTGATGAATGTTCTATCTAGGCTTATTAATAATGAAATTGAGTGGGATTATGCTAGATTATGAAGTATCTAGGGTTGTTAATCTATTATCTTCCATTATTAGAGTTGAATTCTTTAATCAAAGAGTTAGGGTTTATACCCAAAACTGGAGGTTTTTCTTCATTACGAAATTAGGGGATTCCATGAGTTAAATTAGCAATTGGTTGTTGGGTTATGGTCACCTAGTTCTTAATTTGATATGTTGCTCTCGAATATTTCGTTTTGACCTTTGGACCCCGTTTCCCCAAATTCTAGAGTTGGATTTGACCTAAATTGAATGATAGCAATATTAGTATCATTCTTCATGATTTCTAATCTAGATTTCGAATATGCCTAGACTACTTTAATTCTGAGGCTTAGCCGAAGGGCAAGGCAAATGAGTGAGTTGTCGGTGCTTGCTGTTCGGCCATCCAGGTATGTTATGGCTTACCCTTGGTGAGACTTCGTATAGCGAAGCATATATTTATATTTCATCGTTGGAGAAAGCATGTAAACCTTCGGGTATGAAGTTGGGTTGGATATTATCTTAGGTTGGGCCCTGTTGCGTGATTGGGGCTAGCCACCCCGTTGGATATTATCTTTGAATAGTGACCTTATTCAATTGGCGGCAATTAATACACATCCTCATGGCCCCATATTTCTTCTTCACAAATAACACAGGAGGACCCCAAGGGGAGACACTCGGTCTAATGAACCCCTTGCTCAAAAAATCCTATAACTGCTCCTTACGCTCCTTCAACTCAACAGGTGCCATCCGATACGGTGGAATAGAAATAGGACGAGTGCCCGGATCTACGTCGATACAGAAATGAATGTTGCGATCGAGTGGCATACCCGGCAGATCCGACTGGACTACCTCAGTGAACTCGCTCACAATGGGGATAGACTCAAGGGGTGGAGATGCAACAGTCGTATCATGAATATGAGCTGAATAAGCTAAACACCCCTTACTTACTAACTTCTTCGGCCGAACAATGAAATGATCTTCTTCGGAGCGGGACTAGGAGCACCCCCCACTCAAGCCTAGGAATGTCCGGCATGGCTAAGGTGACCGTCTTGGCATGACAATCCAAGATCGCGTGATAGGGAGAAAGTCAGGACATCCCCAATATAACATCAAAATCCACCTTATCTAAGATCACCAAATCTACCCAAGTGTCATACCTCATAAAAGTAACCAAACAAGTCCGGTAGACTCAATCAACAATCACAGACTCTCTTATCGGAGTAGACACATGAACAGGTATATCTATGCTATCACAAGGCAAGTCCCAACCAACAGCATAAAATCTCGATACATATGAATAAGTGGATCCAGGATCAAATAATAACTGTTGTCGCTGCACCGAGGATCTCTACCTAGGGTCTAGCTGCTCTAGCCCCTGCAGCCTCAACTCTCGATGCACAGTCAACAATGGCCTAGAACGAAGCGCCCTCAACCTCAATATGGACACAGGGCTGCTGAAAAGGTCCATACGGCCTACTAATAAACCACCGGATCCTGCCGACCTTCGTCGGAATCAAGGGGTAGGATTAACGGACCAGATAGGAGAAGGATAGTCGTAGTTTTGTACGTTGAGATTCACTAGCTATTAGTTGTCCAATTATGGAAAGTGGAGTTATTATCGAAGATATATGAGATTATATGTACTTATCTTGTGGTTACGAGGGTTTAAGCTCATGCAATAGGTCATGGAGGGATTGGAGAACAAGTTAATCACATAGATTAAGTTTTTGGAACTTTGGAGAAAAGTTGGGCAAGATTTCGTACAATAATTTTTGTCTAACTTGGGAAAAGAATATCTTTTAGTATATTAGGAATTTTAGGGCAAAGTAAAAGCCAAAAATGAAGTTCATGAAGTCTAGTTTCCAACCTAACAAACTGCGCATCGATCCGACATCGGATTCAAACGTTATGAGTATTTTAAGAAAGTCTACCAGAGCACGCGCAAAGGAGCAGGGGATAACTTAGCTCGAACGCGTCCCAAGGTGGCGCGAACGCGCTGAGCAAATTCTAGTCGGTGCAAGCCGACTCTAAAACATTATAAAAGGGGGTTTTTCCCCTCATTTTTCATGCAAACACCCTTCAAAACATCCCAAACTCTCTGGAACTTTCTCCTAACTTCCGTTCATAGAATTTTAGCGCCAATCAAGTGGAATCTCCAGATTTAGGTTCAAACAGCGTATCGTTGCGATTATAATATTGTATTGCGGGGAATCTTGGCTTGAAATCAAGGTGAATATTGAAGATATTGCCGTTCTAGCGGGAGAAAGGTATGAATTTTTCCTTATTGATATTGATTTAGGTTTATTTACGAAGGTAAAGCAATTAAATGATCGTATAACAAATTTGTTGGTCGAGAAATTGGATAAACATCGTGTGGGATGTTTTATGGAATATTTTTGTATGGATGATGGTGTTGTTGGCTTTAGTGTTGTTGTTGTTATGTTGGTTGTTGGTATTGTGATTTTGAGCTAAGGATATAACCAGGGGAGATGCTGCCCGATTTTTGGCAGAATCCAAAGTGATTTAATTTGAAAGCTTAAGTCAACCATACAACGATAAGCCTAACGATAATATGAATTCTCTTGAATGTAGATTTACGAGCTCGGGAGGATAAATGTTTAGTTAAGGAGACTAAAGGTGTGTTAAGGCTAGTTCCTTTCTTTTTGAAGGCATGATTCTTTTCTTATGAACCGATACATGTTTTCCATAATATCCTTATTCCCAAAAAGCTAGAAGTTCATGATTCTCAAAGTTCTGATATTGCTAAATATAGGTGTTTCCTGTGATGATAATAATGATGATGATGATCCCATTTCTAGAGATTCCAAAGTTTACAGTCTTGATGCTATTATGAGGTTATTGAGTGTATTTCATGATTTTCTTGATTTTATTCATTGTTGTTGATCTCACCTTATGCTACTTGTTCCTTCAAGGTGGGATATAATGATGTTGATTGTTCCATAAGATAATCCGAGGTTACCGACCTTACGTCACTCTGATAGAGTTATAGCTTTTAATTGGGCTCTCATGCATGTATATATATATATATATATATATATATATATATGTATGTATGTATGTATGTATCTTAATTACACCGTGCCTACATGGCCAGACAGACACTACTACGGTGGGTGGTTTATGGATAATGATAATAACACCGTGCCTACATGGGATAGGCAAGACTTACCTCCAAGAATCTCCTCCAAATATCGATAAGAACAGTTCCCTCAAGATCAAACAACGAGATAGGAAATAATGAGGGCCTAAGGGCTTATTTAAATCACACTTAATGAAAATACCTGGCCCATCACCACTACGGCAGTAACGGGGCCACTACAGCGGCGCCGCTGCCATAGCAGTCTGGCCAACAACTTACATGGCTGCCCCAGTGGCCAATATGCCGCCATAATGGTGCCGCTGGGATGACACTAGTGCCGCCATTTCGGGCACCAAGTATCAGAATTCGTCCAAAAAATTTTAAGTCTCTATCGAAGTCCCGAGCCCTTTCTGAGGCCATCTGCTCACAAACCACATACATAGACCCATACGAAAATACGCTAAGAACGCGCTCGTAACCTCGAAATTCCCAATAGAGGTCTCGTTGATCGAGTCAACCCCCGATGCCTTAGTTTCAATTTCTAACCCAAGTCCCAAAAGGCATCCAATTGCATTGGGAACCGAACCAAATATACATACGAGTCATAAAAAATCCAAACCTCTCGAAATCGATGAATTTTCAAAAAAGGTTTGTTTACCCATAAGTCATTTTCAGGTCAAAATGCGCTAGTCAGTGCTAAAAAAAGGCGAAATTGCTGAAAGGACTATAACGACCAAACGGGTCGTTACATATTATGTATGACTTATACTTGTTGGTATATCTGCCTATCTTACTTTATTATCTGAATTGTGTTAGCTATGCTTAGTCGGCCGATGATGCTTACCGGTACCGTTGTTTTATACAGACCCGCACTTGCTGCATTCCTTTATGAACGCAGAGTATCAGATTGGTTCTGCTTCCATCTCTCGTGGCTGATTGTCTTCTACAGCATTATTCCAAGTTTCTAGGGTGAGCACGGCCATTCGCTTCCTTGAAGACTTCTCTATCATTTATGTCTTATTCCTATTCAGAGACACAGACAGTTTTATGTATTATTACTCCAGACTTGTATATTTTTCATTAGATGCTCTTGTATGACTTAGACTAGACCCTGGTCGTATTTCTTATTTCCGCACTATTCTACTATATATATTATCGTGAGACTTACATATTTATTCTTTCCTATTGCTTGATTTAACTACTCATGTCTTTATTTATCGTTGGGTTGAGGGTTTACTTACCGAGGTGGGAAAGCTATGTGCCCGCACGACCTATGTCAAAATGGATCGCGAAAAGTTGGTATCAGAGCCCTAGGTTAGCTAGTCTATAATACAAGAATGTGTCTATTAGAGTCTCGTGGATTGGTACGATGAGCTCCGTACTTATCTGCGAGAGGCTATAAGACATTTAGGAAACTTCAAACTCTTTCATTCTCTCGGGTGACTTTATTCAAATTGGTATCTAATCGATTCCAATTGGTATCTGAACTTTCTTATCTCAATCCCACAGAGGGTGGAAACTCGTCCTTAATTCTTATGTGAACGGTCGATCTATGGCGTGTTGTGGAATGGTACGAGATGTGTTATTCTGATTCGAACATGTGATTTAATTCAGTCACTAGTTATGGCCTGACGTTTCGATTGTGTGGAGTCGCAACTGGACTCGGTTCCTGTGTGGAGTCGCGATTAGAATAGTTTATTGTGGAAGTTTATGTGAAATTGGAAGATAGTTTAGAGGGTTACAGGGTCTCCATATTTCAGCGTTGGGTTGCTCGAATGTAACCAAGTGCATTTATGGCTCCACAATAGTGGGTTGCTCGATGATGTGATCAGTGTGACTTTAGCTTCTATCACGACCCAAACCCCATGGACCGTGACGAGTTCCCGATCACTGCTGACCAAGCACCCCTAAACTCATACTTGCTATATGCTGAATAACCTGGTGGCCCATTTCTAATTCATAAATGAGCGATAGCATCTTCTGCAAAATTTATGCAATAAACTCTGTCTCGAAAAACTCATAACTTATACATGTGGATATGTATATATAGGCATACATGCAACGGATGACAACATAGTCCGACATGGCCACTACATGCGTTGTACGGAAAATAGGAGACCACAAAGCTACATGATATTCCCACTATATAAAATTGTCTACAGACCTCTATGGAGTCTAGCTATAGAAAGACAGGACAAGGCCCTATCATACCCACATCCGTACACATCATAAAGAGCATACCAAAGCTGCAGCTCCGGATCAAGTAGAGCGCACTGACTGCGGCTAAGGAGATCCTACTAGTCTGGCTCATCCGAATGACTACCTGAACATGCGCGCATGAATGCAACGTCCACAGGAAGGGACGTCAGTACGAACAGAGTACTGAGTATGTAAGGCATAAATAACAACGTAACAATGGAACATAATATGAGATAAAGATAACATGTTATCTGAGAACATAATGCTTGAATCTTAGACATCTTAAGTAAGTAAGCACATACATATATATGCTTGAATCTTAGAGATCTTAAGTAAGTAAGCACATACATATATATATGTATATATATAATATAAGTGTTAGTGTTGCGGAACGTGCAACCCGATCCAGAAATGTTAGTGTTGTGGAACGTACAGCCCGATCCATAAGTGTAGTGTTGCGGAACGTGTAGCCCGATCCATATATGTTAGTGCCGAGGAACATACGACCCGATCCATAAGTAAAATATCTTAGTGTCGCGGAATGTACGGCCCGATCTATAAGTATAATATGTTAGTGCCGAGGAATGTACGGCCCGATCTATAAGTATAATATGTTAGTGTCGAGAAACGTACGGCCCGATTCATAAGTATAATATGTTAGTGCCGAGGAACGTACGGCCCGATCCATAAATATAATATGTTAGTGCCGAGGAACGTACGGCCCGATCCATAAATATAATATGTTAGTGCCGAGGAACGTACGGCCCAATCCATAAATATCACATGTTAGTGCCGACGAACGTACGGCCCGATCCATAAATATCACATGTCAGTGCTGAGGAACGTACGACCCGATCCATAAAAATCACATGTTAGTGCCACGGAACGTACGGCCCGATCCATAAATATCACATGTTAGTGCCGAGGAACGTACGGCCCGATCCATAAATATCACATGTTAGTGCCGAGGAACGTACGGCCCGATCCATAAATATCACATGTTAGTGCCGAGGAACGTACGGCCCGATTAAAAAATATGACATGTTAGTGCTGAGGAATGTACTGCCTGATCCATAAATATCACATGTTAGTGCCGAGGAACGTACGACCCGGTCCATAAATATAATGTTCATATATATAATGTAAATAGTATGCATGAAAGCTCATATGAAAGCAACAACTTTCTCGGAGAGAAGTAAGGTGGGTAACCTCCGATTCATATTATGGAACAACCATTATCGCTATATTTCACCTCGAAGGAACAATTCATAAGGTGAGATCAACAACAATGAATAAAATCGAGAAAATCATGAAATAGCTCAACATTTTCATATCATCGTTGAAATCATAACTTGAGACTTTTAAACGTAAAATCATCGTCATCGTAATTCTCATAAAAAAATTCTCATCTTTAACATCATAAGAAGCTTTAAGAGTCATAAACCTCTAGCTCTTGGAAACAAGGTGGTTATGGAAACATGTATGAGATCATAACATAAGAATCATGCCTTTGAAAGGAAGGGACGAGCCTTAACATACTTGTTCAGCCTCCACTTATCTACACTTATTCGCCCGAGCTCGCAAGTCTATGTTTAAGAGGATTCACACTATCGTTAGACTCATTGTTGTATACTTGTACCAAGTTTTCAGATCAACCTATTTTATATCTTGCCGAAAAGCGGGCAGCATCTCCCCTGTTTATATGCCTAGCCCGAAATCTCAATTCAATAACCAACAACAACAACAATAATACCAACATCAATAACATCATTTCCAACACCAACATGTGCCATAAAACAGCCCACGCGCTATTTTCCAACTTCCATAACTAACCAGCTTACTATAAAATTATCTAACGACTTTATCTTCGTAAATAAACCTTAAATAATACCAAAAGAAAAAGATTCATACCTTTTTCTTGTCCAAACGATAATATCTTCAAGATTCCACCTTGAATCCAAGCCAAATTCAACGCAAAATAATACCTTGATCACAACTACGCACTATCCGAGCCTTGCTTAAGCAAAATCACTTCAAACCCTCAACTTTTTTATGACATAATTTCCCTTTGTGGTGCTGGGGTTTCGCCCCTTTTATAAGGTTCAAATTCGGGTCGGGGGTCACTGCAGCAGCACTGTAGCAGGTCGGTACTGTAGTAGTTATTGTAACACGCGTTTCTGCTCTGTCAGCCAAACTTGAGACGTCCATAATTCTCTACTCCGATATCTTATTTTCGTGCGGTTTGTTGCGTTGAAAACTAGACTCGACGAAATTCATTTTAGGTTTTTGTTTCACATCAAAACACTTCATATGCTAAGAGATATTCTTCCCTCAAGTTGAATCAAAATTATCACACGAAACTTTACCCATCTTTTCTCCAAAGTCGTACTATTCCATTTCTTCCACACATTTCCTTATAAAACCTTCCAATATACCTTATATGCATCCTTCACTCATTAAATATACTTAATAATGCTTGCTCCTTATATTCCAAAGTGGTTTTACTTAACCATAACTCAACGTACTTATGTTTCAAATTTGATAAGTGCTTCTTCGAAGATACAGGGTGTAACAGCTTCGTCAAGGCTTTATGATGGTGTGCGTGACACTGGTGTACCAATGGTTGGTCGTCGATTCAGTAACGGTAGAGTATTAGACTTCGATATGTGAGAACAAGTGTAAGTTCGGTGATGACCATCAAATGTGGACAAACATATTGTGATCGCTGATAATAAGGAAAATAAGATGACAATAAGGACATAAAGGAAGTTTTTGTGCAAGTGTGTAGCGAAGTAAGACATCTTAGAATATATTGGATATGAGTACTTTTCGTGATATTGGGAAAGGAAAAATTGGTATCTGGCATGATAGTCAAGATAAGGTTGCGACTGGTGCTAAAGGTTATTCTTGATATAAGTTAGTTGATGTTAAAGGACTACTCGATTGTTAAGTGAATAATATGGGCACATCGTTTGATCGGTAAATTTGATTGGGTTATAGGCTTTGAGGAGTTAGTAATCGACTGAGGGAAATATCTTCAATTATGAGCGTATGTGATAAGTTAATAACTTGAGGGGTTACTGGTTGTTCACTTAGATGGGAAGAGAAGAATTGATATTGTTTTGTGATTTTTCGGGCTTAAATGGATGATTAGTTTAGATAATCGAGTGAATTTAAGCGTTTGTTGGTTGATAGTGATAAAAGTAAATGAAATACGGGAACTGAAGGATTACAATGAGGCATCTTGCTATGGGTTCAGGAGATTAAAGTTCGTAAGACTTGAGGTGAGGTAACATGGGTACGTGAGTCGTGTTTGGGTTACGGGGGCATTATATCATAGAATTCAGTAAAAAAAGGTGGCCGATGAGGTTGATTGATGTCTTTGAGATTAACAGCAAAAAGGAAATCATTAAAATAAGAGTTAGTGATGTGAAAGTTCGGTTGCGATTGTACAGTGTAAAGTGGGCTGGAGAGTTATGGATGAGTTGGAATGTTCAGTTATATCATAGATTAATAGAGATTAGTGGTGGACTAAGGTTGGGAACCTTGTGTGAATTGGCTAAGGTTGGGAACCTTGTGTGAATTTGTTAAATCCCACTACTAATGGTGTTATTACTCAGCTGATGTGATTGAATAAAAAGGATTGGGGTGCGAGTGGTTAGAGATGTTCAGATTCAATAATTAAGGTAAGAGGTGACTCTTCGAGGACTAGTAACGTTAACGATTTGAGTAAAGGATTAGTAAACATGGGTACTTGAAATGTTAGAATGGACGATGATGGGTTAACTGAGTTAAGTTCGGTATACATTTCGGGAATTGAGTGAAGCAAGTCGGGAAAGGACGATTCAGTGGGATCCATAAGGTATTAGTGATATTGCTGTGTGATACGCCGGATTTAGAGAGTGTTTAGATCAGAGTGGTAAGCGTTAAGGAAACGCTAATGTGCAAAGTGTGTGGTATGATCCTATTCCCAGGATTAATTCAGGTAGTTTGCAAGATTTATGATTATTTGGTATTCAATGGAGTGGACTCGAAGATTGATTACAGTATCGATGATCGTGAAGTGATTAGAAAATTGGGAATTGACAAGTCGAAAAAAGGTATAGATGATTGTGAATCGATAAGAAAAAGGTACATCTTGGGGAATTCTTGGGTCCGTATGAATTGTGGTGTCGTCTTCTTGAATTTTCTAGTTGAGATGTGTTTGTTACGAGAGCTTAAGAAGGAACTCTACAATGATGGACTATGTGATATGACAGAGTTCCATGAGGTTCGTGATCCACGACTAGTGAGAAGCATATTTCAGTGAACCACCTTGTTGATGTTTATAAAAAGTGGCTTGGTGGTACCCCGTCGGATAAGTTTCGTAACCTTCTACAGTGGATGAGTTAGCATGCCTTAAGAGAGAAGATTGTGGAATCCCTATCATGTGAGGACTAGAGTTATATTTTTTAGGCAAGACCCTGCTCGTGGTGATATTTTATGTTGCAAGTAGTATTGACTGGATAGTTTGGGTAAGCGCTTTTGGTTATTAAAGACTTGGGGGTGATTGCGTGAGATTTAGAGCGACAGTGTAAGACTGGATATTTTCGGAGAATTTATGAGCACATCGAGGTGATACTATGAGAGGTTCGATGGTTATATATTACTACATGAGGCTTCAGGTTTCGGGTCGAAAGGTTCGGGGTTGTATTAGAATTACGTATCGGGTAAAGGTTGGGAAATATGAAGATTGAAATCATAAGGTATAGCTCTTCGGTACTAAGTTGATAACTTAGATAGGACTCAACTTATGGAGTCGAAAGCGATAGACATGATTTGTTATGGGTGGTATGGCTGCGATTGGTTTCGAAATTCGGAGTCGGTTCTAATGACTATTGGTAATATTCGAGAGTTATGCATTCATTTAGGTCAGAACGGTTCGAGTTAAGCGTAATGGTCTATGGTTATAATTTCAGGAAGATATTTAAAGATTCGATGCGTTTCGGCTCGGATTCGTGGTATGACAGGTATACCGAGCCTTGCTAGGGTTTCCTAGTGGATTTGATGATATTTTCTGAGAACAGTTACTTGGATAGGATAATGGATTGCAATGAGCTTAGTACAGAATTGAGGAGGAACTGTTGTGCGAGACGTCTTTATAGTAATCAGTTGTATGCTCGACGAGATAATCAATGGTATGGTTCCTGCATTGTGATTTGAAGGTTTAAGAGGATTCGAAACTAGCCAAGTTGGCTGTCAATAAGATTAGTTTTGATAGAATTGTGTAGAGAACTCAAATGAAGCGATGATTCTTCTGGCGAAAGTAAGTCGTGGGTTCAGAATTTTTGTATGTTTGTTCTTATGTTTCTAAGGAATCGCGGTACGAGAAACAACTCTAGTAAGTGCAAAGGAAAGGTTAGCGAAATCAGAGTATTTGATCGGTTCAGAATGGGTATCGTTGTGATCATGTTTTAGAGGATTGCATTGATTAGGGAAGTAGTTATGGGGCCTTTTGATTGCGTTCAGAGTTGCAATTTTATCAAATCAGGGGATTCGAGTACGCGATTCGTTTATTCGAGGATCAGTTGCGAGGGAAATCCGAATATGGAGATTTGAGAATTGGAGCTTGAGCTAAGTTTAGAGAGTTGTGACTGGTTAGCAATCCGAGGCGCTTGGGCTTGTTTGAGACTACCCATTGTCGGACCCTTATTCTATGAGTTAGTTTTTCACCAGATCTATCGAATGTTCATCCGATTTTCCATGTTTCCGTGTTGGAGAAATACCGTTCTAGTGCTTTCTGTATCATTCGTTGAGATTCAGTTTTGTTCAATGAGAATCTTTCCTATTAGGAGAATCCCAACATGCGTAGCTGATATCCCCAATTGTTTACTGATTCAGGTATTTCCCACTTCTTTTCTCTTCTTCGCTCGAGGACGAGCGATGGTTCAATTGGTATCTAATGTAACGACCCATTTGGTCGTTATAGTCTTTCTGGCATTTTTGCCTTTCCTGAGCATTGATTAGCTCACTTTTGACTCGAGGGGACCGTTGACATGTTTCCCGAGGTGTCTAGATCAAATTCGGGCAACTTTTTGTGAAATATAGGCTTAAAGTGAAAAATAGTTGACCCAAAGTTGACTTTGAGTAAACGGACCTTTTTTCGAAAATCTGTCGATTCCGAAATGTCCGGATGGTCATTTAGAACTTGTAGGTATATCTAGTTCGGTTCCCAACTCGGATGCATTTTGGGACTTGGGTTAGGAAATTAGAATTAAGGTATCGGGGGTTGACTCAGTCAAGGAGACCTCCGTTGGGAATTTCGAGGTCACGAACGCGTTCGTAGCGTGTTGTTATGTGTGTCTATATGTATGATATATGAGCAGATAGCCTCGGGAATTAGTCAAAAAATCGGATTGAATTGTGAATTTTGGTGGATTTTCTGGTGTCTGGTGCCCGCTTTGACGTCGCCAGCACCGTGGCAGCGGTACCGCTGGAGCGGTCCAAGCCGATTGGGCTTTACCGCTGAAGCGGTCAAGGGACCGCTGGAGCGGCTCCGCTGGGGCGATCCCAGCGTCGCCAAAGTGGGTGACGGGCAATGAGTATTATTAATGAAGTGTTAAAAGCCTTTAGTCGCTCATTTAATACCATTACAAAAATAGAGCTCTTGGGATGTGTTCTTGGAGATTTTTAGTGAAGATTCTTGGTGGTAAGTTTCCCTAATCCTTTTACTATTTCATTAATCCTAATCATTTTAGAATTCCTTTTCCCTTATCAATTCCTTAGTTATGGAAGATTAAATGTTGGTTTTGATGAATGTTCTATCTAGACTTATTAATCATGAAATTGAGTGGGATTGTGCTAGATTATGAGGTATCTAGGGTTGTTAATCTGTTATCTTCCATTATTAGAGTTGAATTCTTAAATCAAACAGTTAGGGTTTACACCCAAAATTGGAGGTTTTTCTTCATTTTGAAATTAGTGGATTCGATGAGTTAAATTAGCAATTGGTTGTTGGGTTATGATCACCTAGTGCTTAATTTGATATTTTGCTCCCGAATTTCCTGTTTTGACCTTGTGTTCCCCGTTTCCCCAAAGTCTAGGGTTGGATTTGGCCTAAATTGAATGATAGCAATATTAATATCATTATTCATGATTTCTAATCTAGATTTCGAATATGCCTAGACTACTTTAGTTCTGAGGCATAGCGGAAGTGTCACGACCCGACTAGGGGCCATGACGAGTAACCGGAGCTAACCACCGAGCACCACTCAATCTATTACTCATCGTACTCATCCTGCGTTCATTCATTAATCTCATGCTCATAATCATAGGAAAACAATTTTCATTTTGAAACATATTTACCTTCATATACATAAGCCCTTCGGTTAGCAAAATAATACATATATGCAAATAAGGACATCATGAGACCATACTACCCACACATACGTATCTACGAGCCTCTACTAGAGTACTAGACATGTGGACGGGACAGGACCCCGTCGTGCCCAAAAGTATATACACAAAATAATAAGCAATGGCACCTCCGGAACAAAGGAGTGCTCTCAAAGTATGCTGACAACTCCTATGAATCTGGATCATTTACCTGTCTACATGTGGGCATGAACACAGCGTCCAAAGAAAAGGACGTCAGTACGAATATTGTACTGAGTATGTAAGGCATAAACAATAACGATACATCAATGAAATAGGGAGACGTCAAATGGAGAACAACCTGTAACTGACGGCCAATCATGATAAAAATAATGCATGCTGACTTACTTCATAAACATCATCATATCATGTATGTAGATCTATGTATAAGCTGCCCGGCCATATAGGTACGGTGTGATCATCATTAGCCTGCGTCCAGGCCTCCCACGTCCGGGGTAACCATCTTATGCCGCCCACTAGTGGTGTCTGCCCATGCCATCTAGACATGGTGTATACGCTGCTCGCCTTAGCGGTGTCTGCCCGACCATATAGGCGCGGTTTAATATCATCATCATGTACTCATCATAATGCATGCATAGGAACTCAAAGACAACTATACTTTATCGGGGTGACATAAGGTCGTGAACCCCCGATTCCATTATGGAGCATTCATAACATTCTGCCTCACCTTGAAGGAATTAGCATATAAGGTGAGTGTATACAATAAGCAACATCAATGTATTATAGCTAGAATTATTAGCTTTAGAATCTTTAGGCTTAACTCGTCATCATCACTATCATGCTCATATCATATTTCGTTTCTCTATCTCATGTGAAGCTCTTTATAATCATAGACTCATAATTGCCGGGATGTATGAAAGTCATGGGAAAAATAGGAGGATTCATGCCATGGGAGTCATGCCTTAGAAAGAAGGGACTAGCCTTACATACCTTTTTGTTTAGCTACACTATCGCTTGAACGTTCGCCTCCAATGTTCTCGTTTCTACTTTCAATAGAGTTTGTTCTAACATTAGATAATCGGTATCTTAGCATACTTTGACGAAAGCTAGAGAAAATTTGGCAGCATTTCCTTTGTTTATACAACTTTCCTCATATCATATATCAACTCCCAAACGTCTATAATAACATTCACAACATCATAAGCAACAATCTTCATACACCTATATTATCCATATTCTCCAATTTCATTTCACATCATCCATAACCATGGTCATAGTACCCCATTACATTTACTCACATATAACGTTTATCCCATGTTCTTAATATCATTTATAACATAATTATAATAACAACATATCAAGAATCATAACTCATTCCAAGCTACTACTCAAAATGCCATTATTCTCACCTTTGTAATCCATTTTCTATCTCCTTTCATAATCTAAGTCTTTCAACCTCTCAATACCTTAAACAACATGGAATGATCATAAAACGTACCTTAGATAGTATGGGAACGAGTCTTGAGTGGAAATACTTCACTTGAGCCAAAACCCTAGTTCACTTCCAATGAAATTTCTTGTCTTCGATGAACCTTAATGAGTTTCTTGCACTTAATTCTCTTGGATTTATAATATAAACCTTTGATTTCCTTTGTATTCTTGAAGGTGAAGTATATGGAACCTTCTAGAGGTCTTGAGAGAGATGAAGAAGTTTGGGAAATGAAATTAATGAAGTGGGAACACATTTATATAATTGAACTTAACTCAGCCCGTCGGGACTTTCACGAACACTTATACGGTCCGTATAAGATTGTACGGTCCATATAAGTGGTTGTGGTTCACCATCAGGCAAAACACCACTTCTGTTGGGTGTTATACGGACCTTATACGGACCTTATACGGACCGTATAAGTCGATCGTATAACCCCATTTTCCTGAAATGATTTCCTTCGTCATTTGATCTCCAATCCTTATGGAACCTTCTTGACACTTGTTTAACACTTCATTACCAATCTAAGGATCGTTATAACTCTTCCTTAAGACATCATTATGTCAACATTAGCTCGGTACTTTACAGAACTTTTCCAAAACACGACATAAGCTTTGCCTTCCTTAAGGAACTTTCTCCTCTCACTTCCAATGTCTTTGGAATCTTAATTAGGATCATCAAATGCTATTTATTACTTATTGAAACATCGTATACTTCGTGCCCTTCGTTAGTCTATCTATCATACGACGACACAAAATTTTTCTGAGGTGTGACAGAGAGGGCAAGGCAAAGGAGTGAGTTGTCGGTGTTTGTTGTTCGGCCATCCAGGTAGGTTATTCCTTACCTTTGGTGAGACTTCTTGTAGCGAAGTATATATTTAGATTTTATCATTGGAGAAAGCATGTCAAAGTTCGGGTATGAAGTTGGGTTTGATATTATCTTAGGTTGGGCCCTGTTGCGTGATTGGGGCTAGCCAACCCGTTGTGTTGTGATTGATTGTTCTATTGTGTTGGCTTGAAGCCATGTGTTGTTGGTAGATATTGGAATCTTTTTTTCCATCTTGATTATGATATTTTTAGCATACCCATTGTGGTACATGTGACTTATACATATTGTTGGCATACCACTTTGTTGGTACTTGTGATATTGAGCATGATTATTGATATTGATACATGCATTGCACGCACTCTCATTCATTATGAAATACTGTTGAGACACTATTGCTACTTGATGAAACACTGTAATGAGCTGGGCTCGATATTTAAATTAGAGTGAGGTAAGAGTCTGATATTCGATGTTAGTTTCAGAATCGTGGATTGAGTGAGTGCATGACACCGCGGGTCCCCCAGAGTTGTGCTGGTGAGAACCTTCCGTGGGCAAAAATCTGGGGTCCCGTCTGTCTATTGGGCAAAGATCCAGGACGGGTGGCCCTTAGAATTCACGAGTCACACTGGGTTGTGCTATCGAGATGTCAATATTTTCGTCCGGAGTATATGTGTACACAGCATTTGCATGGTATTGAATTGCATCCATACATTATTGCATTTCATCATGAATTGATTTGGAGATGATTTGATGTTGTACTTATGATGTTGGATTTGGACTTGATATATTGAGACTTGGCACATTTAGGATTAGATACTCTACTTAGGTGTCGACGCATACTTGGCTTCTATTATGTATGCCTTATGCTTGTTGGCTTATCTGCCTATCTTGCTTTATTATCTGAATTGTGTTAGCTATGCTTAGTCGGCCAATGATGCCTACCAGTACCGTTGTTTTGTATTGACCTGCACTTGCTGCATTCCTTTATGAATGCAGAGTATCAGGTTGGTTTTGCTTCCATCTCTCGTGGTTGATCGTCTTCTTCAGCATTTTTCCAAGTTTCCAGGGTGAGCACGGCCATTCGCTGCCTTGAAGACTTCTCTATCATTTATGTCTTATTCCTATTCAGAGACATAGACAGTTTTATGTATTATTAATCCAGACTTGTATATTTTTCATTAGATGCTCTCGTATGACTTAGACTAAACCCTGGGGGTATTTCTTATTTCCGTACTATTCTACTATATATATATTATCGTGAGACTTACGTATTTATTCTTTTCCATTGCTTGATTTAATTACTCGTGTCTTTATTTATCGTTGGGTTGAGGGTTTGCTTACAGAGGTGGGAAAGGTAAGTGCCCGCACGACCTATGTCAAAATGGGTCGTGAAATGCAGTGGTGGTAGAAACAAACGACACGTTAGTAGACCTGCAAAACCTCAGAGCTTAAATGACTATAATGCCCTTAAAATGAGTTTTCAAGATAGGAAACAGGCATGTCGAAACTTAGCCTTTTCTAAGCTATATTATATTAAAAGCACGAATGGCCTTAGAAATGTTGATTGAACTTTTTACCCTTCATTAAAAGACTTTACAATAGACAAAATTATCATTTACTATTTTTGATGAATTATTATTTAATTATGTCAACATAATTGCAGTTTTAAATAAACACACAACTCTACCTTATATTTAAGACTTTTTAATGTACAAAAATAATATTTCCTTTGTATTTGGGGTTTTCCTACCTCTTCTTTCGTGAATGTGTAATAATTTCTATGTATTTGGTTTTTTTCTCTTTCTTATTTTGGTAGTAAAATAATTCCTAACCATAAATAGATTAGAGTTCTAAATAAACACGGCCTTTGTGATGCCTTTAATGCCAAAACAAGTCAACTATGAAACAAATTCTTCAGTTTTCTCTCACCACAAGTTCTAGGTTTTCTCTCATCAACATGTATGCATTTTTTGTATTCTTAAGTTATTTTAGTTCATCTAATTTTGCAAGAAGATCGAGCTTAGAAAATTATGCATCGATGCTCCACCTCAAATTTCATAAGTCGCTTTGCCTGAAGATATTGTCTGGGCTATTGCATCTGCATTGAAGATTGATATAATGATAGTTGAACACTTGAAATTCTTTATGTTACTATTATAGGTAAAAAAAATCATGCATGACCTAATAATTTTTATTAGTTTGTATTAAAATTTGTATATCCTCATGCTCATAATTGTAAATTAGCATTCCTTTTTTTTCTTTGCTTTATTCATTACTAGTATATGTACCTGCGCGTTGCACGGATGATGGTAAAGAAAAGTAATAACGACATAAGTTTTGCTAGTACTTCAGTAAAGAAATAAAGATCACATCCTTGTAAACCAATATTTTGCTACAATAAAATTAGCTATAATATAAATGTGATTGAAGAGCTTTATTTTAAACCATCATAGTTACTCCTGTAACTTATGGAAGAATTACTTAATGTATGGAAACATCTATAACTCTACATGTAGTGCAAAACCAATCAAAAGATTAGAAAAAATAAATATAATTTTCTAGCAGCCAGTAGTATCCCATGTTCTTGTACGAAGATATCAAATCAAAAGATTCTCTTTTAGGGACAATATTACATTTTCCAAGCTGTATCACAGCTTTGTATATCTGCTTCTCATTTACCTTCATATTTACTTTAAGATCGTAGTTTACTTTCTTCTCTTTTTTCAATCATCTTTGTCTATTATCCTTTCACTTTTTTGCTAGCTGAGAATACAGTTGCTATGTCAATTATAGAGGATAAAATGACATAAAAATAGCAAAGAGAAGAAACACACCAGTCGATCAAAAACCATGCTTCTATTTCTTTTATTTGGTGGACAATGATTTGTTAACATTATTGCTATGCTTCAATTTCACTTTCCTTTGGTCAAGATTGGAAAAATCATCCCCTTGCACATCATGTGAAGTAAATCAACAATTGTTACATCTTGGAAATTTCGTGTCATTTCCATTAAGAGTAAACTAGCGCAAGCCTAAAGTGCATATGAAGCCCTTATAAGGTTAAGGATGTTATCTAGTGATTCCAAGTATGTGCCTTAAGGTTTTAGAGTCATACGTAGCGGCAGAAGTAAGTTCGTTGAAGGAGTTGGAAATTTGAATCATGTTTTAGGAAGGTTTCGTATCATTTGAGTTATAAATTGTTTAGTAATGCCTTGAGGGGGATATACAGGGCCCCTTAGATGGTTAATAAAGTTTTACACAAGTTCCAAGAAGGTTCCATAAGAATTGGAGGTCAAACGAATCGAAAAGAACGCATTTTCGCGAAACCGAGGAAAAAGGAGCAATATGCGGCCGCATACTCAGTATGCTGGGCTGCATATTGGCCGCCAACTCCCCATTTTGGGTGAGATTTATTCCCAACACCACCCCCATGTTGAGGAGGGAGTATGCGGCCGCATACTCACCGCAACACGGAGCGGTGGGGCGAATTGGACACCTTTTTAAACCTCAAAAGATCCCATTTTCATACCAACCTCCCACATTTATTTCCCCACACTTCTAGAGAGTTCTTTAGAATTCTTGAAGGTTCCATAACACTCCAAACCTTTCCATATTATCAAGAGAGAAGATCAACATCAAAACCCAAAGCAAATCCATGGATGGTGATGGTTCTGAAGTTCCTCTATTTTAAGGAATGTTCTTCCTATTTATTTACATGATGGAGTTGATGTAAAGGTTTAGTAATCCTTGGAAAGGAAAAGAATTAAATTGGAGAAGTTATAAAGTGTTGAAGTGAAGAAGATGACTATGAGATGAACTTCAAAAGGGATTTTGGATAAATTTGAGATTGAATTGCATGTAACTTCTTGAATATGGTATTATGAATGTTATTATTATAATTTGGGAGTTGATTTGTAATTCGGTGGAAGCTGATAAAATAAGGGAAATACTGCCTAAATTTTGTTAGCTCATTAATTGCACTAGTTTGAAATGTTTTCAAGAATTAACCTTAGTGTGAATCCTTTTCAATGTAGATTTTGCAGACTTTAGAGGAGAACGTTAAGTAGTTAAGAAGACGTAAAGGTATGTGAGGCTAATCCTTCTTTGTAAAGGTATGTGAGGTTAACCCTTCTTTGTAAAGGTATGTGAGGCTAACCCTTCTTCCTAAAGGCAGGATTTCCTTATTGTAAATCCACCTAAGATATCCATAATGTCCTATTCCTAGAAATTCTAGAAGTTCATGACTTTCAAGATTCTTAAGTTATTATTGGTAAAAGCTCTCCATAGTGATAATGATGATGATGATGAAGGTGATTCCATAATAGAAATTGGGGGTTTACCAATTTTATGTCACCCCGATAGAGTTGTAATGTTTCATTTAGATACTTATGTATGTCATATATGTATATATCTATGTTGTGACACCGAGCTTATATGGCTAGGCGTGATATCTATTGCACGCACACCACTACAGTTGGGTATGGACATCACCGAGTCTTGTTATGGCTGGGTATGTATGACACCGAACCTACGTGGTCGGGTATGATATCATTATATGTATATGTATGAAAGTTTTTCTTTAGAGAAAGGCATGATGACCATCTTAAGAGGTCTTATGAGGTATAAATGATTCATTTATCTTACGTTATTCTCCATGCTTTTATCATATTACTATTCATGCCTTACATACTCAGTACATTATTCGTACTGACGTCCTTTTGTTTGTGGACGCTGCGTTCATGCCCGCAGGTAGATAGGGAGACAGACCGGACCTTTAGGATGTTTCATCAGTGATTGCATAGAGGTGCTCCATTTGAACCGGAGCTCCAATAGTTGGTATTATTCTTTTTGTGTACATATATGGGTATGGCGGGGTCCTGTCCCGTCTTTATGATTTTATGTACTCTTATAGCTAGATATCCCTCAGTTTTGTCGGTTCACATTTTGTATATCATTTTGATAGCCTTGTCGGCTTGTGTATATAAGGGTATAGTTGATTATGTTTATATAAAATGGTGTCTTGAATTTATGCTAGTGATGCATGGTAATTATGAGTTAGCCATGTGGCTCACCTAGATATGATTATTAAAGTATGATGAGAGGTGCTCGGTAGGTTAGTTTCGGGTGCCCGTCATTGCCCTCTGGTTGGGTCGTGACAAAAGTGGTATCAGAGAAGTTTGTCCTAGGGTGTGTCTACGAGCCTGGTCCAGTAGATTCTTGTTTATGAGTGTGAAGCGCGCCACACTTATAAACAAGTGGCTGCGGTCATTTGGAATGAATGTGTCACACCCTAACCTTACTAGGGTGTGATGGGCACCTGACCCCATATTCGGAGCCGAGCGAACCCTCTAACTCTTATTACATACACACTCTTTTCAGACTTTCAAATCAAATAAACATGACACACATAGTAAGATTTTCAGAAACTTTCTGTCTATCGTTCTCAAATCAAACAAAATCTGTAATCATATAGAATCTGTAACATATCACAAAATGTCACATCGGCTGATGAAGCCGCTTACAAAACTGATGTTCTGTACCCACAACTCTGTCTGCAAAGTCTCTAACATAAATAAAAAATCACAACTTATAGACGCTCTGACTCGGCAACACTCCGGAAGAAGTGGAGTTCGCCAATCCTGCTGAATCACCTTCTAGCAAAATCTTCTTCTCACCTGGGTGTACCTGCGTGGCATGAAACGCAGCCCCCGAAGAAAGAGGGTCAGTACGAAGTATGTACTGAGTATGTAAAGCATGGAGTAATATGAACTGAATCACAAACGGAATAAATAGTACAGAAGATTAGTACAGAAAGTAAGTACGATATGCAAAGTAATAAAAACACTTACTGGAAACACAAACCATGCATGCCAAGAACGGTATCCGTCCCCTTGCGGGACCCGGGGAAACGTGGCGCCACCCTAACTTTGGCGCCACACACATCATACTCCAGAATATTTACTCCGTAATCTCCGTCACACATAACACATCATAACATATACACGGTACCCCGGGAACTGGACATATATACACGAGAACCCGGGAACCGGACACATCATACTCCATAACATATACACGGTAACTGGGGACCGGACACATATACACGGAACCCCGGAACCGGACACATCTAACTCCGGAATTATATATATGGAACCCGGCCCTCAAGCAAGGGACTCGGCGAACCATACGCACGATACATACCGGCCCGGGACTCGGCGAAGGAGGTCATAACACATGCACGAGCCGAGTAGTGAGAAACTATATGCATATAAATCAAGACTCAATAGATAAGTATACCTACCGACCCCTGAAGGCTCAGAAACGAGTTTCGGGTCAATCCGACTTAGTATGAGAAAGTTATGAGCGTTTGAAGTACAGAACGTTCTATAAGCGTTTCAGAAGCCATTTTTGGATAATCAAAGCCATAATCATGCCAAGAACCTTTTCGGATATCGTTATAGATCAAATCAAATAGAGCTTTTAGAATCATATGTACGTATCAAAATGTATCAAAGACTCGAGAGAATAATCAAACGTGCTATCATTTGAAAATCAAAACTTTAGTCATATCAATTTGTCTTTCGACTGCCATTCGGAACTTATCAAACAGATTTTCGGATATCATAGATACACGTCCAAACCATATGAAATAGCTTATGGAAGTCAAAAATATTGGCCATCCTAGTGTCTCTAAGAATAGGAGTTCCTTTGAGATCATACATATACGTCATTTGCTCGTTTCATAAAGATCATGCCAAAAGAAAGAAAGGTAAGCCTTACATACCTGTCCCACGACCAACTAGCTACGCTTATTCGTCCAAACTTACTAGTCTACATTCAAGAGAATTGACATAATCATTAGATTCATCGACATATACTTGTCTTAGTCTTTCAAATGGATTCACTTATATTCTACCGAAATTTCGGCAGCATTTCCCCTGTAAATACACCATCCCAGAGAATTCAACTCGGTCAAATCAACAACCAAAAATCCGAGAATTTAACTCGGCCAATTTACCAACAACAATATCAACAATCATATCATTAACTTCAACGATCAATCCAAAACATATTCTAACATTAACAACCTTCGTCACACAATTCAACGGCATTTCATTTATATTCAATTCAATCACATATAGCCAAGCCAATACCAATGATCCCACATTCAAGTATTAATCTGAAATCTTTCTAACATGATTCAAGAATACTTCAAACAATTCATATAATATTCCAATAACCCAATCAACATATTACTTCACCCGAAACTTTCCAAAATTCAACAAGAACACTAACAACACATTTCCTTCTCTCAAATTCATAAAGTATACTAATAATCTATACATTAACAACTTTATTCTTATAATCACAAGAAACCATATTAGAATCACATTCATTCCTCCAATAGTTTCTCAACGATTACAACTTCATTTTAATTCATCCAACCTTCATTTTCGTCATGGAATTCACAACCACAACAATCAAAATATTAAATAAAATCACTTCATCACATCTTAGCAACACACTCTCTATGTTCGGCCACAACCAAAACACACCCTTTTCATGAATTTCATCCTTTTCTACATGCTACAATACTCACAATCATCCATAACACATGAAAGAAGATTGAATACATACCTTTTTCACTTAGCTTCTTCATTCGGCTAGACTTATAAGTTGTCCCAAATGAATGCCTTGCTTGTTCCAACAACCACTCCATGTTGTTAAGGGCGTTCCAATTGGTAGAAAAGCTAGAAGAAAATAATTTTTGGATCAACTTCACCATGGCTTCAAGTTCGGCCAACCATGGCCGAACACCCCTCTCTCCCTTTTTTTTTCAAGTCTTCTTATGTTGTAGAAAATGAAACCTCTAGATGGCTTGCTCTTGCACACACATATATATACATAGCTCCTTCAAATAACAAGTGGACACATGTCCCTTCTCCCTTTTTCTTGAAATTTCTTAAATTAAAAAGATGACTTAATTGTCTTGCTATGTAAGCTTTCTTATATTTATAATTACATAGCCCATAAAAGTGTGGGACCCACACACATATACACACACATCACACGGCCAAATGGCCCTTCTTGAGCCTTCATGAAACTTTGTAAAATTCTCATTTTGCCCTTAGCCTTTCCACAATATTACCATGAACCTCTTTGCGAATTTTCCTTTTTACCCTTGGCCTTTCCCAATATTTCCATACTAATAATGTTCATAAATAATATTCATAAACAACTTGTACATTAAAATAATTTTTAGAAAATGGTCTCGCCCTTAACTTACCACGACTACCTCGAAATATCCGAACGTACAAAATACGGGCTATAACAGAATGACCTTCTTCTTCATCATAGATCGCATGATAGAGCCATGATATAAGAATTTCCCTTTTCTTAATAGTGTGTTATGTTTCAGCTATGCCTGTAAAGAGAAAAGATACAGCAGCCCAAAAAGGAAAGACAGTGGCAGGTAGGAGAACTGAGTGAGTACCGCCGGTAGATATAGATGAGGGTGAGTCGGATAATGAGGTTCCATCTTGATCCTCTCACTCACCGCTTGCTTTAAAGGAGCATGAAGGAGCCTCAGCTCCAGCTCCAGCACCCCAGTTCCTCCACCAGATACCTCAAGCCAAGAGGTGAAAGAGGCTATCCATTTGCTAACTCAGTTAGTCGCCACTCAGGCCCAGTGGCAAGGTACGGGTCATGGTGATAGAGTTGTCAGTGCCAAAGCCCGTGATTTCATTAGTTTGAACCCTCCAGAATTCTTTAGGTGGAACTAGATGAGGATCCGCAGAGCATTATAGATGGAATATTGAGAACATTGCGGGTAATACATGCTACGGATGTTGAGTCGGTGGAGTTAGCTTCCTATAGATTACGGGATGTTGCGGTTCATTGGTATACTGTTTGGATATCTTCTAAAGGAGTCAACACACCTCTACCGGTATGGAAAAAGTTTGTAGATGCTTTCTTCCGACACTATTTGCCGCCAGAGGTTCGACAGGCCAGAGCTGACAAGTTCTTGAATCTTAGACAAGGGAATATGAGTGCCCTAGAGTATAGCCTCCGTTTTAATTCTTTGGCTAGGTATGCTCAAGCCATGGTAGCTGATATGGGAGATCGTGTTCATCGATTTGTGAATTGTTTGTGGCCACGTTTAATAGATAAGTGCTTGACATCTTCACTTCAGGAAGGTATGGATATTTCTCGCATTCAGGCCTATGCCCAGAATTTGGAAGAACAGCAACAACAACAAAGGAGTGACCGTGAGCATGATAGGGGTTATAGTAAGAGGGCTATATCCTTGCGGCCAGTCAGGCCATATTATGCGTGAGTGTCCATTCCGAGGTAGCAGAGGTATGGTTCAGTCCACAGGATTAGCAGCTGGTTCTTTATCATATATACACCCTCCGAGCAAGGCTCACAGACACTAGCAGGTCGTGGTAGAGGTAGAGGAGGAGCGCCCAGTTCTAGTGGTCTTTAGCACCGTATTTTATACTCTGGCTGGGCGACAAGATCTCGAGTCTTCCCCTGATGTTTTCACAGGTATATCGGTATCTTCTCATGATGTGTATGCATTAATTGATCCAAGTTCTACATTTTCATATATTACTCCTTGTATTGTCGATCGCATTGGGGTGAAACCTGAGCCAATTAAGCCTTTTGAAGTGTCTACACCCATGGGTGGCCCAGTGATAGCTAGTTGGGTCTATAGAAATTGTGTGGTTCTCATTTATGATCATCATACTATGGCTGATCTACATGAGTTGAAAATGGTAGGCTTTGATGTCATTATGGGTATGGATTGGTTGGCTTCTGGCTATGCCAATATTGATTGTACAACCAAAATGGTTCGTTTCCAGTTTTCGGGAGAACCAGTTTTAGAGTGGAAGGGTAATACTGCTTCTCCACAATGTAGGTTTATTTCCTATCTCAAGGCAAGGAAGACGATTGCTAATGGTTGTATTTATCACTTAATCCGGGTTCAGGATATAGAGGCAGAATAGCCAACTCTCAAATTTGTGTTACACCATAAAAATTTTCACGTCGTTTGTAAACCAACATAAGCTCGGAGAGGTCATGGAACCCTTATAAGGTTAAGGAATAATCTTAACAAGTGTTAAGCAAGTGTCTAAAGGTTCCGGGATCAAGAAAATTGAAGAAAATAAGTTTGTTAAAATTTTGGGAAAAATTAGGCAGAATTTTGGACAGAAATTTTGGGTCAACTTTAGAGAGGTATATCTCCTAGTATATCAGGAGTTTTGAGGTGCTTCAAGAGCCTAAAATGAAGTTCGTCGAGTGTAGTTTCCAACGCAACAAACCGTTCATCAATATGACATCAGAGCAGGGAGTTATTGGATTTTTAAAACGGACTGCCAGAAGCCCGCGAACCTACGCGGAAATTCTAGAAATCATTTAAAAGCCCACCAATTTCGGCCCATTAGCCCCAAACCGAATTGGACTACTATATATACCCCTTAAGTCACTTAAATCGTTTAATTTTCACCATTTCTCATCTCCACACCTCTCTAGAACTTCCCACAACATTCATCATATATCCAAATCCCCTAAACATATCCCAACTCCTCTAGAACATTCCTCGAACTTCCACAACATGCACATATATTCCTACAAGTTTAAATGACAATTTTGGTCATTTTTATTTCATTTTTAACATATCCTCAAGTCCGAGGAAGTCCTACAAACTTCTCCAAACATATTCCAACATATTTCCAAGCCCAAACCAAGGATCAAAGTGAAGATTGAAGTGGTTAAGGGTTTCCAAGTGAGGTCTACACTTGTCTCCTCCTCTTGAAGATGTTTGGGTGAGTATTTTTAAGGAGAAGTAACCATAGAATTGAAGTGTTCTTGAATTTTCAGGTAAGATTTCATATTAGTTTCATGTTTATGAGTTTGTTTGGTAATTATCTTAAGATTTGAGGAGAAGAAAAATTGGAGGAAAAGTTCAAATATGCATTTGATGATATCTTAGGTTGTGAATTAACTTGAGTTATAATTCTTAGTATGTTTTGAGCATAATCTTGTTATGGGGTATAATAATGATGTTAAGGAATTGTCGTATACAAGTGTATAAGGGGTTGTATGAAGTTGTTGTTATGGATTGATTATGAAAAGAAGTTTTGGGATTGAATTGAGTATAGTTTGAATGTAATCTTTTGATTATGGAATTGTTGATGTTTTATTGTGCTTTGGGAGTTGTTTTGAAGATTGGAGGGAGTAGAAGATTGTTACACCTCGGAAAATCTTCCATTGTTGCCCAAATGAATGACCTTGTGACGAGTACGAGTATACGATATTTCCGTGAGTAAGAAATGACAATTGATGACCCTAAGTGAGATTTCAAAGGCATCCGATGTTAGACGAGAAAGTTGGCCAAGAGAAGGCAAGGCGTACGATAGGTATCGGAAAGGAAATAAGAGTAACGAGTTAATGAGGACCTAATGATGTCTTGGAGGGGAGTGATAACGTCCCTTAGATTGGTATTAAAGTGTTGAACAAGTGTTAAGAAGGTTCCATAAGGATTGGAGATCAAACGAATCAACGAAACGAACTTCGGAACCACTGGGGGTTATACGGCCAAACATACTGGCCGTATAAATTATACTGTCCGTATGTTTGGGACCGTATAATCAGCCCAGAAAGGCAAAAGTTTCTGGACCAAATATATGGCCAAACATACAGCCCGTATAAATTATACGGACCGTATGTTGGTCCGTATATACGGTCAGGCAGATTTTGGCTCAATAAATTAAGGGACCAAGTCTTATTTCCTTTCACTTCTACAGGACACCCCTTCTCTCTAAAATATCTCTCTACATTTATTCCACAAGAATTCAAGGATTGTTAGTGATCAACAACATAAACCAAGTGAATCAAGTGTAAGAAAACCCATCAAAGATCATTCAAGTCAAGAAATCCCAATGGAGATGAACTAGAGTTTTGCTCAAGTGGAGTATTATCAACCAAGGCTTGTTCATAAGACATATAAGGTAAGATTTATGATATTTCTATGTTATTTAAGGTATTTAAGAGTTGAAATACTTGGATTGTAGAAAGGTATGGAAAAATGGGTCACGAAAGTGGAATAGTGCCATTTTGAGAAATAGTTTGAATTGAGTTATGATTCCTGATGTATTGTGATGTAAATATGTTATAAATGATGTTGAGAACATGAGATGAGCAATGTACGTGAATGGACGTAGTCGTGTGTTATAGCCATGGATATGGATGATTGAAGGTAAATTAAGAAATGTGGATAATATGGATGAATAATGACTATTGCTATGGTATTGTGAATGTATTATTGACATTTGGGAGTTGATATATGTTATGGAGGAATGTCATAAAAATAGAGGAGATTCTGTTCGATTTTTTCTAGCTTTAGTCATATATTCTAGCTATCGATTCTAATGATAGTATGACTTTAATGAAGGTAGAAACACGATCGTTGAAGGAGAACGTGCAAGTGTAGAATAGTTAAACAGAAAGGTATGTAAGGCTAACCCTTCTTTCATAAGGCATGGTCCTTTGGCCAATTATCTAAATCTCCCATAAGTCTATGATGTCTCACAAATGCTTCGATCTTTCGACCTATTAAGCTCACGATTCTTGATATGCTACGATTGTACTAAGTTCCTCGCATGACGAGTAAGCCTATAAAGATAGATGTGATGAATGACAATAATAGTGATAATGATATTGATGACGACTATAATGGTAATAGCGATGATGATAACGATGACGATAATGATAGTAACGATAATAGTAAAGATGCTTATGAGCTATTATGTATATGTATCTATGTATGATTATTATGGAACCCTGAGCTTATGAGGCCGGGTAGGATATGTAAATGAGTATGTATATGATTATGTAACGCGCGCACACTTCTGCAGATGGTACGGATAACCCTGAAGCCTTGGTAGGGCCATGTATGTATGACCTTGAGCCTTGGTTGGCCAAGTATGTATAAAACACCGATCCTGCATGGTCGGGTATGCTATGTAAATGTTATGTATATGATATGATTATGTATATGTTATGGATACAAGTATGAATATGAACATGATACGATATGAATGTGAATAAGGGTATGTATACGAATACGAGTACAAATATGGAACGGATACGATCATGGATACGGATATGGATGTATGTACACAAATATGCATTAGAAATGGAAGGTTCCTATGAAACGCAAGTAAGTGTCTATGACAATGATAGTACCATCTCTCATCGTGTGCTATTTCTCGTCGGCTCATGTATATTGACGTGGTATAGATGCCAACGATGATATAAAAGCATTGTCGTCCAATGGGACCAGTATGATTGATGAATAGAAATGTATCTTTAATTATGTGGCTCACCTAGACGTAAGTATAAGTATAAGCCAAGGAGCGCCCGGGTGGGCTAGTACCGGGTGCTCATCGCGACCCCTCTAGTCGGGTCATGACAAAAGTGGTATCAGAGCAGTTCAGTCCTAGGGTGTGTCTACGAGCCGTGTCTCGTAGAGTCTTGGTTATGGGTGTGTTGCGCGCCACACTTATAAACAAGAAGCTGCGGACATTTTAGGAATAAATGACCTTCTTTCTTCATAAGAATCATGCAATAGAGCTATGATGTAAGAAATTCTTGTCCCTTAACCGTGTGTTGTGTATTTCAGAAATGTCTGTAAAGAGAAAGGCTACAGCAGCCCAAAAAAGCAAGACGGTGGCAGAAAAGCGGGCCGAAAGAGCACCGCCACCAGTAGTAGAGGAAAGTGAGTCCCAGAGTGTGGCTCAATCTCCTTCCTCCCATTCAGTACCTATATTAGAGGAGCGTGAGGGAGCCTCAGCCCCAGCTCTAGCACCCCAAACTCCTCCACTGGATGCTTCAGGCCAAGATATAAAAGAGGCCATACATTTGCTTACTCAGTTGGTTGCTGCTCAGACTCAGCGGCAAAGTACAGGGCAAGGTGATAGGGCTGTTAGTGCAAGGGCCCGTGACTTTATTACCTTAAACCCTCCGAAATTCTTTGGCTCAAAGCCGGAGGAGGACCCTCAGGACTTCATTGATGGTATGTTGAGGACGCTTCGATTGATACATGCTTCGGACACCGAATCAGTGGAGTTAGCGTCGTATAGATTGAGAGATGTCTCGATCCAATGGTATACAGTTTGGATGGCTTCACGTGGGGACAATTCACCTCCCCCAGTATGGCAGGAGTTTGTTGATGCTTTCCTCCGACATTATATGCCTCCACAAGTTCGGCGAGCTAGAGCCGATAAGTTCTTAAATTTGAGGCAAGGTAGTATGAGTGCTCTAAAGTATAGTCTTCGCTTTAATTCTTTGGCTAGGTCTGCTTCGGCCATGGTAGCGGATATGGGTGACCGGGTACACCGATTTGTGAAGGGCCTAGGGCCACATTTGATGGATAGGTGCTTGACTGCGTCCCTTCAGGACAATATGGATATTGCACACATTCAGGCTCATGCTCAGAACTTAGAAGAAAGTTTACAACAGCAGAGATGTGAGCGCGAGCATGATAGGGGACATAGCAAGAGGGCCAGATCTGCAGGTCCGATGAGTGAGTTCACAGGTGGGCACAGGCAATAGTTTCCCAGGCATTCGGGCTATTCTATGACCAGTGCGCCTCCACGGTTTTTAGGCCAAATATTCGATAGATCTACTCATTCCGAGCCGGGTCAAAGCTATTCGGGGTCTCAGTTTAGAGATGATTCCGGTCAGGCAAGGCAACTCACACTACGATGTTCCTAGTGCGGGAAGTTGCATTGGGGTCGATGCCGATTGGGTTCAGATGTTTGCTATTCATGTGGTCGACCAGGCCATATCATGCGTGATTGCCCCTCAGTTCATGGTAGAGGTAGGACCCAGCCTTCAGGGTCGGTAGCCGGATCTTCAGCATCTGTACGCCCTATGGGGCCAGGTTCACATGCGCCAGTCGGCCATGGTAGAGGCAGAGGGAGAGTCCCCAGTTCTAGCAGTCCTCAGCACCGTATTTATGCTTTGGCTGGACGCCAAGATCTTGAGTCTTCTCCTGACGTGGTCACAGGTATATTATCGATATTTTCTCATGATGTATATGCTTTGATTGATCCGGGCTCCACATTGTCATATGTTACTCCATATATTGCGGGTCGATTTAGAGTCAAGCCGGAGTCGATTAAACCTTTTAAGGTGTCTACACTCGTGGGTGAATCGGTAATAGCTAGCCGAGTATATAGAAATTATGTAATTGTGATTTGTGATCGTCATACCATGATTGACTTGCATGAGTTAGAAATGGTGGATTTTGATGTATTATGGGCATGGATTAGTAGGCTTCTTGTTATGCCAATGTTGATTGTAGAATGAAAATGGTTCGTTTCCAATTTCCGGGAGAACCAGTTTTAGAATGGAAAGGAACACGGCGTCACCAAAAGGTAGGTTTATTTCCTATCTAAAAGCAAGGAAAATGATCACAAAAGGGTATATCTACCATCTAGTCCGGGTTCAAGATGTAGAAGCTGAATCGCCGACTCTTCAGTCAGTTCCTATAGTGAATGAATTTTTGGATGTGTTTCCGGAAGAACTTCCAAGCCTTCCTCCCGAGCGGGAGATTGATTTTTCCATTGATGTGTTGCCAGGAACTAAGCTTATATCTATTCCTCCCTATAGAATGGCACCCGCAGAATTGAAGGAGTTAAAGGAGCAGTTGAAAGACTTGCTTGAGAAAGGCTTTATTAGGCCTAGTTCATCCCCGTGGGGAGCACTCGTATTGTTCGTCAGAAAGAAAGATGGCTCTTTGAGAATGTGCATTGATTATCGGCAATTGAATAAGGTGACGATTAAGAACAAATATCCTCTCCCGAGGATTGATAACTTATTTGATCAATTGCAAGGCGCCAAATGGTTTTCAAAGATTGATTTGAGGTTCGGGTATCACCAAGTGAGAGTTCGGGAGAAAGATATCCCTAAGACAGCCTTTAGAACAAGATATGGTCATTTTGAGTTCCGGGTAATGTAATTTGGGATGACTAATGCACCGGCAGTATTTATGGATTTAATGAACAATGTGTTCAGGCCCTTCTTAGATCTGTTTGTGATTGTATTTATCGACGATATCTTGGTGTATTCTAGATCCGAGGCAGAACATGCGGATCATTTGCGAACTATCCTTGGAGTTCTTCGAACTCGAGAGTTAGTTGCAAAGTTTTCCAAATGTGAGTTTTGGTTGAACTCAGTGACATTTTTGGGGCATATTGTTGCAGCCGATGGTATTCGGGTAGATGGTCAAAAGATTGAGGCCGTGAAGACTTGGCCAAGGCCCACAACTCCTACGGAGGTTCGCAGCTTTCTGGGCTTAGCAGGTTATTACAGGAGATTCGTTGAGAGCTTTTCTTCTATTTCTGCACCACTCACAAAGTTGACCCAGAAATCGACAAAGTTTCAATAGACAGATGCTTGTGAACGTGGCTTCTAAGAGTTGAAAAGTAAATTGACTTCCGCCCCAGTCTTGACACTTCCAGAGGGATTGGAAGGATATGTTCTTATTGCGATGCTTCAGGCGTTGGGCTAGGCTGTGTATTGATGCAACATGATAAAGTAATCGCGTATGCTTCAAGGAAACTACAAAAACATGAGTAGAATTATCCAACCCATGATTTAGAATTGGCCGCAGTGGTTCATGCATTAAAGATATGGAGACATTATTTATATGGTGTCCATGTGGATATTTATACGGATCATAAGAGCCTTCAATATATCTTCAAGCAGAAAGAGTTGAACTTAAGGTAACGACGATGGTTAGAATTGCTAAAAGATTATGATGTTGATATCTTATATCACCCCGGAAAGGCGAATGTTGTGGCTGATGCTCTTAGCCGCAGATCTATGGGAAGTTTGTGTGATGTACGACCCGAGAAGAGAGAAATGTCCTGTGAGCTTCAGCAGCTAGCTAGTCTAGGAGTTCGAGTAGTGGACTCAGGTAGCCAGGGAGCTACTATCCAGAATTCAGCAGTCTCGTCGCTAGTAGCAGAAGTGAAAGAGCAACAATACGGAGATTCCATGCTAAGGCATTACAGAGAGACACTTCCTCAGAAAGAGGAGTCATCATTTGCTATTTCAGGAGACGGAGTTCTCCGATGCCGAGGCAGATTATGATGTGGTAGGTCTACGCCACCAGATATTGAGAGAAGCACATTGTTCCCGATATTTTGTTCACCTCGGAGAGATGAAAATGTGTCATGACCTTAAGTCTATATATTGGTGGAATGGAATGAAGAAAGATATAGCGAAATTCGTAGCTCAATGTCCCAATTGTCAACAAGTGAAAATTGAGCATCAAAAGCCGGGTGGATTGTTGCAAGCTATAGAAATCCCAACTTGGAAGTGAGAAGTAATTAACATGGATTTCATTTCAGGTTTACCCCGTTGTCGATGCAAGTATGATTCTATATGGGTGATTGTAGATAGGCTCACAAAGTCAGCTCATTTCTTACCGGTCAGGACGACCTATGTGGCAGAAGATTATGCAAAGCTTTATCTTAAAGAGATAGTGAGACTCCATGGTGTTCCAGTATCTATTATCTCAGACAAGGGAACTCAGTTTACAACCAATTTTTGGAAGTCTTTCCAAGAGGGTCTAGGGACCCAAGTGAGCCTTAGCACGGCATTTCACCCGCAGACCGATGGGCAAGCTGAACGCCCCATTCAGACTCTTGAGGATATGTTACAGGCATATATGATAGATTTTGGAGGAAATTGGGATGACCATTTTCCACTCATTGAATTTGCTTACAATAACAGTTATCATTCTAGCATTCAAATGGCACCGTCTGAAGCTTTATATGGGCGAAAGTGTAGATCCCCAATTGGGTGGTCTGAAATAGGAGAGACTAAGTTGATAGGGCCAGACTTGGTCCAGCAAGCCATAGAGAAGGTTAAGCTCATACAATATCGGTTGTTAACAGCCCAAAGTCATCAAAAGTCTTATGCGGATAATCGTAGAAGAGACTTAGAGTTTCAAGTGAAAGATTGGGTGTTCTTGAAAGTGTCGCCAATGAAGGGCCTTATGAGATTTGGCAAAAACGGGAAGCTTAGTCCCCGGTATATTGGGCCTTATGAGATTGTGCGCAAAGTAGGCAAAGTTGCCTATGAATTAGATCTACCTCCGGATTTGGAGTCAGTCCATCCAGTTTTCCATGTCTCGATGCTTCGAAAATGTGTTGGAGATCCTACTAAGATCGTTCCAATAAGTGATGGGCAAGTGACAGAGAAATTGACTTATGAAGAGGTACCCATTGCCATACTAGATAGGCAAGTACAGAGGCTTAGAAACAAAGTGATGGCCTCAGTTAAGGTCCTATGGAGAAGCAGTAAACGAGAAGAGATGACATGGGAAACGGAAGAAAGTATACGATCCAGATACCCACATTTATTTCAGCCCTTGGAAGAGATCCAAGATGAGACGTCAAGATTATAAGGTATGTATGTTTTCCTTTTATGATTTTGGCTCGTGTGTGGCCAAATTCTATTGCTATTATGTTGTGGCCCTGTGAGGCATTGTTATTGTGGGTTGTTGTGACAGGATGGTAGTGCCATATTATAGGGGAGACTCTGGCGAAATTTTTATAGAATCCCCGAAGACTTTAACATTCGAGGACGAATGTTCTTAAGGGGGGAAGAATGTTACACCTCGAAAAATCTTTCGTTGTTGCACAAATGAATGAATTACTGACGAGTACGAGTATACGATATTTCCGTGAGTAAGAAATGACAATTGATGACCCTAAGTGAGATTTCAAAGGCATCCGATGTCAGACGAGAAAGTTGGCCAAGAGAAGGCAAGGCGTACGATAGGTATCGAAAAGGAAATAAGAGTAACGAGTTAACGAGGACTTAATGATGTCTTGGAGGGGAGTGATAACGTCCCTTAGATTGGTATTGAAGTGTTGAACAAGTGTTAAGAAGGTTCCATAAGGATTGGAGATCAAACGAATCGACGAAACGAACTTCGGAACCACTGGGGATTATACGTCAAAACATACTGGCCATATAAATTATACGGTCCGTATGTTTGGGACCGTATAATCAGCCCAGAAAGGCAAAAGTTTCTGGACCAAATATACGGCCAAATATACGGCCCGTATAAATTATATGTACCATATGTTGGTCCGTATATACGGTCGGGCAGATTTTGGCTCAATAAATTAAGGGACCAAGTCTTATTTCATTTCACTTCTACATGAAACCCCTTCTCTCTAAAACATATCTCTACATTTATTCCACAAGAATTCAAGGATTTTTAGTGATCAACAACATAAACCAAGTGAATCAAGTGTACGAAAACCCATCAAAGATCATTCAAGTCAAGAAATCCCAATGGAGATGAACTACGGTTTTGCTCAAGTGGAGTATTATCAACCAAGGCTTGTTCATACGACATCTAAGGTAATATTTATGATATTTATATGTTATTTAAGGTATTTAAGAGTTGAAATACTTGGATTTTAAAAAGGTATGGAAAAATGGGTCACGAATGTGGAATAGTGCCATTTTGAGAAATAGTTTGAATTGAGTTATGATTCCTGATGTATTATGATGTAAATATGTAATAAATGATTTTGAGAAAATGAGATGAGAAATGTACGTGAATGGACGTAGTCGTGTGTTATAGCCATGGATATGGATGATTGAAGGTAAATTAAGAAATGTGGATAATATGGATGGATAATGACTATTGCTATGGTATTGTGAATGTATTATTGGCATTTGGGAGTTGATATACGTTATGGAGGAATGTCGTAAAAATAGAGGAGATGCTGTCTGATTTTCTCTAGCTTTAGTCATATAAGCTAGCTATCGATTCTAATGATAGTATGACTTTAATGAAGGTAGATACACGATCGTTGAAGGAGAAAGTGCAAGTGTAGAATAGTTGAATGGAAAGGTATGTAAGGCTAACCCTTCTTTCATAAGGCATGGTCCTTTGGCCAATTATCTAAATCTTCCATAAGTCTATGATGTCTCACAAATGCTTCGATCTTTCGAGCTATTAAGCTCACGATTCTTGATATACTACGATTGTACTAAGTTCCACGCATGACGAGTAAGCTTATAAAGATAGATGTGATGAATGACGATAATAGTGATAATGATATTGATGACGACTATAATGGTAATAGTGATGATGATAACGATGACGATAATGATAGTAACGATAATAGTAAAGATGCTTATGAGCTATTATGTATATGTATCTATGTATGATTATTATGGAACCCCGAGCTTATGAGGCCGGGTAGTATATGTAAATGAGTATGTGTTACAACTCGGAAAATCTTCCATTGGTACGCAAGTGAATGAACTAGTGAAATACGAGTATCGGGTTAATGATGACTTAAGGGCATTTTGGGAAAGAGTTATAACGTCCCTTAGATTGGTATTGAAGTGTTGAACAAGTGTTAAGAAGGTTCCGCCAGGATCGGAGATCAAACGAAGTGATGAGAATAAGTTCAGTGAACTGATGAGTTTTACGGCTCATTATACGGACCGTAGAATGTTTTACGGACCGTATAATGGACCGTAAAACCATCACAGTGGAGGTTGGTTGCTGGTGGAATTTTTACGGTCAGTTATACGGACCGTATAAATTTATACGGACCATATAACGAACCGTCAAATGGTCACAGTGAAGGGGGTGCAGGCAGACCCATTTCACGGTCTATTATACGGACCGTATAATGGAACCCGACAGATCAGTGGAATGTTATTAAATAAATGACTAAGTTAATGAAATCATTTCAACATTTCATCCCTCTCTCTCAAATATCTCTCTACATTTATTATACAAGTTTTCAAGGATTATAAGCCATCAACAACATTAAATAAGTGAATCAAGAGTAAGAACCCATCAAGGATCATCTAAAGTCAAGAAATCCAAATGGAGAAAAACTAGGGTTTTGCTCAAAGTGAAATATTATCAACTAAAGCTTGTTCCTACAACATCTAAGGTAAGATTCATGATATTATATGTTGTTTAAGGTATTTGAGAGTTAAAATGCTTGGTCATTAGAAGAGAATAGCAAAATGGGTTATGCATGATGAATAGTGACGTTTTTGAGACATAGTTTGAATTGAATCATGATTGTTGTTGTGTTGTGATATGAACGTGTTATAAATGACGTTAAGATCATGAAATAGACATTGTATATGAATGGACGAAGTTGGGTGTTGTGACCATAAATAGGGATAAATGGAAGTGAATTAAGAATGTGGATGATGTAGATGACTAAAGGCTATTATTATGATGTTGTGAATGTATTGTTGACGTTTGGGAGTTGAATTACGATATGGAGGAATGTCGTATAAATAAAGGAAATGTTGTCCGATTTTCTCTAGTTTTATCCATGTGTGCTAATTGTCGATTCTAATGATGGTACGACTTTAATAAAGGTAGAAACGTGAGCATCCAAGCAGTACGTGCAAGTGTAGAATAGTTCGACGAAAAGGTATGTAAGGCTAACCCTTATTTTATAAGGCATGATTCTTGGCCAAACTTCTAATTCCTCTATATGAGTATGTTGTATTCAAGTGATTGACACTCCGAGCTCATAAGCTCACGATCCCTAACATGTACTACGATTGTACTATGCCCCTCATATGACGAGTAAGCCTAAGATATGGATGTAGCAATAATGACGAAGATAGTGATGACGATAATAATAATAATGATGCCAAAGGTGCCTACGGGCTATTATACTTATATGTGCCTATGAAGGGCTATAATGATACCCCGAGCTTATAATGCCGGGTAGGATATATGTATATGATTATGTATAAAGTATGTATATGATTACGTAACGCGCGCACACCTCTGCAGATGGTACGGATAACCCTGAAGCCTTGGTAGGGCCAGGTAGAAACAACATTGAACCTTGGTTGGCTAAGTACGTATGAAACACCGAACCTTATGGTCGGGCACGCTATGTATGTATATAAGTGTATGGCTATGTATATAATATGAATATGAATGTGAAAAGACTATGTATACGAATACGAATAAGGAAATGTATGCGAATATGAGCCCAAGTAGGGTACGAGTACTATTACGAAATACGCATGAGAAATGGAAAGTTCCTACGAAAGACAGGTAAGTGCCATGATGATGATATTATTGTCTTCCCTCCTGTGCCACTTCATATATTGTCTATGATGCTTCTATATTGATGTTAATCACGCTTTACATACTCAGTACATTCTTCGTACTGACGTCCTTTTGTTTGTGGACGATGCGTCATGCCCGCAGGTGCACAGGGAGACAGACTTGATCCATAGCTGCCTATTTGGAGATTACATAGAGAGCTCCATTTCATTCGGAGCCATATCTTTTGGGTACTCATTCTTTTGTGTATATAATTATGGGCATAGCGGGGTCCTGTCCCGCTAATGTGATATGTTATACTCTTAGAGGCTCGTAGATATGTGTGTGTGTGGGTAGATGTGTTTGGCCTTGTTGGCCTATGTTTTCTATATCATTTTGTCGGCCACGTGGGCCCATGTACATTGATGTGGCATAAATGCCTACGATGATATAAATGGGTTATTGTCCAGATGGGACTAGTTGACGAATGAATGGAAATGCATGTATAATTATGTGGCTCACCTAGATGTAAGTATAAGAGTAAGCTAAGAGGGTGCTCGGGTGGGTTAGCACCGAGTGCTCGTCGCGGCCCCGAGTCGGGTCGTGACAGTATGTATATGATTATGTAATGCGCGCACACCTCTGCAGATGGTATGAATAACCTTGAAGCCTTGGTAGTGCCAGGTATGTATGACCTTGAGCCTTGGTTGGCCAAGTATGTATGAAACACCGATCCTGCATGGTCGGGTATGCTATGTAAATGTTATGTATATGATATGATTATGTATATGATATGGATACGAGTATGAATACGAATATGATACGATATGAATGTGAATAAGGGTATGTATACGAATACAAGTACAAATATGGAACGGATACGATCATGGATACGAATATGGATGTATGTACACAACTATGCATTAGAAATGGAAGGTTCCTACGAAACGCAAGTAAGTGTCTATGACAGTGATAGTACTATCTCTCATCGTGTGCTATTTCTCGTGTTGTTTATTATGCTTCTATATTGATATTGATCATGCTTTACATACTCAGTACATTCTTCGTACTGACGTCCTTTTGTTTGTGGACGCTGCGTCATGCCCGCAGGTGCACAGGGAGACAGGCTTGATCCATAGGTACATTCTCAGGGACTACATAGCAGAGCTCCATAGCTTTTGGGTTCTTATTCTTTTGTGTACATAATTATGGGCATAGCGGGGTCCTGTCCCACTTACGTGATATGTTGTACTCTCCCTAAAGGTTCGTAGACATGTGTATATGGTTAGATATGTCTGGCCTTGTCGGCCTATATTTTGTATATCATTTTGTTAGCCTTGTCGGCTCATGTACATTGACGTTGTATAGATGCCAACGATGATATAAAAGCATTGTCGTCCAATGGGACTAGTATGATTGATGAATAGAAATGTATGTTTAATTATGTGGCTCACCTCGACGTAAGTATAAGTGTAAGCCAAGGAGCGCCCGGGTGGGTTAGTACCGGGTGCTCGTCGCGGCCCCTCTAGTCGGGTCGTGACAAAGATATAGAAGAGATGCTGCCCGAATTTCGAGAGATTCTATAGGGGTTTAATTTGAAGGCTTAAGATAAGCATATGACGATAAGCCTAACAATAATATGAATTCTCTTGAATGTAGATTTACGAGCTTGGAAGGATAAGCGTTAAGCAGTTAAGGAGACCAAAAAGGTATGTTAAGGCTAAACCCTTTCTTTCTAAAGGCATGATTCTTTTCTTATAAATCCACACATGTTTTCCATAACATCCTTATTCCCAAAAAGCTAGAAGTTTATGATTATCAAAATTCTTATGGTACCAAAGATAGATGCTTTTGCATGATGATAATGATTATGCTGATGATTCCATTTTTGGAAATTCCAAAGCTTATAGATTTGATGCTATTATGAGATTATTGAGCTTATTTCATGATTTTCTTGATTTTATTCATTGTTGTTGATCTCACATTATGTTACTTGTTCCTTCAAGGTGGGATATAACGATGATGATTGTTCCATAATATAAATCGGAGGCTACTGACCTTACTGTTACACCTTGGAAATTCCCCGTACATGTACAGTGAATAGGTTGACGAAGGTCATAGTGTATGCGAAGTTTTGATGAGCAAGAAATAGTAATTGACGACCCTAAACGAGATTTCAAGAGCATATAAGGTAAGGAACGAAAGTTGCTAAGAAAAGCAAGTCATATATGGTGTATCAGATAGGAATTTCGAACAACGAGACCATGATGGCATAATGATGTCTTAGAGAAGTGTGATGATGTCCCTAAGATTGATATTGAGGTGCTAAACAAGTGCCAAGAAGGTTCTATAAGGTCGGAGATCAAACGAGTCGACGAAAACAAGTTCCGGAAAACTGGACACACTACAAGAAAGTAGAGATACGACGACATTTATTTGGTGACATTTCAAATAAATGTCGGGAAATAAGGAATTTCTTGACATTTATGAACAAATGTCGTAAAAAGAACGACATTTGATGCCAAATGTCATAAGAAGAACGACATTTAGGGCAAAATGTCATTAAAACAACGACATTTAGTCCCAAGTGTCGCTAAAATAACGACATTTGTTAAAAAATGTCATTATTTTTAACGAAATTTAGCTGAAATGTCATTAAAACAATGACATTTGATACACTTGTCGAATAATATTATGACATTTGTTGCAAAATGTCGTTGTTTTTAACGACATTTGGCGAAAATGTCGTTAAATAATGACATTTGATATAAATGTCAAATACATTATGACAATTGTTTTAAATGTCATATTATTAGTCACTAATTATCGACATTTACACCTAATGTTGGAAAACTAATTTTTTTAAAATTATCCATCATTCTTTATTGGACAAAGGTCAAAAATTTCCCCTGGACAATACAATTTAGAGAAAATTTTATCTTATGTTATATTTTGGCCATTCCATAAAGTTCAACGACCAATTTATTTAAAATCTACACCCTAAACAAGTTATTTAAATCTCAAGAATGATAATTAAGAAGTCACTAATTTTGTGAATAATCTTTCAAAGAAGACAAATACATGTTAGAGTACATCAATTTTAATTAATTAAATGTGTGAATTATTTTTTTCTTTAATATATCATCACTTAATTATGATTTTTAATTATTTTCGACATACATTATTTGATTAATCCAAACCAAATTTGAATTTAATTGCTTTGTCAATCTATAGGAAATCTTATATATAGTTAGAAGAGAAACAAAATGATTTATCTTTAAACTCCATGAATGATCTAGGTTTGTTCTATATACCATCTTCGTATGGTGGCGTGATGTAGCTACGTGAATCCATGTTCGAAGGACATTGTACCAAAGTCATATAATTAGGACCACAATATGCATGGTTTGATTCTGTTAATGGCATCGAAGGATGTGTACTTTTTTGGGCTTCTAATATAATTCTCATTCCTTTTTGGCACCTACGTTAGAGATTGAAGGTATTTTCCCCCCTTGGATTACAAATAATCAAAATTTCTGGCAAGGATAAAAGTTTAAGTCATCTGTAGAAATATGAAGATTGATAGTAACTCAAAAAACAAGCCTAATTGAGAATATTGCGAGGATGTATATCATTTGAACATCCTTTTTAAAACTAGCTATAGACAATCGAAATTTACAACTAGGGGTGGGCATGATACGGTATTTAAAGCTTCAGTACGGTAATTTCGATTCTCGATTTCTAAAAATACTATACCATTACCATATATATCAAATTAATTCGGTATGGTTCGGTTTAAATACGATTTTGGTATTTTACGTTGCTACGGTAAATCAGTAATCATTTGATCCACTTCAACTTACATATTCATATCGTAGAGAATTATGATGTTCTGCTATTTAAGAAACGTCTCAATTATATCGTACTATAACAACTCACACATGTAAAAATATTCAAAAGAAAATACAAGTAATCCCTTATTACGTAAATCGATTACACGAAAAGATACTTCAATCAAGATAGAGTAGGCAAAGTTTCAACATTTGAACAATTTTAGTTTTGTAATAGTACTAGTTTATATATTTGTTAGTACAATAATACTAATTTTTATGAACTGTATATGTAACTATACTTCGGTATGGTATTCGTTATTTTAGTATTTTCTTTATAAATACCAAATACCATACCGAATGCCAAAAAAATTTAATTGCATACCAAATACCGTATCAAATACCATAATATCAAAACCGCGATATAAATTTTTCGATTTTGGTATGGAAATAGGTATCTACGCACCCCCATTTACAACTAATATTGGAAATTTCTATACATTTCTTTAATTGTTAAACCATTCTCATTTAATTACCACGAGAACTCAAAATTAGTGAATACATATAATATTAGTTGTATATTCAACCAAAGAGTTGGAACTAAAATATGTGATAAAAATAATATATTCAAGATAAATATATATGTAAGTCATCCAATAAGTCTTGTAAAAGTAATTAAAAAAAAAGGAATTAAACTTAGGATGTGAAAGTGCCACATCATACTCCTTAAAAAGCAAAAAGAACTCCTATTCAGCAAACATACGAAGACCCATTTCAAAGAGTTAACAAAACTTCCCATTACCAATATCAGTGTAGCCTAAGATACGGGTCTATAGATTTTGGCTCAGTCTTTTCTCAAAAATCAGTCTCATTTTGGTTAAAATTGGTTGAGTCCGCCCACTAATACATTGTGCTACCGAAAAATATGGAGAATTTCACATATGGAGCGACATATATGGAAGAAAAAATAAATTGGCGGTAAGATTTTGTTGGGTTTCCCTCCTTTTACTTCTTTTTTGCTTAAGATTTTAGGGCTTCCTCCTTTCAATTCCTTTTTCGCTGCCCTTGAGGCAAAGAAAATTGGCGGTAAAATTTTAGGGTTCCCTCCTTTCAATTCCAAATATTGGCAATTTTAATACTTGGTATTTTTTTCAAAGCTTGGAAAAAACTTTTGGCCGTGTTTGAGGCGAATCTATTCCTCTAATTTAGATCTTTACTAATTTTAAAATAATCCAAACTAATTATACAGAAATTACTGCTGATTGTTACAGAGATTTGTGAGATTGGAACGAAATTTAGAGTTGTTGAAGTACTTATATTGCGTTCACACATTGTGTAATTTCATATGAATCTCCTTCGCACATTCTATTTATAGTATCAGTTAACAGTTTTTCATCGATTTGCAGTTTGAAGAAGACGGGGAAAGGAAGCGAGCGCTATTGGAAGAACATTCACATAGTATTCTTATCTATCCTCTGTTTTGTTTAATCATATTGAGATCTAATTCTTTGTTATTGTAGTATTTAAAATAATAGTATTTTTGTGTTCTGAAAGTATCTTAAAAAAAAATTCTTTCATATCGTCTCTTCATATTTGTTTGTAGTCTAACTAGATGGTATATGTGCTCAATTATCCAGCTTTTAGGGAACAGGGGTATTTGGGATATATGAAGCTCATGTACTAGTAGCAGTTAGGGGTAGCTTCAAGCCATATAGAGCTTTTTCCTTTCTTTAATGAATTTGTTACCATGCACGTCACCTCGGCGGTGAGGTAATTTTTGTGGCATGTGACCGCACGTTTATGTGGATGTTGGTTTATATAAGCAGTTGTTGCTCTTCAGAACTGAATCAGTTGTTGTTGTTGTCGTTGTTGAAATTGCTGTGAGGATGAAAATGAAAGACAAAATGAAATTTTATGTTAGAGTGAATTATGAAAGTTAATAGGAGTACAAGAAAAGGAAACGAAAAATATAATATGGACTAACATGGTGCTTGTAGTTTTCATGTTATGGTGTTTGATGATAATGGTTGAGGTATTTCTTTTTCTTTTTTTAAAAAAATTGAGAAGGATTTTAGTGTGTACACTTTAAAGGTTTGATTTTTGGCATATTACTGTACACCTAGAGGTGGAGCTATGATTTTGAGTTTATCAGTTCTAGTTATAAAAATTGCAGCTTACTTGGTTTTTGATAAGTTATTTATACGTATTAAATAAATACACGGTTTTTATCAGTTCTAGTTATAAAAATTGCAGCTTACTTGGTTTTCGATAAGTTATTTATACGTATTAAATAAATACAGGGTTTGAGCTAAAGCTATTGGGTTATGCTGAAACCGTATACAATGCTAGCTGCTAGTATGCTATGCTATTGTTGTTGAGTTCTGTACTTCTGTGCTGAGTTCTGGTTTTATAAGTTTGTTTATTTTGCTTTCTGTTATCCAAAAGTAATGGCTATGACCCGTATAATACTGATATTGAGCGCTTAGCTCATCGTCCAAAGAGGGTTGCAGAAGATCAGTGGCATTCATTAGTTCATTATTGGAGTTCAAAAAAAGCAAAGGTATTCCATTAATATCAATAATCATTTTTTGCTGCTCCTTGACTATTATCTCATATATTATTGTGTTTATCTTTTCTAGGAAAAGAGCGAGAGAAACAAAGAAAGTCGAAAAAAGTTGACTATGCCACACACATCAGGAAAAAAGTCTTACTCAAATTATAGATGATGTATGACATAATCACTATCTATTTTCTGCAATTTATGTATTAATTCTTGATTCCTTGCATATTTTACGATAATCTCTTACTATTTAACAGATGACAAAAGAGAATACTGGTGTAAAGCCAACTCGTATTGAGGTGTGGAAAAAAACTCACACTAGAGAGTATAAACAACCAGTAAATGACATAGCCGGTGAAGTTATGGTAAATTCTTATTCTTTATAAATATTAAGGTACTTTAACTCCATTATAAGATTCAATTAACTTTCCGTCAATTTACCTTTCTTTCAAAAAGAAACAAATGGATGATCTTGCTGAAGTGTATCCCGAGTTAAATGTCCCTGGAAGTGCTTGCAATGATATATATTCACAAGTAATGGGACCAGACACTCATGGGATTGTTCGAATTCTAGGAAAAGGAGCATCTCCAAGTTTAGTTTATGGCCCAGTATATAAACGATCACAGTTGGAGCAACGAGATTTTGATGCAAGGGTTGAGATAGAAGTTCAAAAAGCTACCGTAGCAATCCAAATTGATATGGATAAAAAGTTGGCTGAAGCAAAACAAAATATGTAAGCAAAAATGGATGAAAGAATGGATGAAAAGGTGAAGGAAAAAGTGAAGGCTGAGATGCAAGCATACGTACAGAGTATCGGTTTTATGAATGGCTCAAACAGTAAATCAATCAGTAATGAAGAGGTAAACAATTTTGTGCTCGGTACACATTTTTTTCCTCTTTAAATTAACTTTGCCATTTATTTTTCCTTTTAATTATACTAATATTCCACTTTGTGATAGCTTTCCCATAACTCAGTTGAAGACCGCCAACAATCATTATCTCCTGTATCAGTTGTTCCAACAAAAAAGGTGTGTTCGCACGTATTGTAATTAGTAAACATTGAAGTTTCGAATGTGATTTTCCAGGTGTTGTCATCTCGTGTTTAAAGCAGAGTATGTGTTGTGCTCTTCTAATTCTCTGTTGACTCTTTGAGTTGAGGTGTTCTATGTAAGATCTTTGTTTGCTGTTTTTCATGATGTTCTGCCTTTTTTAGTTGGGTTATGTGTTCTTTTTACCCTTTTTGTTGTCATGTTCTCTTCTACCAATATGTTCGTGTTGTACGAATGAGGCTTTGAGGTTAGCAACTAGTTATGAGTTTCTGATAGATATGATCTTGAACAACCACTTTTAGATCTTTGCTTTAGATTTCTTTACTCTCTGTTTATGATTTTCAACTTCATGCTTGAATATATAGATTTTGTCTGATAAATTGAAGAAACAAAGTGTCAGTTACAGCAAGCTAATTACCTGCTAATTCTCAGTGTATTTCCTTTTTCCTTTTACTCCTTTTAAAAATTTATTTTAATCTCCTTACTATGTGTGTGCTCTAGAGAAAAATGAACTATGGGTACTCTGCAAGAGTTAGAATTTGACAAGTTTGAATAGCTGTGGATAATTATGGTGAGGCATGTTCAGCAACACGTGTTTTATTTTTGTCTTCAACCATGTTTTGTTGAACTCATTTGAACTTCGTGAACAGTTTGTGGGCTCATTTACTAAGAGTTTATCGTGATTTTTAATGATGTGACTGTTGAATCCTTGAAATAAATTAGAAGTAGTAATACAGTCATTGTGTTAGCACCTTGGAATCACTTTCCCACTGAACACCAAGATAGGTCTTTACCTTGGATTTTTAAAAAGTTTGTGGAGCTCTGTTGGTTATTTTTGTTGTCGGTTCATTTTTTGCTTAGATAAACTTAAGGAAGCTGATATTCACAGTCCAAGGGTGTATTCCATCACTCCGCCAACTCTTAGATTTCCTACTATTTCTCTTTTTCTTGCCATGATATTTACAGGCCAAAACTAAGTTGTTTTCCTTGCTCCCTGAGATCTCTTCTTCCTCTTTTCCTCTTTGTTTCTTCATATCACAACAATCTGCACTGCTGCAACTGTCAAACTTCCATCAAGTTCTTTTTATTATATGGTACATCACTAGAATGTCATTGTGTCAGTTGCTAGGTAAAATCATGCGATAATTCAGTTCTGTGTGGTGGCATGCTAGTAAAGGTATATAGTGGTTACATGATTAACCGTGACCATCACACTCTTATTCCCCTTCACATGTAAAGCAGACACTGCCTAAAAATTATTAGGATCATCATAAAATATGTGCGGATTGTCAATGTTCATCTGTTGCTCTTGTCACTTTTCTTTATTAGAAAAAACACCTTCTGTGTCAATGTTACCTTATTCAAAAAAAAGAAAAAAACACCTTATGTGTCTTTTCTGATGATTGAAAACTTCCCATGAGATGAACTGTAAATTTTCCATCAATTTGTCAGTTAAGATTTGGTTTGGTTTGATTTGAGGAAAGTTGTCATTGTTTGAGTGAAGTATGATTAATTCTCATTAGTTTTTAATAAAAGATGACGTGCACTTGTTTGTTAGCTATTTAAAAATTGATGGGTCTATTTTTGGATGGTGTTTTCTGATTTGCCAGAGAATATTTCTTCGTAGGTTAACTTAATCAAGAACACCACAAATAATGGAGTTGACACACAAAATAAGAAGTGGGTAAGTTTGGAAAAACATGTAAAACACTTTTAAATTTTTTCCATTTATTACATGCTTTTAATTCTATTTTTCTGTCTGATTCTTTTGCAGCACTTTTGAAGAGTGTGTGATACCAATTATTGGCAAGTGATGCTCGAATTATGGAAAGATGAATTCCATTTGTCTTGTTGCAGAATTTATTCTAGAAATTTAGGGAATTAAATAGAAAGTTTGGCGTAGTTTCATGTTGAAATCACTTTAGCTTTTATGTTTTAGTTAGAATTTGTTTTATTTGAGATAGAACAACAAGTCCTTTGATTTGACAGCGTCTAACTTGCAAGGAGACCTTTCTCTGCTATGTCCTTTGAAATACAATTGATTGACTTTTACTATTTCATAATATTTTGTTACATTGTGTATAAAGGTTGATCTTTATGATTGTTTGATATAAATATTTTCTTTATGATGAAAACTGAACAGTGAATTATTATTAATACTTTTGAATATTTGATACCGACATTAGTCTAAATGTCAGAAATTTTACAAAATAGCAAAGCGACATTTAACACAGATTGAAAATAAATGTCGTAAATATTTTGTTGACAATTTCACAAAAATGTCAAAAATAGCAAAGCGATATTTAATAAAGGTTATAAATAAATGTCGTAAATTTTTTATTGACATTTAACAAAAATGTCAAAAATACCAATGCAACATTTAGTAAAGGTTATAAATAAATGTCGCAAAAGTTTTACCAACATTAGTTTAAATGTCGGCAATTTTAAGTGACGTTTCCAAAATGTCGTAAATTTCTTACCGACATTTGCCTAAATGTCAAAAAATTTCCGACTCTGAAATATACGACATTTGACAGAAATGTAAATTAAATGTCGGGAAATGAATTTGCGACATTTAAGAAGCGTAATACGACATTTATATAATGTCGTCGTATCTCTACTTTCTTGTAGTACGGCCAGACATACTGGCCGTATAATATATACGGACCGTATGTCCAGTCCGTAGATCCAGCCCAGAACACCAAGGTTCACTGGACCAAATATACGGTCCCAACATACGGTCAGTTAATATTATACGGACCATATGTTGGTTCGTATAAAGATGGTCGGCCAGATTTGTATTTTTAATATAAGAGACCCTTTCATTTCATTTTTCATTCCCTTCATTTTCCACTTTTCAAGAACCATCTAGAAAACTCTCCACTCTTCCACTACAAGAGAAATCAAAGGAAAACTAAGATCATCAACACCAAATCTATGAATCAAAGTGTATGAAACTCAAGTAAAGCTCATCTTCTTCAAAGAAAACCAAAAGAGGTGAGATGGGGTTTTGTTGCTAGAGGAGAAACTCCACTCAAGGCTTGCTCAACCATCATCCAAGGTAAGTTTCATGACCATTTTATGTTGTTTGAGGTATTGGAAGGTTAAGATACCCGAATTGAAGAAGAGCATAGCAAATGGGTCATTCAAGAGTGAATTGTGTCATGAGTGAGTGGTAGTTGAATGGAATCATGAATGTTAGTGTGTTGTGAGTATGAATACGTTATAAATGATATGTAGACCGTGAGATAAGTGTGATACACGGGAAAATACGATAGAGAACCTATAACAATAAATGTGTAGAAATTGGAGAGAAATGGTGGATTTTGTTTAAAGTATATAAAAGATGATTGTTGATTGCCATATTGTGATTGTTGTTGTGAGTGTTGGGAGTTGATACGGAATACGGGAAGAGTAGTATAAACAAAGGAAGTGCTGCTCAATTTTCTCTAGAAATAGTAGTGCGTTCTTATAGTTGGTTAACTAACTATCGTGCGAATCCTCTTTTTGAAGGTAGAGGCGTGACATTGAAGGAGAATAAGCAAACGCTAAATTGCTTAAACAACAAAGGTATGTTAAGGCTAGTCCCTTTTTTCTAAGGCATGAATCTTACGATATGATATTCCTTCCTTCTTCATGATTTTCCTACGTATCGAAAACTATGAGCCTATAGATTATAAGAGCATCGCAAGATAAAGAAAAGAGACACGTTACAAGTATGACGATGTTGATAATGAATCTAAGTCTAGAAGTCATAAAGCCCATGATATGATATTCCTACGATGTTAATGATCCTTATATGATTCCTATGATAGAATTTTCCTTACCTCTCCATGACTTTCCTACCTTTCGGAAAACTAAGATCATATGTTTATGAATAGCCATATGGGGTAAGATAAGAGGCATGTTACGAAGGTGGTACTGACGATGATGAGTCTAAGTCTAAAGATACTATGGCCTACAATATCATAGTTCGACAAGGCAAATGATCTATATTACGATCCATTGATATTGTCCATTGACTACACTCACCTTATATGTTAATTCCTTCAAGGTGAGGCATAATGCTTATGATTTCTCCATAATGGACTCGGGGGTTCTCGACCTTATGTCACCCCGACATTGTTATAGATTGCCCACAAGCCTTAATGCATGTTTTATGACCAATGTTCCGCAAAGTTATGAGTCTATGTTCTTAGAGGATTTCATATGAGATAAAGGTAAGAGATATGCTATATAAAAGATAGCGGTAATGTTTAGCTTAAGCCTAAAGATTATAAAGACTAACATACGATAATTATATGAAATTCATGCTACGAATACGATGTGACTTTCATAAATTGTCCTTGAATTTAAATGTGTGCATTAATGAAAGGTTACGATAAGCTTATGAGATGTATATGATGACAATGATGATGATGAGATATAATGATCCTTGTGTGATGCATGTGACATGGTCGAGCCACTATGTGGCCGAATATAAAAGATATGTATGTGATATTGTCGAGCCCAAAGTGGCCGAATACGGATATTGTCGAGCCCTAAGTGGCTGAATACGGATATTGTCGAGCCTTAAGTGGCCGAATACGGATATTGTCGAGCCCTAAGTGGCCGAATACGGATATTGTCGAGCCCTAAGTGGCCGAATACATATAACATTTTATGTGTATGAGTAGATACGGTATTATGATGATGAATTATATGACGTGATGATATATATGCTATGATGATTCATGTACGACGATTATGTATATGTGATATATGTATGGAATGCATTCATCCTTAAAGGTCGCGCAGGTTTTACCTTCACCTCATGACTTATGATTCTCTATCATGTTTATTTCATTCATGCCTTACATACTCAGTACAATATTCGTACTGACGTCCGTTTTCTTTGGACGCTGTGTTCATGCCCACAGGTAGACAGGGAGACGGCGCAGACCTATAGGAGCTATCAGCATATTTTCAGGAGCACTCCATTATTCTGGAGGTGCTAATCAGGTTTATACTTTTGTGTATATATATGTATATGTATTTTGGGCACGACGGGGTCTTGTCCCGTCCATATGTCTAGTACTCTAGTAGAGGCTCATAGATACGTATGTGTGGGTTATATGGTCTCACAAGGTCACTATTGTATATACGTAGATATGTGTACATTATCTTTGGTAGCAAAAGGGCGCATATATATAAAAGTGTTTATGTTTTTCAAAGAAAAAGATTTTCTTATGATTATGAGTTCATGAACAAAAAAGGAGGCTTAATGAGTATGAGGAGTGGTAGAACGAGCGGTGCTCGGTGGTTAGCCTCGGGTACCCGTCAAGGCCCCTAGCTGGGTCGTGACACTTACGTCACTCCGATAGAGTAGAAATGTTGAATTAGGCTCTCATGCATGCTATATGTATTTATATATGTAACTTTTATAATACCGCGCCTACATGGCCGGGCATGATATTATATACAACCGCGCCTACATGGCCTGGCATGATACTATATATATGACCGACCCTTAGTGGTCGGGCATAATACTATATATATAACCGACCCTTAGTGGCCGGGCATGATACTATATGTATAACCGATCCTTAGTGGCCGGGCATAATACTATATATATAACCGACCCTTAGTGGTCGGGCATGATACTATATGTATAACCGACCCTTAGTGGTTGGGCATGATACTATATACAAACTGACCCTTAGTGGCCGGGCATGATACTATATACATAACCGACCATTAGTCACCGGGCATGATACTATATACATATAACTGAGCCTCAGTGACCGGGCAGGATAATTTATATATGTATATATGAAAAAATCTTTTTTTTTAAAAGCCAAGCATGCATGACATCCACCTCAAAAAGGCATTCAGAGGCACAAGTTGATCTCTTTTTTATTATGTTATCTTCATACTTTCATTATGTGGTTACTCATGCCTTACATACTCAGTACATTATTTGTACTAACGCCCCTTCTTGTGGATGTTGTGCTCATGCCCGCACAGATCCTTAGGAGCTTCATCAACGGAGTCTCAGGAGTGCTCCATTTTCTTCAGAGCTACAGATTATTAGTATTGCTCCTTGTGTATATAAGCAGAGTCCTGCCCCGTCTTTATGGATTCCTGTATTCTATATAGAGGCTCATAGACAGATATATGCAGCCAGATGTTTTATAACCTTATAAGTTCATATTGCTGTATAATATTGTGGTAGCCTTGTCGGCTTGTGATGATAGGTATAGTTGTTGACGATTATATGGAGTTGTGCCATTATTTTGTAATATATGAACCTTTACAGATTATGATATCCATGAGCTACCTTCGTGGCCCACCTAGAATGATTATGAGATCTATGTTCAGAGGTGCTCGGTAGGTGAGCTTCAGGTGCCCGTCATGGCCCTCCGATTGAGTCGTGACAAAAGTGGTATCAGAGCAGTTCCTCCTAGGGTATGTCTACGAGTCGTGTACAGTAGATCAGTTCGTCCTAGGGTATGCCTACAAGCCATGTCCAGTAGAGTCTTACTTATGGGTGTGAAGCGCGCCACACTTATAACTAGGAGGCTGCGGGGCATTTAGTAATTATTGAACTTTCTTTCTCATCTTAGATCATGTGATAGAGCTATGTTATCAGAATTCCCTTTTTCCTAATTGTGTGCTATGATTTCAGCGATGCCTATGAAGAGGAAAGCAACAGTGGCCCAGAAGGGCAAGACGGTGGCTGGAAGGAGGACTGAGCGGGAACTGCCGGTAGATATAGAGGAGGGTGAGTCCTATAATGAGGTTCCATCTTGGACCTCTCATACTCCACCCAACTCAAAGGAGTATGAAGGTGCCTCAGCTCCAGCTCCAATACCCCCAGTTCCTCCACCATATGCCACAGGCTAGGAGATAAGACAGGCCATTCTTTTGCTGACTCAGCTAGTCAATGCTCAGGCCCAGCGACAAAGCACGGGGCATGGTAACAAAGCTGTCAGTGCTAGAGCCCGTGATTTCAATAGTTTGAACCCTCCGGAGTTTTTTGGGTCAAAACCGGATAAGGACCCGCAGAGCTTTATAGACGAAATATCGAGAACTTTGCAGATAATACATCCTTCGGATATGGAGTCGGTAGAGTTGGCCTCCTATAGATTACAGACTGTTGTGGTTCATTGGTATGCGTTTTAGATGTCTTCTAGAGGAGTCAATGCTCCTCCACCGATATGGCAAGAGCTTGTGGATGCTTTTCTCTAACATTACTTGCTGCTAGAGGTTCGACGATCCAAAGCTGACAAATTTTTGAATCTTAGACGAGGGAATATGAGTGCTTGAGAGTACAGTCCTCACTTTAATTCCTTGGCAAGGTATTCCCCAGCCATGGTAGCTGATATAGGAGACCATGTACACCGGTTCATGAATGGTTTGGGGCCATATTTGATTAAGGAGTGCTTGACGGCCTTACTTCCGGACGGGATGGATATTGCTCGTATTCAGGCCCACGCCCAGAATCAGAAAGAATAACAGTAGCCGCAAAGGGATGAGCGTGATGATAATAGAGGTTATAGTAAGCCAAGCTTGTCTAAAGACCGAGTGTTTATGTAGCGAAGAAAAGGAGGAATATTAACAATCAGGGCAGATTTTAAGAATAAAAATTTACACTAGATACCATCACGATGATGAAATGGGAAAGTGAGTTATAGGAGAAAGGTGATTTTGGAAGAACAATAAATAAACTATAAAGATCCTTTTGAGGAAAGATTAGGCCCATCCAGGACCAGTACGTCTACGAGAATATGTGACTCGTTACAAATATGTCCAATTGACTAGATAAAGTCAAATGATGACTAGTCATAACTAAGATTAGTTGCGGATTCGCTGAGAGTATGTACTTGCAAGAAAAAGGAGAACTAATGGGATGCTAAATATAGAATAATGGGCTAACACCCTAAGGGGGGAAGATGAGTCAAACAAGTATTGGATCAGAAGTAGGCCTTGTTAAAAAGATGGAAATCTAATAAAAAAGGGATTGGAAACAACCTCAAAGGGATATTACACTAGCGGGCCGATAAGATGTAGGGATGATTTGATGATAAACATAACCAGTCAGTCATGTGCATGACTAAGTAAAGATTGAAAGGGTGTACACTAAGGAGGAAATTACTCAGAATTTCAAGATAAGAGTGTAATAGGAAGTTCAGAAATGAAGAAGCAGAGAAGGATTGAGAATGATGGAATTTGAAGTGGATAGTAGACTAAGATAAAAGTTAAGTCAAAAAGCCATTGCGAGCTAGTTGTGTTGATACAAAGTTCTAGCATCACAGAACAGTTAGGAAAGCATTGTACAAGGAAGCCTTAAAGGCAAAAGTATTCGAGCCAGAATCTAGTAACATCTTGTCGATGGAAAGAAGTGGAGATATCAATTGAGAAGGATTAAAATGAAGATGAACTATTCGGAGGAACGCCATTATTTGATGATACAAATGTGCATGATGATGACATAAGAATTCCAGGCATAGAATATTCAAGAAATGATCAACATGGAATTATTCGATTATCTAGTAGCTTTGGTTACCCAATTAAGATGTTCAGTTCTCTACTAGCACATGAGGATCAGTATATACAAAGAAACCTAAAGGATATAGATTACTCCAGTATTATTTCCCACCTTGAGATAAGTGGATAAGTAGAGCACAATTTTCCGACGTCCAAGGATATGTCATGAGCATGTATATTAGAACCTTGAAGAAAATTTGGACGACCAGTTAGTATGGATTGAATTTGCATATGGTACTACATGTTATTCCAATACCCATATGGCTCACATGAAGCTCTATAAAAATGGGAGAATGTCAGATTGTTTGAAATTTCGAATCTCATCCTAAAGAAATCTACAAAAAGTAATAAGGAAGGTAAGTATGACCCTTCGATATCTTAGACTTCGCAAGATGATAGTCGAAGGACCTACTAGATTTACCCTCAAAATCAAAATCTGTATATTCGGTCTCTTACATGTCTATGCTTGGCAAGTGTATTGAGAAATTCCCCCATAGTTGTATCAATTGATGATATTTGGAGTACAGAACAATTATCGCATGAGGAAGTCCCTACTACCCTCTCGGATCGCCAAAGTTCTAGGATTGTGGATTAAAAACCAAAGAGGTAGCCTTGGTAATAGTACTATGAAAGAATGTGAAGGTAAAGAAGTCAAGAAAGATATGAGATCCTAGTATCCGCACTTGTCTCCATTACTAAAGGAGATCTTGATTGAGACATTATAACCTTCATGTTGGTAGTACTACAGCTACAGAGGAAGCTCTACCGAAAACTCCCATAAGATCTCTGAGAGTTCAACATTCAAGGACAAATGTTTTTAGAGAGGGGGGGGGGGGGTAGAATGTTACACCCCGAAAATTATTGTTATATCCCGTATGTCGCACATTTGGATAAATCGAAATAATTGTGGCTAGTAAGAGATAGGGCAATATTTTGACTTTATTTAATATACATGTTGTTCATGAAAAATATTGATGCGAAAATATTGAGGAAGGCTAAGGGAAAAATTGGAATTTTGGAAATTATTTTCATGAATTACAAAATATTAACCAAAAGTAATTGGGCTTGGAACAAAAAGGCCCAACAAGGTGGCCGGCCATAGGGCATGGCCCAAGGCCCATGTGAAATTAAATGGACCAAATAAATAAGAGAAGTCCTATCATTGTCTTCATTTTAGAACTTTCAAGAAAGGAAGAGAAAGTGAGAGCAAGAAGGCCATTCGGCCAACAAAGAAAGAAAGAAAGAAAGAAAAAAAAAATTGAAGCCTTCCATCCTTGGTCCAAAAATTCAGTTCTTCTTGAATTCTTACTAATTTCAAGACCCTCTTCAACGTGGTATAATTATTAGAGCAAGAAAATTTCTTTTCTGACAAGTGCAAAAATTCTATTCAAGTGGAAAATTGAAGAAAAGGTAAGAACTTTTATTCTTTTACATGTTATGGAAGATTTATATATGTTGTAGTATGTGGAAATGAATGAAAAGTATGAAATTAGTGTGTTGTGGGTGTGGTCGTGTGGGTGTGTGTGGCCGTGTGGTGTTGCCTAGTGGAGGAAGGATGAATTTATTTTATTTAGCATGTTAGTTGTGTTGTTGTGGCCTTTGTGATGTAAATGAAGGTTTAATGGTTCAAGTCGGCATTGAAATTTGTTGTGGGTTGTTGTAGGAAATTAATGTGATTTTTAATATGGTTTTATGTAACTATGAAAGTGAAGTTGCTAAAGTGTGAATTGTTGTTGTTGTTTTTGAATTTGAAGGAAGAAAATGTATTGTTGTGGCTTTTGTTGTATTGTAGAGATTTCGGGTGGAGTATGGTGTTGGTGGAATTGTTTGAATATTTTGTAGATTATTTGAAATGTTCTTGAATTGTGTTTGAATGATCTCGGATTAGTAATGAATATGTGAGCGTTGATATTGGCTTGAATGTACATAGTTGAATTGAATGTGACAAGCTACGTAGAGGAGAAGGTTACTAATGTTAGAATGCAATTTAAATTGATTGTTGATGTTGTTAGTATGGTTGTTGGTATTGTTGGTATGGTTGTTAATAAATTTGGCCGAGTTAAATTCTCGGGGATGTTGAATTTACAGGGGAGGTGCTGCCGAAATTTCTGTAGACAAGTACTAGTTAGAATTGAATTTCTAAGTATTTGTGGCTAATGTTTGGTAATTGATAACGTTATTGTAGATATTGGAGAGCCCGAGACTTGAGTCGGGATTTGTTTAGCGAGCGATCGAGGTATGTAAAGCCTACCTTTCCTTCTTTTGGCATGACCTTTATGAAATGAACAAATAACGTATATGTATGCTTCTAAAGAAAATCCCATTCTTAGAGCCACTAGGATGGCTACCATCTTTGACTTCCATAAGCTATTCCATATGGCTTGATACGTATTTATGATATTCGAAGATTTCAGTTGTTATGTTTCCGAATGTTGCTCGAAAGAAAATTGAGATGACTAAAGTCTTTGATGAATACTTTGATACGTAAATATGGTCCTAAAGTCTCCATTTGATTTGATCCATAATGTTATTCGAAAGTTTCCTAATATGAATGATACTTGAATTTCCAAATATGGCTTATGAAACGTTTTTAGAAGGTTCTGTACTTCAAAAGCTCGTAACTTTCGTATACTAATTCCGATTGACCCGATACTTGTTTCTGAGCTTTCTGATATTGGTATAGATATTTATTCATCGAGTCTTGGAATCTATTTACTTATATGCATATGGTTTTCTCACTACTCCGCTCGTGCATACTACTACTACATCGTTCGCCGGGTCCCGGGCCGGTTTTGTCATCGTGCGCACTATGTTATATTCGGCAGTATGATGTGTTACGGTTCCCGAGTCCCTCGTCATAGGGCCGGGTACCGCTTATATACGGCGTTATGATGTGATATGGCATATGATGTGTTCTGATGTTGTGATATGTTATGATGATACGATATGTTCGGGGATTGTACGGAGATTTGAAACCTTCTGGAGTATGATGTGTTGTGGTACCAGCGTCGGAGTGGCGACCACGTTCCTGAGCCCTATGCATGATTTATGTTTTCAGAAAAGGTTTTGATATACTAACTCTGTATCCATTTTCCATACTCCTTATTTCAGTTATGATTTGGATTACTGTATTTCATGTTTTACATACTCAATACATATTTTGTACTGACCCCCTTTTCTTCGGGGGGCTGCGTTTCATGCTCGCAGGTACAGCCGTTCGTTCTGGTGACCCGCCAGTGTAGGATCCTTATTCTGCTATTTGGAGTACTCTTTTGATCCGGAGCTCATATTTTTGGTACATATCTTTTGTTATACATGTTTCTGTATATATGACTAATTGGGGTACGACGGGGCCCTGTCCCGTCATATGTTTCTGTTATTTTTTGTAGAGGCCTGTAGACATATATGTGGGTCATGGGTCGTGTTTGTTCGGTTGTGTCTGTGACTTGTGCTTTTATAACCCGTAATTTTACACATTCGGAAAAATTCGAAATAGTTGTGACTTGTAAGAAATAAGGCCACATGTTGATTTTTTTTAATATATATGTTGTTCATGAAAAATATTGACGCGGAAATATGGAGGAAGGTCAAGGAAAAAATGGGGAATTTTGGAAATTAGTTTCGGGAATTTTAAAATAAGACCCGCAACAATTTGGGCTTAATGAAATAAAAAAAAAAAAAAAAAAAGAGGCCCAAATTGTGTGCGGTGGCTGGCCAAGAGAAAAAAAATATTAGGCCCAAGCCCATGACCAAAAATAAGACAAATAAGTAGAAGGGCCATTAGTCTTCTACTCTAGAACAATCAAGAAACAACAAAGAAAAATTGAGAGCACCAACCATAGGGCCATTCGGCCAACTCCAAAAAGAAAAGAAGAAGTAGAAGAATTTTTTTTTTTAGCCATCAACTTTGATCCAAAAATCTTAACCTTCTAGAATTCCTATTAAGTTGGAAACCCTCTTCAATGTGATACAAATTTGGAAGCAAAAGAGTACTTTTTTTATCAAGTGGGAGAATTTGGAAAGGTAAGAATTCTACTCTTTTTAGTTTGGAAGAATTATATATATATGTTGTAGTATGTCGGAATGAATGTAGAGTATGAAAATTTTGTGTCATGGGTATGTGGGTTTGTGGCCGAAAATGGGTGTTGATGGAGAGGAATGATCAAATTTTATTTATTATGTTAATTGTGTTGTAATGGCCTTTTTATGCAAATGGAAGAATTCTAGTTTAAGTTGGCATGAAAATTGTTGTTAAGTTGTTATAGGAAATTTTGTGATTTTATTGTAAATTTATGTAATTATGGAAATGGAATTGTTAAGGTGTAAATTGTGGTTGTTGTTGATGAAATGGGAAGATGAAAAATGTGTTGTGAATGTTGTGTCGAAGGTTGGAGATTTCAGATGAATTCTAATCTTGGTGGATTTTCGTATACTTTGTAAAATGGTATGAAATGCGTTTGAATTGCACTTGAATGATCTTGAATTGGTAGTGGACATGTAAGAATCGATATCGGCTTGAAAATTCGTGATTGAGTTGAATGTTGATGAATTATGTTGGAAAGGAAGGTTACTAATGTGGAATGCATTTTAAATTGGTTTTCGATGTTATTGGTTTGGTTGTTGGTATTGTTGGTATGGTTGTTGATGAATTTGGCCGAGTTTAATTCTCGGAGATGTTGAATTTACAGGGGAGGTATTGCCAAAATTTCGGTAGACAAATACTAATTAGAATTAAAATTCTAAGTACTAGTAGCTAATTTTTGGGTAATTGATAATATTATTATAGATATTGGAGAGCCCGAGACTTGAGTCGGGATTTGTTTGGCGAGGGATCGAGATTTGGTAGTGAGCGATCGAGGTATGTAAAGCTTACCGTTCTTCCTTTTTGGCATGACCTTTATGCAATAAACGAATGACATATATGTATGCTCTAAAGAAATATTCTACTCCTAGAGCCACTAGGATGGCCTATGTCTTTGATTTCCATGAATTATTCTATATGACTTGACACATGCCTATTATGTTTGGAGCACTAGCCGATACGTTTCCGGATGTGGTTTGAAAAATATTTGATATGGCCTAAAGTTTGGATATGTATATTTTGGATATGTGCATATGATCCTAAGGCTCCGTTTGTAGTACCCTATTATGTTATTTGAAAGTTCCTCAATATTAAAGATACTAAATTTTCAGAAAATGACTTATGATGTGTTTTTCGAAGGTTCTGTAATTTGAAAGTTCGTAACTTTTGTATACTAATTCCAATGGACTCGATGCTTACTTTGAGCCTTCTAATATCAGTATGTATATGTATTTATTTGTCGAGTCTTGGAATTCATTTAAACATGTATATGCATATGGTTTTCGCACTACTCCGCTCGTGCCTACTACTATGATATCGTTCGCCGGATCCCGAGCCGGTTTTGTGATCGTGCACACTATGTGATATTCGGCAGTATGATGTGTTACGGTTCCCGACACCTCGCCGTAGGGCCGGGTACCGCTTATGTACGGCGTTATGATGTGACATGGCATATGATGTGTTCTGATGATGCGATATGTTCTGATGATGCGATATGTTCTGATGATATGATATGTTCGGAGATTGTACGGAGATTTGAAACTTTCTGGAGTATGATGTGTTGTGGCGCCAGCGACGGAGTGGCGACCACGTTCCTAAGCCCTATGCATGATTTTTATTTGCATGATATACATATATATTTTCAGCACAGGTTTTTGATATACCGATTCTGTATCCATATTCTGTACTCCACACTTCAGTTATGATTCGGATTTCTGTATTTCATGCTTTGCATACTCAGTACATATTCCGTACTGACCCCCTTTCTTCGGGGGCTGTGTTTCATGCCCGCAGGTACGGACGCTCGTTTTTGGTGATCCTCCGGTATAGGATACATATTCTTCCACTTGGAGTACTCCTTTTTGATCCGGAGCGCATATTTTTGTAACATATCCTCTGTTATGCATATTCTGTATATATATATATATATATATATATATATATGTGACTATTTGGGTACAGCGGGGCCCTGTACCGTCATATGTCTCTGTTATGGTTTGTAGAGGCTTGTAGTCATATTTGTGGGTCATGGGTCATGTTTATTCATTTGTGATTATGATCTGCGTCTTAATGCGGTCCCGTTTGCTATTATGGCCAAAACGGCCCATCTGTTTGTATATGTGTGTATATCTGGGCGATGTCTATTCCGCCAGCCTACAGGATTTGATATGATACTTCTGTACGGGCGACCGCTTAAGACGATATTTGCTTCCAGTATCTGCTTTAATTAATGTATGTTAAGTTTGATTAAGTCTTTGATACGATAATCCGGTATGTAAGTCTGTTTGGGTGTCCAAGTAGGACACCAATCGCGGCCCACGGGGTTGGGTCGTGACATGTGCCTTAAGCGGTCCCGTTTGCTATTATGGCCGAAACGGCCCATATGTATGTATATGTATGTATATTCGGGCGATGTGTATTCTGCCAGCCTGCCGGCTTTTGTATGATATTTCTGTTACAGGTGACCGCTTAAGACGACGTCTGTTCTCAGTATCTGTGCAAAATAACGTATGTTAAATATGAATAAGTCTTTGATATGTTGAATTGGTAAGTGAATGAGTATGGGTTTCCATTTAGGGCACTAGTCACGGCCCACGGGGTTGGGTCGTGACAATTATCGCGTCATTTGTAAACTAGCGTAAGCTCGAAGAGGTCATGGAACCCTTATAAGGTTAAGGAATACTCTTAACAAGTGTTAAGCAAGTAAGCAAGGGTCTAAAGGTTTCGGGTCAAGCAAATCGAAGAAAATAAGTTTGCCAAAAATTTAGGAAATATTTGGCAGAATTTTGGACAGATATTTTGAGTCCAATTCAGAGAGGTATATCTCCTAGTATATCAGGAATTTTGAGGTGTTTTCAAGAGCCTAAAATGAAGTTCATCGAGTGTAGTTTCAATCGCAACAAACCGTTCATCAATACGACATCGGTGAGAGTTATGGGCGTTTTAAAACGGACTGCCAGAAGCCCGCGAACCTACGCGGAAATTCTAGAAATCATTTAAAAGCCCACCAATTTCGGCCCATTAGCCCCAAACCGAATTGGACTACTATATATGCCTCTTAAGTCACCTAAATCATTTAATTTTCACCTTTTCTCATCTCCACACCTCTCTAGAACTTCCCACAACATTCATCCAATATTTAAATCAACCTAAGTATATCCCAAGTCCTCTAGAACATTCCTCCAACTTCCACAACATGCACATATATTCCTAAACGTTTATATGAAATTTTTTGTCATTCCTATTTCATTTTTAACATATCCTCAAGTCCTATAAAGTCCTAGAAACCTCTCCAAACATATTCCAACATATTTCCAAGCCCAAACCAAGGATCAAAGTGAAGATTAAAGTGGTTAAGGGTTTCAAAGTGAGGTCTACACTTGTCTCCTCGTCTTGAAGATATTTGGGTGAGTATTTTTAAGGAGAAGTAACCATGGAATTGAAGTGTTCTTGAATTTTGAGGTAAGATTTCATATTATTTCATGTTTATGAGTTTGTTTGATAATTATGTTAAGATTTGACGAGAAGAAAAATTGGAGGAAAAGTTAAAATATGCATTTGATGATATCTTGAGTTGTGAATTAACTTGAGTTATAATTATTAGTATGTTTTGAGCATAATCTTGTTATGAGGGATAATAATGATGTTAAGAAATTATTGTATACGAGTGTATAAGGGGTTGTAAGAAGTTGTTGTTATAGATTTATTATGAAAAGAAGTTTTGGGATTGAATTGAGTATAGTTTGAATGTAATCTTTTGATTATGGAATTGTTGATGTAATGTGCTTTGGGAGTTGTTTTGAAGATTGGAGGGACTAGAAGATATAGGGGAGATGCTGCCCGAATTTTGGCAGATTCTAAAGGGGTTTAATTTGAAGGCTTAAGATAAGCATATGATGATAAGCCCAACAATAATATGAATTCTCTTGAATATAGATTTATGAGCTTGGGAGGATAAGCGTTAAGTAATTAAGGAGACCAAAAAGGTATGTTAAGACTATACCCTTTCTTTCTAAAGGCATGATTCTCTTCTTATGAATCCACACATGTTTTCCATAACATCCTTATTCCCAAAAGGCTAGAAGTTCACGATTCTCAGAATTCTTATGATGCCACAAATAGATGTTTTCCATGATGATAATGATGATGATGATGATTCCATTTTTTGAGATTCCAAAGCTTATGGATTTGATGCTATTATGAGATTATTGAGCTTATTTCATAATTTTCTTGATTTTATTCACTGTTGTTGATCTCACCTTATGTTACTTGTTCCTTCAAGGTGGGATATAACAATGATGATTGTTCCATAAAATAAATCAGAGGTTACCGACCTTACGTTACTCCGATAGAGTAGAAATGTTTAATTGGGCTCTCTTGCATGCTATATGTATTTATATATGTAACTTTTATAATACCACAACTACATGGCCGGGCATGATATTATATACAACCGCGCCTACATGGCCGGGCATGATACTATATATATAATCACCTTTAGTGGCCGGGCATGATACTATATATATAACCGACCCTTAGTGGCCGGGCATAACACAATATATATAACCGACCCTTAGTCACCGGGCATGATACTATATACAAACCGACCCTTAGTGGCCGGGCATGATACGATATACATAACCGACCATTAGTGGTCGAGCATGATACTATATATATATATATATATATAACTGAGCCTCAGTGGCCGGGCAGGATACTTTATATGTGTATATATAAAAAAGCCTTTTTTTTAAAAGCCAAGCATGCAAGACATCCGCCTTAAAAAGGCATTCAGAGGCACAGGTTGATCTCTATCACACCCCCAGCAAGGAGTATGACGGGTTCTGACTCATAGGTCGGGAACCACCTGACTTAACGATTACCTTCAATACCATGTACTATAACTCAGAGAACACCTACACACAGAAAGGCCCAACACAGAAATATTCAATTACCTAATGTATATGTGCATATGCGAACCGACAAGGTCGCTACAACATCACGAGTATCATAAAGCCGGCAAGGCTTATAGGAAAATATCACAACCTAGACAAGGTCGGCAAGACCATACATAGTATCTACATACCCCACTCTATCTATGAGCCTCTAAGATTGTACATATAAACATATATTACATTAACTTAAAGTACCAAAAGATAGCAAGTCTGGAGTAGTGGCACTTGCTGACACCGTTGAAGCTGGAAAATCCTACTGCGGTCGCTCCTCAATAACCCTGTCAAAGCCTGTAGCACGAAATGCAGCGTCCCGTGCAATGGGACGTTGGTAAGAATAAAAGTACTGAGTATGTAAGGTAGGAATCAATAACATGAGTAAGATAGAATTATAAGGAGGATAGAAGTAACCTGAGCCACCTTAGAAAGTACAATATACAATGGATGAGTTTAGAAATCATATGCAAGTATATACATACATACATACATGTATAAATAGTATCATCATTATAACGTACCCAGCCTTTTCAGGACTCGGTGTGTAATGTACCCTGCCCTTTCGGGACTCGGTGTGTAACGTACCCGGCCCTTTCGGGACTCGGTGTGTAATACCAACTGATCAGTGGTTGCACAATAGGTGTCGTACCCGGCTAACTATAGCGCGGTTCGGTGTAGTAAAATAATGAGTACATGTATTTATATATATATATTCTGTCACGACCCAACCCCGTGGGCCATGACTAGTGCCCGACCTGGACCCTCGTATACGTACTTGTTGGATGTAGTCAAACTGAATATAAGAACAATATGGAAACTCACAAAAGAACTCCAAGGTTCATAACGTCGTCATGTATATATATATCCAGATATACTGTCCCCTGAGGAGTCACAACTAATCAAATCATAAAATGATACGCAAGCCGACAAGGCTACCACTACAGACGAACACCATATCATATGCAAGCCGACAAGGCTGCCACTACAGACGAACATAACCGCAGCACATCGTATAGACACAGATGAACAGAACTTATACACAACCCACACATATGTCTACAGACCTCTGAGAATATCGAGAGCGAAATATGATGGGACAGGGCCCCGCCGTACCATTGGGTAAACATATATATATATACACCATAAGATCTGTACCAAAAGTCTAGGCTCCGGAACAACGGAGCTCTCCAAGACAGCTGAGTAGAAGTCCTATGCTGAAGGGTCACCAAACCGACTATTTGTACCTGCGGGCATGAAACGCAGCTCCCCGAAGAAAGGGGGTCAGTACGAGATATGTACTTAGTATATAAAGCATGAAATACAATAAAGAGGATCATAACTGAAATAGAGTTACCGGAAACAAGTATGACTTTTAAAATATCAATACACTTGCCTTATGAAATGAAAATCATGCATATCAATATCATATATCATATCCAGCCCATTATGGGACTCGGTGAATAAGGCCGCCACATACCATCCTCGGCGCCATAATCACATCATCACACCATCACGTCATCATATATATATATATATATATATATATATATATATATATATATATATATATATATATATATCGTATCCCGACCCTCTAGTGAGGGACTCGGTGAACAATGCAGTGAAACTGTGCACGAGAACGTATCCTGGCCCGGGACTCAGTGAAAGATGTATTGAGGAATGCACGAGTAGAGTAGTGAATAACCATATGCAAATTAAATCATATCTGAGGCTCAATAAGATAATCAAAATGAACCATCATTTGAAAATTTAGACGATAGTCATATCAAGTACCTTTCGAATGTCACTACGGATTATACTAAAATTGAACTTCTGGAATCATATACACGTATCAAGACATAATGAAATAGCTTATGGAAGTCAAGAACATTAGCCATCCTAGTGGCTCTAAGAGTAGGAGCTTCTTTGGAGTCATATATATACGTCGTATGTTTGTTTCATAAAGATCATGCCAAAAAGAAAGAAGGGTTAGCTTTACATACCTTTAATGCTTATTTAAATGTCCAACGTATACTTCTCGAGCTCGTAGGTCTAAAATTAAGATAACATAAGCCACAGTTAGATCATCCACATCACTTACTAACCAATCCAAGTACGAATGAAACTTAACGAAATTCGGGCAGCATTTCCCCTGAAAACTTAACAATCCTCGAGATTCCAATTTAGCCAAACATCAATCAAAATACCAACAGCAACAACACCAACAATTTCATATCAAACTAGAATTAAATCCATTCTTAAATCACTTCCAAAACAGCCCAATTTACATTCGTATACCAATGCTTGTATACACTTCTTTATTTTCGTATATCTATAGTATAACAACAAACACAACAACTACAGCCAATCCCATGATATTCCAGCTCACAAAACAATTCATAACAACCACCAAACATCCCCAAAATATTATCACAAAACAGTCACGAAAATCATATAAAAACAGCCCGATATACGCTTTGTATATGATATCTTCATACACTTTATTCTCCCAAAGTCAAGAACAACAACTTGTCAACAACATCAACAATTATTATACATCATAAATCAGCTAATTCCATCCATTTAGTCCAACTAAAATAGCCCCCGATCCATAAATCTCAATAAAACAACAAACGAATTTATAACGCTATTTTCTCCGTTTTAATCCGTTAAAACCCTAAATAAACTTATTAACAATGAAAAAGGGACCTTAATCTTACCTTAAGTATGCAGCAACCACGTCAACACTCTTCTTCTTGGCTGATTTTTAGCTCAAATTGAAGGCAACGCAACGTACAACACTTTTCTCTGCATGAGCTTCGGGATTCGGGGCTCGGATTTTGATCAACACTTGGTTTTTCTCTCTAAGTCTTTCCTCCCTCTCTCTCTCTAGAATTTTCTGGGTCTTTTTGGTCTGAAAATGAGGAGGAGAAGGCTGAAACTTCCCTTAAATAACAAGGGAAATGGGCCTAACCCGGATTGGAATCGGGTTGGGCCCATTTCACTGCCCAGCTTGACCTTCCTGCCTTAAAACGTCCATAACTCTTTATCCCGATATCACATACAGGCCCACGACCTATGGTTGGAAAGGTATTTCAATTATATACAACTATCATTTTAGGAGTATTCCCAAATTCCCAAATAATGATGGGGTTATGGCCTCCCGAAGTCAGATCACCCGAAAACGTAACTTAAAAACATCTTTTTGGAGGGCTTACACTTGGATTTGGCTCAAGGGTCCTTCTTGAGTTGTATTTAACTTCACATATATTGTCCATATAACTTATCATATGTCCTTTATAAATATCCCATCATGTGGGCCCCACCTCAGCTTACGGTTACGAGGCTATATATCTTTTAACGTATTATTCCAATCATATTGTACGAATTCCAAATATCATACTCATGCTACTACAGTAGAATTTCATTCTTTATACTTGTGATATTTGCTCCTCCTCGAGCTCACATAAGCCGTCTGTAGCCTTAGTGACACGAAATTTTCTGGGGTGTAACATCCTTCCCCCCTTTGGAACATTCATCCTCGAATGTTAAACTAATTCTGCCCTTCCAATACTTCCTTAAACGTTCTTTTACTGAATTATGCCCTGCACATGCCTCCTTCATTGGTCGATCCCTTCAGTTTATTATAATGTATTCCAGATCTCTAAGTAACCATTCCCATAATATTTGTTCTTGCCCTTGCCTCTCGAGGTGGTAATTCCACGTCATTGTCTTTACTCTCCCTTTCATTTCGCAGTTGGTTGACGGTTGTATTGCGAGCTTTTCCGCTGAAATCTTACTTTCTCCCTGGTAAACTTAGTCTTAACTCGACTCTTTCTTCTTCTATAGTTACTCCCTTAAGATGTATCGTTCACTTCATCTTACCTCTCACGCGTAGACGTCCCTCGTCGTTTTATTAGACTTTACAATCCTTGGAGTATTTCATGTCTCTAGTAACTTGTAGACCCTTCGCAGACTCTGCGAATAAGACGAAATTTCCCTTGGTGTAACATTATTTTGCTTCAATAACCTTACATTGCTCTATGTTACAGTCCATATTCTGGAATCTTCAGCATCATGTATCACTTCTCGACTTTCTTTTAAAGGTTTTTAACTGTCACTTTGCTTTTAGCTCTTAATCTCAATCCTTAGAGCTGGCTATCAAGTAGCGCTGGAGTTTCGTCGTTTTATAACTTTACATAGCTGCTCTGTGCTCTGACTATCATTAACTGGTATAATTCTGAAAGAATTTCTTTTGATTTGACATATAAATTCACTGTCATCCAGTAACCCGCTTGTTCTAATCGTCTCGCTTAAACCATTTCCCTTAATCCAACTTACAACACTTTGGGCATATTATCTCTTATCGTTTCTTTATCTTTTACTTCAGACTCTTCTATTGCCCCTTTACTCAAACTTTTCTCTTAGTCCCCCTATCACGCATCAGAATATGCGTAAGTGCTCAAATGAGCCCAAGAGATGTCTTAGCGTCGTCTCAGTAGTCTTTATGCAGACCTTACATTCTCCTCATGTATCTTTCAATTGATATCGGGGCTCAACTATGGCTTTTGCCCTCAGTACTAATCCTATCTCGGTACCTTGGTTCAAACCATCTTACACCTTTCCTTAATGTATCCAAAATATCGCAACCGCATTGTTATTACCGAATCCTTACTCTTCTTATCAAGTCCTCACTTGGTCTCATTCTTAGCATACAAATACTCGTAGGTTGTATAACTATTCTTGTATAATTTTTACAAAGTACATCCAATCTTAGTCATAGTCTTTCCTTTTCCTGGTTTATTCTGCTTTACATATCTTATTTGTACTAAAATTCACTTGTTGTCTATCTTTTCATACTCATTTCCCTTCCTTTATTTACCATTTGATTTTCTCATATCCTACTATAGGAGATTTCCTATCCCTTTTCCATTGCTACGTATAAGTTACAGTATCATTAGCAAACAACCCCATTGCCAACGTCTTAACCTCTAATCCAGTATAGCGTTTCTTTCCTTCATAATATCACTTAAATTACTCGTTGCCATTCTCTTATCATACTCTTTACCTACCTTTTAATGTCATATTATTCTGGGGGAGAGCAGTGAGTACTGAGGGGGACCGAGACAGACATATTCTAGGCACTCAGGTCAGTCAGTGACTAGTGCACCTCCTAGATTCTCAGATAGGAGGGTTGACCGTTCTACTCAGTCAGGCCAATGGCAGAGTTCGAGGGCCTCAGATTCGCAGTCCAGGGGAGACTTTAGCCAGAGGATACCTCCAGTGCCGCAGTGTAGCCAGTGTGGCAAATTACATTCCGGACAGTGTTGTCAGGGTTCGGATGCTTGTTATGCTTGCGGGCAAGTAGATCACATGATGAGAGATTGCCCCTCAGCAAGAGATAGAGCTGGGACTCAGCCTACAGGTTCAGCAGCGGGTTCTTCTTCAGCACGCCTGACAGCACAGACTCCTCAGACTACAGCAGGTAGAGGCAGAGGTAGAGGGGGAGCATCTACTTCAGGTGCTGTTCAGCCCCGTGTGTATGCTTTAGCTGGGCGACAGGATCTTGAGTCTTCCCCAGATGTTGTCACAGGTACCCTGACTATATTTTCCTGTGATGTATATGCTCTGATTGATCCAGGTTCTACCTTCTCATATATTACTCTGTATATCGCTGATTGTGTTGGGGTGAGACCTTAGCCAATTAAACCTTTCGAGGTATTCACTCCGGTTGGTGATCCTGTAATAGTGAGGCAAGTATATCAGAACTGTGTAGTCATTATAGGTGATCGTTAGACAAAGGCTGATCTAATTGAACTTGAGATGATAGATTTTGACGTAATTATGGGTATGGACTGGTTGGCATCATGCTATGCTAATGTTTGTTGCCGGACAAAGGTAGTTCAATTCCAATTTCCGGGAGAGCCCATACTCGAGTGGAAGGGTAATACAGTTTCCCCAAAGGGTAGGTTTATTTCCTACCTTAAGGCGAGAAAGATGATAGCCAAGGGTTATAATTGTCATCTAGTTCGGGTTCATGACACGGAAGCGGAAGTGCCAACTCTCCAGTCTGTCCCGGTAGTGAATGAATTCCCAGATGTGTTTCCCGACGAGTTACCAGGCCTTCCTCCAGAAAGGGAGATCGACTTTGCTATTGATGTACTACCAGACAACGAGCCTATTTCTATTCCTCCGTATCGGATGGCTCCAGCAGAACTGAAAGAGCTAAAAGCACAGCTAAAGGATTTACTTGAGAAGGGGTTTATAAGGCCTAGTTCCTTGCCATGGGGAGCACCAGTCTTGTTCGTAAGGAAGAAAGACGGATCGCTACGAATGTGCATCAACTACAGGCAGTTGAACAAAGTGACGGTGAAGAACAGATATCCCCTTCCTAGAATTGACGACTTGTTCGATCAATTGCAAGGTGCTAAATGGTTTTTCAAGATAGATCTGAGATCAGGTTATCATCAGGTGAGAATTAGGGAAGCATATATTCCCAAGACTGCCTTCAGGACAAGATATGGTCACTACGAGTTTCGAGTAATGTCGTTCGCGTTGACGAATGCCCCGGCGGTGTTCATGAATTTAATGAATAATGTATTCAGGCCGTTCTTGGATCTTTTTTGTGATAGTGTTTATCGACGATATCCTGGTATATTCTCGCACAGAATCAGAACATGCAGATCATCTAAGAATTGTTCTTGGCGTTCTTCGAGATCGAGAATTGTATGCAAAGTTTTTGAAGTGCGAGTTTTGGCTTAATTCTGTTGCATTCCTGGGTCATGTTATTTCAGATGATGGTGTTCGAGTTGACACTCAGAAAATAGAAGTTGTGAAGACTTGGCCAAGACCTACGACGCCTACAGAAGTTCGTAGTTTCCTTGGGTTAGCAGGATATTATAGAAGATTTGTAGAGGGCTTCTCATCTATTTCAGCCCCATTGACAAAGTTAACCCAGAAGTCGGCTAAATTCCAGTGGAGTGATGCCTGTGAGCGTAGCTTCCAAGAGTTGAAAAACAGGTTGACCTCAGCACCAGTGTTAACACTGCCAGAAGGATCAGATGGCTATGTAGTATATTGTGACGCCTCCGGTGTGGGATTAGGATGTGTATTGATGCAGAATGGGAAAGTTATTGCATATGCTTCGAGACAGTTGCGAAAACATGAACAGAATTACCCCACTCATGATCTTGAGCTAGCTGCAGTCATTCATGCATTAAAAATATGGAGACACTACTTATATGGTGTGCACGTGGACATCTATACGGATCACAAAAGCCTTCAATATATTTTCAAACAGAAGGAGTTGAACCTGCGGCAAAGGAGATGGTTGGAATTACTGAAGGATTATGATGTGAACATTTTATATCATCCAGGGAAGGCGAATGTAGTAGCAGATGCACATAGCCGCCGATCGATGGGTAGTTTATATGGAGTTCCTTCGGAAAAGCGAGAAATGGTTCGTGAAGTCCATCGGTTAGCAAGTCTCGGCGTACGGCCCATTGATTCAGGAGATGCAGGTATTAGCGTCAATGACCCCACAGTTTCATCATTGAATCTAGAAGTGAAGGAACGACAATATGAAGATCCTCAGTTAAGCCACTATCGAGATCTATCTCAGGAAAAGGAAGAGTCTCCATTCGAAGTTTCCATAGAAGGGGTTCTTAGATATCGAGGCCGGTTATGTGTACCGAATGTGGCAAACTTGCGCCAACGGATTTTAGAGGAAGCACATTATTCCTGGTATTCTATTCATCCAGGTGCAACCAAGATGTACCACGATCTCAAATTGGTATACTGGTGGGATGGCATGAAGCGAGACATAGCAGAATTTGTAGCACAGTGTCTGAATTGCCAGGAAGTGAAGGCCGAGCATCAAAAGCCAGGAGGGTTATTGCAAGCAATGGAAATTCCTACGTGGAAATGGGAAGAGATTAACATGGATTTTGTGGTAGGATTACCCCGTACGCGAGGGAAGTACGATTCTATATGGGTGATCGTGGATAGACTCACGAAAGCAGCTCATTTTCTCCCCGTTAGAACCACATATTCAGTGGAGGATTATGCTAAATTGTATCTCAAGGAGATTGTACGACTTCACGGTATTCCTTTGGCCATTATCACAGACAGAGGGGCACAGTTCACAGCCAAGTTCTGGAAGTCCTTCCAAGAAGGTCTAGGTACCCAAGTTAAGCTCAGCACGGCGTTCCATCCGCAGACTGACGGACAAGCCGAGCGCACTATTCAGACCTTAGAGGATATGCTACGGGCATGTGTATTGGACTTTGGCGGTAATTGGGATGAGCATTTGCCTCTTATTGAATTTGCCTATAATAACAGCTATCATTCCAGCATTCAAATGGCCCCGTATGAAGCCTTATATGGAAGAAAATGCAGATCTCCAATTGGATGGTTTGAAACCGGAGAAATACAATTGATAGGCCCTGACTTGATCCAACAAGCAGTTGAAAAGGTTAAAGTGATTCGAGACCGACTGTTAACAGCTCAAAGTCGCCAAAAGTCTTATGCAGATAATCGCCGATGAGATTTGGAATTTCAGGTGGGCGATTGGGTGTTCCTGAAGGTATCGCCGATGAAGGTAGTGATGAGATTTGGCAAGAAAGGAAAGCTATGTCCCAGATATATCGGACCCTACCAAATCATTCGCAAGGTGGGTCGGGTAGCCTACGAATTGGACTTGCCTTCAGAGCTCGAATCCGTGCATCCAGTATTCCATGTTTCGATGCTCCGCAAGTGTATTGGAGACCCAACAAGAATAATCCCTATTGATGATGTGCAAGTAACAGAAGAGCTAACATACGAGGAGATGCCCATTGCCATTTTGGATAGACAAGTACGAAGGCTTCGGAATAAAGAGGTTGCTTCAGTCAAATTTCTATGGCGGAACAATAATCGGGAAGAAATGACTTGGGAAGCGGAGGAGAAGATGAAATCCATGTACCCCCATTTGTTCCAATCCCCAGAAGAGATTCAAGATGAGACGTCGATGGTGTAAGGTATGTATGTTTTAATTTTATGTTTTTGGTCGTGTGTGGCCATAAAAGTGTTGATATTGTGATATAGCCCTGTGAGGCGAAGATATTGTGGGTTGTTGTAATGGAAAGGTAGTATCCAAATCACAAAGGAAACTCTGGCAAAAATTTTACAGAATCCCCGAGTGTCGAACATTCAACGACGAATGTTCCAAAAGGGGGGAAGAATGTTACACCTCGGAAATTTCGCCGTACTTGTATGATGAGTGGAATGATGAAAAATTGAGTGAATGATGTTTTATTAAGTCGGGAATGGCAAATTAAGAATTTTTGGAAATAAGAAAGTCGCAGAAATTTTTTCAGCACAGCGGTCGTATATGGCACTATACGGCGCGTAACGTGATTTACGGACCGTATAGTGCAGTCGTCCTCCAGCTGGTTAAAAATCTCAACTTTCTGTAAATGTTGAATATGGTTAAATACGACCCAGTTTACGGCCCGTAAACTGGTTTACGGACCGTAAACCTGGTCGTAAACTGCCATGTCCACCAGCCAAACTTTCTGTTTTTCGAATGCTTAAAAATGACCACAGTGGACGGACCGGACCGTAAATCAAAATACGGTCCGTATATGGTGGTTTACGACCACTGTTCACCCCGACAAGAATTCATTAAAAATCAGATTTTGTGATTTTTAAAAGGGACTTAAGCCTCATTTCACTTCATTTTCATCCATACACCTCAAGAGACATTCTAGAACTCTCCAAATAATTCCTCCACAAGAATTCAAGAGAATTAAATGGAATATCAAGACCAACAACACTAATTTCATGGAAGCAAGGGTAAGAACTCAATAAAGGGTCATCTAAGTGGAGAAATTCCCAAGAAGGTGGGACTAGGGTTTTGGCTAAGTGAAGTATTTCAACTTAAGGATTGTTCAACCATCCTCCAAGGTAAGTCTTATGACTATTCCATGTAGTTTGAAGTATTGGAAAGCTTAGACACTTGAAATGTAGAAGAACATAGAAATGGGTCATTACCGAGTGAATAGTGACATAATTGAATGATAGTGGAATCGGATCATGAAATTTGAAGAGTTGTGATTATGAATACGTTATAATGATGTTTATATCATGGAACAAGTATTAAACGCGTGAAAACACAAAGATGAGTTATAAGGAGAAATATGGGAAAATTAGAGGAAAATGGTGGATTTTCCCAAACGCACGTAAATGACGATTGTCGATTATGATATTGTGAATAATATTATGAATATTGGGAGTTGATATAGAACGTGAGAAAAGTAGTATGAGCGAAGGAAGCGTTGTCCGACTTCTCCTAGAATTAGCAACGCGTTTTTATAGTCAGTTACTAATGTTGATATGAACTCTCTTATGAAGGTAACGACGTGATATCGACGGAGAACAAGTGAGCGATATCTTAGCTAAATGACCAAGGTATGTGAGGCTAATCCTTCTTTCTAATGGAATGAATCCTTTAACTTGAATCCCTATTCCTTTCATGAGTTCTTGTATTCTAAGACGTTAAAAGCTTATGCCTATGAATGTCTATATCAGATAAGTTATGCATATGGTGACACTCGAATGATGATGATGTTATTCCTTGCCTATACTCACCTTATGTACTAGTCCTTTCAAGGTGAGGCGGAATGTCCATGATGGTTCCATAATATAATCGGGGGATCACGACCTTACGTCACCCCGATAGAGTAAAGTTGATCATGAGTCTTATATACGCATTATGATAAGATAAGTATTTTATGATAAGCATATTACTATGAGCATTTACATTGAGCATGTCATGAGCATTTCACACCGGGCCTAGTTGGCTGAGCAGACACCGCTTCGGCTGGCGGCGATACGGATACACCACGACCTACGGGCGTGGGCAGACACCACTAGTGGTCGGCATGAGATGGTACCCCGGACGCGGGAGGCCTGGACGAGGGCTAATATTATTGATTATCACACCGTTCCGACATGGACGGGCAGCTTGCATATGATGCATACATGTTATGATGATGAGTATGAGTAAGATAGCATGCAGTACTTCATTTATGATTATCAGTCAAATCCATATGTCTCATGTTGATGTTATTCCCATATTACTGATGTTTCCTTTCATTATGTACGCCTCTCATACTCGGTACAATATTCGTATTGACGTCTTTTCTTCGGACATTGTGTTCATGCCCACAGGTAGACAGGGAGGAGAGCTTGGCCCAGGTCCTCAGTAGCTGTCAGCTGATAGATAGCACTCCACTGTTCGGAGGTGCTTATGACTATTCTTTTGATGTACATTCATATATGCATATTTTGGGCATGACGGAGCCTTTTTCCGTCCATGTATTCATTATGTTAGTAGAGGCTCGTAGATACGCAGTGTGGGTTAGATGGTCTCACAAGGTGTTTTCATATGTATGTGTATTATTTTGGTGGCCAAGGGGAAAATGTATATAAAGTATTTATATTTTGATTAAATATGATTTTCCTACAATTGGTATGTAAAATTGATAAAAGAGTATTAAATGAGCGAGACCAGCAGTAGAGTAAGCGGTGCTCAGTAATTGCTCCGGGTACCCGTCGCGGCCCCTAGCTGGGTCGTGACAGAGTTTTTGTTATTGTGTTGGTTGTTGGTATTGTGATTTCGGGCTAGGGATATAAACAGGGGAGATGTTAACCGAATTTTGGCAGATTCTAAAGGGGTTTAATTTGAAGACTTAAGATAAGCATATGACGATAAGCCTAACAATAGTATATATTCTCTTGAATGTAGATTTACGAGCTTGGGAGGATAAGCGTTAAGTAGTAGGAGACCAAAAAGATATGTTTAGGCTAAACCCTTTCTTTCTAATGATATGATTCTCTTCTTATGCACCCATACACGTTTTCCATAACATCCTTATTCCCAAAAGCAAGAAGTTCATTATTCTTGGAGTTTCTTATGATGCTAAAGATAAGTATGTTCCATGACAATAATGATGATGATGATGATTCCATTTTTGGATATTCCAAAGCTTATGTTTTTGATGCTATTATGAGATTATAGAGTTTGTTTAATGATTTTCTTGATTTCATTCATTGTTGTTGATCTCACCTTATGATAATTATTCCTTCAAGGTGAGATATAGCGATGATGATTGTTCCATAATATAAATCGGAGGTTACCGGCCTTACGTCACTCCGGTAGAGTTGTAGCTTTTAATTGAGCTCTCATGCATACTTGATGTATATGTATGTATTTTCTCACACCGTACCTATATGGCCGGGCAGCACCACTACGGTGGGCGGCTATGGATGATGATAATAACATCGTGCCTATATGGCCGGGCAGCACCACTAGTGGGTAGCGTGCGATGATTACCCCAGACGCGAGAGGCCCGGACGCGGGCTAATGATGATATATGGATATGTTATATATCTATGAAAAGTGTTTTCTTTATAAGTTAAGCATGCATGATATCTGCCTTAAGAGCCAATTAGATGTACAGGTTGTCTCCTTACCTCATGTTATGTTCTATTACTTGTGTTATGTTATTATTCATGCCTTACATACTCAGTACATTGTTCGTATTGACGTCCTTTCTTGTGGACGCTGCGTTCATGCCCGCAGGTAGAGAAGTAGACAGATCTGATCCTTAGGAGCTTAATCAGCAGAATCTCAGAAATGCTCCATTTGTTCCAGAGCTGCAATTTATTGGTACTACTCTTTTGCGTATATATAAACTTGGGCATGGCGAAGTCCTATGCCGTCTTTATGAATCCATGTATTCTATGTAGAGGCTCATAGACAGATGTATGTACCTAGATGTTCTATAACCTTATCAGTTCTTATTGTTGTATAATATTTTGGTAGCCTTGTTGGCTTATACTCATGAGCATAGTTGTTGATGACTATACTAAGTATGGTACCCACAAGCTGTTTATGTGGTCCACCTAGAAATGATTATGAAATGTAAGATCAGAGGTGCTTGGCAGGTTAGTACCGGGTGCCCATCATGACCCTCCGGTTGGATCGTGATACAAAGGAGCCGAGTTTACAAGGGCAAAATTGTCAAAACAAGAAAACCATCAAAACGGCCTAACGATTACATCATCCACCACTTTAACACATATTCGTCCTCGAACATGAAAGAAAGAAGAGATACCTGAATCGCTGAGAAACTGGGGATATCTAATCCACATATTTGACCGAGCAACACTGAACCCATTGAATCTCATGAGAACCATCTGAATGATAATCCTCTAGCATCGAATTATGGAATACGAGGTGATCGCCCAATAAACCAAGTGGCAAAGCCAACATACCAATACGCTGAACGATCCCAAACAGACTAACGAACCTAAGGACCAACTTTCCCTTCTTCCCACATGGGTGAAACCTTCAGCAATACTCATTCACCAACCATGACCCCGAAGTCACGAACCTTTTGGTATGCACAAATATTTGTCTAGTCTGAGCTGTAAGAAGCCCCTCCTGAATCAGCTTGACCTTGTTGAAAGAACCCTGCAATAAGTCTATACCCCGAGGTCTCACCACAAGTGCATCAAACCAACCAACTGGATAACGACACTACCTACCATATAAGGCCTTAAAGGGTGCTATCTCGATGCTTTAATGGTAAATGTAGTAGACAAAATTCGCTAAAGGTAGAAACTGGCCCCAATGGTCATTGAAATCTATCACCCAAACCCGCAACATATCCTCAAGAACCCGAATAGTACGCTCGGACTATCCATCAGTATGAGGGAGATATGTTGTACTAAGCTCCACTTAGGTACCCAAATCCTTTCGTATAGATCTCTAGATATGAGATGTAAACTGAGCGTCTCGATTCGTAGCGGTAGAATAGGCACTCCATGCAAATGAACTAACTATCGAAAGTCAAACATGTCCGATTTCTCTATTTGCAAATAGTCTGAAACTGCACACAATGAGATAACTTAGTCCCTAGGTCTATAAAGACCCAGATATAAATCAAATTCCCCAACTACCAAGGTAATCCTACCATAAGTCCTTAGCAATTTTCTTCTTTGCTTGATTCGCCAAACCTTTCTTTAGCTTAGCCCCAATAATCTGATCCTCACACGTTGATCCAGCCTTACTTAAAACATCTGATTTGATTATAACCATAATTCTAATGCAATCTGATGGATTCAATAATTATCATCATAGTTCCCACAATCTTCTAACTAAAACTGTCACCCGTTGTCAACTGTACTCAGCAAGTACTCTAATCCCATTTATCTTTCTTCCACACCTTCCAAAATCATCTTTAGTACCATGAATTCGTATCATGCTATCACACACCACGAGCCCAAATAAAACTTTGTCTGTTTGAAAAAGAATTTGTGCTGGTGCTGAGCAAATTCCAAGCTTTTCTATAAAAAAACTAACCTTATCCAACGCCGATTACGTAAATTTGAAATCTAATAGTTCCATTTCGATAAGTTAAAACCACTGAATCAATGCTCACTATCTGAATGTTCTCATCCTTCAAGTAACATACGGTATGCATTATCCTCGGGATTATATTACCGTGCCAATGCTGTAAAAGTCAATCGATCACTCCAAAACTTCCCCTATCCATTTGTAGCTCATCTACAACACTAAGCATCTGCCCTATAAGCTGTCGTCACCAAATTGTATCAAATATCCTTGTAACCTTCACACGCTCAACAACTTGCAATAACTCTATTTGAATTGAAGACCATCAAATCGTTAGACACGGGTTGCTCGAATAGCCATAGATCTGCTGGAAACACATCTATAAGTCACCTGACACTATAAGAACAGACTTGGACTGGTTGAAACGTATCATACCCTGAATGTCGCCAATAATTAGCTGAACCATTTCCAAATCTCTATAAGTGAACAGTGGGCTTTCAATGAGTCTGTGGTGATCCATTCTAATCCGCTGTTCCTGATTCCTCAAACTCGCGCTACCATTTCCAACCTCAAAATCTAAAATTTTCCCAAGTAGTCAATTAAATACCCACGAGCCAAGCCTTAAGACTTTAATTCTTCATATCCGTCAACTTGTGCTACTCACCCAAATATGATAAACTTCAAAGAATCTAATTACATCGATCTCTCTCTTCATTGTATTTCCACTAACTTGTTCATCATTTCAAATATTCCACAATACCCAACCCTAAAATCTATGAGTACCATAATTAATACGCTTTTGACAATTTCAAAAGTATCAATCTTACAATCCATAAGTCTTACCTCGCATGGTACCCTCAAGTCATTCGTATCTGAAATACACAACTATACTACTTTACCATCAACACTTCGACATAGTATTCTATCGCCGACATAGTCTTACCTCAAAATTATGACTCCAACTTTCCATCATAGAGACTTCCCTTTATTAATCAACTCTTACGTGTCTATTCAAGTATACCGTGGAAATACAAATCTTGGTAATACAAAAGTTACCTTCTCACCAATATCTAATCACAAGGTCTCGCTAGCACCTTCCAGTCACTAAGTCAAGTCATACATGAACTTTCTCAATTAGACTTACCATTTTCACACCAAACCGAATGGGATAACATAATTCCCCCAAAGCCCGTACTTGATTTAAGTAGTCACACTGATACGAAAATCCAAGTCTTATGAACCCTAATACTTCAAAGCCGATAGTAAGATGCCTTTTATCATTAATCTCCTGTTTCTATATCCATGCAAGGCCACGTTTATCATCATCAACCAGAAATTACTCAAACCTACTGAGGGGTGGATCGCAATATCATAAATCTTACACAATAGCCAAACCAATCATAGAGATAGTACTAAGCCCCGATCTAGAGTGTTTGAAAGTTCCCCTTGCCTCACTCGAACCTCAAAATGGAATGTCCCTCTAAGTCGAATGCATCACATATACCATTCTTCATGATACTTTCCTACAACAAGATTTCTGGCCAATCCCGGTTATCCCAACAACTGACCACCGCTGATGCAAAACCTCAAACACTATAGATATGGCCCATAATCTGTAGGCGATCCTCGACTAATACACATAACTTTCTATCAGCGTCCTCATATATCCCATGCTAATTTCCTTGTCAAAATCCCTAAATAGGTGAATCGTTCTTCCATCTTGGTTCATAAGTTTACCAACTCCGCAAAATGCCCAACGTCCTCAGGCGAATTCACTGCCTTTTGCCTAGACTGTTTCCACTAATCCTCAATTTAACCTCTAAAATGTACTTCGCGACTTGAACGATTTAGTACCCACTACTAATCTTAGAACCTGTAGAGCCAAAGATATAATTGCGAAATCCACATTTTCTCTATGTTAGGACAAACTCTCCAAGTAGTTAAATCCTCACACTCATCCATCGCTTGATTCATTCTTATTAACCGACCACTACATCCCCAAAAGCCTACGATATAGTTAACATACCGACTAACCCATGGTCCTTCAGCAACGTTTCACAAACAAAAGTGACCTCACATAATCAACCGGCTCGAAGATTAAAATAATTCTTTCTCATCACCATATCCCCGAGATATCAATCGAACCAACAAACATGACCCTTTACTGAAAGACGAAACCTGACTATTCCCATAAGATTCAGTGACCCATAGCAACCACTGCCTAGATGTTACACCTCGGAAAAAAATTTCGTTGATGCACATTTAATAGACTAACGAAGAGCATGGAATATACGAAATTTCAATGAGTGAGGAATGACATTTAATGACCCTAATTAAGATTTCAAAGACATTCGAGATAAGGGAAGAAAGTTTGCCAAGAGAGGGCAAGGCATGCGATGTGTATCGAAAAGGAATTACGTCTAACGAGTTAATGATGATTTAATGATGCTTTGGAGAAGAATTGTAACGTCCCTTAGATTGTTAATGAGGTCATAAACAAGTGTCAAGAAGGTTCCATAAGGATTGGAGATCAAACCATGTGACAAGAACAAGATCAGTGGAAAGATGAGTTATACGGTCGATTATACGGTCCGTATAATAGACCGCAGGATTGTCAGAGTGAAGTCCCTCACTGGTGAGATTATACAGTCACTTATACGGACCGTATAAAATTATACGGCCTATATAATATGCCGTATAATGGTCACAGAGGCGAGATGTGGAAGAGGTAATTTCATGGTCACTTATACGGACCGTATAAAATTATACGGCCCGTATAAAGTACCGTATAATGGACACAGAATCGAGTCATTAAAGGGACGATTTCACGGTCACTTATACTGGCTGTATAAGTTTATACAGACCGTATAAGTGTCCGTATAATTTTCCTGACAGATCAGATTTCACGATATTAAAAAGGGACCAAGTAATTATTTCATTTCATTTTTCATCCAACACTTCAAGAACTTTCTAGAAACCCTCTCCACTCTTCATCTACAAGAACACAAGAGAAATTTATGATCAACTTCATCAAACTAAGAAAACCAAGTGTAAGAAACACATTAAAGATCATCCAAGCCAAGAAATTTCATTGGAGATGAACTAGGGCTTTGGCTCAAGTGAAGTATTTCCATCCAAAGCTTATTCCTACAACATCTAAGGTAAGATTTATGGTATTTCCATGTTTTTTAAGGTATTTTAAAGTTAAAACACTTGGATTGTAAAAGGAGATAGAAAAAGGGTCATGAATGTGGGAATAGTGTCATTTTTGAGTAATGGTTTAAGTTGAGTAATGGTTCTTGATATGCTATGATTATAATGATGTTATAAATGACATTAAGAACATGGGATAGACATTGTATAAGAGTGAATAACATAGTGTGCATGACCATGGATATGGATTATTGGAAGTGAATTAAGAAATATGGATAATGTGGATGAATAAAGACTATTGTTATGATATTGTGAATGTATTATTGACGTTTGGGAGTTGATATATGATATGGAGGAAGTCGTATAAATAAAGGAGATGTTGTCCAATTTTATCTAGCTTTAGTCATGTATGCTAGCTATCGATATTTCTAATAATAGTATAACTCTAATGAAGGTAGAGACGTGAGCATTGAACGAGAACGTGCAAGTGATAAAATAGTTGAACAGAAAGGTAGGTAAGGCTAACCCTTCTTTCATAAGGCATGGTTATTTGGCCAAATATCTATTCTTCTATGAGCCTATGTTGTCCTCCAAATGATTCTATCTTCAAAAGCTACTAAGCTCGTGATTCTCAATATGTTACGATTGTACTAGATTACTCATATGACGAATAATCCTATAAGGTTAGATGTAATGAACGACGATAATAGTGATAATAATGATGACGATGATAACAGTAATGATGCTAAAGATGCTTATGAGCTATTATGTATATGTGTATATGTATGACTATCATGGAACCCCGAGCTTATGAGGCAGAGTAGAATATATATTTATGTAACGCGCGCACACCTCTGCAGTTGGGTACGGATAACCCTGAAGCCTTGCTAGGGCCAGGTATGTGAACCCTGAGCCTTGGTTGGCCAGGTATGTATGATAACCGAGCCTAGCCATGGTCGGGTACGTGAAACACCGAACCTTCGTGATCGGGTATGCTATGTAAATGCTATGTATATGATATGGATACATATATGATATGGAATGAGTATGAATACAAATACGAATAAGAATATGTATATGAATACGACTATGGATACGAAATGTAAGTGAGTACGGATATGAGTACGGGTTCGGATATGGATGTATGTACACAATTACGTGTTAGAAATGGAAAGTCCCTATGAGAAGCAAGTAAGTGCTTATGACGATGATACTACTATCTCTTCCTATGCTATTTCTATGTTGTCTATTATGCTTTCATAATGATATTGATCATGCTTTACATACTCAGTACATTCTTCGTACTGACGTCCTTTTGTTTGTGGACGCTGCGTCATGCCCGTAGGTGGCCAAGGAGACAGACTTGATCCATAGCCTCATTACTCAGGGACTACATAGCGGAGCTCCATTTCATTCGGAGCTATAGCTTTTGGGTATTGATTCTTTTGTGTATATATTTATGGGCATAGAGGGGCCCTGTCCCGCCTATATGAAATGACATACTCTCCTTAGAGGCTCGTAGACATGTGTATATAGTTAGATGTGTTTGGCCTTGTCGGCCTATATTTTGGATATCATTTTGTTAGCCTCGTCGGCTTATGTACATTGCTATGGGCATAATTACTAATGATGATATAAATGTATTGACTGTCCAATGGGATTAATATGATTGATGGATAGAATGTATGATTTAGTATGTGGCTCACCTAGATGTAAATGTAAAGGTATGTTAAGAGGTGCCCGGGTGGGCTAGCACCGGGTGCCCGTCGCGGCCCTCCGGTTGGGTCGTGACAAAAGTGGTATCAGAGCAGTTCTGTCCTAGGGTGTGTCTACGAGCCGTGTCCAGTAGAGTCTTGGTTAAGGGTGTGTTGCGCGCCACACTTATAAACAAGAGGCTGCATGCATTTTAGCAATGATTGATCTTCTTTTATCCGATAGAGCTATGGCATAAGAACTTCTTTTTCCTTAAGCATGTCATATGTTATGTATTTCAGAGATGCCTGTAAAGGGAATGGCTATGGCAGCCCAAAAGGGCAAGACAGTGGCAGAAAAGCGGGCTGAAGAGCACCGCCAACAGTAGTAGGGGAAAGTGTGTCCTAGAAAGCGCCTCAATCTCATTCCTCCCAGTCAGTGCCTATTTTTTAGGAGCGTGAGGGAGCCTCAGCCCCAGCTCCAGCACCTCCGGCCCCTCCACCGGATGCTTCAGGCCAAGATGTAAAAGAGGTCATTCATTTTCTTACTCAATTGGTTGCTGCCCAGACTCAACGGGCAAGTACAGGGCAAGGTCATAGGGCTGTTAGTGCAAGGGTCCATGATTTCATTAGCTTGAACCCTCCAGAATTCTTTGGATCAAAGCCGGATGAGGAACCTCAGAATTTTATTGATGGAATGTTGAGGACGCTTAGCTTGATACAAGCTTCGGACACCGAATCGGTGGAGTTAGCGTCCTATAGATTGACACACCACTATAGTGGGCAGCTTATACCCCGGACGCGGGAGACCTGGACGCAAGTTACTTATTATTACACCGTTCCTACATGGACGGGCATCTTACACTTACACAGCATGATTTATTTCTCGTATGATTCACAATCAGTTACAGATTGCTCCTCAATTGATGCCTCCCCATTTTATTGATGTTCATTATTGTTTATGCTTCCCATACTCAGTACAATATTCGTACTGACGTCCGTTTTCTTTGGACGCTGTATTCATGCCCACAGGTAGACAGGGAGGAGATTTTGCTCCAGACTCATAGGAGCCAGTAGCTGATTAGAGAGCACTCCTTTGTTCCGGAGGTGGTTATGATTATTCTTTTATGTACATTCATATATATTTTGGGCATGACGGGGTCTTGTCCCATCCTTATGTCTAGTACGCTAGTAGAGGCTCGTAGATACGCAGTGTGGGTTAGATGGTCTCACGAGATGCTATTATGTATAAATATATATATATATATATATATATATATATATATATATATATATATATTATTTTGATGGCCGAGAGGCATTTGTATATGAGAGTATTTACGTTTTCAAATGGAAGATGATTTTCTTATGATTTAAATATGAATTTGATAGCAGAGCATTAAATGAGTAAGACGAGTACTAGAACGAGCGGTGCTCGGTGGTTAGCCCCGGGTACCCATCGCGGCCCCTAGCTGGGTCGTGACGATACCCGTATATGATGTTCAGGTTACTGAGCAATTATCTTACGAAGAAGTTCCCATTTCTATCCTAGATAGGAAGGTTCGGAGATTGAGGACTAAAGATATAGCTTCAGTGAAGGTCCTTTGGAGGAATAGGAAAAAGGAAGAAATAACTTGGGAAGCTGAAGAAGATATGAGGTCCAGGTATCCACACTTGTTTGTCTTCAGGTGCATAAAGCTTTCTTTTTGTGATCTATTGGTCGTGTGGGGCAATTATTGTTATTATTGTTGTGGCCCTATGAGGCGTTGTATATTTTGGGTTGCTGTGACAGGATGTTAGTGGTATAGTTACAGGGGAAACTCTGCCAAAATTTCTGAAAAACTCCTAAGTGTTTAACATTCGGGGACGAATGTTCCTAAGGGGGGGGGGGGGGGGGCGGGGGATGATATTACACCCTATATTTTATACGTTGAGTTTCGCCGTAAGATAGCCGACGTGGATTTAGTAAGTGAAGTTGTTGACAAGGTCATAAGAGATCCTATATGATTATTCCACGTATAGGGGAGTTTAAGTTATATTCAACAAGTATCGGGGAGATTGGAGGCTGAATGATCCAAAAGAAACTGAGTGTGTCAACTGGGCAACTTGACGGTTGCAAGTCGACGGCCTGTCAAATAATCGACAGACCGTATTTGCACCGTCGAACAGCTCCTTGAGAATCAGAGGCTATCGCCATTTGACGGTTGCAAGTCGATGGACCGTCGACCTTGCCGTCGAATTAAAGGCGGTGGAAATTTTCCTTCTTTATAAATTAAAGGGGCCCACGACCTGGGGTCATTATTTACACCCAACAATAGAATTCTCTAGACTCCTCAAGCTCTCTCTATCATATCTACTTATCCATACACCTCTTAAGCAAAACCAAGTGAAGATCAAGCTTTGGAACCCTAAGCTAGCTCATAAATGATGATGGTCCTTGCTTTTAGCTAAAGTTGTGGTGGTTTTGGTTTGAAAACAAGATTGGGTGAGTTGAAGTTCTTCAAGAACAAGGTATGCTCTTCCTTTTATTTCTTATATTGAGTTGATTTGGAGGTTAACAAGTCATAAAGGTGAAGAAAATTGTGGTAGGAAAAGTTATAAGACATTGTGTTGTAGTTGTTAATTGTGAATGGAATTTAGAAGGATGTTTTGGATTGATTTAAGTGTAAATTGTATATAATCTATCAAACATGGAATTGTTGACATTTTTGTTGGTATTTGGGTGGTTTTTGAAGGATTGGTGGAAGTAAAAGATATAAAAGAAATGCTGTCTGATTTTCCTTAGCTCAAGTATTAGTTTCATTGACCTTATGGGAGTCTCAATGGCTTAACTCTAGTATGAACCCTCTTGAATATAGATTTGCGAGCTTGGGAGGAAAAATGTTAAGTAGTTAAGGAGACGAAAAGGTATGTTAAGGCTGTCCCTTTCTTTCTTAAGGCATGATCCCATTGTTGTGAATTTACAGATGATATCCAGAATATCTCTATTCCTAAAAATGCTCGAAGCATATGATTTTCGAGGTTCTTATGAGATTGTTGATAATTGTCTTATGATTATTGATCTTTTTGATATGATTATTGATTTTATTCATTGATGTTAATTTCATCTTATGATTTTGTTCTTTCAAGGTGAGATATGTTTATGATGATAGTTCCATAATGATAATCAGAGGTTTACCGACCTTACGTCACTCCGATAGAGTTACAGCTTTTATTTGGGATATCATGCATGCTTTATATATATGTAAGTATTTTCTCACACCGCATCGCGCTATAGTTGGCTGGGCGGGCACGTAAATGTGCACACCACTGCAATGGGCAGGTTATGATGTTACCTCTGATGTGGGATGCCTCGAACACGGGATGATGATATAATGATTCCACTAAGCCTAAATGGTCGGGCAAGATATTATATATATGTATGTATGAAAATGTTTTTTTTAAAAGCTAAGCATGCATGACATCCGCCTTAAGAGGCACTCAGAGGTACAAATTGATATTTTTATCATATCGTATCTCCATACTTTTGTTATTCTGCTATTCATGCCTTACATACTCAGTACATTATCGTACTGACGTTCTTTTGTTGTGGACGTTGCGTTCATACCCGCAGGTAGACAGGGAAATGGACCAGACCCCTAAGATGCTTCATCAGCCATTGGACAGAAGAGCTCCATTTGTTCCGGAGCGGTGGTTCAACTGGTATTATTATTTTATGTACATATATGGGCATGGTAGGGTCCTGTCCCGTCTTTATGATATTATGCGCTCCATGTAGATGCTCGTAGGATGATGTATTTAGTAAAGATGTTTTGTAACCTCATCGGTTAATATTTTTATATATCATTTTTGGCAGCCTTGTCGGCTTGCTTATATGGGTATAGTTGATGATGATTATATAGATGTACATATATCTTTTGGGCTTATGTCTCTTATCGATTATGATATTTGTGAGTTAACTTTGGGGTCCACCAAGACATGGTTATGAGTTGTACGTTAAGAGGTGCTCGGTAGGATAGCTCTGGGTGCCCATCATGACCCTCTGGTTGGGTCATGACTTTAACAACTAGTAATTGATCCTTACTTGGTTGTTAATTAGTTCTTGAGTCCCATTTCATTCAGACCAATTCTTTTCGTTCTTTTCTCGTTTTACTTCGTTGTTAATATCTTGGCTCAAGTCTGTTATTTTGTATCGAGTTGTTCATTCTTCATTTAACTAGAATCCATTCTAACCTCAAGTAGCAATTGTACCCTTGTGTACCACCAAGCTAATCAAGGATCAACTTTGGCCAATCCAATTTATGAGGCAATCAAAGGTGTGTAGCCAAAGGCGCTTGTGAGATTATTTTAACTAACTTGACGTGTTTGTTTGTTTTGTTGAGTGTTTCTAAGTAGGTACTTATCCATGGATTATTCATGAGATGGTGACTTTAGTGGTTATGATAACGAGGGATATGGCTATGATGATGAGGATTATGGCTACAATGAAGAGTGTGGTGCTTATGATAAGGGTTGTGAATATGATTATGGCCAATACAACGAAAAACATGAGGCAAGAAGTACTCATGGATCCTGTGTTGAGGCTAATGACCCGGAAGATCTATATGATGACCCTCATGACTTTGAAGGTACTTTGAGGTACAACCCTTACTCTTCTTGTGATGAACGTAGAAATGAAAATAGTGATTTTTAGTATAAGGATAGTGAAGTATCAAGTACTTATGATGAAAATGAAGCTCTAAGTCATGAGAAGCCTACAAATAGCCATGTTATGTTTGGCGGTGGTGGTTGTTCTTACTCTGCCTTGTATGGAACCAAATAATGGTCTTGTTTAAGGGGCGTGAGACCTTCTCCACCTAAAACTACACAAAGTGTTAGAAGTAGAGTGAAGCCTAAGGTCAAAACGAAAAATGAGCTTGAAAAGTGATTCCAATCAATGTTGGTGAGTATGTATGGTCACGATGGATTTCGCCTTGAAATTGGTGATTACTTTCATGATTGTTACATTACTCCTCAAGCAGTTGAATGGCTAGGATTGTCTTGTGTTAGAAAAAGATACCCTTACCAAGACACAAGGGGGTATTAGGTCGAGAAGATGGTGAAGGTATTCTTCTCTTTTGGGGATTATCAAGAGGAAGTATGGTGTGAAGTGCTTCCTATGGATACATGTGACTTGTGTTTGGGATTTGCTTGGTTTGAAGTACATGGGATCCTGTATGAGCAAGATTGGCAACGATATGTCATGGATAAAAGGGAGAAACTTCTCTTTCCACGCAAACATCCTAGAAAGAATCCAAGTTTAAAGGTGGAAGAAACCAACGTGAAATGGCCTACATTGAATATGGAAGCTAGTGAAGAAGAATATAAGAAATGGGAACTGATGATGGATGAAATCTTTGCTAGTTGCAACTATCAATAAGAAAAGAAGATGAAATTGGCTATTCAAAGTATTGAGAAGAAGCTTGCACACTATTGGGCATACAAGATGGGAAATAATACTTGGAATGCGTTGAAGAGGGAATTGAGATGTCATTATCCCGAACCACATGAAAAGGGGATTAGGACCAAAACCATTTCCCAAAAGAAGAAGCCAAAAGAGAGGAAGCAAAGTGTCTCTTATGAGATTCCACAAGAAGAAGAGATTACCGTACCCCTTGAGAGACAAAAGATAGAGAGAAGTGAGGGAGTGCCAAATGGCCACTCAAGAGTGGGAAAAGGAGAAGATGTGAGGAGTGATATGAGAATCTTTTATAGGGACTCAAGGAAATGATTTTCTAAAGGAGTCTTCATATGAAGAACTCTTGTGCTTTATGGAGGAATGAAAAGCAAGACCATCTCTACGATTGATCAAGTGAGCTTACCATGGGTAGCTCAAAGTAAAGATCATATCTCGTGTGAACTTCAAGGTGCAATAGCTAAACTCAATACTTCCAACTCTTTGAATGAAAAAGTTTGTGATGAGAGTATGATTAGTAGCTTGTATTTGTGTGAGATTAATGATTCTTTGCCATGTAATGATAATGTAATTGTTGAAAGTGTCTCTACACTAGTTGATCCTATTGATGACCGAATTGATCTTTCTTACGAGGTCGATTTGTGTCCACCTAGTGTTGGCACTTGTGATTTGAATGATAGTACATTATCATATGATATGGATAATCAATTTGAGTGTATTGATAATCCACTAGTCAAGGTATTGATAATCCACTAGTCGAGGTATCTTGTGATGTGCTTAATGGACATCTGATTAGTGATGATGTAAATATAGTTGATCATTTAAATGAGTGTGACACACCATCATTGTTTAATAAATGTGAAAATGAGTCTCTTGATCTTGCTTTAGTGTCATGTGATAAGACTCAAAATTGTGATGGTGATGTGTGTCATGTAGGTAGTCATGTGAATGAAAGTACTTTGAAAGATGATGTTTGTCTCTGTGAGAATGAAATTGCATTATTTGACTCATCATTGTTCATGGATTACTCTCTCTTAAAAGATAATGTCTTATTTAATGCTAACATGACAATTGAAAGCGAAGTGTCGAATGGAATGTATTGTAATATTGAAAGTGTAGCCACTTTGGGGGACTACATGGTGCTTGAAAATCCACTATGGAGTGATGACGCCCTTCCCTATGATGGAGATCTTTCCTTTGGAAATGATAATACATTTGTGGGGATGGAGTGTTTTGAAAAGAAAGGTGATACTTGTTTGGAAATAGCTAATTCTTCCTTGAGTGTTCTGAATGTTAGTAGCATGCTTGACCTTGTTTTTGAACTTACTAGTGAAACTACATTTGAGGACACCATAGATAAAGTTGTTTTGTGTGACACCTTTCTTTATTATCTATTTGCATATGATGACATTCATGCTATTGTTGGGAGTGCATCTTATGTTGGGTGGGGTCCAATTGGGGTATATAGTTTTTGCCTTGACCATGATATGTGGGTATCTTTCCCTTTTGACCCCGGTGAAGTCTTAACTTTAGATCTAGCCCTCTTACATTGTCTTCTGTCACCCTCACGATCACTTCTCTGCTGTCGTTGTCGTTCCTCGAGGTTCTGAGCATGGGCCTGTATCCGGGAAATATCCATCCCGTCTTGCAAAGAGGCTGTCAGGCAATCTCTGAACAAGTGTGGTCCTAAACCACTCACAAATCTATAGACTCGGTCTCCCATGTCAGCCACCATAGTCGGAGCATACCGGGCCAATGAGTTGAATTGCATACTATACTCTCGGGCACTCATGCTTCCTTGTTTCAAATTCATGATCCTGTCCGCTCGAGCTCGGCAGACTTCAGGTGGCAAGTAGTGACGAATAAAGGCATCTACAAACTCTTGCCACACGGGGGGTGGTGCATTCTCCCCTCTTGTTATCACCCAATTCTTATACCATAGTACCGCTACGTCGCGAAGTCTATATGAGGCCAACTCTACAGATTCAGTCTCAGAAGCATGCATAAGTGTTAACGTCCTCAACATTTCATCGATAAAACCTTGTGGGTCCTCATCCGCCTTCGACCCAAAAAATTCTGGGGGATTTAGAGTAAGGAAATCACAGGCTCTTGTACTAGCTGAACGATCACTTGGGCCCACATTCTGTCATTGTGCCTGAGCGGCAACCAACTGTGTTAATAAATGTATAGCTTCGGACACTTGTTGACCCGAAGCACCCGGTGGAGGAATCGGAGCTGAGGCTCCTCCCTGCTCTTCTACATTGGGCACGACCTCACTTTGCGATTCACTTTCCTCTACCCCCGCCGGAGGCTCCCTTTCTGCCCGTTTCTTCGTCGTAGCTTTGCCTTTTTGAGCATCTGTAGCTTTTCCTTTTGGCGGCATTTTTCTGAAACCATAACGTACCTTTCAGAATGATATAATCCTAGACATGGCTCTATCGCACGATCTCATGAGAAGAAGGATGGTCATTTTCCTAAATGCCCTGTAGCCTCTTGTTTATTAGCGTGGCGCGCAACACACCATAAACAAGACTCTACTAGACACGGTTCGTAGACACTTCCTATGGCGAACTGCTCTGATACCACTTCTGTCACGACCCAGCTAGGGGCCGCGACGGGTACCCGGAGCAATTACCGAGCACCGCTTACTCTACTGCTGGTCTCGCTCATTTAATACTCTTTTATCAATTTTACATACCAATTGTAGGAAAATCATATTTAATCAAAATATAAATACTTTATATACATTTGCCCCTTGGCCACCGAAATAATACACATACATATGAAAACACCTTGTGAGACCATCTAACCCACACTGCGTATCTACGAGCCTCTACTAACATAATGAATACATGGACGGAACAAGACTCCGTCATGCCCAAAATATGCATATATGAATGTACATCAAAAGAATAGTCATAAGCACCTCCGAACAATGGAGTGCTATCTATCAGCTGACAGCTACTGAGGACCTGGGACAAGCTCTCCTCCCTGTCTACCTGTGGACATGAACACAGTATCCGAAGAAAGGACGTCAGTACGAATATTGTACCGAGTATGAGAGGCGTACATAATGAAAGGAAACATCAGTAATATGGGAATAACATCAACATGAGACATATGGATCTGACTGATAATCATAAATGAAGTACTGCATGCTATTTTACTCATACTCATCATCATAACATGTATGCATCATATGCAAGCTGCCCGTCCATGTCGGAACGGTGTGATAATCAATAATATTAGCCCGCGTCTAGGCCTCCCGCGTCCGGGGTACCATCTCATGCCGCCCACTAGTGGTGTCTGCCCACGCCCGTAGGTCGTGGTGTATTCGTATCGCCGCCCGCCGAAGCGGTGTCTGACCGACCAACTAGGCCCGGTGTGAAATGCTCATGACATGCTCAATGTAAATACTCATAGTAATATGCTTATCATAAAATACTTATCTTATCATAACGCGTATATAAGACTCATGATCAACTTTACTCTATCGGGGTGACGTAAGGTCGTGATCCCCCGATTACATTATGGAACCATCATGGACATTCCGCCTCACCTTGAAAGGACTAGTACATAAGGTGAGTATAGGCAAGGAATAACATCATCATCATTCAAGTGTCATCATATCACATAACTTATCTCATATAGACATTCATAGGCATAAGCTTTTAACGTCTTAGAATGCAAGAACTCATGAAAGGAATAGGGATTCAAGTTAAAGGATTCATGCCATTAGAAAGAAGGACTAGCCTCGCATACCTTGGTCGTTTAGCTAAGATATCGCTCACTTGTTCTCCGTCGATATCACGTCGTTAGCTTCATAAGAGAGTTCATATCAACATTAGTAACTGACTATAAGAACGCGTCGCTAATTCTAGGAGATGTCGGACAACTCTTCCTTCGCTCATACTAATTTTCTCACGTTCTATATCAACTCCAAATATTCATAATATTATTCGCAATATCATAATCGACAATCGTCATTTACGTGCGTTTGGCAAAATCCACCATTTTCCTCCAATTTTCCCATATTTCTCCTTATAACTCATCTTTGTGTTTTCACGCGTTTAATACTTGTTCCATGATATAAACATCATTATAACGTATTCATAATCACAACTCTTCAACTTTCATGATCCAATTCCACTATCATTCAATTATGTCACTATTCACTCAGTAATGACCCATTTCTATGTTCTTCTACTTTTCAAGTGTCTAAGCTTTCCAATACTTCAAACTACATGGAATAGTCATAAGACTTACCTAGGAGTATGGTTGAACAATCCTTAAGTTGAAATACTTCACTTAGCCAAAACCCTAGTCCCACCTTCTTGGGAATTTCTCCACTTAGATGACCCTTTATTGAGTTCTTACCCTTGATTCCATGAAATTAGTGGTGTTGGTCTTGATATTCCCTTTAATTCTCTTGAATTCTTGTGGAGGAATTATTTGGAGAGTTCTAGAAGGCCTCTTGAGGTGTATGGATGAAAATGAAGTGAAATGAGGCTTAAGTCCCTTTTAAAAATCACAAAATCTGATTTTTAATGAATTCTTGTCGGGGTGAACAGTGGTCGTAAACCACCATATACGGAACGTATTTTGATTTACGGTCCGTCCACTGTGGTCGTTCTTAAGCATTCCAAAAATAGAAAGTTTGGCTGGTGGACATGGCAGTTTACGACCTGGTTTACGGTCCGTAAACCAGTTTACGGGCCGTAAACTGGGTCGTATTTAACCATATTCAACATTTACAGAAAGTTGATATTTTTGACCAGCTGGAGGACGACTGCACTAGACGGTCCGTAAATCACTTTACGGGCCGTATAGTGCCATATACGACCACTGTGCTGAAAAAATTTCCGCGACTTTCTTATTTTCAAAAATTCTTAATTAGCCATTCCCGACTTAATAAAACATCATTCACTCAATTTTTCATCATTCCACTCATCATACAAGTACGGCGAAATTTCCGAGGTGTAACAAACTCTAATGCCAACAACATCATTTGTTACGCCTCAGAATATCAGGGTTGTTGCGCGGTAAACTGACTAACGCAATATAAGGTGGTTATGGCGTCCCTGCAAGCAATAAGGGATACTTAATGATTCTAATTAGGATTCCAAAGACACTTGAGGAGAGAGAGGAGATATCATTGGAGAAAGTTAAGGCAGAGAGTGTCTTACCCCGTGTACAAATATACCAGCAGGCGTTTTTGGTAATTTATGGGCCTATAAGTTGAACGGATCAAATCAGCGAAATCTGAACTGAATCAGGAAAATCTGCAGGCACTAGTCACGGTCGACGGGCCATCGACATGTCGACAGACCGTCGATGTGTACCATCCCTGCGTTTCTGCAATCAGACATTTGCATGCATGCATCAATGGGGCAGGTCGGTTGACCGTTGACACCTCGGCGGGTCATCAACCCGGCCGTCGAACCGTCTCTCTGGAATCTTCTAGTTTCAACTATAAATAGACGACCCTTGTCTAAAATTTTTAGATTTCATTTTATCTTTAAGTCTTGAAATACCTAGAACATTCCTCACATCATATTATGATACATCAAAGTGAAATCAAGGAGTAAACACCAAGAAATTGTGGAATCAAGTGCAAGGATACTCTCTAGGGTTTGTGGAAACCGAGAATCTCTTTGGTGTTGAAGTAGGGTTTTCTCCAAGTGAAGTCATTCCATTCAAAGTCTATTCCTACATTATAAGTGGTAAGCTTTATGTTAAATTCATGTTATTAAGAGTATTGAGAGGTTAAAAGACTTGGATTATGGAAGGGAGGAGAATATGGAGTACAAATATGGAAATAGTGATACTCTTGATTAGTGACTTAACTGGAATCATAGTTCTTGACATGTTATTAGTACAAAATTGTGGTGAATGGTACGAATGATATTAAAGGAGTATGATGTTGTAATATAGGTACGGTTATGGATGATCTTGAAGGTGGATTTAAGAAGTAAAAAATGTTTAATTTAAGAAACCTATTGATTATGTTATCATGAGTGTTCTTATGGATGTTTGAGGGTTATCTTACTTCATGGAAGAAATTGTCGAAACAAAGGAAGTGTCACTGAATTTCCATATTCTTTTAGTTGCTTTAGCTTAAGCTTAAATATGTTTCCGGTTGTTTAACCTTAGTACAAACTCTCTTGAAGGTAGAATCGCGAGCTTGAAAGGCAAACAATTAGACGATAAAGTTGAGGAGACGTAAAGGTATGTGAGGCTATTTACTTTCTTTCAAAGGCATGACTCTTACATTGTGAATTCTTCCCCCTATATTCCCATGACCTTCTTATATCTCCATAGATAAAAGTTAAAGACCCTTAAGAGCTCCTTATAAGATATGTTCTATGATAGTGACGATGATAATGATGCCTTCATGAGCTTAAGAATCCTATGTTTACGATTCATTCATGGATAATCCTTGTTGTTGCCTCACCTCATGATACTAGTTCTTTCAAGGCGAGGCATAGCGGTAGTGATGTTCCATAATATAATCGGGGGTTCCCGACCTTACATCACTCCGATAGAGTACAACTTTTATTTGAGCTCTCATGCACGCTTCAGCATAAGTGTCACGACCCCACTAGAAGTTGTGACGGGTACTCGATACTACTATACCGAGCACCTCTTATCTCGCATCTTACTCCTATTACTGAGTGGGCCATATGGACGATACCGTCATTGCTTTACTCAACACCGTCATCAATAGCATACTCGTAAACAAGTGTTAATAAACATTAATAACATACAATACAACGACAAGGACGACCAAGATTGTGAAACATCTGACTGTACATATCTGTCTACGAGCCTCTAAACAAGATACATATATTCACAAGGAGGGCCGGTTTCTGCCGTGCCCAAATATATACACAAAAGTAGTACCGATAAAATGAAGCTCCGGAACAACTGGAGCGCTTTCAATGTACCGCTGGTGGAGCTCCTAGGAATCGAACGCGTCTACCTGCTTACCTGCGTGGCATGAAACGCAGCGTTCACAAGGAGGGACGTCAGTACGAGTAATGTACCGAGTATGTAAGGCATGAATAATAATATACGAGGGATACATAGCACGAATAATGACATAAAGGAAATATAGAGCATATCATGAGATAGAAGAGCAACCGGTACATAAGAGTGCCTTTTGGCGGGTACCATGCATGCTTAGTGCTGCGGAACGTGCAGCCCGGTCCACATATGTATATATTATATTGCTGTGGAACGTGCAGCCCGATCCATTTATATATTATATTGCTGCGGAACGTGCAGCCCGATCCATTTATATATATTATATTGCTGCGGAACGTGCAGCCCGATCCATTTATCCATATATCCCGCGTCCGGGACGATATCATATTATACCAACTGATCAGGTGGCTATGCCTCTATAGCGCCTCACCTTTCCCTTTACCCCATGTACTTATACATATATCATGTTCATGTATCATATACATATATCATGTAAGCAGCATGCAGGAGAGCCCAAAGAATGTTATGTCTCTATCGGAGTGACGTAAGGTCAGTAACCTCCAAATATGTTATGGAATAATCATCATGGCTTTGTCTCACCTTGAAGGAGCAATTATTATAAGATGAGACTAGCAACGAATAATAGCGTTAATAGAACATAGAATAAGATCATAAATCTCATAAGGCGTCGCTTCATATACATATGCACATAGAACAAATCTTTAAGACTCGATAGGGTACGTACATAAATCGACACTTGAGAGTCATAAACACGTTTCAAGTCAATCCGAGTTAGTATGAAAAAGTTATGGGCGTCTTAGTACAGAACCTTCTATGAACGTTTCAGAAGCTATTTTGGAAAATCAAAGCAATAATCATATCAAGCACCTTTTGAATATCGCTATGGATCAAATCAACATAGAACTTTTGGAACCACGCACTTGTATCAAGACATAGCAAAATCGTACTTCGGAAGTCAAGAACATTAGCCATCCTAGTGGCTCTAAGAATAGGAGGTTCTTTGAAATCATACATATACTTTGTATGTTTGTTTCACAAAGATCATGCCAAAAGAAAGAAAGGGTAAGCCTTACATACCTTGCCCGCTTCCTAAGCTAATCCGAATTTAAATCCTTGGCTTCGCAAGATCTACAACAATATTAGTATATACCAAACATTAGCTATGGCTACTTAGAAGTCCAATCCTCAATCAACACTTTATTTACAGAAATTTTGGCAGCATTTCCCCTGTAAATACAACTAACCCCAAGAATCCAACTCGGCCAAATTATCAACAACAAATCCGAGGATTCAACTCGGCCAAATTATCAGCAACAATACCAACAATCATTCTAACAATATCAACAATCAATTCAAAGCACATTCCAACGTTAACAACTTCGTTCTACAAACATCGACGGCGTTTCATTTATGTTCAATTCATAATCGCTTACATATTCAAATACTAATCCGAAACCATTCAAACAATATTCAAGAACACTTCAAACAGTCCGCACAATATTCAAAATAATCTAACCAATATGCCATTCCACCCGAAACCTTCCAAATGTAACAAGAAAGATAACAACACATTTCCTTCCTTCAAGTTCATGAACCATACCAACAATTCACACACTAACGACATCATTTTCCATAAATACAAGAAATTATTTTCAACATCACATTAGCTTCTAAACAACTCTCCAACACTTACAACTTCAACTAGAATCATTAAACTTTCATTTCCATCATAGATTCCATTACAACAACAACCAAAATACTAAGTAAAATTGATTCATTCTCTTCCACACCACACCATACCTACACGGCCACACACTACATATACACGGCCACATATAACATCCATATTTTCATGAATTTCATCCACTTTTACATAATCATCCATAACATATAAGAAGAGGATTAAACCTTACCTTTTTCCCTTAACTTCTCACTTGGCTAGGATTTGTAGCTTGCAAGAATAGATGTTTTACTTGCTCCAATGACTACTACAGTTTGCTAGGGACCTTACAATTGGTTATTTAGCTAGAAGAAAATAATTTTTGATCAATTTTTTTCCAAGGTTCTTGTTTGGTTGGGTATGGCCGAATGGCCTCTTATTTTCGCCTTCTCCAAGTTTCTTGAAATTTCCAAGTGATAAAGATGAAGAATATAACTAATAAGTCACATATATAATTTACCCATGTGGGCCAAGGCCCACCTCATGCCACACGGCCACTTGGCCCATTTGCTTCAAGAATTCTAAGTCTCCATAATTCACTTTTAACCCCAAAGTTTCCTTAAGATTTCCATAGGCCACCTTGTGAATTTCCCTTTTTACCCCTAGCTTTACTTAATATTTCCACATCAAAAATTCTCATACACAACTTGCGTATTAAACAAGATCAAAATATAGCCTTGTCCTTAACTTGTTGCAATTGTCTTGAATTATCCGAATGTACAAAATGCGGGATATAACATCCTCCCCCCCTTTAGAACATTCGTCCTCGAATGTTGAACTGGCCTCATGGTGTATTATAATACTTCGGGGAGGTCTCCGTTATAGTTGTCACATACGATCACTTAACATATCCGTTTTAGAAGCTTAGGTTGCCTGTAGGCCGTGGGCCGATTAACTTAGTTCCGCCAACATCGAACCAACCAATTGGTGACTTGTACTTCTTGCTATACAAAGCCTCATATGGTGCCGTCTCGGTTGTCCCTTTTATATTTGTTGACCTCTCCAGGTATCTCCCATATTTTCTCCGTATGTCGGCCTTATATTACACTCGTTGTCAATTTATTTCTACGTCCTTTCGTAACCTTCACGATATGCTAACATACTCCGAACTCTGGCCCCGAGTTAATAAGTCTCCTTTTATGGAGCTTGAATCGTCATAGTTCATTTTAAATCTAGTATGCTCTCCCCCCCCCCCCCTTTATTAAGAGGGTCTATATACGCTTATGCCCTTTAAGTAACCATCGCTTTCCGCGATCTTCTTACAAGTGTAGTTCCTTCATCGCGGAGTCTGTCACGTCTATCTCCTTGCTAACTATGTTCTCGTATCTAATCGGAATATTTATAAGGGAATCCATTTCCAATGCTTACTTTCTCCATTTTGACATACCTCTGTCCTTTATGTTTAACAGTGTCATTAACCTTATGGTGCGTATCCGTTTCCAGTTACTTTCTTCCTAAATACTCTCCTTTTCCTTCGATCAAGCCGTTAATAACCTTAGTCTTTCTTAGGGAGTAGCTTTCTTATCTTGTTGTTAGTAGCATCGGCTTTGAAGTTCGTAAGATATTCTTTTATACGCACGAAACAGGTCCTTTCTTAAGTCACCTTCCAGGAAGGCTTCTGTATGTTCGAAGCAACCATACCAATATGGCTACGCATTTATCCTTTTGTAATTATATCCTTCCACAATAGAGGATTCGGCCAAGCTGTCCTTTCCTTCATGCCTGTTCTTTATCTTTCATCCTGTTTTCTTTATAGTCGAACCTCTCGATCTTCACATGAATCTCTCATTCCACATCATGGGTTTTCTGGTCAACTGCTCATTATCCTGGTCCTTCCTTTGATATTTTCGATACTTCGAAGCTCCTTACTCTCTACGTACTCACATTCTTTCTGTTCCTGAATATCTCTGTATTAGGACTTTCCAGCCTTAACTAGTGGTGGATCCAGTATCAGTTTAACCTGTAACATCTGTACTATGTCTTTTGATTTGTCTCTTGAATTTCGTTCGGTTAGTATCTTCTATACATCGCAACACTGGTTGTTGGATTCACCTATCGATCAATACAGTCACAAATGAGATGTCATATGCATATATATATATATATATATATATATATATATATATATATATATATATATATATATATATGTATGTATATATATACTACCGTTTCGCTCACAAACATTTCCAAACGCTATTCAAACTTACTCTAATTCCAGAGCTGTGTTGCGCTTTCTTCCTTTTCACCAGTCTAGTCCGTCTCAGCCTACGCGACCTCTATAAGGTTTCTAACCACTCCACATACTCTAATTTCCTTTAGGTTGCCCTAATTTCACATTCGTCTCCTATATCTACATTTATGGAACTTTTAGTACACTTCCCAGGGGGTCACCCATCCTAAAATTTCTCTCACCCTGGCACGCTTAACCTCGAAACTTTAATGCATTTCGGTGCCTTAATGCTGGTATAATTGCATCCACTTCCCCGCACGACCTTTATCACGTAATCTGGAGCAGTTTGGGGTCTTGACAACTTCCGAAACACTCTCGTAACGCATCTCTCTCCTTTAACAATTACTATTTTAGCCTTCTCAATCCCCAATATTCACCTCTCACCTATGCATACGACTACCTTTCATCCTGGATTTCCAGATTCCCAATAGTGGCGAAAACACCTTGGTCGCCAACAGGCATAGACATCCCAAATCGTTTGATTTGGCTCGGGTTTCAACCCTATACGTTCAGCAATACAAGGAGCGATATATGATAGGGTAGAATCTAGATCAATCAACACATACACATCATAGGAGAATACCGATAGTGTACCTGTAGCCACGTCTGGGGAAGATTCAAGATCCTGCCGTCCCGCCAATGCAGATATACGGTTCTGAGGACCGCCTGAACTGGGTGCCCCTCCTCTGCCTCGGCCACGACTTGCTGGATCCTGGGAACTCTGTCCAGGAGGGCGCACGGACGATGATGAACCAATTGCCGACCCCGCGGGCTGAGCTTTGTCTCCCTCATTCCTCAGTGGGCAATCACGCATCAGATGGCCAACTCGACCACAAGTAAAACAAGCACCTGTACCTGCGCGACACTCTCCAGAGTGTGGCCTGTCACACCGAGTACACCATGGTAGGGGTGGCATCGTCCTGCTAGAATCAGCTTTATACTTGGACCCTAAAGCTTTGGCACTCTGGCCTGGGCCTGAATAGGTAGGACGATCAAATCTTCTACTCGCAAATCGAGGAGGTGCGCTGGCCGCTGATTGGCCTGAATACCTAGAATGCTGCTGTGCCTGTCCCACTCTATTCTCACTTCTAGTTTCGAAAGATTTGGCCCTTTTTCTGGGACCCCTATAAGAATAACGTTCACCTCTCTGCAGCTGCTGCTGTTCCTCCAGGTTTTGGGCGTGGGCCTGGATACGAGCGATATTCGTTCCATCATGGAGTGAAGCCGTCAAGCAATCCTTAATTAAATGTGGCCCTAACCCACTCACGAACCGATGTACACGATCTCCCATGTCGGCCACCATGGCTGGGGCATACCTGGCTAAAGAATTAAAACAGAGACTATATTCCCGGGCGCTCACATTTCCCTGTTTGAGATTCAAAAACATATCGGCTCGAGCCCGTCGAACCTCTGGTGGTAAGTAATGTCGCAAGAATGCTTCGGCGAACTCTTGCCAAACTGGGTGAGGTGGATTTGCTCCCCTTCAAGATATCCAAGTGTTATACCACTTGACTGCTACATCTCGCAATATATACGAAGCCAACTCTACAGACTCTGTATTCGAAACATGTATTATCCTCAGTGTCATCTCGTCTATGAAACCTTGCGGGTCTTCCTCGGGTTTCGATCCATAAAACTCCGGAGGATTCAGGGTGATAAAATCACGGGCTCTTGCACTCACCACCCTGTCTCCTTAGCCCGCACCTTGCCGCTGAGCTTGTGCGGCAACTAACTGGGTCGGCAACTGAATAGCTTCTGTTATCTGCTGGCCCGAAGCTGCTGGCGGTGGAACTGGAGGTACTGGGGCTGTAGCTGGAACTCCTTCCTACTCTGCTGACACGGGGGGAGCATGAGAAGTCTGAGGAGGAGCTTCGTTGTGAGACTCGGCTTCTTCTACTTCCGCCGGTGGCTCCCGTTCAACTCTTCTTCCAGCCACCGTCTTGCCCTTCTGGGCCGCCGTGGCTTTCCTCTTCACAGGAATTGCTGAAACCATAACACATGATTAAGAAAAGAACATGGAAACCTGGTAACATAGCTCTATCGCACGATCTAGAGTACAAAGAAGGTCAGATTTCCTAAATTCCCTGCAGTCCCCTGTTTATAAGTGTGGCGCGCTTAACACCTACAAACAGGACTCTACTGGACACGGCTCGTGGACAACCCCTAGGACGAACTGCTATGATACCACTTTTGTCACGACCCCACTAGAAGTCGTGACAGGTACCCGATACTACTATACCGAGCACCTCTTATCTCGCATCTTACTCCTATTACTGAGTGGGCCATATGGACAATACCGTCATTGCTTTACTCAACACCGTCATCAATAGCATACTCGTAAACAAGTGTCAATAAACTTTACTAACATACAATACAGCGACAAGGATGACCAACATTGTGAAATATCCGACTGTACATATCTATCTACAAGCCTCTAAACAAGATACATATATTCACAAGGAGGGCCGATTTATGCCGTGCCCAAATATATACGCAAAAGTAGTACCGATAAAATGAAGCTCCGGAACAACTGGAGCGCTCTCAATGTACAGCAGGTGGAGCTCCTAGGAATCAAACGCGTCTACCTGCTTACCTGCGTGGCATGAAACGCAGCGTCCACAAGGAGGGACGTCAGTACGAGTAATGTACCGAGTATGTAAGGCATGAATAATAACATACGAGGGATACATAGCATGAATAATGACATAAAGGAAATATAGAGCATATCATGAGATAGAAGAGAAACCGGTACATAAGAGTGCCTTTTGGCGGGTACCATGCATGCTTAGTGCTGCGGAACGTGCAGCCCGGTCCACATATGTATATATTATATTGCTGCGGAACGTGCAGCCCGATCCATTTATATATTATATTGCTGCGGAACGTGCAGCCCGATCCATTTATATATATATATATATATATATATATTGCTGCGGAACGTGCAGCCCGATCCATTTATCCATATATCCCGCGTCCGGGACGGTATCATATTATACCAACTGATCAGGTGGCTATGCGTCTATATCGCCTCACCTTTCCCTTTACCCCATTTACTTATACATATATCATGTTCATGTATCATATACATATATCATGTAAGCAGCATGCAGGAAAGCCCAAAGAATGTTATGTCTCTATCGGAGTGACGTAAGGTCGGTAACCTGCTAATATATCATGGAATAATCATCATGGCTTTGTCTAACCTTGAAGGAGCAATTTTTATATGATGAGACTAGCAACGAATAACAGCGTTAATAGAACATAGAGTAAGATCATAAATCTCATAAGGCGTCGCTTCATATACATATGCACATAGAACAAATCATTAAGACTCGATAGGGTACGTACATAAATCGACACTTGAGAGTCATAAACACGTTTCAAGTCAATCCGAGTTAGTATGAAAAAGTTATGGGCGTCTTAGTACAGAACCTTCTATGAACGTTTTAGAAGCTATTTTGGAAAATCAAAGCAATAATCATATCAAGCACCTTTCGAATATCGCTACGGATCAAATCAACATAGAACTTTTGGAACCACACACTTGTATCAAGACATAGCAAAATAGTTCTTCAGAAGTCAAGAACATTAGCCATCCTAGTGGCTCTAAGAATAGGAGGTTCTTTGAAATCATACATATACTTTGTCTGTTTGTTTCACAAAGATCATGCGAAAAGAAAGAAAGGGTAAGCGTTACATACCTTGCCTGCTTCCTAAGCTAATCCGAATTTAAATCCTTGGCTTCGCAAGATCTACAACATTATTAGTATATACCAAACATTAGCTATAGCTACTTAGAAGTCCAATCCTCAATCAACACTTTATTTACAGAAATTTCGGCAGCATTTCCCTTGTAAATACAACTAACCCCGAGAATCCAACTCGGCCAAATTATCAACAACAAATCCGAGAATTCAAGTCGGCCAAATTATCAGCAACAATACCAACAATCATTCTAACAATATCAACAATCAATTCATAGCGCATTCCAACGTTAACAACTTCTTTCTACAAACTTCGACGGGGTTTCATTTATGTTCAATTCATAATCGCTTACATATTCAAATACTAATCTGAAACCATTCAAACAATATTCAAGAACACTTCAAACAGTCCGTACAATATTCAAAATAATCTAACCAATATGCCATTCCACCCGAAACCTTCAAAATGCAACAAGAACGATAACAACACATTTCCTTCCTTCAAGTTCATGAACCATACCAACAATTCACACACTAACGACATCATTTTCCATAAATACAAGAATTGATTTTTAACATCACATTAGCTTCTAAACAAATCTCCAACACTTACAACTTCAACTCTTATAACATCCTCCCCCCCTTTGGAACATTCGTCCTCGAATGTTGAACTGGCCTCATAGTGTATTATAATACTTCGGGGAGGTATCCTTTATAGTTGTCACATACGATCACTTAACATATCCGTTTTAGAAGCTTAGGTTGCCTATAGGCCGTGGGCCGATTAACTTAGTTCCGCCAACATCGAACCAACCGATTGGTGACTTGTACTTCTTGCTATACAAAACCTCATATGGTGTCGTCTCGGTTGTCCCTTTTATATGTTTTGACCTCTCCGGGTATCTCCCATATTTTCTCCCTATGTCTGCCTCATATTACACTCGTTGTCAATTTATTTCTACGTCCTTTCGTAACCTTCAAGATATGCCAACATACTCTGAACTCTAGCCCCGAGTTAATAAGTCTCCTTTTATTGAGCTTGAATCGTCATAGTTCATTTTAAGTCTAGTATGCTCTCCCCCCCCCCCTCTTTATTAAGAGGGTCTATATACGCCTATGCCCTTTAAGTAACCATCGCTTTCCGCGATCTTCTTACAATTGTAGTTCCTTCATCGCGGAGTATGTCACGTCTATCTCCTTGCTAACTATGTTCTCGTATCTAATCAGAATATTTATAAGGGAATCCATTTCCAATGCTTACTTTCTCCATTTTGACATACCTCTGTCCTTTATGTTTAACAGGGTCATTAACCTTATGGTGCGTATCCGTTTCCAGTTAGTTTCTTCCTAAATACTCTCATTTTCCTTTGATCAAGCCGTCAATATCCTTAGTATTTCTTAGGGAGTAGCTTTCTTCTCTTGTTGTTTGTAGTATCGGCTCTGAAGTTCGTAAGATATTCCTTTATACGCACGAATCCGTTCCATTCTTAAGTCACCGTCCACGAAGGCTTCTGTATGTTCGAAGCAACCATACCAATATGGCTACGCATTTATCCTTTTGTAATTATATGCTTCCACAATAGAGGATTCAGCCAAGCTGTCCTTTCCTTCATGCATGTTCTTTATCTTTCATCCTGTTTTCTTTATAGTCGAACCTCTCGATCTTCACATGAATCTCTCATTCCACATCATGGGTTTTCTGGTCAACTGCTCATTATCCTGGTCCTTCCTTTGATATTTCCGATACTTCGAAGTTCCTTACTCTCTACGTACTCACATTCTTTCTGTTCCCGAATATCTCTATATTAGGACTTTCCAGCCTTAACTAGTGGTGGATCCAGTATCAGTTTAACCTGTAACATCTGTACTATGTCTTTCGATTTGTCTATTGAATTCCGTTCGGTTAGTATCTTCTATACATCGCAACACTGTTTGCTGGATTCACCTATCGATCAATACAGTCACAAATGAGATGTCATATGCATATATATATATATATATATATATATATATATATATATATATATATATATATATATATATATATATATATTTACTACCGTTTCGCTCACAAACATTTCCAAACGCTATTCAAACTTACTCTGATTCCAGAGCTGTGTTGCGCTTTCTTCCTTTTCACCAGTCTAGTCCGTCCCAGCCTACGCGACCTCTATAAGGTTTATAACCACTCCACATACTCTAATTTCCTTTAGGTTGCCCTAATTTCACATTCGTCTCCTATATCTACATTTATGGAACTTTTAGTACACTTCCCATGGGGTCACCCATCCTAAAATTGTTGTCACCCTAGCACGCTTAACCTCGAAACTTTATTGCATTTCGGTGCCTTAATGCTGGTATAATTGCATCCACTTCCCCGCACGAACTTTATCACGTAATCTGGAGCAGGTTGGGGTCTTGACAACTTCCGAAACACTCTCGTAACGCATCTCTCTCCTTTAACAATTACTATTTTAGCCTTCTCAATCCCTAATATTCACCTCTCACCTATGCGTACGACTACCTTTCATCTTGGATTTCCAGATTCCCAATAGTGGCGAAAACACCTTGGTCGCCAACAGGCATAGACATCTCAAATCGTTTGATTTGGCTCGGGTTTCAACCCAATACGTTCATTAATACAAGGAGCGATATATGATAGGGTAGAATCTAGATCAATCAACACATACACATCATAGGAGAATACCGATAGTGTACCTATAGCCACGTCTGGGGAAGATTCAAGATCCTGCCGTCCAGCCAATGCATATATTCGGTTCTGAGGACCGCCTGAACTGGGTGCCCCTCCTCTGCCTAGGCCACGACTTGCTGGAGCCTGGGAACTCTGTCCAGGAGGGCGCACGGACGATGATGAACCAATTGCCGACCCGGCGGGCTGAGCTTTGTCTCCCTCATTCCTCAGTGGGCAATCACGCATCAGATGGCCAACTCGACCACAAGTAAAACAAGCACCTGTACCTGCGCGACACTCTCCAGAGTGTGGCCTGTCACACCGAGTACACCATGGTAGGGGTGGCATCGTCCTGCTAGAATCAACTCTATACTTGGACCCTGAATGTCACGACCCAGCCCCGTGGGCCGCGACTGGCACCCTACCTGGGTGCCCAGACTAAATCGCATATTCATTTCCGAATCCAAACTTATTTCAGAATTTTCAAGAAGTTATAGCAAACATAATTTATATCGAGAAATATGTCTTAAGCGGTCATATCAAGTCAAACTCAAACAAAGCGGCGGAATAGACATCGCCGGTCAAAATACAAATATATACAAAAGGGCCATTTGGGGCCATCATATCAAACAGACCGCTTCAAGACCCGAAAGCAAACTCAGACAATAAACACATATATGACTACAGGCCTCTACGAACTCAAAACAAAAACATATGGCGAGACAGGGCCCCGCCGTACCCAGATAGTCAAATATACAAAGTATATACAGAGTAGAGGAGTCTGTACCAAGAGTGGACTCCGGACCCAGTAAGAGTACTCCGAAAAGCAAGAAGTGAAGCCTACTGCGGAGGATCACCGATGTCTGCACCTGCGGGCATAAAACGCAGTCCCCGGAGAGAGAGGGGGTCAGTACGAAATATGTACTGAGTATGTAAAGCACGGAGTACAGAATTATAGAGCAAAACCGAAAGCAAATCAAATGTCAAAGTGGGGTACAAACTGGTATGTCAGAATCTGTATCGAAATCATATACATGTATTTTATGCAAACAAAATCATGCAAACGCTTAAGAACGTGGTCGCCACTCCGACGCTGGCGCCACACACAGCATAACACCAGAAGGTTTCAAATCTCCGTACATCCCCGAACATAATCATAATCATCGGTGAGCGTATCGCATCACGAGCCATATCACAGCATAACTCCAAACGGAACCCGGCCCTATGGCGAAGCCTTGGGAACCGTAACACAGCATACGACCGAATTATCATAAAACGCACGAATCAAAACCGGCCCGGGAACCGGTGAACGAAGTCATAATAAGGCACGAGCGGAGTCGTGAGCAAACAAATGCAGATCGTATTTCAAAATAGTGTTTCAAAACAAGGTAAACTCATAAATCATATCCTATTACAAAATAGTCGAATACTTAGTCGACATAAGGTTTCATTTTGCAAAACGATTCCAAAATGGTCCATATAGTTCAAAACCTGGATTAGTGCATCGAATAGTCCAAACATACCCCGTGGAAGGATGTTCCAAAGATCAAAAGTGGTACGTTCAACTCTATTCTCAAAGATGGCCCGAAGGGCAAATCAGGCATTTTGGGGTAGCGGACCCACCTCGAGTCGAAGTGAGGTGGCGAACATATTTTTACGAGCAGTAATATTGTCAAGGGTCATACATAATCATTTCTAGGTTACCCGACCACATTTCGATAGGTTTCGGACGAATAATGGCATTCTAGCCAAAAGGGAGCCTTTAGGCTTCAATCGAATTGAATGAATAGTAACTTTCCTGTGGATCGGGTTTCGAGGAGCAGAAATGCTCCGGAAGGTCTCATATTCAACTAACACACTAAGATATGCCAAATAAAGAATTGGGAAGCTTTACATACCTCACAGACGTCGTAAGCCCTTCCAAAAGTCCCGCCCCGTTTCGTCAAAAATCTGCAAATGGTCAAAGTTACCAATTGAGATTCTTAGGCTCAAAATGCCTTTAACTCCATATTTGCCTACCGAAATTTCGGCAGCATTTCCCCTATAAATCTAACATCCCCGAGGCGTAGCTCGGCTCAAATTAACCAACCACAACAGCCCACACATCAACCAAAACAATATAAACAACAATCACACCATTCTAGCTTTAGAGTTCTACTTTGTTATCTAAGTTGGCAACTTCCATTCAAACTTTCAAAACTCCAATTCTATATCCACATAATTGTATTAATTTACCTATACAACATTAGTCAAACACATTCCAATTACAACCTAAGACATACACGAAATTGCACCAAAATCAATTAGTTTCCATAGTTCTTCAAAATATCAAAATTTTACGACGAACATTCTAACTAACGTCGTTTCATTCCGAATTCATCAATATCATTATAGATTCATATCTAAAGTCTCTAGCACCCCAAAATATACATGGATATACATAAGAATACCAAGGATGTACACTTTCCGATAATATCCGAATTCGTTTTCCACCGCCAATTTAATTCAACAATCAATCAATTACGATCTAAGGGTCACAACAACATATTATGCCAACTTAAACAAGATCAATTCAAACCATTTCTTTCCTTCCATAACTCACGGCCAAACACACTACACACACACACCCACGACTTTCTATTTACGTTAAAACTACGGGATCTCCAACTACGTCCAATGATTAACACATTCACATCAATTCTATAACATAAAAGGGGCAAAATTCTTACCTTTTCTTGAAAACCCGACTTGTCGAAAACGTCGTCCTCGTGCCAAACTATTTATACCACGTCGGAGAGCGTCTTGAGTACTTCACAAATATGTAGAAATCAAGATTTTTGAATCACTACACAAGCTTGGAATTTTTTTCTCTTCTTTTCTTTTTTCTATTCGGCCGAACCCTTATGCTCTTGGTGTTCTTGGATTGCTTTCTAATTAAATGAAATTTCCTAAGGGATTGTGGATATATATCCTATAATAGTCATGTGCTTAGCACATGACATTAAGTTGGTGGGTTGGGCTAGGCAAGGGGCCGGCCACTCCTCAACACTTGGGCCTCAATTTGTTGCTCAATTTCTCTTGGCCCACTACATTAAAATCCCCGTTTTGTAATTCCCGAAACTAATTTCCGAAATTCCAAATTTATCCTCGGCCCTCCCCGAGGTCTTAGCATTAAGGATTCCATAACCAACATAGTCATATTCTCAAAAATTAATTTATGTCCTTCTAACACCCGAGTCATAATTATTTCACGATTTCCAATTGTACGAAAACACGGGACATAACATTCTCCCCCCCTTAAGAACATTCGTCCCCGAATGTTAGATTAATCTTATAAGGTCTTATGATCAAGGCAGGAGTGTCCCTTTTTAATAATGACATACATAATTTATTTTCAATCAACACAACAAACTGAAAAAAAAGAATTAGATTACCTGTGGATGTCGGGAACAAGTGGGGATATTTCTTCTTCATCTCGTCCTCCGCCTCCCAAGTCATCTCCTCCCGATTATTGTTGCGCCACAGGACTTTGACGGAGGGCACTTCTTTAGTGCGTAGTCTCCGCACCTGTCGATCCAGAATAGATACAGGCTGGTCGTCATAAGATAACTGCTCCGTCACCTGAATGTCGTCAACTGGGAATATCCTGGCAGGATCACCAATGCATTTCCGCAACATAGACACATGAAACACCGGGTGTACGGCCTCCAAGTCGGATGGTAAGTCTAGCTCATAGGCGACCTCGCCTATCTTTCGCACGATCTGATACGGTCCAATGTACCGGGGGCTCAACTTACCCTTTTTACCGAATCTCATGACACCCTTCATGGGCGACACCTTCAGGAATACCCAGTCGCCAATCCAGAACTCTAACGGTCGACGTCGTCTATCTGCATAAGCTTTCTGTCGACTCTGAGCAGCCAATAATCGCTCTCGGATAAGCTTTACCTTATCTACAGCTTCCTGGATCACATCTGGCCCAATCAGCTTAGTTTCGCCCACGTCAAACCAACCAATAGGAGATCTGCATTTCCTGCCATACAGGGCTTCATACGGTGCCATCTGGATGCTGGAGTGATAACTGTTATTAGAGGCAAACCCAATAAGCGGCAAATGATCATCCCAGCTGCCCCTGAAATCAATAACGCAGGCCCGCAACATATCTTCGAGCGTCTGAATAGTGCGCTCGGCCTGCCCGTCGGACTGGGGGTGAAAAGCTGTACTGAGACTCACCTGAGTCCCTAATCCCTCCTGAAATGACCTCCAGAAATTTACTGTAAACTGGGTACCTCGGTCAGTAATAATAGATATAGGGACTCCGTGAAGTCTGACTATCTCTCTGATATACAATCTGGCATAGTCCTCAGCCGAATAAGTAGTCCGAACCGGAAGGAAATGGGCTGATTTCGTCAGCCTGTCAACAACAACCCAGATAGAGTCGTACCTGCGTGGAGTGCGCGGTAATCCAACAACAAAATCCATATTAATCATCTCCCATTTCCAGGCTGGAATTTCCATCTCCTGTAATAATCCACCGGGCTTCTGATGCTCGATCTTAACTTGCTGGCAGTTCGGGCACTGACTAACAAACTCAGCAATATCTTTCTTCATGCCGTCCCACCAATACAAACACCTGAGGTCCCGATACATTTTAGTGGAACCAGGATGAACAGAATACCGTGCATTATGGGCCTCGCCCATAATCTGCCGCCGTAAGCCCGCAACATCCGGTACACAGAATCTGCCGTCATATAATAATACTCCGTCAGGCGAGATCTCAAACTGAGTCTTTGCTTTATTAAGGGCCACATCTCTGTACTGAATCAAAAGAGGATCCTCAAACTGGCGCTGCTTTACCTCCTGAATAATAGATGACTCAGCAACTGGACGAACAGAAATCCCAGAATCTCCAGAATCCACCAAACGAACTCCGAGGCTGGCCAGCTGATGAATATCACGAACCAAATCTCTCTTATCAGATGGAACATCAGCCAGACTGCCCATGGACTTGCGGCTAAGCGCATCAGCTACCACATTGGCTTTCCCCGGATGGTACAAAATATCAACGTCGTAGTCCTTTAGTAACTCAAGCCATCTCCGCTGCCGCAAATTTAGTTCCTTCTGTCTGAAAATATACTGAAGACTCTTATGGTCCGTATAGATATCAACATGGACCCCATATAAATAATGCCGCCAAATCTTCAAAGCATGAATCACCGCGGCCAACTCAAGATCATGAGTGGGATAGTTTTTCTCGTGCGGTCTGAGCTGCCGGGAAGCATAGGCTATGACTCGACCGTGCTGCATCAATACACATCCTATCCCAATACCAGAGGCGTCACAATAGACAACATACCCGTCAGATCCCTCTGGAAGAGCCAAAACTGGTGCTGTAATCAATCTCTCCTTCAGCATCTGAAAGCTGCGCCCGCAAGCATCTGTCCACTGGAATTTTGCTGCTTTCTGGGTAAGCCTCGTCAGTGGTGCTGAAATAGAAGAGAAATCCTCCACGAACCTGCGGTAATACCCAGCCAATCCAAGAAAACTACGCACCTCTGTCGGTGTAGTAGGCCTGGGCCAATTCTGCACAGCCTCAATCTTCTGCGTGTCAACCCGAATACCATCTGCGCCGATAATATGGCCCAAGAATGCCACAGAAGTCAACCAGAACTCACACTTAGAGAATTTAGCATATAACTTCTGCTGACGGAGGATGCCAAGTACCGTCCTCAAATGATCTGAATGCTCCTCGACTGATCGCGAGTAAATCAGGATATCATCAATAAACACAATAACAAACATATCCAGGAAAGGCCGAAATACCCGGTTCATCAGATCCATAAATACTGCTGGAGCATTAGTCAGCCCGAAAGACATAACTCTGAACTCATAATGCCCGTACCGAGTCCTGAAAGCAGTCTTCGGGATATCTGACTCCCGTACTCGCACCTGATGATAACCAGAACGCAGATCTATCTTTGAAAAGTGTCTAGCACCCTGCAGCTGGTCAAACAAGTCATCAATCCGGGGAAGGGGATATTTATTCTTAACAGTCACCTTATTCAGCTGCCGGTAGTCGATACACATCCGCAATGACCCGTCTTTCTTTCTGACAAACAGCACCGGCGCTCCCCAGGGTGATGTGCTGGGTCTAATAAAGCCCTTATCCAGCAAATCTTTCAGCTGCTCCTTCAACTCCTTCAACTCAGCTGGTGCCATTCTGTACGGAGGAATAGATATAGGCTGCGTATCCGGCATCAACTCAATAGAAAAATCAATCTCCCGCTCAGGCGGAAGGCCAGGAAGCTCGTCAGGAAAAACATCTGGAAACTCGCTGACGACCGGAACAGACTGAAGGGTAGGTACCTCCGCGGCAGTATCGTGCACACGAACCAAATGATAGATATAACCCTTCTGGATCATCTTCTTAGCCTTGAGGTATGAAATAAACTTACCCCTCGGCGATGCTGTAGATCCGAACCACTCTATGACTGGTTCTCCTGGAAACTGAAAACGGACTACCTTTTTCTGGCAGTCGACATTGGCATAACAGGAAGACAACCAGTCCATGCCCATAATGACGTCAAACTCAAGCATGTCTAACTCTATCAAATCAGCCTTAGTGCTACGATCATAAATGGTCACAGAACAATCCTTATAAATCTGCCTCGCTATCATAAAATCCCCAACTGGCGTAGCTACCTCAAACGGTTCTATAGGCTCAGACACTATCCCAATCTTACTAGCAACGAGCGGGGAAATATACGATAAAGTAGAACCAGGGTCAATCAATGCATATACAGATCTGGAGAAAACCAGCAATGTACCTGTGACGACGTTTGGCGAAGCCTCCTGATCCTGGCGGCTGGCCAAAGCATATATGCGGTTCGAGGGACCGCTAGAACCTGAAGTGCCACCGCGGCCTCGACCGCGTCCTGCCGGTGCTGAAATACCTCGCCCTCCAGGGCGTGCAACTGATGGAGCAGAAGAAGAACCGGCGGCTGACCCTGTCTGCTGAGCAGCACTACTAGAACCGCTAGCCAATGGACAATCTCTCATAAAGTGGCCCTGACCGCCACAAGAAAAACAAGCTCCCGTCGCTCGGTAACACTCCCCGGGATGTGACTTCCCGCAATGAGGACAACGGGGCCTGGGTGGTCTGGCCTGGCTGGGACCCCTGGGTACCTGTGAACCTGCCACTCTGGAGCTCTGACCGGCCCCAGATGATCCTGTACTATCGAATCTCCGGCTACCTGACTGAGTACCCCGGCCGGAAGGAGGAAAATACCTGTCAGACTGCTGCTGCTGCTGAGGCTGTCCGCCTCGAGAATCCCCTGAATAACCCACGGATCTAGCCCTCTTGGGCGGCCTCCTGTCTCGATCTCTGCCAGCAGGATCAGATCTGCGACGGTCCTCCATACCCATCGCATAGGCCTGAAGCCGGGAAATGTCCATGTCTGCCTGCAATGACACTGCCATACAAGTATCAACCAAATACCGGTACAATCCCATAACATATCTGTGCATCCGATCGGACATATCTGCTACCACGGCCGGTGCATATCGGGCCAGAGAATCAAACTCAAGGTTATACTCGCGAACACTCCGACCCCTCTGCTGCAGACGTAAGAATCGATCAGCCCGTGCCCGCCGTAACTCTGGGGGCAAAAAGTGGCGGGTGAATGCTGTCACAAACTGAGCCCAAGTGGCTGGAGGGGCACCCTCTCCTCTAGACAGCTCCCAAGTCTCGTACCAGTGGGTAGCCACATCTCGAAGCCGGTGCGAAGCCAGCTCAACTGACTCGGTCTCTGAAGCCCTGACCAAGTCCAGTGAGCGTCGCATCCCCCGAATGAAGTCGTGGGGGTCCTCGTCGGGCTTAGACCCGAAGAACTCTGGAGGGCCACATAGCAAAAACTCCCGAACTCTCAGGCTGTCCCGTCTGTCATCATCATCGTCGTCCCTCCGCCCGCGCCTGCGAGCCTGTCCTGCTACCAGTGTAGTCAACAGCTGTACAGCCTCCCTCAGGGTCCTATCCTCCGCCCCTGGCTGAGGAGCTGGAGTCTCAGGTGCGGGTACCCGGACCTCTGGAGCTGCTGAAGGTCCTGCTCCAGGCTGTACTAGTGGGGGTGTAGCAGACCCCTCAGAATGAGGCACATCCTCAGGCAAATCATAGACACGAGCCCGGGTAGCTCGCTGTGCCTGGCTAGTCTCTCCAATCCTCGCCTTGCCCTTCTGGGCCGCCGTTGCCTTCTTCGGAGGCATCACTGCAAACACGAAGGCGAGTCAGATCAAAATCATCCTAATAGCACAGCTCTATCGCACGATCTAAGATTACAAAGAAAGTAACATCCTAAATGCCCTGTAGCTTCCCGTTTATAGATGTGGTGCACAACACATCGATAAACAAGACTCTACGAGAAACGGCCTGTAGACATTCCGAGGACAAACCGCTCTGATACCACTTTTGTCACGACCCAGCCCCGTGGGCCGCGACTGGCACCCTACCTGGGTGCCCAGACTAAATCGCATATTCATTTCCGAATCCAAACTTATTTCAGAATTTTCAAGAAGTTATAGCAAACATAATTTATATCGAGAAATATGTCTTAAGCGGTCATATCAAGTCAAACTCAAACAAAGCGGCGGAATAGACAGCGCCGGTCAAAATACAAATATATACAAAAGGGCCATTTGGGGCCATCATATCAAACAGACCGCTTCAGGACCCGAAAGCAAACTCAGACAATAAACACATAGGACCCTCGCCCCACATATATGACTACAGGCCTCTACGAACTCAAAACAAAAACATATGGCGAGACAGGGCCCCGCCGTACCCAGATAGTCAAATATACAAAGTATATACAGAGTAGAGGAGTCTGTACCAAGAGTGGACTCCGGACCCAGTAAGAGTACTCCGAAAAGCAAGAAGTGAAGCCTACTGCGTAGGATCACCGATGTCTGCACCCGCGAGCATAAAACGCAGCCCCCGGAGAGAGAGGGGGTCAGTACGAAATATGTACTGAGTATGTAAAGCACGGAGTACAGAATTATAGAGCAAAACCGAAAGCAAATCAAATGTCAAAGTGGGGTACAAACTGGTATGTCAGAATCTGTATCGAAATCATATACATGTATTTTATGCAAACAAAATCATGCAAACTCTTAAGAACGTGGTCGCCACTCCGACGCTGGCGCCACACACAGCATAACACCAGAAGGTTTCAAATCTCCGTACATCCCCGAACATAATCATAATCATCAGTGAGCGTATCGCATCACGAGCCATATCACAGCATAACTCCAAACGGAACCCGGCCCTATGGCGAAGCCTTGGGAACCGTAACACAGCATACGGCCGAATTATCATAAAACGCACGAATCAAAACCGGCCCGGGAACCGGTGAACGAAGTCATAATAAGGCACGAGCGGAGTCGTGAGCAAACAAATGCAGATCGTATTTCAAAATAGTGTTTCAAAACAAGGTAAACTCATAAATCATATCCTATTACAAAATAGTCGAATACTTAGTCGACATAAGGTTTCATTTTGCAAAATGATTCCAAAATGGTCCATATAGTTCAAAACCTGGATTAGTGCATCGAATAGTCCAAACATACCCCGTGGAAGGATGTTCCAAAGATCAAAAGTGGTACGTTCAACTCTATTCTCAAAGATGGCCCGAAGGGCAAATCGGGCATTTTGGGGTAGCGGACCCACCTCGAGTCGAAGTGAGGTGGCGAACATATTTTTACGAGCAGTAATATTGTCAAGGGTCATACATAATCATTTCTAGGTTACCCGACCACATTTCGATAGGTTTCGGACGAATAATGGCATTCTAGCCAAAAGGGAGCCTTTAGGCTTCAATCGAATTGAATGAATAGTAACTTTCCTGTGGATCGGGTTTCGAGGAGCAGAAATGCTCCGGAAGGTCTCATATTCAACTAACACACTAAGATATGCCAAATAAAGAATTGAGAAGCTTTACATACCTCACAGACGTCGTAAGCCCTTCCAAAAGTCCCGCCCCGTTTCGTCAAAAATCTGCAAATGGTCAAAGTTACCAATTGAGATTTTTAGGCTCAAAATGCCTTTAACTCCATATTTGCCTACCGAAATTTCGGCAGCATTTCCCCTATAAATCTAACATCCCCGAGGCGTAGCTCGGCTCAAATTAACCAACCACAACAGCCCACACATCAACCAAAACAATATAAACAACAATCACACCATTCTAGCTTTAGAGTTCTACTTTGTTATCTAAGTTGGCAACTTCCATTCAAACTTTCAAAACTCCAATTCTATATCCACATAATTGTATTAATTTACCTATACAACATTAGTCAAACACATTCCAATTACAACCTAAGACATACACGAAATTGCACCAAAATCAATTAGTTTCCATAGTTCTTCAAAATATCAAAATTTTACGACGAACATTCTAACTAACGTCGTTTCATTCCGAATTCATCAATATCATTATAGATTCATATCTAAAGTCTCTAGCACCCCAAAATATACATGGATATACATAAGAATACCAAGGATGTACACTTTCCGATAATATCTGAATTCGTTTTCCACCGCCAATTTAATTCAACAATCAATCAATTACGATCTAAGGGTCACAACAACACATTATGCCAACTTAAACAAGATCAATTCAAACCATTTCTTTCCTTCCATAACTCACGGCCAAACACACTACACACACACACCCACGACTTTCTATTTACGTTAAAACTACGGGATCTCCAACTACGTCCAATGATTAACACATTCACATCAATTCTATAACATAAAAGGGGCAAAATTCTTACCTTTTCTTGAAAACCCGACTTGTCGAAAACGCCGTCCTCGTGCCAAACTATTTATACCACGTCGGAGAGCGTCTTGAGTACTTCACAAATATGTAGAAATCAAGATTTTTGAATCACTACACAAGCTTGGAATTTTTTTCTCTTCTTTTCTTTTTTCTATTCGGCCGAACCCTTATGCTCTTGGTGTTCTTGGATTGCTTTCTAATTAAATGAAATTTCCTAAGGGATTGTGGATATATATCCTATAATAGTCATGTGCTTAGCACATGACATTAAGTTGGTGGGTTGGGCTAGGCAAGGGGCCGGCCACTCCTCAACACTTGGGCCTCAATTTGTTGCTCAATTTCTCTTGGCCCACTACATTAAAATCCCCGTTTTGTAATTCCCGAAACTAATTTCCGAAATTCCAAATTTATCCTCGGCCCTCCCCGAGGTCTTAGCATTAAGGATTCCATAACCAACATAGTCATATTCTCAAAAATTAATTTATGTCCTTCTAACACCCGAGTCATAATTATTTCACGATTTCCAATTGTACGAAAACACGGGACATAACACTGAAGCTTTGGCACTCTGGCCTGGGCCTGAATAGTTAGGACGATTAAATCTTCTACTCGCAAATCGAGAAGGTGCGCTGGCCGCTGATTGGCCTGAATAGCTAGAATGCTGTTGTGCCTTTCCCCCTCTATACTCACTTCTAGTTTCGAAAGATTTGGCCCCTTTTTCTGGGACCCCTATCAGAATAACGTTCACCTCTCTGCAGCTGCTGCTGTTCCTCCAGGTTTTGGGCGTGGGCCTGCATACGAGCGAAATTCATTCCATCCTGGAGTGAATCCGTCAAGCAATCCTTAATTAAATGTGGCCCCAACCCACTCACGAACCGATGTACACGATCTCCCATGTCTGCCACCATGGCTGGGGCATGCCTGGCTAAAGAATTAAAACAGAGACTATATTCCTGGGCGCTCATATTTCCCTGTTTGAGATTAAAAAACATATCGGCTCGAGCCCGTCGAACCTCCGGTGGTAAGCAATGTCACAAGAATGCTTCGGCGAACTCTTGCCAAACTTGGGGAGGTGCATTTTCTCCCCTTGAAGATATCCAAGTGTTATACCACTGGACTGCTACATCTCGCAATCTATACGAAGCCAATTCTACTGACTCTGTACCCGAAACATGTATTATCCTCAGTGTCCTCAGCATCTCGTCTATGAAACCTTGTGTGTCTTCCTCGGGTTTCGATCCATAAAACTCCGGAGGATTCAAGGTGATAAAATCACGGGCTCTTGCACTCACCGCCCTGTCTCCTTGGCCCCACCTTGCCGCTGAGCTTGTGCGGCAACTAACTGGGGCAGAAACTGAATAGCTTCTGTTATCTGCTGGCGGTGGAACTGGAGGTACTGGGGCTGGAGCTGGAATTCCTTCCTGCTCTGCTGACACGGGGGGAGCATGAGAAGTCTGAGGAGGAGCTTCGTTGTGAGACTCGCCTTCTTCTACTTCCGCCGGTGGCTCCCGTTCAACTCTTCTTCCAGCCACCGTCTTGCCCCTCTGGGCCGCCATAGCTTTCCTCTTCACAGGCATTGCTTAAACCATAAAACATGATTAAGAAAAGAACATGGAAACCTGGTAACATAGCTCTATCGCACGATCTAGAGTACAAAGAAGGTCAGATTTCCTAAATTCCCTGCAGCCCCCTATTTATAAGTGTGGCGCGCTTCACACCTATAAACAGGACTCTACTGGACACGGCTCGTAGACAACCCCTAGGACGAACTGCTCTGATACCACTTTTGTCACGACCCCACTAGAAGTCGTGACGGGTACCCGATACTACTATACCGAGCACCTCTTATCTCGCATCTTACTCCTATTACTGAGTGGGCCATATGGACGATACCGTCATTGCTTTACTCAACACCGTCATCAATAGCATACTCGTAAACAAGTGTCAATAAACTTTACTAACATACAATACAGCGACAAGGACGACCAAGATTTTGAAACATCTGACTGTACATATCTGTCTACGAGCCTCTAAACAAGATACATATATGCACAAGGAGGGCCGGTTTCTGCCGTGCCCAAATATATACACAAAAGTAGTACCGATAAAATGAAGCTCCGGAACAACTGGAGCGCTCTCAATGTACCGCTGGTGGAGCTCCTAGGAATCGAACGCGTCTACCTGCTTACCTGTGTGGCATGAAACGCAGCGTCCACAAGGAGGGACGTCAGTACGAGTAATGTACCGTGTAAGTAAGGCATGAATAATAACATACGAGGGATACATAGCATGAATAATAACATAAAGGAAATATAGAGCATATCATGAGATAGAAGAGCAACCGGTACATAAGAGTGCCTTTTGGCAGGTACCATGCATGCTTAGTGTTGCGGAACGTGCAGCCCGATCTATTTATATATTATATTGCTGCGGAACGTGCAGGCCGATCCATTTGTATATATTATACTGCTGCGGAACGTGCAACCCGATCCATTTATCCATATATCCCATGTCTGGGACGATATCATATTATACCAACTGATCAGGTGGCTATGCGTCTATAGCGCCTCACATTTCCCTTTACCCCATATACTTATACATATATCATGTTCATGTATCATATACATATATCATGTAAGCAGCATGCAGGAGAGCCCAAAGAATGTTATGTCTCTATCGGAGTGACGTAAGGTCGGTAACCTCCGAATATATTATGGAATAATCATCATGGCTTTGTTTCACCTTGAAGGAGCAATTATTATATGATAAGACTAGCAACGAATAACAGCATTAAGAGAACATAGAATAAGATCATAAATCTCATAAGGCGTCGCTTCATATACATGTGCACATAGAACAAATCTTTAAGACTCAATAGGGTACGTACATAAATCGACACTTGAGAGTCATAAACACGTTTCAAGTCAATCCGAGTTAGTATGAAAACGTTATGGGCGTCTTAGTACAGAACCTTCTATGAACGTTTCAGAAGCTATTTTGGAAAATCAAAGCAATAATCAAATCAATCACCTTTCGAATATCGCTATGGATCAAATCAACATAGAACTTTTGGAACCACACATTTGTATCAAGACATTGCATAATAGTTCTTCGGAAGTCAAGAACATTAGCCATCTTAGTGGCTCTAAGAATAGGAGGTTCTTTGAAATCATACATATACTTTGTCTGTTTGTTTCACAAAGATTATGCCAAAAGATAGAAAGGGTAAGCCTTACATACCTTGCCCGCTTCCTAAGCTAATTTGAATTTAAATCCTTGGCTTCGTAAGATCTACAACAATATTAGTATATACCAAACATTAGTTATAGCTACTTAGAAGTCCAATCCTTAATCAACACTTTATTTACAGAAATTTCGGCAACATTTCCCCTGTAAATACAACTAACCCCGAGAATCCAACTCGGCCAAATTATCAACAACAAATCCGAGAATTCAACTCGGCCAAATTATTAGCAACAATACCAACAATCATTCTAACAATATCAACAATCAATTCAAAGCGCATTCCAATGTTAACAACTTCTTTCTACAAACTTCGACGGCGTTTCATTTATGTTCAATTCATAATCGCTTACATATTCAAATACTAATCCGAAACCATTCAAACAATATTCAAGTACACTTCAAACAGTTCGCACAATATTCAAAATAATCTAACCAATATGCCTTTCCACCCGAAACCTTCCAAATGCAACAAGAACGATAACAACACATTTCCTTCCTTCAAGTTCATGAACCATACCAACAATTCACACACTAACGACATCATTTTCCATAAATACAAGAAATGATTTTTAACATCACATTAGCTTCTAAACAACTCACCAACACTTACAACTTCAACTAGAATCATTAAACTTTCATTTCCATCATAGATTCCATTACAACAACAACCAAAATACTAAGTAAAATTGATTCATTCTCTTCCACACCACACCATACCTACACGGCCACACACTACATATACACGGCCACATATAACATCCATATTTTCATGAATTTCATCCACTTTTACATAATCATCCATAACATATAAGAAGAGGATTAAACCTTACCTTTTTCCCTTAACTTCTCACTTGGCTAGGATTTGTAGCTTGCATGAATAGATGTTTTACTTGCTCCAATGACTACTACAGTTTGCTAGGGACCTTACAATTGGTTATTTAGCTAGAAGAAAATAATTTTTGATCAATTTTTTTCCAAGGTTCTTGTTTGGTTGGGTATGGCCGAATGGCCTCTTATTTTCGCCTTCTCCAAGTTTCTTGAAATTTCCATGTGATAAAGATGAAGAATATAACTAATAAGTCACATATATAATTTACCCATGTGGGCCAAGGCCCACTTCATGCCACACGGCCACTTGGCCCATTTGCTTCAAGAATTCTAAGTCTCCATAATTCACTTTTAACGCCAAATTTTCCTTAAGATTTCCATAGGCCACCTTGTGAATTTCCCTATTTACCCCTAGCTTTACTTAATATTTCCACATAAAAAATTCTCATACACAACTAGTGTATTAAACAAGATCAAAATATAGCCTTGTCCTTAACTTCTTGCAATTGTCTTGAATTATCCGAATGTACAAAATGCGGGATATAACAATAAGTACATGTGCCTGATTACACCGTACCTAGATGGCCGGGCATGACACCGTTAGGGCAGGCGGAATATGATAACACCGTGCCTAACTTGCCGGACATGACACCATTAGTAGGCGACGTGATATGATTACCCCGGACGCGGGAGGCCCGGATGTGGGCTAATGATTCTATTGCTTCAAACAGATTATGTATGTATATGTGATATGTTGAAAGGTAAAAGTGAGCATGCATGATTCCACCTTAAGAGGCAAGCAGTTACAGTTATCTTTTCTTCTTATGCTTTCGATGTTTCCTTATTATGTTATCAGATATGCCTTACATACTCAGTACAATGTTCGTACCGAAGTCCTTTTCTTTATGGACGTTGTGTTCATGCCCATAGGTAGACAGGGAGATGGAGCAGACGCTGAGGAGCTTACTCAGCAGGTTTACAGGAACACCCCACTACTCCAGAGGTGCCGTTTTGACATATTATTTTGTATTCATATTCGGGTATGACGAGGTCCTGTCCCGTCCTTATATCTCAGTACTCTAGTAGAGGCTCGTAGATATGTATGCGTGGGTAGTAGTCGTCTCATAGATACGTCAGTGTATATTTTTGTATATCTTTTTTACAGCCGTGAGGCCTTATGTATATATATGTGCTGCCTTGGAGATTGTGTATGTTCAGGTTGGGCATGATGATTAGCATAGTCAGTGGTGCTTGGTAGTCAGCTCCGGGTACCCGCTATGGCCCTAGTCGGGTCGTGACATCATCATCCATACAAAAATATTCCATAAAGCGTCTCACACGATATTTATCCAATTTCTCAATCCACAAATTCATTATATGATTATTTAATATCTTTATCTCCATAAATAAACCTAAATCAATATCAATAAGGAAAGATTCATACCTTGTTCCCGCTAGAACCACAATATCCGCCTTGAATCCAAGCCAAGATTCCTCGCAATACGATATTATAACTGCAACTATACGCTGTCCGAACCTAAATCTGTAGATTCTACTTAATTCGAGCTAAAATTTTATAGGTGGAAGGTGGAGAGAGATTTTAGAGAGTTTGGGGGAAGTTTTGGTGTATTTTTATGAAGAATGAGGGGGTAAACCCCTTTTTATAACGTTCTAGAGTCTGCCTGCACCGACCTAGAAATTTCTCAGTGCATTTGCGCCACCTTGGGGTGCATTCGCGCTGAGTTATCCATTACTACTCTGCGCGATCGCACCACCTCCAGGCGCGTTCGCGCATGGTTAATCTATGCTCTGGCAGTCTATCTTAAAATGCTTGTAGCATTTGATTCCAATGTCAGATTAATGCGCGGTTTGTTGCATTGGAAACTAGACTTCCTGAACTTCAACTTAGGCTTTTACTTTACCTCAAAAAACTTCATATGCTAAAATATATTCTTTCCCCAAGTTAGACCAAAGTCGTCGTACGAAATCTTGCCCAACTTTCCTCCAAAGTTCCAAAAACTTAATCTCCTTGATTCACTTGTTATCCAATCCTTCCACAACCTATTGCATGAGCTCTAACCCTTATAATCATAAGATAGGCACATACAATCTCATATATCCTCGACAGTAACTCCAGTGTCCACAATTGTACTACTAACACCTAGTGAATCTCAACGTACAAAACTATGAGGTGTAACACTTTGCTTGTTTTGGATTGTTATGTAATGGGCGTGGTTGGCACAATTCCCGAGTTGGTTGAAATACCTTAAGTTGAAACATTTTCTAAGTTAAAGAATTCTTAAGTGTTGGGTTGAATTTAGGCATCATCGGGGGTAATTGTGTTATTTTAAGAATTTCGTTTCTTCCATTAGCTTCGGACCGTCGAACATAGGCTATTTGTGCATTTGGTTCAGTTCCCAAGGGTATTGGGGGCATTTTGGTCTTTTGGTTGCAAAGTTAGTTTTTGCCCGTTCGGGGTTGACTTGGTCAACGAGACCTGTTTTGGAAATTCCAAGTGCCCGAGTGAGTTTGTAGTGCATTTTTACATGTGTCTGCAAATTTAGTTTGTATCGGGGAGGTTTCAGGAGAATCTCGGGATTTTGGGTTGATAGTCAAAAACCAGATTTTGCTGGTTCTGATGTTCGTGCAGGCGCAAGGGTAGATCTGCCCCTGTGGATGGGCTCCAAATGGGGGAAGCCCGCAGGAGCGAGTTCTTGGTGATTTGGCCCTGGTCCACCCCTGCGAAGGTTTTCCTGCAGGAGCGGGGTCGCAGCCGCGAGCGAGGCTCCGCCGGTGCAGACCTGATATATTTTGAGGATTTGCACCGTGGAAAGATCCCTTCCGCCGGTACGAGTTCGCTGGTGCGAACTTATGTGTTCAAGTGCCTGAATCGCTGGACAGAATATGGTTTAGACTCCCATTCTAAAAACCCTTAAAGTTAAACACATTTTTTGGAGGCGAATTGAAGGGAATTCAAGGAAGAATCTGTAGGTAAGTCTCCAAACTCTATTTTATGATTATTTTCGTGGTTAGAATCGAAACCCCATGCTTAGAATGTTGATTTTAAGAGAAATTTGAGGGATTTTGTAACCCAACCTTAGAATTTGGGGTTTTAGAAATTGACCATGAATTAGTGATCATTATTGGATGATTTTCAGTTTATGGGTTATATCAAGTATGAGGAACTTGATTCTAGGCTCAATTTATTCCTTTGCCTCTTGGGTTTGGAATCCTAATTTTAGGGCTAAATTTGGGGGGTTTTGATTGTGTAGCTATATGGGTGTTGTTGGATTAGTGTTCTATCTTATATTCCGTATTTGACTAGAATTTGTTCATTTGGAGACTTCTCGGAGTGGAAAGGGGTGTCGTGACTCGAGATTCGGCTTACCAGGCATGTTGAGAGCTTGAACTCTTTCGTGAATATGTGTGTTGGCTAAAATGAACCTAATAAAAGGGATTTGGGTGAGTTAAGGGGTACCGATACTGGTGAGGTGATGAGCACTAGTATCGGATACCGGTCATCATGTTATGGGTATTTGTGTAATTTCAATTGTGTAGTTGGTCTAAATGCCATGCTTTGGGCACTAGCTGATATAATAGTACTATCCTTTGAGAGCCGTGATTGGGGTCTGATGCTCCTACTCTATGCCTCTTATTGCTATTGTTTACCTATCTTGTCTATTTGTGTGCATGCCACTCATACGTATATCCTCGTTGAAATGAAAAAGAAAGTAAAAAGGTGAAGCCTTTATAATATTGAGAACATAATGATGAAATTCATGCTTTTACAGTTGTTCTTGACTTGATGCATGCCATATTCATGCTTTTCATGTATCCATTCATACGATTTGAGGATATGATTATGAGTCCGATGGGATCATGTTCCGGATGAGTGATGATGTTGGCACATTTTATTGGCATTTGAGCCCGGTTGGCTATGAGACAGGTTATTCAAATATGATATGATTGAGGCCGTGATTCGATGGAAATACTGGAGCGGCGATATATGGACCTCATGATCCCCCCATGGGTCATGATTCGTTAATATTCGAACATGTGTCTATATCGTGAAGGGGAAACAAAGGTCATGCATTGTATATCATTCATCCATTTTCTGCATTTTTTATTGTTGGTATTTGTTGGCCTTATCTTGAAAATCTGTCTATTACATAGGTTTAGCTGTTAACATGATTTTCTTGTATTTGGACTAATTGCGGACAAGTGTGATTGTGATGCCGAAGACCAACCCTAGTCTCCGTTATGAAAAGGGTCGGTCAACAATGCATGCTGAGAACCCGTTCTTTATTGTACTCATGTGACACTTGCTGCACCTTTTTTTTGCGCAAACTTGATTCCTAGCACTAACAGATGCCGCGACTATTAGGTTCCTCGTTAGAGCTGATTGTTGAGATTCGGTGTGAGCTCTATGGGTTCTGGATGGGTCCAGATTTCTCCTTATCTTTATTCCACTATCTTACTTATTTTTAGACAACTTAGGATGTATTAGACTCTTATTACTCGTAGTAGGTCCTTGTATTATGGTGACATATGATTTTGGGGGTTTAATTGTAATAATTACTTAAGTATTTATATTTAAGATTGTTAAGGCTTGAAAATGACTTGTATGTTTATTTCCGCTTTTAGTATTTTAGCTTATTTTGGGCTGTTAACGGTTTGCGTTGGCTTACAAGTACAGTGGGACTAGTGCCATCACAACTTGGTAAATTGGATCGTGACAGCGTGTATACATATTCGATGATGATGGCGCTATATGCGCGTATATACTTTATTCATACATATCATGGCCCTCAGTGGCAATACAGAGCCAAGGTTGAGTTTCTTATTTCTCTATTACATTGATTTCTTTCCTTATGTTGTTATCTACCTTACATACTCGGTGCTTTATTCGTACTGACGTTCCTTTGCTTGGGGAGATTGTGTTTCATGCCAGCAGGTCCTGATAGACAGGTTGACGGTCCTCCCAGTAGGCTACCAGCTCAGCGGAACGTGTTGTTGCACTCCACTTGCTCTAGAGTTTCTCTTTCGGTCAGTATGCTTATGTACATGTGTTTAGGGGTATGGCGGGGCTCTGTCCCGATAACGTTCATGTACTCCTTAGAGGCTTGTAGATAGATGTTTTGTACGGCCTTGTCGGCCTATGTTAAAGTACAGATGGTCATGTCGTCCTTGTATGTCGTATATCATTTTGAGGTCGCCTTTTGTTGAGTACTCCTTATGTTTTATTCATCCTTCTGGCCCATTTATGCATGATAGTATGGTTATGGAGATACGTTATGTTGGTGCTCGGTAAGTTAGGTTCGGGCGCCGGTCCTGCCCCTCCGGTTTGGGGTGTGGCATTGAAATCAAGTGGGTGTATTGAGAAATACCCACTTGTAATTGAGTCTCCACTAGTCATTTCACACTCTTTGCACCTACCGTAGCAAAATAACTCATCACCAGACACATTTCATGATTCGATAACCCTAACTCTTTAATCAAATAGTTTCAACTTAATTATTTTTCACAGATTGTTAGTGATCAAAAGCTCTTAATAAATCTTAAAATCTAAAATCTTGGTTAACTTACAAATATATTATTCTAGTAAAGCAATTACATGAGCGAGTACGGTGTATTTCTCATCGTATTCCCTGTGAGATTCGACCCCAACCTAGTTGCATTATAATGACAATAACCGCTTACATCATTTAAAAGATGTAACTAGGCGACATCAGTTATGCACATCCTCATATTCAGTTACTTTCTCATTTCATTGATATCATAGCACTCAAAATTAAGTGAACCATTCATGCTCCTTCTTTTTATCCGGACACATTCAAATTATCCGCTCAACCTTTGGTAGTTATCCGTCGGTGAAAGCTAGATCGTACTTTCAACATTCTTGGCGAGACCTTTGTAGCAATTTCTCATGAGGATAAAATATTCTTTCAAGTCTTTTATAACATAGCGTCTATTTTCTCATGGAGATTTCTAAACCCCTCTCCTCAATGCATGCTCGCTTCAGAGTGACTTTACTTGTCCCAACTCTTCCCTACTAAGGAGAAATCACATTACCAATTTCGTCTTATATGTGGCCATATTATTGACGTCCTAATAATCACATATGGACTCCTTTCCAACTATTCACCTATCATGTTACATAGCTCCTCAATTAGGAATTTCAGTTCACCGCCCTCTCATGTCTATGAAATCGGATGTCATTCCCATCTTCTCATTATTTACCAATATTTTCTTCTGGTTGTAAAATACTAACGTACCTTCTAGATCCAATCTGAAAAAATTACACGAGCTAAGCCATTTCAAGATGTTCAATATCATCAGAATATTTCTCTTCTCACACGCTATCTCTTCTTAATCGTGTGCATGAGTCATACTAAAATTCCTTTTTAAAAAACATTGTGCTTTCGAATCATAAACGATTTTCCCTTAGGATCTTTTCATTTCAAGATTGTAGTGACCTCTTTATACCTACTGTCATGACCCAGCTAGGGTCCGCGACGGGTACCCGGGGCTAACCACCGAGCACCGCTCGTTCTATTACTCATTATACTCACGCAACGTTCCTTTATCAGTTTCATACCCAAATTATAAGAAAAACATATTTCATTTGAAAACATAAATACTTTTATATACTTAAGCCCTTCGGCCATCAAAATAATGTATATACATAGTAGCAACCTCGTGAGACCACAAAACCCACACTGCGTATCTACGAGCCTCTACTAGAGTACTAGACATATAGACGGGACAAGACCCCGTCGTGCCCAAAATATACAAATATACACAACAGAATAGTCCAGCACCTCCGGAACAAAGGAGTGCTCTCAATCAGCTAACAGCTCCTACGAGTCTGGATCAAGCTCGCCTCCCTGTCTACCTGTGGGCATGAACACAGCGTCCAAGGAAAACGGACGTCAGTACGAACATTGTACTGAGTATGTAAGACAGGAATGAAATAAATATAATAGAAGAACCATGAGCCATAAGAGAAAGATATAACCTCCATGAGTTTCATAGACAAATACATTTCGTACATATATCATATTTTACATAATCATGGTACATATGTCATCACATCACCTATATCATCACATCATAATCCTCATCGTTAACCCGCGTCCGGGTAAACATCATATGCCACCCACTAGTGGTGATCATGCCCGGCCCTGTAGGCTCAGTTTAAACATAGCAGCTCGCCTTAGCGGTGACATGCCCGGCCTTCTAGGCTCAGTGTAAACATAGCAGCTCGCCTTAGCAGTGACATGCCCGGCCATTTAGGCACGATGGAATCATATGCATCCCGCCTTAGCGGTGACATGCCCGACCATCTTGGCACGGTGGAATCGTATCATCGTATAATCATTCATGAATTCATCATTTTTACACTTTTCATGAACATATCATAATCTTATTATAGCTTGACATTTTCATACATAGCATAGGCATGTTATAGGCTAGCATTATTGATCATCTTATAGACATATCATGACTTGGTATCATTTCACATTTATCATTAGGAGCACACATTAGATTTTGAAGGCAATCATGGCTATGTCCGGGTGACGTAAGGTCGTGAACCCCTGATTATATTATGAACATTTATGAGTATTCTGCCTCACCTTGAAGGAAATAGTGTATAAGGTGAGTGTTAACAATAATGACATCATTAACGTTATCGGATCATCATATTATGAACTCTCGAATCTCTATACTTTAACTCATCATCATCATTATCATCCTCGAATGTAGTTTGGTATATTTATGAACTCATAAGCTCCATCATATAGGAGGATCATGGAAAAACTTGGAAGATTCATGCCTTTGAAGGAAGGTATTAGCCTTACATACCTTTGTCATTTAACTAATCTATCGCTTGGTTGTTCTCCTTTAATGCGCACGTTCTACCTTCAAGAGAATTCGTATCGACATTAGCTAACACTTATAAGAACGGACGTACTAACGCTAGAGAAAATTGGGCAACACTTCCTTTGTTTATACTACTTTTCTCATGTTCTATATCAACTCCCAAACGGTCATATCAACATTCACAATATCGCACACGACAATTATCATTTATCTACATTTACCACAATTCACCATTTCCCTTCAATTTCTCCACAATTATGGTTATGACTCCCTATCGCGTTTTCTCACATATAATACCTATTCCATGGTCTAAATGTCATTTATAACGTATTCACGATCACAACATACCAACATTCATGATTCCACCCAACCACTATTCAACAATAACACTATTCACTCATTTATGACCCATTTTATATGTCTTTCTACAATTCAAATGTCTTAGCCTGCCAATACTTTAAAAAATATGGTATGGTCATGAAAATTACCTTATATGATGGATGAACAAGCCTTTAATGGAATTACTCTTCTAGCACCAAAATCCTATTTCTCTCACCTTGAGTTTTCTTGGTGTAGATGAACTTTGGCTAGGTTTCATACACTTGTTTTCATGGATTTGGTGTTGTTAATCTTGGTTTTCCCCTTGAATTCTTATGGATTAATTATTGAGAATATTCTAGAGGTTTCTTGAAATGTAGAGGGTGGAAATGAAATGAGAAAGGGTCCTTTATATTAAATTGAAAGCTGTCCCGACCAACTTATACGGACCAACATACAGTCCGTACATTTTATACGGACCGTATGTGTGTCCGTATGTTTGGTCCAGAGAGTGGTGTCCCTCTTGGCTAATTATACGGCCTCACATACGGCCTGTATAATTTATACGGTTCGTATATTTGGCCGTATAGTGCCCGGTTGTTCCGTTTTCGTTCTCGTCGACTTGTTTGATCTCCGATCCTTATTGAATCTTCTTAACACTTGTTTAACAAACCAATACCAATCTAAGGGACGTTATTACTCTTCTCTAAGACATCATTATGCCATCATTAATTCGTCGTCCATAACATATCCTTTACTTCCTTTGCCAAACTTCCTCCTTTTAGTCAAATGTCTTTGAATCTCGATTAAGATCATCAAATGCTATTTCTTACTTATCCAAATCACCGTATACGTCGTTCCCCTCGCTAGCCTATTCACTGTATATTAACGGGGAATTTTCCAAGGTGTAACATTCTCCCCCCCTTTTGGAACATTCATCCTCGAATGTTAAACACTCGGAATTCTACGAAAATTTCACCAGTGTTTCCTCTGTAATATGGCACTACCAACCTGTCACAACAACCCATAATATCATTGCCTCACGGGGCTACAACATAATAGCATTATAAATTGGCCACATACGACCCATGTAAATAAAAGAAAAGCTTACATACCTCATAATCTCAATGTCTCATCATGGATTTCTTCCAGGGGCTGAAATAAATGCGGATATGTGGATTTCATCTTCTCTTCCGCTTCCCAAGTCATATCTTCTCGGTTTTTGTTTCACCATAAGACTTTGACTGAAGCTACTTCCTTATTTCGAAGTCTTTGCACTTGCCTGTCTAGAATGGCAATGGGCACTTCCCCATACGTTAGCTTTTCTGTCACTTGCACATCATCAATCGGAACAATCTTCATGGGATCTCCAACACACTTGCGGAGCATCGAAACATGGAAGACTAGATGGACTGATTCAAGCTCTAAAGGCAAGTCCAATTCATAGGCTACATGACCCACCTTGCGGGTAATTTTGTAGGGTCCAATGTATCTAGGACTTAACTTCTCTTTCTTGCCAAATCTCATCACCCCTTTCATTGGCGACACCTTCAAAAATACCCAATCATCAACATGAAATTCCAAGTCTCGTCGGCGATTGTCCGCATAAGACGTTTGGCGACTTTGGGCTGTCAACAGTCAATCTCGGATTGCTTTAACTTTTTCTACCGCTTGCTGAATCAATTCAGGGCCTATTAACTGTACTTCTCCTGTTTCAAACCATCCAATTGGGGACCTGCATTTCCTTCCATATAATGCCTCATACGGAGCCATCTGGATACTGGAATGATAACTGTTGTTGTATGCAAATTCGATTAGAGGCAAATGATCATCCCAGCTACCGCCAAAATCTAGTATACATGCTGGCAGCATATCTTCCAAAGTCTAAATAGTTTGTTCGGCCTGTCCATCGGTTTTCGGATGAAATGTCATGCTAAGCTTCACTTGGGTACGTAGGCCTTCTTGGAAGGACTTCCAGAACTTGGCTGTAAACTGTGCTCCTCTATCTGTGATAATAGATAGTGGAATACCATGAAGTCACACAATTTCTTTGAGAAACAGCCTCGCATAATCTTCTCCTGAGTATGTGGTTCTGATTGGAAGAAAATGAGCTGCTTTCGTCAATCTATCCATGATCACCCATATAGAATTATACCTGCCTCGAGAATGAGGTAACCCCACGATAAAATCCATAGTGATCACTTCACATTTCCAAGGAGGGATTTCAATGGCTTGCAATAATCCTCCTGGCTTTTGATGTTCGATTTTTACTTGTTGGCAATTTGGACATTGGGCTACAAATTCTGCTATGTCTCCCTTCATGCCATCCCACCAATATATCAATTTGAGATCATGATACATCTTGGTTGCACCTGGGTGAATAGAATACCGAGAATAATGGTCTTCTTCTAGAATTCGTCGACGCTATTCTGAGACATTCGACACACTTAGCCTACTTCGGTATCTAAGAATTCCATCAGTGGAAACTTCAAATGGAGACTTCTCTTTCTCATAAGATATGTCTCTGTAATGGCTCAACTGAGAATCTTCATATTGCCGCTCTTTCACTTCCATATCCAAGGACGAAACTGTGGGATCATCAATACTAATCCCTGCATTACCCGAATCAATTACACGTACTCCAAGATTAGCTAATTAGTGAAACTCATGAATCATCTCTTTCTTTACCGGAGGGACTTCGCATAAGCTGCCCATTGATCGGCGGCTAAGTGCATCGGTTACCACATTTGCCTTTCCGGGATGGTACAAAATGTTCACATCATAATCTTTTAACAATTCTAACCACCGCCTCTGCCGCAGATTTAACTCCTTCCGCTTGAAAATGTATTGAAGACTCTTGTGATCTGTATAAATATCAACATGCTCACCATCCAAGTAATGTCTCCACATTTTTAATGCATGAATGACTGCAGCTAATTCGAGATCATTTGTTGGGTAGTTCTTTTCATGTTTCCGTAGCTGCCTTGAAGCATAAGCAACGACTCTACCGTGCTGCATTAACACGCATCCTAACCCAACACCGGAAGTATCACAGTACACCACGTAACCATTTGACCCTTCTGGAAGTGTTAAGACTGGAGCTGACGTTAATCTATCTTTCAACTCTTGGAAGCTGTTTTCACAAGCATCATTCCATAGAAATTTAGATGACTTCTGGGTTAGCTTCGTCAATGGGGCTGAAATAGAGGAAAATCCCTCTACGAATCTTCTATAATAACCTGCCAATCCCAGAAAACTACGAACTTCTATAGGCGTCGTAGGCCTTGGCCAAGTCTTCATAGCATCAATTTTCTGAGTGTCGACTCGAATGCCATCATCTGAAATAACATGGCCCAGAAATGTTACAGAATTTATCCAAAACGCGCACTTTGAAAATTTTGCATATAAGCTCGAAGAATGCCAAGAACAATTCACAAATGATCTGCATGTTCTGATTCTGTGTGAGAGTACACCAGAATATCATCAATGAATACTATCACAAATAAGTCCAAGACTGGCCTGAACACAGTATTCATTAAATTCATGAACACTGCCAGAGCATTAGTCAATCCAAACGACATTACTTGGAATTCATAGTGGCCATATCTCGTTCTGAAAGCTGTTTTGGGAATTTCTCCTTCTCTAACTCTCACTTGATGATAACCCGACCTCAAGTCTTTTCTAGAAAACCACTTGGCACCCTGTAGTTGATCGAATAAGTCATCAATCCTTGGGAGAGGATATTTGTTCTTTATCGTCACTTTGTTCAACTGCCTGTAATCGATGCACATTCGTAGAGATCCGTATTTCTTTCTCACGAACAAGACTGGTGCTCCCCACGGTGATGAACTGGGTCTAATAAACCCCTTCTCAAGTAAATCATTCAACTGCGCTTTTAGCTCTTTCAATTCTGCGGAGCCATTCGATACGGAGGAATAGAAATAGGCTTAGTGTCCGGCAATACATCAATGGTGAAGTCAATATCTCTTTCTAGAGGAAGATCTAGAAGTTCATCTGGGAGTACATTTGGAAATTCATTCACTACCGGAACGAATTGGAAAGTTGGCGACTTTGCCTCGGTGTCATGAACTCGGACTAAATGATAAATATAGCCCTTGGATATCATCTTTCTTGCCTTAAGTTAGAAAATAAACCTACCTTTTGGATATGCCGCATTACCCTTCCATTCAATCACGGGCTCTCCCGGAAATTAGAATCGAACTACTTTCAATCGGTAATCAACATTAGCATAGCACGAGGCCAACCAATCCTTACCAATAATTACATCGAAATCTAACATTTCCAGCTAAATTAAATCGGCTTTAGTCTGGCGATCACATATCACAACTACATAATTTTTATACACATGTCTCGCTATCACGGGATCACCAATCGGAGTGGATACCTCAAGAGGTTTGATTGGCTCAGGTTTCACCCCAATACGACCAGCAACATATGGAGTAATATAAGAGAAAGTAGAGCCCAGATCAATCAATGCATATACATCACGCGAAAATATGGACAATGTACCTGTAACCATATCCGGGGAGGACTCAAGATCCGGTCGTCCGGCTAAAGCATATACACGGGGCTGAGTGGCACCTGAAGTAGATGCTCCCCCTCTGCCTCTGCCTCTACCTCGACCTGCTGACATCTGAGGAGTCTGCCCTACCGGGCGCACTGAGGAAGAACCAGCTGCTGAACCTGTGGGCTGGACCCCACCTCTACCATACCGCGAGGGACAATCTCGCATCAAATGCCCAGTCTGTCCACAAACATAACAAGCATCTGTGTCCTGGCGACATGGCCCACAGTGCAATTTCTGGCACCGGCTACATCGTGGAACTGGTGGTCTCCTCTGACTATAATCACCCCTAACTGAGAATCCAAAGCTCGCGAACTCTGACCCTGCCCTGCAGGAAAAGAGCGATCAAATCTCCTATCTGCAAATCGTGGAGGCGCACTAGTCACTGACTGGCCTGAATGTCGGGAATAAGTCTGCCTCGATCCCTCTCTATAGTCGTTACCTGTCCCCATAGATCTGGCCCGCTTGCTTTGCCTTCTATCAATATCACGATCACTCCTTTGTGGTATCTATCGTCCCTCTAAGTTCTGGGCATGGGCTTGAATTCGGGAAATATCCATCCCTTCTTGCAACGAAGCCATCAAGCAATCTTTGAACAAATATGGCCCCAAACCACTCACAAATCTATATACCCGATCTCCCATGTCGGCCACTATAGTCGGGGCATATCTACTCAAAGAATTCAATTGCATACTACACTCCCGGGAACTCATATTTCCTTGCTTCAAATTTAGAAATCTATCCGCTCTAGCTCAGCGGACCTCGGGTGGCAAATAGTGACGGATAAAAGCATCTATAAATTCTTGCCATACGGGTGGAGGCACATTCTCTTGTCTCGATGTTATCCAATTATTACACCACAATACCGCCACATCTCGGAGTCTATATGATGCCAACTCCATGGATTCAGTCTCGGAGGCATGAATAATTTTCAATGTCCTCAACATCTCATCTATGAAACCTTGCGGGTCTTCATCCGGCTTCGACCCAAAAAACTCCAAAGGATTCAAACTCATAAATTCACGAGCTCGACTACTAGATGACCGATCACTTGGGCCCACATTTTGTCGCTGTGCCTGAGCGGCAACCAACTGTGTCAATAAGTGAATGGCCTCGGTCACTTGTTGACCCGAAGCACCCAGTGGAGGAATTGGAGCTGGAGCTCCTTCTTGTTCTTCCACATTAGGGGGGGGGGTGGAGGAAGTACTAGATAGGGCCTCATTATGTGACTCGCCCTCTTCTACATTCATGGGCGGCTCTCTTTCTACCCGCCTTTTTGTCGTAGTCTTGCCCTTCTGGGCGGCTGTAGCTTTTCCCATTGACGGCATTTCTGAAATCATAACACACTATTAGGAGGGGAAAATCTTATAAGACAGCTCTATCGCACGATCTCTTAAGAAGAAAGATGGTCGTTTTTCCTAAATGCCCTCTAGCCTCCTGTTTATTGATGTGACCCGCAACACACCATAAACAAGACTCTACTAGACACGACTCGTAGACACTTCCTAGGACTGAACTGCTCTGATACCACTTCCTAAATTTCTTAACATATTATCTTGTGGGTTTTTCATCTAAGAAATCATAATTGTATCTCCCATCATTTGTTTTATTAATTCTGCATCATCTAGAGTACCTTGGGTCTTAACCCCTACCTAACACAAGCATAAAGAAAATCTCACGAGAATTCATTGTTATGTACCATATAAACATTCGTACTCTTGTACCCGTAATCATATATTCATGTCATTCGGCTCATCTTGACCATTTAGAAATTATATAAGATCTTGGCGTGCACTATTCACCAACTGTCATGCTTTAATGGCACCAATTTTCTTCTGCGTGCCTCTGTTTCTCACTCTCGTGGCACTACTAACGCTTGTGGCACCATCATGACCACAACTTATCAAGCTGAAATTACCATCATTGAAATATTTTAGAATTTACCCTTCTTATCTTATTGACTTCTTTTCCCCTCCTTAGTATGTTCCTTGAGTCATACTTGTATTATCTCGTTCGTTTCTTACTCCCACTAGACACAAGAAAATTTATCCGCAACTTAGTTGTCTCGTACTTCTCGCACCGATAGATCTTCATCGACCGTAACTTGATATCAGACGAGTGTAAACCCAATTTCTTAGCTAAGGATCTGTCTATCGCATTGGAAACCTTATCCATCTTAACAAGTATCTTAGACCTACCAAAACTATGGTAGAGTTCCCCCTGTAATTAGGACTAATGTCATTTTTATACCTGTCTCAAAACATCAACAACCACACTATATGGTCACCATATATACACGAAGAACCTACTATAGAATTCCAACGACTTCATATCACCCATTACACTATATATTACAACTAATGTGCACTTCATAGAACCATTGTTCACTTAGTAAGGAACTGCAACACGAGTTAAAGATATTTCATGAGGCATGAGTTAAGAATATGTCAGAACGATTCTAAAGAGAAGCCAAGCTCTACAGGACAATCTAGATTCAAGAAGAGAGAAACACCTATATATAATATCCCGATAATCATACATTCATACAGGTGGCCAGTATGTATTTAGAGGAATCCACTAGACATAGCTCCACAGACAAGCCTAGGACACTTCTAAACCTTAAGCTCTGATACCAAGCTTGTCATGTCCAGAACCTGACTCTGGAATAATAGGCATCCAATGCTAAGGAACCACACCCAAAGCACCCTATAAATATATTAACTACAAGCAATGCATCATGCTTATTAATTAACCAGTTATGAATATTTAAATTCAATAGAATATTTAATAAGAATATGAATGATATAAATAATAAAAATCTGCAGTATCTACCACACTTGGCAACATCCACAAGCCAAGCAATGACTTGCACAATGCGACACTTTTCTATGGAGCTTCTAAAAAAAATAATCAAACTTCGGACACAACCCGTAACTAATAAACATAATAAATGACTCGATGGAACCCCACCGAATGAAAATGTGGGATCACCGACAACTCGATAGCATCAATTACTCATAATCTGTGCGATGGGAATATACCTGGTGTTCTACGCAACATCATATACTGTAAAGACAAATGGTATGCCTAAGTACTGGGTACTGAGTGACTATTTAGGGGAAAAAGTTCATATAGTAAAATAATCACAGTAATAAGTATAATGAAACAATATCAGTGTAACCGTTCAACTTTAGTAAACAGAGTGAATCATGAAACTCAGTGATGTCATCTGTGAAGAAATAAGTTAATTTCAGTTTTTTTTATGTTTGAGTGTTTTATCATGTCATCCAAAGCCATGATAGAGAGTGAAGGGTTTTATCCTAGAATTTACTAGATTCTGGACCCGTCACCAAGCTGCAGCGGTCACGAATCCGCTACAGCGGGCCCGCGCCAACGAGACTAGTCTCGCTATCACGCATCAACCACAGCGAATTCATGTTCGCATTGGCACCCCTCTCGAAAGCTATCATTCCGCTATAACAGTCCAAGACCGCGCTATAGAGGGTCCTCTATGGCAGATCTGGTGCCGCTACAATGGACACCTGACACCAGAATTTTGTGGTTTTTCAACAACACAATCACGAAATCCGACAATCACCCGAGACTTCCTAGATACAAACCAGACAAGCATTCACGCATAAAAACATGCTATGGACTAGCTCGCAGTCTCAGAATTCCCAATGGAGTTCTGTTAGATTGGGTCAACACCCAATGGCGAAATGCTAACTTTCTAACCAATAACTCGAAACACTCCCAAGTGCTTTGGAAACCGAACCGAACATCCCACCAAGTCACAAATGACCATCCGGCCATCTCGAATTTGACGAATTTTTAAAAAAGGTCTATTTACCCAAAAGTCAACTATTTGTCAAACGCGTTTCACTTTAATGCTCAATTTCACAAAAGTCTTTATAAATCTCGCCCGATCACCTCAGGAACCGTACACCCATCCCCACGGGTCAAAATCATACTGATAGAGCCTGGGGAAAGGGCAATGGGGGTAAATGGGTCAAAAGTGATACAAAGACCAAATAGGTCGTTACATAAGATACCAATTAAAAATCGCTCATCCTCGAGCGACAAGGAAAGAAGGGGGGGGGGGGCGGGGGGGAAGTAGTTGAGTCGGCAAACAACTGGGTACATCGGGACCACATTTCAGACTCGGTCTCCCATGTGGCCTTCCAACAGGAAGATGCTTCCATTGAACCTTAGCAGAAGCTATATCCGTAGACCTCAACTTTCTAACCTGCCTATCTAAGATTGCAATAGGATCCTCTTCATAGGAAAAATTCTCATCAACAACATAGAATCCCAATGAATGATATAAGACCCATTTGAATGATACCTCTTCAGCATAGAAACATTAAAAATTGGATGAACATCTGACAGGCCTGGTGGCAAGGCTAACTCATAAGAAACATCACCGACACAACAGAGAATCTCAAACGGACCAATGTACCTCTTGCTCAATTTTCCCCTCTTCCCAAACCTCATAACACCCTTCATGGGTAAAATCTTCATAAGAACCTGCTCCCCCATCCATAAACTCTAAATCCCGGACCTTCCGGTCCGCATACATCATTTGCCGAATCTGAGCTGCCAGAAGCTTTTCATGAATAAGCTTCACCTTTTCCAAAGACTCTCTAAGCAAATCTTTTCCTCACGGCCGAACCTCAAAAGCATCAAACCACCCAATAAGAGAATGACACCTCTTACTATATAATGTCTTGAACAGGGCCATATCAATACTCGAATGATAGCTATTATTGTACGCGAACTCTACCAAGGGTAGAAACTGGTACCAATGACCACTAAAGTCAATAACTCATGCTCTTAACATATCCTCGAGCACCTAGATAGTCCGCTCGGACTGACCATCTGTCTGAGGATGAAATGTGGTGCTAAGGTACAACGGAATATCCAACTTGGCCTGCAACATCCTCCAAAACATAGAGGTAAACTAAGTCCCTAGATCAGAAATAATGAAAATAGGAACCTAATACAACTGCACTATTATTACACCTCGGAAAATTTTTCGTTGATGCACAGTGGATAGACTAACGAAGGGCACGAAGTATACGATGTTTCAATAAGTAAGAAATAGCATTTGATGATCCTAATTGAGATTTCAAAGACATTGAGGTAAGAGAAGAGAGTTGCCACGAAAAGCAAGGTATATGTTATGTGTCGGATAAGATTTACGAGTATCGAATTAATGATGACTTAATGATGTCTTGGAGAAGAGTTATAATGTCCCTTAGATTGCTAGTGAGGTGTTAAACAAGTGTTAAGAAGGTTCCATAAGTATTAGAGATCAAACGAGTCGACGAGAAAGAGTTTGGAAAAACTGGGCATTATACGGCCCAACATACTGGCCGTATGTTCTACCCAGAATGGGAATTCCACTAGACCAAATCTACGTCCAGACATACCCCCAGTATAAAAGATACGGACCGTATGTTTGTCGGTAGAACTGAGTCAGGACAGCTTTAAAATTTATATAAGGACTTAAACCTCATTCCATTTATTTCATTTTTCACCCAACACTTCAAGAACTCTCTAGAAAGTTCTCCACACTTCTCCCACAAGAATCCAAGAGAAATTTATGATCAACTTCATCAAACCAAGAAAAGCAAGTGTAAGAAACTCATTGGAGTTCATCCAAGTCAAGAAACTCCATTGGAAGTGAACTAGGGTTTTGGCTCAAGTGAAGTATTTCCACTCAAAGCTCATTCCTACACTATCTAAGGTATGTTTTATGATCATTCCATGTTGTTTAAGATATTGAGAGGTTGAAAGACTTAGATTATGAAAGGAGATAGAAAATGGGTTACAAAGATGAGAATAATGAGATTTTGAGTAGTAGCTCGGGATGAGTCATGATTCTTTATATGTTATGATTATGATTATGTTATAAATGATATTAAGGACATGGGATAAGCATTAAATGTGAGTAACTGTAATAGTGAACTATGACCATGATTATGGAGGAATTGAAGTGAAATTGTGAAATGTGGATAATGTAGAGTAAATGAAGATTGTTGGTTATGATATTGGGAATGTTATTATAGATGTTTGGGAGTTGATATATGATGTGAGGAAAGTCGTATAAACAAAGGAAATGCTGCCCAATTCTCTCTAACTTTAGTTGAGCATGTTCATGTGATCAATTAGCTATTGTTAATACGAACTCTCTTGAAGGTAGAGACGTGAGCATTGAAGGGGAACGATCAAACGATAGAATAGCTAAATGAAAAGGTATGTAAGGCTAGCGCTTTCCTTCTAAGGCATGACTCCGATGGCATAAATCTTCCTATTTTTCCATAACTTTCTTACATTCTGGAAAATTATGAGTCTATGTTCATAAAGGGCTTCATATGAGATAAAGGTAAAAGATATGTTACGAGCACGACGACAATAATAGTGATGGTGATAATGATGACAACGATAATAGTGATAATCATAATGATGACGATGTTAATAGTGATAATGATAATGATGATGACGAAAATAGTAATAACGATAATGATGATGACGATAATGGTGATAATGATAATGATGATGACAATAATAGTGATAACGATAATGATGACGACGATAATGGTGATGATGATAATGATGACGATAATAATAGTGATGACGATAAAGATGATGGTGATTCAATAATAGAAATCGGGAGTTTATAGACTTTGTGTCACCCAGATAGTGTCGAAATGTTTCTCTCAGATACATATGTATGTTATAAAAGTATGAATGTTATGTTGTGACACCGAGCCTATATGGCCGGGTATGATATCTATTGCGCGCACACCACTGCAGTTGGGTACGTATAACATTGAGCCTTGGTAGGGCCAAGTACGGATACCACTGAGCCTTGGTAGGGCCAGGTACATATAACACCAAGCTTTATTATGGCTGGGTACCAAAGACACCGAACTTAGATGGTCGGGTATGATACTACTATGTATTGAAATATATGAAAAGGAAGTTTCCTAGTAGAAAGAGGATAAGTAAGTATAATGAGTGTCGCTAGAGGTATACCTAGCTCTCTCTCATTTTATAACTCGTCCATACTATGTTATTTCATATGCTTTCATTACGCTATTGATTATGCTTTACATACTCAGTACATTATCCGTACTGACGTCCCTTTGCCTGGGGGCGCTGTGTTTCATGCCACACATTTCTTTGCAGAAAAGTTGTCCAGGAGTTTGACTATAGAATGTTCCAGGCTGTTAGCTGGATTGGTAGACTCCATTCGGTTCAGAGTGATACCGCGTCGGAGTATGTTCTCATGAGCTGAGTCACGCATATTATGGGTATGTTGGGGTCCTATCCCAACATAGGCTTTGATATCATATCGTATGTTAGAGACTTTTGCTGACAGAGTCATGTATATAGTACATTAGCCTTGTAAGCAGCTATGCAAGCCGATGTAACATTATGCATTTCTTTACGGATTCATACTATTACAGCTTTTTACTTGAGTTAAGAAAGATGAAAAAAATGTTTTGAAAGGCCTTCATTTTGCACATCATTTCACGATTAAGAGTCCAGTAAGACTATGAGTATAAGGAGAACTAGTGGGTCCGCTCAGCTCTAAGTGAGGGTCGGGTGCCCATCATGCCCTATCAGAATTATGGTGTGACAACTATCTCTCGGATATAAATCCCAGCCAAATTCTTTGCATTATAAGTAATCTGAACTGGGATGAAATGAGCAGACTTAGTGAACCGATCAATAATGACTCAAACTGAATTAAACTTGCCTAGGTCTTTGGAGACCTGCAACAAAATCCATGGCAATAGGCTCCCACTTCCACTTGAGAATGTGCATCCTCTGAAGCACCACACCAGGTCTTTGGTGCTCATACTTGACTTGCTGGCAATTCCCACATTGAGCAGCGAAATCTATAATATCCTTCATTCAACCCCACAACTAGTGCTGCCTCAAAGCACGATACATCTTAGTCTCCCCTGGATGAATAGCGTACCTGGAGCTATGAGCCTCGTCCAATATCAGTCGAATCAGACCACTCACACGAGGAACGCACATGTGTGCCTTGATCCTCAGGATCCCATCATCATCAAGCATGGCCTCTTTGGCCTCACCCCTCAAAACCTTGTCACGAATCTGACATAACTTGGCATCCTCAAACTGCTAAGCCCTAATCTGATCCAATAGAGACGATCTCACCTCAACACACGCTAAAACTCTATCTGGATTTGATATATCAAGGCGCACCAGACTATTAGCAAGAGTCTGAACCTCTATGACTAAAGGACGCTCAGAAGCTACCAACCGAGCTAAACTACCCATACTCACTACCTTGTGACTCAAGGCATCAGCTACCATATTAGCTTTACCCGGATGGTAAAGTATAGTTATATCATAATCCTTCAGAAGCTCCATCTACCTACGTTATCTAGAATTGAGATCCCTCTGACTGAACACGTGCTAAAGGCTGCGATAATCGGTATACACCTCATAATAGACTCTATATAAATAATGCCTCTAAATCTTCAACGTGAAGACTACCGCTGCCAACTCCAAATCATGAGTAGGGTAGTTCTTCTCATGGATCTTCAATTTCTTAGAAGCATAGGTAATGACTTTTCCCTCTTGTATCAATACGGCGACCAAACCAACACAGACTGCATCACAATAGACTAAAAAATCCTTACCCTCCACGAGTAATGCCAAAATCGGAGTTGTAGTCAACGGAGACTTGAGCTTTTGAAAGCTCTCTTCACAAGCATCGAACCACTGCAATGGAACCTCTTTCTGAGTCAATCTGGTAAGGAGAAAAGCAATAGAAGTAAACCCTTTCATGAATCGACGGTAGTAACTAGCCAAACCCACGAAGCTACAAAACTCAATCATAGTAGTGGGCCTCGCCAAATCCCGAACAACCTCAATCTTCTTGGGATCAACCGTGATCCTGTCCTTTGACACCATGTGGCCCAAGAATGCCAGAGAATCAAGCCAGAACTCACATTTCAAACACTTGGCATAAATCTCTTCCTCTCTTAATAACCCAAGGACAATACTCAAATGACGCACATGGTCCTCTCTACTCTTCGAATGCACGAAGATATCATCGATGAATACTATTATGAAGGAATCTGAGTATGGCTTAAAAATGCCATTCATCAAGTCCATGAACAATGCTGGGGCATTTGTAAGCCCAAACAACATATGAGGAACTTGTAATGACAATAACGAGTCCCAAAGGCCCTCTTCAGATCATCCGTAGCCCGAATCTTCAACTGGTGATAACTTGATCTCAAATCAATCTTCAAAAACAGAAAAGCTCCCTAAAGCTGGTAGAACAGGTTAACAATACGAGGAATAAGATAAATATTACGAATGGTGACCTTTTTTAACTGACTGTAAGCGATGCATATCCTTAGTGTCCCATCCTTCTTCTTTACAAATAACGCGGAAACGTCCCAAGGGGAGACGCTCGGTCTAAAGAATACCTTACTCAGAAGATCCTGCAACTTCTTCATTAACTCTCTCAACTCAGCAAGTGCCATCCTATATAGCGGAATAGAAATAGGGTGAGTGCGCGGCTCTAACTTAATGCAGAAGTTAATATCGCGATCGAGTGGCATACCTAGCAAATCAGAAGGGAATACCTCCGTGAACTCGCATACAGTAGGCACAGACTCAAGGGTCAGAGAATCAACAATAGTATCATGAACATGAGCCACATAGGCCAAACACCTCTTATCAACTAATTTTTTCGTGCAGAGATAAGAAATGGTCGTCTTTGGAGCTGGGCTTGGGGTACCCCTCCACCCATGTCTAGGAATCCCAGGCATAGCTAAGGTGACTATCTTGGTGTGATAGTCCGAAATCGCATGGTACGGGGACAACCAAGTCATACCCAATATAATATCATAATCTACCATATCCAAGATCATCAAGTCAACCCACGTGTCATACCCCATAAAAGTAACTAAGCAAGACCGATAGACTCGATCAACCAAACAAGATGAATCGAGATTGTAGGGAAACAAGAGTAAAGACGAATACTTTCCTAATTGGAAGAGTTGTCAATCAGATTTTTGTTTATTTTCTTTTTACTTTTCTTTTCTTTATTTGTTATTTAGGTTGGACCCATTTTTCTGGGCCAATTTTTGTTGAATTTCTTACTTCATAAATAAAAAAGCCCAATTGGGTATTTTCATTAAAAAAAATAGACTCGATCAACCACAACAGAATCTCCAACCAAAATAGACACATGAATAGGTACACAAAGACAGTCACAAGTAAAAACTCAACCAATAAAATCATAAGTATACACACATGAATAAGTAGAACCAAGATCAAATAAGACTGAAGTCACCCGGTGACAAATAGAAATGTTACCTGAGATTACATAATCAGAAGCCTCGGCCTCAGGCCTACCCGGAAAAGCATAGCAATGTGCACCACCTCTGGGCCTTTGGCCAAACTGCGTTCCTCGCCAAGAGACCTGGGAACCATCCCTATCTGACTGATGTCCACTCCTGGACGAATGTAAACCACCAAGGCCTGAATGAGCACCGACTTTAGCTGAAGAACCACCTCGGCTAACGGAAGATGCTGAAGTCCTCAGGGTCTGGAACCGGGAAACCTACTGAGTCCCACTCTGAATAAATCGGGTGCAATCTCTCATGATGTGACGGGGGTCACCACAAACATAATAAGAACCAGATGGACCACCTCGTTCGACAACCTCTTTGAGACTACCAAGCCTCGCAACCACTCTATCTAGACGGGCCACCAGAAGATGCCTGCAATGCAGACTGAATGGGGCGACTAGAGGCTGAATAATAGGTCCTGAAAAGCTGACCCCCGCCTCTATAGCTGGAACTATTGTACCGGCCACGCTGATGAGGCCTCTTCTCACTAGACCTTCCAAATGATTGAGCCTTGGCAGACTCGACACTAACGGGATGATCCACAACTGCCTAGAAAGAAGTCCCCAGGGCCACAAGCTGGAGATAAGCAATATGAAGTGGTAGCAAAAGTCCACCAACAACCCTACAAAGTCTCTCTGCCTCTATTGGAATCAACTGTGTCCCATATCGAGCTAAAAAAAATCTGGCCTCATACTCTACCACAGATATCCCTCTCTGCTGCAAAATTGGAAAACCCATCCCTGCACTGATCCCTTAAAGTACGTAGCACGTACTTCTCTAAGAAGGCTTGGTGAAACTATGCCCAGGTGAGTGGATGTTCACCAATAGGTCTACCATCAATAAAATACCTCTACCACGTCTTCGCATCTCCGCAAAATCGAAAGGACACATAATCCATGTTTTAATACTCCATGATATTCATCTTGTAAAGCATCTCATGAATATCCATAATAAACTCATATGCATCCTCGCTAGGCGTGCCAAAGAATTTCAGCGGCTCCCTCTTCAAAAATCAGGTGATGATATCCTCATCTCCAATTGTCAAAACTTGGGCCGCTACTAGCTTGGGAACACCCTCAAGGAAGGGTACCATCAATACGTGGGGCCATGGTAGTAGCGGGTTGCATTATCATAGTCTTCCAATATCAAGTTTAGTATCACTAACGTGGCAACAAGCCAATAGATCACAACAAGACAACAAGCCACAGTCAAACAATAGTAACAACCTAAGCAATCCATCCCAATTTCATACTCGAAGGCGTAACATGATTTCTCCAACAATCACTAACTCTACATATACTTCGCTAATCGAAGTATAACCATAAGGTAAGTCTAACCTACTTGGCAGCCGAGTAGGAACCACGAACAATCACGCCTTTGCCTTCCCCTATCGTAGCGCCTCCAAATACTCAATGTCCATTTGTAATCAAGTTCTAGATTAGAAAAAAAGAAGAACAACACCCATATTTGCATACTTATCTTTCGAATCAAATTCAACTATGGAGAAAGGGGGAAACGGGCCCATAAGGGTAAAATGGGTATTTTGAAAGTGAAATATGCAATTCAACATTCTAGGAGTTCTATAACGACCCGCTCGGTCATTATTTAATACTTCGCAAAACCCATACCCAATCTAGGCCTGTGATCTTAAATGGTAAGCCCTATAGGGTGTTTAAATGAATACTAGTGGGGAAAAATCAATTTCGGAAAGAGTTAAAAATCATGGGCCCAGGAAAGATTTGGTCTGGCGCAACAGAAAGGGTACCGCTGCAACCGTCTTGCAATAGCGAGCCTAATGTCCGCCACAGTGGACATCATAGACCAGGGAGCGCGTTTTTCCATACTTAGTTTTATATTTCACCATCCCTTTTAACAAAAGACCCTTCAAGGATGCCATTAGGTTTAACATGAAGAAAATCCCTTGACACCAAGAAAAAGAGGCTCCTCCAATGTTCTTCACATCTTCCCCCCCAACTATCATCTCTCGCAGATTTCGGATAAAGGCTAGGAGGGTGGATACTTCATGGAAGTTCGAACAGCTGCTCGTCATCAAGGTAGGGTATGGTTTGCTTGAGTTAGACTCTGATTAGTGAGTCGTATATACATATAGAATTGATGGGAGAAAGCATGATTAGGTCTTCGGACATGGAGTTTGGATGGATATACATATAGTTTAATGGAAGTTGTACATATATAGTAACTAGGGTATTAACAAATGTATAAATGGGCACCAAGTTCCTTAATTGTTGAGGTCTATGTGCTACTGATTGGGAGGGATCACTTGTTGCAATTAAGAAAGGTTACCCCGCAGGTCAGCATAATCATTCCGAGGTATATCTAATTTCCGCAATAAATTGTTAAGTTATTGGTAATATTTATATGGCTGTTTGTTCGTGTCAATAAAAAGGGTTGCATTGGGTGAGTTAAAGTGAAAGCATAATAGTGTTACGCCAGTCAAGGGAATATTTCATGACTATTGGGCAAATACACCCATTAGCATGTATGTACAGTTTGTGTGTTGGGCCCTTACATTGCATTACATACATTCATATCCTCATGTTTACATGTTGTCATTCTACTATGATTGCATTATGCATCTCTTAAAATTGTGTTGGACTTTTTAAGGAGTTTTGATCATGCATGAAGGTGTTGGCATAAGAATGAATTACTAATTTTCAGAGTTTCTGTGTTAAATCTGGTGGACTTAGGGAGTCACAGTGTTTGATGAGAGTGTGAGGAGTACGTTCCGTGGATGTATCATACCCTAGCGAGTGAACCGAATAGAAAACTCTAAGGCTAAAAATCAAAGAGTAGACGTTAGCGAATTTGAGGAAATAAGGCACAATTATTTGGCCCTAAAATAATATACGAGGTAGGACTAACAGGACTAGTCAGGTGGATGGTGTTATCGTGGTAATAAGAGTACCAGAATAACCAGGAGCTAGAGAGGTGAGTTCATATCATATAGTTGTCTATATTGGGAGTCTTGGGGGCGTACGTTGACTTATTTGTTGATCTTATTGATTTTATATTGTGTTGCGTGAACTAATCTTAGTTGACCTATGATACTTACCAGTACGTGTGGTGTACTGATACTACTCTTTCTACATCCTTTTGGGTGTAGATGTGTTGCAGGTTATTACTTGAAGTTTCTCTTAGTGGATTACCGGACATCTTCCTACAGCCTTGCTCATCTCATTCCAGGCAGAGGTTGTGTCGTTTATTTTGGTTTATCCTTGTGTAATAGGAGCTTTTGTACCTGTCTAGACTAGATCCCGGGAAATTTTGCAGTCTTTAATGCATTGATAATAGAGTCATTATGAATATTTACTTTTATGTTGCGATCGTTATAATAAAAATGTCTTAGATATTAGGTTGGTTGGTAAGGGTTCGCCTACTCGGTAGTAATACGGTAGTTTGGGTCGTGACAAGTTCAATCCTACTAATCAACTGCTAAAATAACTCAAGAAGAATTTTCTCAAATGATCAAGATGATCATCACCCACTCGGGACTTGATGATGACATCATCCACATACACCTCGATCTCTCTATGCATCATATCATGAAAAATGGCGGTCATCGCTCTCATGTAAGTAGTACCGGCATTCTTGAGCCCAAAAAGCATTAACCGGTAGTGATATACTCCCCATGGTGTGATGAAGGCCATTTTCTGAACATCTTCTTCATCCATCAGTATCTGATGATAACCTGCGTAACAGTCCACAAAAGACTGCACCTCATGCTTGGCGCAACTGTCAATATGTGAATGTTAGGGAGTGGGAAATTATCCTTTGGACTAGCGCGGTTGAGATCACTATAGTCCACACAGATCCTTATTTTCCCATCCTTCTTTGATACCGGGACTATGTTCGCTAACCATGTCGGGTAGGGTATCACTTCCACAACTCCCGACTGAATCTGCTTCTCGACTTCCTCATTGATTCTGATGCTGACATCGGACTTAGGCTGTCTAATTTTCTGCTTTGCCAGGGTGAATCCCTTTAGGATGGGAAACCTATGAGCGACAATGTCTATACTCAAACCCAGCAGTTCGGCGTATGACCCAACAAAAACATCTTCATACTCTTTCAGCATACTTCGATACCTTTCTTTCTCAGGTTCTGTCAAGTGTACACTTATCCTGATTTTGCGAACCATTTCCTTGTTTTCTAGATTAACTGCCTCCATTTTCTCTAGGTTTGTGTTGGTCTATTTTCATATTCCTTTTCGAAATCTATCAAGCCTTCTGGTTCAGTTATCTCTTCTTCTTGATCTTTGCTTTGTTCGCTATCGTTCTTAATTGTTTCATAACATGTCATGATATTATTTGTGGCTTCTGTGTTATTACTGTAAAGCAAAGTAACACAGTTATCAATCATATAAAAGCAATATCAATTTTGTATTTATATATGTATGTGTATATATCCTTAAGTCCGACTTTCGCCATTTTTCTGAAAGTGAGCATTCTTTCTACCGCAAGGTGAACAATAGGGTAGAATTATATCCACTTGACATTTATCCTGGCTCAGCATGGTTAATCTTCAGTGCTTTAAAGCATTCTTCAATGATGGCTACGCACTCCTCTTCCCCAAACAACGTCCTTAAACCCTCTTTTGGATCGTCGCCCCTGTGACTCAATGGGCATGCGGTGAAGGACTGATGTAGATGAGGAAATGGCTTTCTCATTTTAACAGGACCTCTTGGTCCATGTTCTGCTTCTTCTTCTTCTGCATGATATGGCTCGTATCCAACCCCAAATCGATATTTCCCATTTTTTATATTCACCGGTTCTTTGATTCCGTGTAAGTTCCTTCCCAGACCTTTCCCGAGCTTGAACCCGTTTCTTATCATAGTCGTGGCAACCATTTTGTAGACTGGTGGCATAGGGATATCCTCATCATTCCCCCTGCGATCTAACATTGCTAATTCAATAGTGTGAAAATCGGTATTGCTTGGCAATTTTTCTATGATCGTTACTGAATTGTCCGGATAGTTATGGATACTTCCTTTACCGTGAATCACAACTTCTTGATCATCCCAGATGAATTTGAGAGATTGATGTAATGGAGACGCCACAACCCCAGCGGCGTGCAACCAAGGTCATCCAACAATAAGTTCTAACTTGTTTTGATATCCATGATAATGAACTCCACAACACACTCTGCGGGACCTATTTGTATGTGTAGATCTATTTCTCCAATTGGATCATTGGTTGCGCCATCACAATCTTTTACATTTGTTCGACTATAGCGGATTTTGCCAACATCATATCTAAGTTGATTCAAAGTCGTCACAGGGCATACATTCAACCCAGCCCCTCCATCAATCAACACTTGAGGGATAATCTTATCGCGGCATTTGAATGTTATGTGTAAGGCCTTGTTTTAGGTCTTACCCTCCCTTGGAAATTCATCGTCAAGAAATGATAGCCTATGAGCTCGTACAACATACCCTACAATCTTGGCCAATGTTTCACTTGTAGTGTCGGCGGGTACTTGGACTTCATCCAAAGATTTCATTAAGGCTAAGAGATATTGAGACGAACTGAGTAATAATGGCATTACTGATATCCTGGCAAGAGTCTTATGCAAGTGCTCAACAATCGAATAATCCTTGACTGACAATTTCCTCCAAAAGTGTCAGCTTCACCTTCAGTAATTGTTCTTTTGTGAGGATTTTCACGATGTCGCGCTTCAAGTACGGGCTCTTCTGGAGTGTAACGCCTTCCAGACCTGGTCATACCCTGAACCACAGTGGCTACCTCTTTTCCTTTGACCATTATCAAGTGCGGTGATTTAATCACAAAAGGTGCATTCTCAACTGGCCCTGATGTTTTGAGTACGAAAGGCTCATTCTGAATTCGAGTGACTGTTGATGTTTTGGTAAGGGCTCTTTCTTGGCTATAACAGATGACTAGGACATCTCAGATTTCCTTATCATGGGGCCTAACACTTCTTTTTGCTCTTGTAAGGATAACGAGGCGACGGTGCTTTCTAATCCTTCAATATCTTGACAAATGATCGCAGGGGTCTCTTCCAATTCATCACCTCTTTCTATCATGTTAATTTAATTCCCTCCAAGCTTCGAGAAAGGATTTGTGTCCACATTTGGAGATGTTAGCTTCAGGATAAGCTCATGATTGTCAATCATATCTTGTAGCTTGTGCCTTATGTTTATGCAATATTCAGTATTATGGCCAACTTGGTTAGAATGATAGGCGCAAGTAAAATCTGGCATGTACCATCGATCCTTAGGGTTAGCAGGTTTTGGTGGATCAGCATTTATTCGACCGGCGTCTCTTAGTTTGGTAAACAAACTAGCCCTTGATTCTGCTAAAGGAGTGAACACTCTCAGAGGTTTCTTTTAGGGTGCCTCATATTTTACTGGTAGAGGCTGGTTTTGGAAAGTCTGGTTATGGAGCTTGGTTATTGGATGCTGGCATTTGATAATTTAGTCGTGGAGCTTGGTTGCTAGGTGGTGGTATTTGGTAATTTGGTTGTGGAGCCTGGTAGCTAGGTTGTGCGCAGCACATAAACATCAGGCTATATTAAGGTGAAGTGGTTATATAGCTAGTTGGTGGAGGCGATTGGTAGTTGTCTTAATTTTTGTGGGTTATCTTTTTTCCCAGTTTTTTGGGCTAGTAGCTCTAGAAACATAAATTACACCTTCTTTGTTCTTTTTGCCGCTCGTGGCACCAGATGCACATGCTCTATTTAGTACACTGACAATCCTGTCGGTCTTGAGCCCATCTTCGACGTCTTCCCCAACGACGATTAAATCTGCAAACGAGCTCCCTTTCATAGTTATCATTTTTTGAAAACAATCAGCTTCTTGGTACCATATAAATGCAACTACCAGTTCATCTTCAATCATCAGTGGCAGCACACGTGCCACCTCGTCTCTCCAACGATTGGCATATTCTCTATAGGTTTCGGTTGATTTCTCACGGATTTTTTCCAATGAGAAGCGGTCGGGCACATTTTTCACTTTGAAATGGAATCTCTCCATGAATGAACTTACCATTTTCTCCCATGTCTTCCATCGACAGAGGTCTTGTGAGATGAACCACTCCATAGCTGTTCCTGACAGACTTCGACTGAATAATCTCATGAGCAAAGCTTTGCTTCCCCCACTCCCGACCAACTGGTCATAATAAGCTCTCAAGTGGGCCTTGGGATTGCCCGACCTATTGAAATGGTCAAATTTGAGAATTTTGAAACCTTCTGGTAAACCCAAGTCTGGACATATGCACAAATAAGAGTATCTGAGCCACTCTTTCTTCTGAGAGCCCTGCTCTAGTTCAACGATTTTCTTCCCCATCTCCTTCTTGATTTTGTCTATTCTAGCCTCAAAAAACATTCCCATGTTCTCCAGTTCTAGGAAATATAGGTGATATGGTCTTGAAAAGTAACATTTGGTTGCACGGGGCAGACTGTAGGACTTCTCGCTGCTCGAGGAGTTTGATAAATTCTTGGGTTGTGAGATGCTGTAACATGAGCAGATATTTGTAAAACTAGTGTTTGGTGGGAGGAATTCCCCTCATGGGTGGTGTTTCGGCACAGTGGAGTTTGAAAAGTAGCACCAGTATGAGTTTGTGGGAAAGGTCAGGGATTGGTAAGTCCAAATTTGGGAAAATGGGTGTAGGCCTTCTAGCCTCAGTATTAGTAGCGTTTTGCTTTTTCAGCCCTCCGACAGGCTTCTTCTTCTCTAGCTTCAGCTAATTTCCTTATTAGAAAATTAATGGCCTCTTCCAAAGGCAGTCCAGCTATGTCAGCTGTTGGGGTACCCTCGACTAAGGGAGTTCTGTTCTGGTTGTTATTTGGTGGCGGAGTCTCAGGCATGTTTTGTTACACCTCGGAAAATTTTTCGTTGATGCACAGTGAATAGACTAACGAAGAGAACGAAGTATACAGTATTTTGATGAGTAAGGAATGACATTTGATGACCCCAATTAAGATTTCAAAGATGTTCGAGATAGGGCAGAAAGTTTGCCAAGGCAAGGCATACGATGGGTATCGAAAAGGAATTGCGAGTAACGAGTTAATGATGATTTAACGATGCTTTGGAGAAGAGGTATAACTCCCCTTAGAATGTTAATGAGGTGATAAACAAGTGTTAAGAAGGTTCCATAAGCATTGGAGATCTAACGAGTCGACGAAAACGAACTTCGGGAAACTGGGGATTATACGGCCAAACATACTGGCCGTATAAAACATACGGGCCGTATATTGAACCGTATAATCAGCCCGGAATAGAACCCCTCTTTGGACCAAATATACTGCCAAACATACAGTCAGTATAATGTATACGGACCGTATGTTGGTCTGTAGAAACTGGTCGGGACAGATTTGTGTATTAATAAGGGATCCATGTTTTATTTCATTTCATATCCTTTCACACCCCTTCTCTATAAAACATCTCTCTACACTTCTCCCACAAGGATTCAAGAGATATTAGTAATCAACAACATCAAACTAAGTGAATCAAGTGTAAGAAACCCATTAAAGTTCATCCAAGGCAAGGAATCCAAGTAAAGGTGAAACTAGGGTTTTGCTCAAGTGAGGTGTTTTCACCCAAGGTTCGTCCCTACACCATCTAAGGTAAGATTTATGGTATTTCCATGTTGTTTAAGGTATTTAAAAGTTGAAACACTTGGATTGTAGAAGGATATAGAAAAATGGGTCATCAATGTGAGAATAGTATCATTGTTTAGCTTGAATTGAGTCATGATTCTTGATGTGTGGTGATATGGTTATGTTATAAATGATGTTAAGAACATGGGATAGGAATTGTATATGAATGAACGTAGTCGTGTGTTATGACCATGGATATGTATGATTGGAAGTGAATTGAGAAATATAGATAATGTGGATGAATAAAAACTATTGTTATGATGTTATGAATGTATTATTGTCGTTTGGGAGTTGATTTATGATATGGAGGAATGTCGTATAAATAAAGGAGATGCTGTCCAATTTTCTCTAGCTTTAGTCATGTATGCGAGCTATCGGTTTTCTAATGATAGTAGAACTCTAATGAAGGTAGAAACGTGAGCATTGAAGGAGAACGTGTAAGTGATAAAATAGTTGAATGGGAAGGTATTTAAGGCTAACCCTTCTTTCATAAGGCATGGTTCTTTGGCCAAATATCTATTCTTCTATGAGCCTATGATGCTCTCCACATGATTCTATCTTCAAAAAGCTACAAAGCTTATAATTCTTGATATGTATTATGATTGTACTAAATTCCTCATATGACAAATAATCCTATAAGGATAGATGTAATGAACGACGATAATGATGACGACGATAATGGTGATAACGATAATGACGATGATGAAAATAGTAATGATGCTAAAGATGTTTATGAGCTATTATATATGTGTGTTTATGTATGACTATTATGGAACCCCGAGCTTATAAGGCCGGGTAGAATATGTATATATGTTTATGTAATGCGCGCGCACCTCTGCAGTTGGGTACGGATAACCCTGAAGCCTTGGTAGGGCCAGGTAAGTGTAACCCTGAAGCCTTGGTTGGCCAGGTATGTATGATAACCGAGCCTAGCCTTGGTCGGGTACGTGAAACCCTGAACCTTCGTGGTCGGGTATGCTATGTAAATGCTATGTATATGATATATATATGTATACAATATAGATATGAGTATGAATGCGAACATGATACGAATACGAATAGGAATACGTATATGAATGCGATTATGGATACGAAATGTAAATTAGTACGGATAAGAAAACGAATAAAAATACGAATGTATGTACACAGTCACGCATTAGAAATGGAACGTCCCTATGAAAGGCAAGTAAGTGCTTATGACAATGATACTACTATCTTCCATGTTATGCTATCTCTTATGTTGCTTATTATGCTTCTATAATGATATTGATCATGCTTTACATACTTAGTACATTCTTCATACTAACGTCCTTATGTTTGTGGACGCTGCGTTATGCCCGCAGGTGGCTGGAGACACAGGCTTGATCCATAGCTATGTTTCTCATGGACTACATAATGGAGCTCCATTTCATTCGGAGCTATAGCTTTTGGTATTGATTCTTTTGTGTACATATTTATGGGCATAGCGGGGTCCTGTCCCGCCTATATGATATGACATACTCTCCTTAGAGGCACGTAGACATGTGTACATAGTTATATGTGTTTGGCCTTATCGGCCTATATTTTGGATATCATTTTGTTAGCCTCGTCGGCTTATGTACATTGATATGGGCATAGTTGCTAATGTTGATATAAAAGTATTGTTGTCCAATGGGATTAGTATGATTGATGAATAGAAATGTATGATTTAATATGTGGCTCACCTAGATAAAAATGTAAAGATATGTTAAGAGGTTCCCGGGTGGGCTAGCACCGGGTGCCTGTCGCGGCCCTTCGGTTGGGTCGTGACAAAAGTGGTACCACAGCAGTTCTGTCCTAGGGGGTGTCTACGAGCCATGTCCAGTAGAGTCTTGGTTATGGGTGTGTTGCGCGCCACACTCATAAACAAGAGGCTACGGGCATTTTAGGCAATGAATGACCTTCTTTCTTCATAAGATCATGCGATAGAGCTATGACATAAGAACTTTTTTTTCCTTAACGGTGTGTTATGTATTTCAGAAATGCCTGTAAAGAGAAAGGCTATGGCAGCCCAAAAGGGCAGGACAATGACAGAAAAGGGCGCTGAAAGAGCACCGCCAGCAGTTGTAGATGAAAGTGAGTCCCAGAAAGCGACTCAATCTCAGTCCTCCCAGTCAGTGCGTATTTCTGAGGAGCATGAGGGAGCCTGAGCCCCAGCTCCAGCACTTTCGGCTCCTCCACCGGATGCTTCAGGCCAAGATTTAAAAGCGGCCATTCATTTGCTTTCTCAATTGGTTGCTGCCCAGACTCAGCGGCAAAGTACGGGGCAAGGTGATAGGGCTGTTAGTGCAAGTGTCACGACCCAACCCCGTGGGCCATGACTAGTGCCCGCCCTGGACACCCGTATAAGTACCTGTTCGATATAGCAAAACTAAAACTTCGAACGATATGGTAACTTACGAAAGAACTCTAACGGTTGATAACGTCATCATATATATATATATATATATATATATATATATATATATATGTATCTAGATAGACTGTCTCCTGAGGAGTCACAACTAATCAGATCGTAAAATGATACGCAAGCTGACAAGGCTGCCACTACACATCTATATCATGTCATATGCAAGACGACAAGGCTGCCATTACATATGGACATATACATTGCACAACGTTTAGACACAGCTGAACAGAACTTATACACAACCCACACATATGTCTACAGACCTCTAAGAGTACGAATAGCGAAATATGACGGGACAGGGCCCCGTCGTACCCCTGGATAACATATACATATATATCATAAGATTTGTACTGAAAGTCTAGACTCCGGAACAACGGAGCTCTCCCAAAACAGCTGAGTAGAAGGCCTATGCTGAAAGGTCATGACTATCTGTACCTGCGGGCATGAAACGCAGCCCCCGAAGAAAGAGGGTCAGTACGGAATATGTAGTGAGTATATATAGCATGAAATACAGTAAGAAGGATCATAACTAAAATAAGGAGTACAGAAAACAAGTACAATGTCCAGAATACCAAAACATTTGCCTTTGAAACATAATTCATACATGTCAATATCATATATCATATCCGACCCATTATGGGACTCGGTGAACATGGTCGCTGCCCCGTCTTTGGCGCCATAACACAGCATAACACCATAAACACATCATAACGCCATAACAGAGCATACTCCATAACACATCATAACTCCGTAACGCAACATAACTCCGTAACACAGCATAACTCTGTAACACAGCATAACACCATCATACATATATATATATATATCATATTCCGGCCCTTTAGTAAGGGAGCCGGTGAACAATGAAGTGGAACTGTGCACGATAACATATCCTGGCCCGGGACTCAGTGAAAGACATATTGAGACACGCACGAGTGGAGTAGTGAGCAACCATATGCAAATTAAAACATTTTCAAAGACTCAATGGAATAATCAAAACGAACTATCATTTGAAAATTAGGACAATAGTCATACCAAATACCTTTCGGATGCCACTGTGGATTATATCAGAATAGAACTTCTAGAATCATGCATAAGTATCAAGGTATACCAAAGACTCAATGGAATAATCAACACGAACTATCATTTGAAAATCAAGACAATAGTTATATCGAATACCTTTCGAATGCCACTCGGAAACATATCAAATATCCCTCGAATGTCATTATGAAGTATATCAAAGAGCCTTAAGAATCATAGTCATATGTCGATATAGTATGAAACATCTTATAGAAGGCTGGACATTAGTTATCATAGAGTTCCTAAGAATAGGAACTGATATATATCGACTATTATCCAACATTCAGAAAACTGAAGGGGGAAGCTCAATCACTTAAGAGTTCTAACATCAAGAAGTACATAAGAATCATAAATCACACTCAAAACTTATGAATAGAATTACCCCAAAGTTCATATCATTCATCGCTTAGATCTAAGACATGCCAAAAGAAAGAAGGGACAGCTTTACATACCTGTTAACGACTAATCTCCAATAATATTTCTACACTAAATAAAATTTATAGACAATTTATGTAATAATTAAACTTGAAAATTAAAGGTTCCTATTTCACGTCCGAAAATAATTCCTCCTTTAACTTGAGTCGATTTTCTTGCGAATAATTCGACGTATAAATATACGGGGTATAACATCCTTCCCCCCTTTAGAATATTCGTCCTCGAATGTTAAACTGGTCCTGAACTCGCAGTACTTTCTCAAGCATTCTCTTATTTAATTATGCCCTTCACATACCTTTTCCGTTGGTCGATTCGCTATAATTTATTATAACGCCTTTCAGGCCTCTAGATAGTCATTCCTGTAATATCTCCTCTTTCTGTTGCTTCCCGAGGTAATGATTCCACGTCACTGCCTTTACCCTCTTCTTACTTCGCAATCTGTTGTTAGTTGTATTGCGAGCTCTTCCGTTGAAATCTTACCTTCTTCCTTGTGCGCTTAGTCTTAACTTGTCCCCTTCTTCTCCTATAGTTATTCCTTTATGGTATTGTTTCCTTTAGCTTACCTCTCAATCTTTAAATATGATTTTAATAACGCGCAGACATCCTTCGTCGATTCATTAGACTTTAATATCCCTGGAGTATTTCATGCCTCTGGTAACCTGTAGACCCTTTGTAAGCTCTACGAGTAAAACGAACTTTCCCAGAGGGTAACATTTTTCCACTCCAATATCCTTGCTTTCCTCTGTTGTTATGTGTCACTTTCTGACTTTCTCTTAAAGGTGTTTAACTATCACTTGTTTTTACTTCTTGATTTCCATCTTTAGGGTTGGTTTTCAAATAGCGCTAGGGTCCCCTCATATTATAGTTTTACTGTCATCCAGTAACCCGTAACCTGCTTGTTCCGATTGTCTCGGTTAAATCATTTCGTAATTTCCTTTACTCTAACTGGCAATACTTTAGGCATATTACCTCGTGTCGTTTCTCTATTTTGACTCAAACTCTTCTATTGCCCCTTTACTCAAATTTGCTCTTAGTTCTCCTACCACACATCCTATTGCAACCTTTACACGAATATGTGTAGGTGCTCAAATCAGCCCAGAAAATACCTTAGCGTCGCCATACTAGTCTTTATGCAGACCCTATATCTTTCTCTTATCTCTTTCAGTTGATATCAAGGCTCAACTATGGCTTTTGCCCGCAATACTAATTATATCTCTTTAGTTTTGCCTCAAACCATCTTATACCTTTCTTTGATGTATCCGAAATATCGCAATCACATTATTGTTACTGAATTCTTATTCTTCTTATCAAGTACTCACTTGGTCTTATTCTTCGCATACAAATATTCGTAGGTATAACTATTCTTGTACAATTCGTACAAAGTGCATCCAAACTTAGTCATAGTATTTCCTTCTGCTGGTTTATTGTACTAACACTCACTTACTGTCTATTTCGCCATTCTCCTTCCCTTCCTCTATTTACCATTTGGTTTTCTCATATCCTACTATAGGAGAGGTTTCCTATCCTTTCTCCTTTGCTACTTATATGTCACAATATCATTAGCCAATAACTCTGTTGCCAACATATTAACCTCTAATCCAGTATAGCCTTGCTATCATTTATAATATCTTTTAAGTTACTCGTTACCATTCTCTTGTCGTATTCTTCCTTTTTTATAAGCATCCACCTTCTGATGTCATAATATCCAAGATCTTTACAAATAATTCTCAGCACTGTCTCAAATGCCATCTTGGCTTCTATCCGTTTATTGCTGGCGTTCAAATATTACTAACTTGTTTCAGCAAGGGATCTCACTTGAAGTTAAAATATCCACATTAAATGTGTTGCAGTGTCGGTTGTTTTCATCTTACACTTGCATCTCCCTCATCCGCTTCCCCCCTTTTGGGTGTACCTACATCATTATCTATTTATATTCTGCTCTATGTCCCCATTTCCAATTTTCAAATTCATATGATTCTTTTCCAATTCATTTGGTATACTGCACCATATCCATGTCTTTTCTTTATCATCTATAACTTAGATTACCCATGTATGAAACTCCAGCGCAATCACGAGTCGATGAGAACTCTCGATATATAGTACAAAATCTTATCTGATGGTTGGTACTAGAGTAATGTAACTAATGTAGCAATTTATCCGAAGCCACATTCCATTCATTCCAATCAATAATTAGCTAGTGCTTATAGTTCTTTCAAATTCTCAATTAGGTAGCACTTATATTCTAATGATAAGTGTCCCAAGTTTTCTTATAACACTATCTTTATCCCAACGGATATCACCTGTTTCCTCTAGTAAACTAACCATGCATCAGTTGTTTCACAAATCCACAATCCTTGTCCTTTAAGGATTTCACTATTTTCGAGGTGTGGTCACATATACGCAGTACTCCTTTATGCCTCATACTCTTTCTCTCTTGTTGTATATCCAATGCTAACTTCTAACTTACTCAAAATCATATCAAATTCGTCTTAATAGTGGTCTTGTCTTATCACCTTCTCGTCATACTACACCTTAAGTTCGTAGCTATATATTTCCCTTTTGTCCTATACTCATACTTAATTAACTACGTCTATCTTGAGTGCTTCCTTTAGTATTCCTTTCATTTCTCTAGTCTATGTCCATCTTTTATTTTGTGCACGAGGAATCATGCTACCCCTATATCCTTCGGAAAACACTGCTTCTACATAACCCCTTTCTCATTTTCAAAACATATTCTGTTCATCTCTATTTGTTCTTATCATACCAGTCATTTCTGGCATTCATTCTGTCTTGTTTCTCATCTTCCTTTAGGTTGGTCTTTCACAATTCTGTCACTTGTATTACTTGTTTTCCATGCTATATATGTCATAACGTATCACTACACTGTAATCCCACTCGCTTGCTTCTTATCTTCCTCTTTCTATTAACTCCTTCTCTTCCTGTGCTCGCTTTCGCTTTTGTTACCACTTGACTTTTATTCTGAACTTTCCCTATAGAACTTTGTAAGTCTTTCTTATTCGTTCTACATTTGCTTTTCCGTTTCACACTAATCACATCATATCCTTTAGTTACTTCCTTGCTAGGCTTTACTCATTTCTATAACAATCCTTATGGTATTCATTTTACATCCTGCTCGTAATCCATCCTATAACGTAATACTTTTTTTTTTACTGTATTCACGATTCTTATTATGTTTTAATTACACTCTATGGACTAGGCATACTTAACCCTTCACCCTTTCTGATCGATCTTATCCTTATTATTTCACAAGCTGCCTTATCAATACCTTTATAATTTGTCATCCTTTTTCCTCCTCCGTACTTTTATCTCAATCATTCTATTACTCCTTTTAACTGTAAACCCGTCGTAATTTATCCCTACTTATCGGTTCACTCGATACCTCGATAAAATGTTTTGTTAAGAGTTTCCACCTTTTTCTAAATCATCCCTTAGTATCACAAGCCCTTCCAAATCATCCTAGAGTTTCCTCAACAACATGTGAAATACATGATCCTAGACAGCCCACAAGTTGAGTTTTCCTTCCACGAATTCCATCTCCAATAGTTGATTAAGAACTAATAAAATGTCACCATGAAGCATTCTCCAACCACCACCAAAAGGAAACTAGAATCCGACAAGCACCATAGGACTTCTAGTGCTTGATTCACATGTTTACCTCCAAATTTGTTCTTGGGTCACGAACGAACTATTTAGTTCACAACTACTTGTTGTATGCTTTGTATTCTTCCAATGAAGTGAAACTTAATTGCTGGACGTTTTTGCCCTCCAATATGAGCTTTTCTAAGGTAAAAATGTGGTTGGAAAATATTCTGGTCCGTCCAAATGAATTCCAAACTTTGCTGCCCATATATGCTTTCTCGAAATAAAATTTTCTGAATAAGAATAATGCCTCTTACGGATGACATGGAGGGTACCTCTTAAAGCTTTAGTCCAACATAATAAATTTACCATATCGGTATCACTTTCAAGACATATTATGAACTTATATCTCATTCTCTTCTTTTTCCTATTTCTAGGGAAATTTGGGCAGAGTTTCCTCTGTACTTCTTGCTATCCCAAAACCTGCACGCAGGAAATACCAACAATGCCTTACAGGGCCAACATCTATACGCATATATCATATCGTATCATAGCCACACAGGGCTCCCGATTTCAAGTAAAAAGTATAAAGGTGTCGAAACTTACCTCACATATCGCACCTCGAGACGTACCTGATCCTTTAACGATCCGTCCTGTTATACCTTCCTATCTACCTTCTCTTTCATTATTTAACTTTACATTTCAATCATATTTCAATATCTTTACATTATCCAACATGCCTCTTCCGCACCGTTACTTACCTGTGTACTCTGTAGCTTCCAATATCGTCAATCGCTTCCTTCTGTCGATGTCTTTCTTCAACAGAAATCAAAAGTTAGTATAAGGAATTTCATTTCCTATGGCTGGGCTCTATCGCACGGTCTTAGATATGAAAGAAAGGTAACATCGTAAATGTCCTGTAGCTTCCTGTGGTGGACAATACACCGATAAATAAGACTCTACTAGACACGGTCTGTAGACACTTCGAGGATGAACTGCTCTCATACCACTTTTGTCACGACCCAACCCCGTGGGCCATGACTACTGCCCGCCCTGGACACCCGTATTCGTACCTGTTAGATATAGACAAACTGAAACTACGAACAATATGGTAACTTACGAAAGAACTCTAACGGTTCATAACGTCATCATATATATATATATATATATATATATATATATCCAGATAGGCTGTCTCCTGAGGAGTCACAACTAATCAGATCGTAAAATGATACGCAAGCCGACAAGGCTGCCACTACACATCAATATCATGTCATATGCAAGACGACAATGCTACCATTACAGATGGATATATACATGGCACAACGTTTAGACATAGCTCAACAGAACTTATACACAACCCACACATATGTCTATAGACCTCTAAGAGTACGAATAGCGAAATATGACGGGACAGGGCCCCGTCGTACCCCTGGATAACATATACATATATATATATCATAAGATCTGTACTAAAAGTCTAGACTTCGAAACAACGGAGCTCTCCCAAAATAGCTGAGTAGAAGTCCTATGCTGAAAGGTCACCAACCGACTATCTGTACCTGCGGGC